>NW_027142360.1:9287631-9879260 GCF_026170545.1 Melanerpes formicivorus | reverse complement strand
TAGTACCCTGTGCAGGACTGGAGGGAGAAATGAAAGCACCACATTATAGCACCTGGCTGAGAAGATGGAGTAAGGATTCAAGTTTCTGATTCTTCAGGAATCTGGTGCAGAGTGTCCAGAACATTTCATCTTAACTGTAAGGGAGTCAAACTGCTGGACATGACATCGAGGTTTTATGTTACTTTTAAATTACTAAGAGCAAGCTGTCAGGGGCTGGATGCTGTAAGCAGCTCTTAAAATGAAAATAGAATAGAATAGAATAGAAATAGAATAGAATAGAATAGAATAGAATAGAATAGAATAGAATAGAATAGAATCAATAAGGTTGGAAAAGACCTGGTCCAACTTGTCACTCAATGCCTCATGACTACTAAACCATGGCACCAAGTGCCATGTCCAATCCCCTCTTGAACACCTCCAGGGATGGTGACTCCACCACCTCCCTGGGCAGCACAATCCAATGGCTAACAACTCTCCCCTGTGAAGAACTTTCTCCTCACCTCCAGCCTACACTTCCCCTGGTGCAGTTTGAGACTGTGTCCTCTTGCTCTGGTGCTGGTTGCCTGAGGAAGGAGCTGATGTGGGCTAAAGAGCAGTTTAGGGTGTGTGACTTCTAAACCACTCTGTCCTTGGGAAAAGGAAAGGCAAGAGTGTAGAAAGAGTGAAACAGAAAATGCAGACCTGACTGCCATTTAAATAAAGTGTTAGGAAACAAACAAAAGCTGTGGCACTCCTGCTTCTACACAGATACTACAAGTCTGAAAAAACAAGATGGGAAGACCTGGAGTGTCCCCATCCTAGACTAAAACACTCAGATGCCAGGTACCTGAAAATGGGTGGCTTCTGCCATCTGAGGTAACCTCAGCTACCAGGAAACTGCACAGACTAGGAAAACGTTACACAGGACTGCCCAGAATCAGTGGCCTTCTAGATTTGCATTCTAAAGCCAGGCCAAATGTCCAATTACTTCCCAGATGAGGACCTGTGGTGAGGTAACTGAACAGCATCTGAATCCGTGGGATATGATACCAGGAAGTGGGAAAAAGGAAGAGAGTCATCACGGTCCTAGATTACATAAGGAAGAATAGAATCATAGAATGGTTTGGGTTGGAAGGGACCTCCAAGGGTCATCTAGTCCATCTTTCTTGTAGGCCCCATTCAGGTACTGGAAGGCTGCTCTAAGGTCTCCCAGGAGCCTTCTCTTCTTCAGGCTGAACAGCCCCAACTCCCTCAGCCTGTCCCCACAGGGGAGGTTCTCTCCAGCCCTCTGATCATCTGGGTGGCCTCCTCTGGACCCACTCCAGCAGCTCCATGTCCCTCTTAAGCAGAGTGCACCAGAACTGGAAGCAGTGCTGCAGGTGGGGGTCTCACATCTTTAAGAACCTAAGAAAGGGCTGCTGAGTCTTCAAGGGTCCACTTGTCCCAGTCTTTATGGATCCCTAGGCAAAAATAAGGAGAAAGAAGCCTACTTCCCAAATAGCCTCCCAGTTTCCCATTGGTATCCATGCTATGGATTTCTTGAGCCAGATGGAGTTTGCCTGTTTAGGAACATAATGGTGGTGTCTTCTGGCTGTCTGCTCAGTCTCTCCCACACTCATGCAAGTTTTTCACACCATGTCCAGCAATCTGCTGTATGCAGACAGCTGGAGTCAGCATCCTCAGCATGAATCAGCAGTGCAGTACTGCAGAACACAGGAGAAATGGAGACTGGGCTGCATCCAGAGGAAGGTCCCCCTAAGATCTCCCCAGAAGCTTTTCTTCTCCAGACTGATCAGCCCTCCCCACAGGAGAGGTGCTCCAGCCCTCTAATCACCTTCATGGCCCTCCTCTGGGACACGTACAGGACTGAACTGGTTGTGCACACTACTAGTCCAATATTGACCTCAAAACTCCAGTCTGCAGTCCACAGGAAGAGTTCTAAAGCACGCTCTGCCCTCACAGATGTTCCAGATTGACCTACTCCAGCAGCTCCATGCCCCTCTTATGCTGGGGGCACCAGAACTGGCAAATCCTGAAAAAAAGTCCCTAAACACCAGTTAAAACAGAAAGAGGAGACAGTTCAGCTCCTCTGAAAAATTTGCTTTGCTGAGCAATATGAACATGGTAGGGCCACCATTAACCAATAGGTTGATTGGATATTGCCCTCACGTACTGGAGCACTTAGCTCCAGTATCTAGTGCAGCAGAATTTGACAAAGTAACAGAAGGATTCAAGTTGAGAATCCGTGATGGAGAAAAAAATATCCAGGGCTTATCTATCACACAAAGAAGAAACATGTGAAGGGAAAACACCTAAGGGCTTTGTGTGACTTGAAAGAGCTATCTTAGTGAAAGCCTGAAAAGGGCATCTTTGAATGAAGGTGAAGGGTTCCTTTATCACTGGCTCCCCTAAGTTTGTTGTTTTTTCTATCTCTAGGTAAAAGATGCTGCTCCAGAACATGTGTGGCTGGAGTGGTTGCTGTGATACTCCTCCTGCTGGTCTTAGCAGTGTGTCTGATACTCATTTGTAAGTCCTGCTAATATTGTAATAGTTGCAATTAATTTTTGATCCTCACCCACTGCCTGCCCTTCAATCCATGACACACAAAACAAGTAGCAAAAGAGGGCTGGTTTGAAGGCAGGGGACAGTAGTTTTTAGCCAACGCTGGCCGTATGAGGAAATTCACCCAAGAGTAAAATGATTTGAAAGTTTAAAATTCCAAAAGAAAACAAAGCAAAACCCAACTAAAGAGCTGGCAATGTCCAAACATTGAAGGAAGGGAAGAACTGTCTGTTCTGTCATTCTCTCATGCTAGTGCAGAGGAGCCCATGCCTGGCTGCACAGACGTGACTATAACAATGCCCTTGATACGGCAGCACTGTAGTGAGCATGATGGATCAGCGTGTGTGTGCTGCTTCTCAAATACTGCTCCATTCTTAGCATCTTAACTAAGTGCAATTCCCTGTTGCTGTAACTGCTGGATAACCAACAAAACTACATCCTGCAGTCCCTATCTCCCTGAATCACATCTCCCTTTCCAAGTCCTCCCTGTACCTTGCCTGCCAATGGAGAGGGAAGTTCTTTCTTTCTTCCAAGTAGTATCACTATTGCTGCATTGCATTTTGCAGCAGGCAAATGTGAGATTTGAACACTGAACTCTGCTTTTTGTCCTGACCATTTCTTTTTGTTGTCTGAGCAAAGATTTCAAAGCCTGGATGATGTTAGCTGTGATTCTAATTCTCTTTCCCACGCTTAGTGACTGCAGCCACAGGGAATGGCAAGGGTCCACAGCAGCCTGGTGAAAATGATAAGAAGAACCACACAGGTACTTTTCTGGCTGTAACTTACTCTCTTACCTTTCTTTTGTAATGGGATCCTTTGGTTTGTATGAACAGGGATTTTTCCACACCTGTTCTTTCTTTCTGCAGCCTGCCCCCCAAACTGGGAAGCACATGGGAAAAAATGTTACTTCTTTCATAAACTAAAGGCATGGAATAGCTGGAACATCTCCCATAAAGAGTGTGCTAATATGAATGCAAGCCTGGTGATCATTGAGAACAAGGAAGAACTGGTGAGACCCAAATTCATTCTGGGGTTGCGTGACCTGTGTACCAAAGGGCTGATGGGGTCTTCTCATGTTCCATGTCTTTGGGGGTATATAATCTACTGTCAGCCATATACACCCCTGTATGGCAGCAAGCACCCTCATGCATCTTGGTGCTTGAAGTCTTGTATCTGGAACATTCTCACTCCAAGAATGCTCCCATAGGAAGAATCATTGAATCATAGGGTGGTTTGGGTTGAGAGGGATCCTCCATTAGACCATGTTGCCATGAGCCCTGTCAAGCCTGACCTTGAATATCTCCAAGGATGGATCAAATTCTCTGCCTAGATGACATACATTTAAAAAGAGATTTAAAGAGATATCAAGCCACACCTGGCTAACTACGATGTATGGCTTTCATGGGAGCAAAGGTGTATTATTCTGTTGAGTCTGTTCTAAAGAAGACCCAGGAAGGGAGATGAGATTAAATAAAAAAATGGGGGGGGGGGAAAAATCAGCCTCTGAGACTGTGAAAGAGTTGATCTGGCTGGATACAGTGATTTTCATGCATTATCATTGTTTGTTTCCTCTCTAGGATTATCTTACTTCACAATCAGCATGTTGTTACTACCTTCTTGGTCTCAGATACTCAGAGAGCGAGAAGAAGTGGAGGTGGATTAATGGTGTGGTACATAACACAGACATGTAAGCTTATTCCAGCAAGTCACTGTGATGCAGCATCTGGAAACAGTGCAAAGAAATCCCAAAACCAGAGCCAACAACAGGGACTACCAGACAGGGCAGGGGCTGTGATTTGTAGGAACCTGATTGACAAGGCTAAGGGAGCCTGTAAATCGTGTGGAAACACAAGCATGTCACAGCAGTAAGTCTGCAGGTGATACCCTAGTAAGTTTGCAGATGATACCAAGCTGGGTGGCTATGTCAATCTGCTAGAGGGTAGGGAAGCTTTACAATAGGATCTGGGCCACGGCTAATTGTATGAGGTTCAACAAGGCCAAGGGCCAGGTTGCCACCTGGGTGACAACAGCCCTATGGTAAGCTACAGACCTGGGGATGCATGGCTGGAAAGATGAAAATTGGAGAGGGACCTGGGGGTATTAACTGACAGTTGACTGCACATGAGTCAGCAGTGCCCAGGTAGCCAAGAAAGCTAATGGTCCCCTGGCTTGTGCTAGAAACACTGTGGCCAGCAGGGACAGGGAGGTGATCATCCCCTGTGCTCAGCACTGGTGAGGCCACACCTCAAGTGCTGTGTTCAGTTCTGGGCCCCTCACTACAGGAAGGACATTGAGGTGCTGCAGCATGTCCAGAGAAGGACAATGAGGCTGGTGAAGGGCCTGGAGCACCTGGGCTACAAGCAGGGGCTGAGGGAGCTCGGGGTGTTCTGTCTGGAGAAGAGGAGCCTGAGGGGAGACCTCATTGCTCTCTACAGCTACCTGAAGGGAGGTTGGAGCAGCGGGGCCCAGCCTCCTCTCCTTGGTGACAAGTGACAGGACCAGAGGAAATGGTTTCAATCTGCACCAGGGGAGGTTCAGGCTGGATGTTAAGAAATATTTCTACACTGAAAGGGTTCTCAAACACTGGAATGGTCTGCCCAGGGCAGTGGTAGCATCACCATCCCTGGGGGTGTTCAAGTGGTGTGTGGATTTGGTGCTTAGGGACATGGTTTAGTGTTGACCCTTCAGTGCTGGGTCAAAGGTTGGACTGGAGGATCTTGGAGATCTCTTCCAACCAGATATATTCTGTAATTTTCTGTGATCAGCAGGGCAGGAGAAGACAGAGCTGTAGTTCTGGCAGGGCAGGAGGAATCAGAGTAGATGGTGTTTAGTGGGGAAAGAAAGGATCTCCTAGTAAATGACAAAAGAAAGTATGACATCAGTACCACTGGATGGAGGCTGCAAAAGCAGGGGAAGATCTCTGGATGGGAGAGCCTGGCCCAAATGCTTTTTTTGGTGTCTGGAGAAGAAAATGAAGAAATAGGAGGGAGACTCCAACAAGGTAGCTTTTAATCACACTGACAATAATACAGCTTAACAGCAAGACCAGGTGGCACCTGATCTTTCATGGGAGTGATATTGACCATTGCATCCAGCTAGGTCAGCAATGCAGCTAAATGTGACTTTCTCTCCCTGTTCAGGTTCGAAATACAAAGAGATCAAGACTATTTCTGTGCTGTCATCAGAGAAGGCAAAGTACAAAGCACATCTTGCACAGGAGACTCAACAACACAAAATATGTGTGAAAAAGCTGCAGGTAATTCACAAAGGTAGAGGCAGAGCTAAACCCAAGAGATCTAAGCAGGAATGTCATCCCCAGCTTCCTGCGGACGGGATTTGCCTCATGTATCTTTCGCTGTCTGAGTATCTAGTCAAGGGGACTCTTGCAGGCTCCTGGAGACACTTTGCCAAACTTGACACATTGGCTCCCATGATGGGTATCTGAGAGTGGGTGTATCTGCTCTGAAGAAGATTTCATCATCACACATCAGGCGTCTGGGTGACAGAAAAGGGGAAGGTGCCCTCAGGCCACTGCAGAACTACATCAGGGCCACCAAACCCAGAGAGCTGCAGAAAGTCACAGGACTCAGGAATAAAACTGCACGAGGAAGGCCCTAACGAGGAAGTTTGCTTGAAAGTCACTTCCTTACCTCTGCTTCTGGGCTTGCTTTGTTCACAGAGTCATTTTCTGGGTTTGTTGTCTCTGTTTGAAAATAAACCTGAAGTTTACAGTTCTGGATTCTTTTGTTATCTTTGTATCATAGTATCATAGTATCAGTCAGGGTTGGAAGGGACCACAAGGATCATCTAGTTCACAGTATCACAGTATCACAGAATAACTAAGGTTGGAAGAGACCTTGAGGATCATCAAGTCCAACCTGTCACCACAGACCTCATGACCAGACCATGGCACCAAGTGCCACATCCAATCTCCTCTTGAACACCTCCAGGGACGGTGACTCCACCACCTCCCTGGGCAGCCCATTCCAATGACGAATGACTCGCTCGGTGAAGAACTTCCTCCTCACCTCGAGTCTGAACCTCCTCTGGCGCAGCTTGAGACTGTGTCCTCTTGTTCTGGTGCTGGTTGCCTGGGAGTTCCAACCCCCCTGCCATGGGCAGGGACACCCCACACTAGATGAGGGGTGAGCCCTATGAGGAAAGACTGGGGGAGCTGGGATTGCTCAGCCTGGAGAAGAGGAGACTCAGGGGTGACCTTATCACTCTCTACAACTACCTGAAGGGAGGTTGTAGACAGGCGGATCTTGGTCTCTTCTCCCAGGCAGCCAGTACCAGAACAAGAGGACACAGTCTCAGGCTGCGCCAGGGGAGGTTCAGGTTGGATGTTAGGAAGAAATTCTATACAGAAAGAGTGATTGCCCATTGGAATGGGCTGCCCAAGGAGGTGGTGGAGTCGCCGTCATTGAAGGTGTTCAGAAGGAGACTTGATGGGGTGCTTGGTGCCATGGGTTAGCTGTTTGGGTGGGTTGGATTGGTTGATGGGTTGGACGCGATGATCTTGAAGGTCTCTTCCAACCTGGTTTGGTTTATTCTAATAAAGGTTTATTCTAGATCAGGCTGGCCAGAGCCTTGTCCAGCCTTTGTCATGATCACCACAAGGAAATGGGTAAAATGTTTCACACTGACCTGGTCAGGGTCTCATCCTGATGCTAAGGACAGGGAATCCCATACAGACCTAACCTCTCAGAACTTCAGTGGTTGGTGCCTGCAGACAATGATGAGGCTGATTTTGATTCCTGGTGCAGTTCAGCAGGAGGCTGACTCTCATTTGGATAGGTCAGGCTGACAGTGTCAGCCTCATAGGGCATATCCTAGTGACCATTACCAATAAGAACTCAGGGCTAAGGGACACCTCCAAGAGGCTCCTCCTGTTTTCATTGACCTCTATGCCAGTGGGATTCTAGCAAAATGTGGTCTTCAGTGAATTTTCAGTGATAGGATGAGGGGCAATGGATGTAAACTCAACCACAGGATATTCCATCAGGAGAAAAATCTTTTTTACCATGGAGAGGATGGAGCACTGGAACAGGCTGCCCAGAGAGGTTGTGGAGTCACCTATAGAGACCTTCAAAGAAGAAGTCAGTGTTTCCTTTTCTGCTGGATCAGCTACAAGACGAGGAGGATCACAGCAGGAGAGAAGGATCATTTCCAGTACAGCAAGTACAAGTTTCATCAATACAGGGTTTCTGGGTTTTTTTTTGGTTGGTTATTTTTTTCATTTGGGTTTTTCTTTCTCTTTCTTGTCCTGGTAACTTGAGCATGTTGAGCACATAATGAATCTCTGGAGAGGAAGTTACTGGACTCTGCTGGGTCTCTAAAGAGGATGAACAAACTGAGGGACAGGGAGGCTATATTTAGGGGAAGGGCAATTAGCAAATCTCTAATCTCTGTTGGTGGAAGTGCTACAAAGTTTCAGTGCAGTGGCTGTATTTGTACTTTTAACACGACTAAAATGTGTGTTTTTCCCCCATTTCAGTATTAGAAATGACGGAATCACTGAGCTGAGACTTAAACTGGAAGTGTTACTATTTACTCCATAAAAGCAAACACCACCAATGTGTCTAAAAGTGCCTGTTGATCCTGGCTTGCGTCATACACTGACCTAGTACCAAGGAGCAGTGTTTGTGTGGTAAAATACTACAGCTTTTAGACTCATTGCTCTTAGCAATTGTTGAGAACTATTAAGAACCAAATAGAAAACAGATTTTCCTCCATGCTCCTTGCCACCTCTGGATTATTATGTTTCAGCAGGGTTAGCCTGTGGACTACTCTTCCTTAATGCCTTCACAGAATCTCACTGGTACACAACTGAATTCAGCCAGAGCTGGATCTCGTCTCTTTTTCACTTCTCTCTACAGTCCAGCTGGCAATCGAGGAGCCAGCTGGGCTCTCCACAAGCTTTTCATTGTAACCCATTGTGAAATTCCTGTGGGGGAAATGAAGTAACTGCAATTGCAAGACAAAATCCTGTTGTTGGTGGTTTATGAGACAGGAGAGATGAGTGGCATATTTGAGTTCCATCAGCCCTAAGTGTTGCTCATAGCTGCAAGTTGCTGTCAAATGACCTGAAAAAAGTTGGTGAGCAGAAAGTGAGAAAATAATTTATATCTGAAGAGGAATTTTTGTTGAGGTTAAATAAAAGACATTAGTGTGGCAAAAAGGAGGGACCTTAAAGATCATCCAGTTCCAACTCCTCTGCCATGGGCAGGGACACCTTCCACCAGCCCAGGTTGCTCAAGGCCTCATCCAGGCTGGCCTTGAGCACCTCCAGGCAGCACGCATCTGCAACCTCTCTGGGCAACCTGTTCCAGTGTCTCACCACCCTCACTGTAAAGAACTTCTTCCTTGTGTCCAACCTAAATCTCCTCTGCTCCAGTTTCAAACCATTGTCCCTGGTCCTATCACCACAAGCCCTTCTAACAATCCCTCCCCAGCCTTCCTGTAGGTCCCCTTCAGATATTGAAATGCAGCTCTGAGGTCTCCCTGAAGCCTTCTCTTCTCCAGGCTGAACAGCCCCAATTCTTTCAGCCTGTCTTCACAGGAGAGGCTCTCCAGCTCCTCTAATCATCTTTGTAGTCCCATCTCTGGACCACTTAAGTAGATCCATTTCTCTCTTGTCTTGGGGACACCAGAGCTGGACATAGTACTCCAGTTGAGATCTCACCGGAGCAGAGGGGCAGGATCACCTCTCTCCATCTGCTGGCCACGCTGCTTCTGATGCAGCCCAGGATGCCATTGGCCTTCTGGGCTGCAAGTGCCCATTGCTGGCTCATGTCCAGCTTCTCATCCCCCAGCACCCCCAAGTCCTTTTCTGAAGGGCTGCTCTCAATCTTACCATTCCCCAGCCTGGATTGATATCAGCAATGACACTGCCCATAGAAATGAATGCACATTGGTTTTCCTTTTTAGCACATACCATGGGATTGTCTGATCTCTCTGTGGATCCATCACCCTGTGCAGGTCTCTTACTGACCTTCTCACACAACATCCTTCCCTTGCTTTGGTCCACAAGGGAGGTCAGTACCTTCAACACTACAGCAGGCAATGATGGGACATACAGATTAGGAATTTGTTTTGAGCACTGGCTTTGATGGAAAATGCTCAGCTCCACCAACTGCAGGCATGAGACAACTGCACAGGATGCTGAACAGGAAACTGAATCAAGCAGCTTAGTCAAGCCTCTGTCAGGATGACTCACTACTTCAGAAGTCACAGGTGATGGCTGTGTGAGCTCCTTTCTTCTCTCCTGTAGAAGAGAATGGACCTGTCAGTAGAAGGAATGGGCTTCTTCCTTCTCTTCTGGCCTCCAAGAGCTTCCTAGTGCAGACATGCACCCTGCAGACATCTTGGGGCGAAACTTCTGATGTCTGTCACCTGTACAGGGACCATGATGACACCGAACCCCACCACCAACATCTACAATTGGACTTTTTTAGAACATTTTCTGGCTTGTGGCTGCAAAGGCTTCAAATGGTGAGTGGCTTCTTAGGGTGTTAAAAGTGATGCTTGCTCTGTGGTCAGCCACAAATTCCCTATAAAGAGATTCTGCACTGTCATGGAAGAGAACATTTACAGGAAGTGCAGCTACTAATCATTGATGGTCAAACCATCGAGTTCTGTAGGGAGGTGATTCTGCCACATTACTCTGGTGGGACCTCTGTTGTAGGGTTGGAAGGGTAAGGCCAAAAAGCCTCTTCCCTCCCCCCTGTAAAGTAAAGGGAAGGAAAAATTGAAGGGAAAGGGAAAAAAAACCTCACAGCTGAATTAGCAAAGCAATGGGTGCTGTATATTTACAAAGCAATGTAGGATATGCAGGGGAATATATACAAATTTACAATATTTACAATATATACAAAGATATACAACAGAGTAGCACGGAAATGAGAGTTCCCCCCTCTGCTGAGGGGATTCCCCACCTCCGCTCCCCCCTCTCTCCCCCTTTCCCCAGAAGCAGGTTAGAAAGAGAAAAAAAAGTTAGAAGCAGTTATGTGTTAATTGGAAAGCAGTTAATACAGGCCTTGCAGTTTATCAATTTTCAAGGTCAAAGCCTTGGCCAAAAGCCCAGCACAGAGAGAGCTGCTGCTCGGCGGAGGAGCGGAAGAAAGACTGAAGATAAAAGTGCCGGAGTGCCCAGGATACCCTCCTGCACTCCCAGTTCAGAAGGTGCTTCCTCCCACTCTACCAATGAAATTACTTTAGATCCTTCTTTTCGTCTACCAACTTCCGACCACCATATTCCCTTTCTTAAGGGGACAGCCTCAACCGGTCACAGACCTCACCTGCAGTACTGTGTCCAGCTCTGGAACCCTCAACACAGGAAGGACATGGACCTGATGGAGAGGGTCTGGAGGAGGGCCACGAAAATGATCAGGGGGCTGAAGCACCTCTGCTGTGAGGACAGGCTGAAGGAGCTGGGCGTGTTCAGCCTGGAGAAAGGAAGGCTCCAGAGAGGCCTAACAGCGGTCTGCCAGCACCTGAAGGGGGCTACAAGAAGGCTGCAAAGGCCTGCAGTGACAGGAAAAGGGGCAATGGCTTGAAACGAGAGAAGAGCAGATTCAGATTGGATGTTAGGAACAAGTTCTGCACCATGAGGCTGCTGGAACACTGCAACAGGTTGCCCAGGGAGGTAGCTGAGGCCACATCCCAGAAGATACTCCAGGTCAGGCTCCACAAGGCTCTGAGCAGCTGCTCCAGTGGAGGTGTCAGCCCAGATGACCTCCTGGGGTCCTGACAACTCAAACCGTTCTACGGTTCAGTGATTTTCAGCAACTGATTTCTGCTCAAAGTCCTCAACAATCAAAGTGATTTGGAACTGCCATCGCAGGCTAAGGTGTAACCCTGCACTCTCATTGTTTCTCCTGGGGTACAGATGGCTGCAGCTGGAGTCCTTGCCAGCCTTGCACACACTGACTGGAAGGCAGCCACGTTCCTCTGCCTCTGAGCCCGAGGACGCAGCCGGGACCAGCTGCGAGTGCCCCAGCTCCCGCGCAGAGGGCATCTCCGTGCCGAGCGCTGGCTCTCCTGACGGGTGCGGCCCTCTCTTACCGGCAGTGCTGCCGCTCCTGCTGCACCTTCATTTCTCAGCTCCTTTTCTCCTCCCAAAGCCGAACGCTTGGCACCCAGCCACGCACCGTGAGGGTGCGCCGGGTGGGCCCGGCCCCTCCCCGCATCCCTCACGCCGCCGGGACCGGGGGGAGCGGATCCCAGCGGGCGGCAGCTCCCCTGCGCCCTCCCAGGCACGGCTCTCCAGCGGTTCCGGTTCGTGATTTCCCCAGCCGGCGGGGCACAGGCTCCGCGCCCATGGGACGTGGCGGCTTCCCAGAGAGGGGGGAAGGATCCCGCAAAGGTGATGGGACGAAGCGAGAGCGGCCAGGGTGAAGGGGGGACACGCCGCGGGGACTCCCGTGGCTGCAGTCGGGCGGGGAGCCAGGAGATGCTGCCGGAGACTGGCTTGGAGAGCAGGAGCTCCGCGGGAGGTGAGTCGCCGTGCAGCCCCCAGCCCCGGGGAGCCCGGCCCGGGAGCGCAGCCGTGGTGCTGGGTGAGGCGGCTGCTGTCCTGAGGAGACCCGGGGGCCGCTGGAAACCATCCCAGGGGCTGGAACACGCCTCTGGGTACCCGCCCGGCGAGGAGCCGGCGATCTGCAAGCGGTGTCGCGTTCGAGGATCGCCGGCAGGCCGAGTCAGCCCTGGGCTGGAGGGGAGGCGCCCGGCTCCGTGCTGCAAGACCCACCCGGGGAAATGCCGGGAGGTACCGGGCATCGTGCGTGGAGCTTGGCTGGGTAACCCCACCTGCATGCTGCCCTCCTCACAGTATCACAGTATCACAATATAACTTAGGTTGGAAAGGACCTCGAGGATCATCGAGTCCAACCTATCAACACAGACCCCATGACTAGACCATGGCACCAAGTGCCACGTCCAAGAGACAGAAGGGTGCCCGAGGTGGCACTAGTAACCACCAGTGAGATGGGACCTTCCCTTGGCAGCCTTTCAGGGCATTTTGCCCTCTACAACTACCTGAAAGGTGGTTGTAGCCAGGAAGGGGTTGGTCTCTTCTCCCAGGCAACCAGCACCAGAACAAGGGGACACAGTCTCAAGCTGTGCCAGGGGAGGTTTAGACTCGAGGTGAGGAGAAAGTTCTTCACTGAGCGAGTCATTCGTCATTGGAATGGGCTGCCCAGGGAGGTGGTGGAGTCACCGTCCCAGGAGGCGTTCAAGAGGAGACTGGACGTGGCATTTGGTGCCATGGTCTAGACATGGGGTCTGTGTTGATAGGTTGGACTCGATGATCCTCGAGGTCTCTTCCAACCTTAGTTATACTGTGATACTGTGATACTGTGCTACTGCCTGCGAAGATGGACACAAGACGTGGCACTGGCAAGTGGGTCCTTCCCGCCTCCAAACCCAGCCTCATTCTGGCTCCTGGAAAGGAGCTGGGAATAAAAGGAGACTCTGTAAAGCTGTCACTGGGGTAAGGCTGCATATTCCTTAGGAGAAGTTTTGGGCTCCAGAGCTGATAACTTCTCCCACTTCTTTTATCCATGCCAAGGCACTGCACCAGCCTGAAACTTCTTGTCCACTCGCATTTGTTTCATGCTCATTTTCTCTCATTTTCAGCTACTTTGGGATGTTGGGAACTACCTCAGTATTAGGTCTGGATGATGTAATTAAAATTTGTAGTAATTCAGAGTTCTTACTAGCTAAGCAGCTTTGTAATGACCAGCTGCAAGTCACACTTCCTAGTCTTCATCTCTGCTACCAGTCTGCACTCCAAAGAGAGAAACTTGAAACAGCTTTATGGATCTGGGGCTTTATTCCCCTGTCAGCTAGTTGTGTTTTGGTAGGTTGTTTTGCTTTATTTTAATTGCTGACATTTATGTTTTCAGGTCTGCTCTCAAATGTATGGTTATGGAGAGGTGTTGCTGGAGTCCTTACTGCTGCTGTCATTTTGATTTTGTACATTCAGTTTGGTAAGGATGTAAATAATTTTAAAACAAAACATAAATAGCCTTAGAAATTACCAGAGCTTTAGGTTGTCAGAAGCCCTTCAACAACTCAAAAGGTTTATTCAGAATTTAACCTTCTCTCAAAGTTAAACAGATGTCTGAGGGAGCTGGGTATCTAGCTTGGAGAAGAGAAGACTGGGGGTGACCTCATTCATGTTTAGAGAGATGTGAAGGGTGAGTGTTGGGGTTTGGACGGGATCTCCAAAGGTCATCCAGTCCAACCCCTGTGCCAGATCAGGATCACCTAGAGTAGGTCACACAGGAACACATCCAGCTGGGTTTGGAATGTTCCCAGAGAAGGAGACTCCACAACCTCTCTGGGCAGCCTGCTCCAGGGCTCTGGCATCCTCACAGGGGAAAACTTTCTCCTTCTGTTCACATAGAACCTCCTCTGCTCCAGCTTGCACCCATTGCCCCTTGTCCTGTCATTGGACATCACTGGGCAGAGCCTGGCTCCATCCTCCTAACACTGCCCTTCCCATCTTTATAAACAGGAATGAAGTCACCCCTCAGGCTGCTCTGCTCCAAGCTCAAGACCCCCAGCTCCCCCAGCCTTTCCTCAGCAGGGAGATGTTCCACTCCCTCCAGCATCTTTGTGACTCTACACTGCACTCTTTCAAGCAGTTCCCCGTCCCTGTTCTCTGCTACTTCTACCAACCTGTCCCAAATCAGCACTTTCAAAGTATGTCAGCACCATAGGGATGCAGGAGCCAGAGTATATAATGAGTTAACAATAATGATTTCTGCTGGGGAGAAGTCATCATGCTGTGGTTAGGCTTTGGGGATTTTGGATGAGGCTGTCAGAAAGCAAGCTAAGAAGCTCCAGGAAGCTTTCCCACTTGGAAGCAAGAGGTAGATTGCTTTTTGTCTTTTTGCAGTAAACCATTCCTCGGCCAAAGCTTTTCCTGTCTGTCCTTCCCTGGAACTCTGTCCATCAGGCTGGCTGTATTTCCAGAGGAGATGTTACTACCTCTCAGACAGTGAAGCCAGTTGGAGCTCCAGTCAGAGCTTCTGCTCTTTGCAGAATGCTTCCCTCTTGGTGATTGAAAATCACGAGGAACTGGTAAGGCAAAAAAAATGAGGATCCTGGTTTCACCCCACCTCACTTCTAGGCAGCTGCCATTTGGCTTGTCTGCATGAAGCTGCTGCTCACAGATATCAATATTCACACTAAAGGCAAAGATCAGCTGCATATCATTGATAGATTCATAGATGCATAGGGTGGTTTGGGTTGGAAGAGACCTTGAAGGTCATCTAGTTCCAACCTGGCACTGGCATGGGAGGGACAACTTCCACCAGACCAGGCCGCTCAAGGCCCCATCCAACCCAGCCTTGGACACTTCCAGGGAAAGGGCATCCATGACATCCCAGGGCAACCTGTTCCAAGTCTGTTTTTAATGAGGCTGCTGGGAAAGAAACTAGTAACGTTTAACACAAAAATGACCAGGTCACAACATTCAAATCCCTGGGATTTAGGAGAACTGGAGGTCAAAAAGACCTTCCCAGTTTGATTTTCTCCACAGTTCATGACAGGCTATATCCTCCCACTCTATGTGGGTATCTTTACAGAAGATCCTGTAGGAATCCAGAGGACTTTTGCCACCAAAAACCTTGTTTCAAGAACACAAGAAAAAAAATAATCTGATCTTTAGTGACCTCTGCCATTTTCCACACAACAGCTCAAAGATGTGTTTGTTTTTCACCCAAGCCTCACCACCTTGCCAGCAGGAAGTGGTGCTGCCCACCACCACAAGGACTTGGCCTTATTAGTGTGAATTAATCAGAGGAGCACACTTTGTATATTGGACAGCACAGTCCCAGAGGTTTAATACCTTCAGTGCTGAACTGAGTATGGCCCAGAAGCCAAGCCCTTTAGATGCACATGGAGAATGAAGGAAGCTGGAAGTTGTCACATGCAGTTGCAGAGAATAAAGCTCCAACCTCTTCATTTAACCCCCTTTAACTGTTCTCTCTTAGCAAGGTAGGCTAATGGCAGCCAAGTTGGTAGATGTAATAGTCTTGACCTCTGGATTTAGGAGATAGTTATCCTAACCACAGCTTGGGGTATCTTCCTCTGTATTATACTACAATGTAAGGAAAGATTCCACCTTGCACAAAGAGCTAGAAGAACACATTCTTTCATATCTGTTATAGATCTTGATAACAGACCTTGAGACTTTAGCCCAGCCTCTCTATGTCAGTCAGCTCTGTCACAGACGCCAGTGTAATGGCAATACTGGATGCAGATGGCAGTTCTGTTGAACACACTGGGGCAAGGATTTTCCTTAAATAATCTCCAAAATTCCTTCCACAAATCCTTGCTAGCTGATCTTAAAGACTCAATATATGATGAAGACATCAGCCATGGACAAATGTGTTAGCTGCAAAGGTGCTCATTGTTCTTTGAAGGCTTTCTTCTGGAGAGGCAGTGAAATGAGGTGTTGCAGGTCTGTAGCAGTTTTTAGTATTTACTAATATCCTTGTGTTCTTGTAGCTGTCACCTGAGTGCTGCAGGGATCCTGTCTCAGAATGAAGCCATTTGATTTCTGATTGAGTTAAAAGTTTTCTTTCATTGCTGTGGATTACACAAGATCCAGACACTGCAGTACTCCATAGATTTGGGTTTTCATGTTCTAGGAGAAAGTCAACTTAAAGATGTCCCTGATCACTGCAGGCAGGTTGGCTAGATGACCTTTAAAGGTTCATTCCAACCCAAACCATGCTTTCTGCTTTGCTTTCTAGCTCTTGATCAGCAGTTTGTATTTTGGTAACTGGACTGAACATGCAAAACTCTTCTCCTACTGGTTTTATTCCTACAGAGTTTTATGATGAAGATAACAAAGCAAGACCCATGGATTGGACTTTATAAAAGAAATGAAGAGTTCTTTTGGGTAAATGGGAAAGCATTAAACAATAAACTGTAAGTTGATGTTGAGGGGTTTTGCTGGTGTAACTAGGTGAAGGATGAGTGAGGAAGGACAACTAATACAGATACAGACAGTGACTCAAAAGCAATGTCTGTAATGATGCTGAAGGGATGACTGTGGGCAGAGCATGGAATACAGAAGGTGTCACAGTCAGCTAAAACTGTGTGACCTACTCTAGGTGATCCTGCTGTGGCGGGGGGGGGGGGTGGGGTGTTGAACTGGATGACCTTTGGAAGTCTCTTCTAATCTCTAACATTCTGTGATTAAAGTTAGGGGATAAATTTGTAGTGCCAGCTTCAGGAGCAACATGAGACATGAGCTCATGGTAACAGCAGATCAAAGGGGAAGCTAGACCAAGAGACCACCAGGGTACCAAGGCAATGGAGAGGGGAATGGAGGATTGCTATAGCACAAGCTCTTCATGATAGAATGTATTTTGCAGAAGTGCAAAAGTGCATGCAAGCTGTGTGAGCTTTGTGGCAAAGATATTTGAGAGGCTTCTAAGGGAAGTTCCCATATTTCTCATAGCACACCTACAAAAAAGGCTGCTGGAGGGAAAGGTGAAGCTGAGAATTTATCTTTCCTGAGCTGCTCTGTGATCAGGGACCCTGGTGTGTGGTGTTTGTGTTCTATCCCACCAGTGTCAGGTGGAGGGCAGTTTGTTTCTTCTCCTGATGGCTGTCCCATCTTCTCAGAGACTCCTGTTTCTTGTCTTGGGGCAGCTGCTGGCAGCAGTGCCAGCAGTAAGCATTGAGATTTCACAAATCTGAAATGAACTTAAATGTGGAAAATGTGAATGTTCTTAAGCTAGTGATGTTATCAATGGGGTGTGACCATATTCGCTTCATCCCAAGACATGAGGGCTTGATCCAGTAGAGATCTTAGACATTCAAGGTAAGATGTGAGCAGCACATAGGCATCTGAGGTTTAAAACTGCAGTCTTTCCCTTGCTTGTCCTATGCCTGTCATACAAACTTCCACTGATGCTTTCATTTTCAGTGAAGTTCTTCACATTCTTAGACTTCTGCTTCTTTGCTTGCCTTAATCTGTCCTCTTTTCTTCAAAAGGATGAACACCATGATGTCTAAGCTCAGTTGCTAGTAGAGTCCTATTAATACTGAAGGGGATCTGTCCAGTGGCTTTTCTGGAGACCACATGACTTTGGTTGAACTATTCAAGAGAACACTCTTAACACTCTGAAAAGGGAGTTGGCAAAGGAGACCCTTACCTCCTATGTAGGGACACCTACAGTATGGAAACTGAGGTTCACTTTGTGTTTTCCCCACACCCCCAGCCATAGTGCTGTGATCAGTTCTGAGGAAAATGAGAGAAGGATTTGTTTCACAACTTCTGCTGGAACATTTTAGCTGTTTAGAAGGATGTGAAAGTGAAAGGTGGAGCCAGTCCTGATAGCACAGAATCCTCGAGAAGGGCAAACCTGAATTCCAGTCTCCACTCTGAGGATGTATTTCATGTTAAGCAGCCACTAGACAAGAGGCAGGAATACCATGTGCCATTAAACCCAGGCAATTCTTGAGATGTTCTCTTCAAACCACAAGCCGTCGTCATTCTGCGGTGCCTGTGGTAAATGAGGCTTTGTACAAAGAGAACCTGAGATCCCCAGAGTTCCCTTTGTTTGGTTGTGAGTGTCAAAGTAATTTTGTCTTTCATTCTCTTACAGGATTGAAGTCAAAGGCTCTGGGAGCTGTGCCTATCTGGAGCCAAAAGGAGTGTCGGCCTCTGGCTGCTATTTAACCAGGAAGTGGATCTGTAGCTTGAATGTCAGCTTAGCATGGTAGGGCTGGACAGAGCCACTCCCCTGGACACTCAGCACTCTGATCTGGTGTCTACACAGGCTATGTCCCTACTCTGGGGCATGGGAATGTAGCTTAGCTCCTGCCTGGAGGTGGATGACTTTTCTGGTAGCCAGAATTCTCCATCCATGGAGAAAGCCTCCATTTTTTTCAAAGATGCCATTTAAAAAGCTTGCTTTAGATTCTCTGATAAGTCATTGCCTTGCCCCATTTTCCTAGATACTGCTCAGCCTGTACTTCCTGTTGGGACATCAATATTTCTTCCATCATCTCTTCTCTTGTAGGATACTAAGCAGCTGCCCTTTCTTTTCCTTTTTGGTGTGGATTTGGAGGTATTTGTTCTGCTTTCCCTTAGCCAAACTCTATGCAGAGATGGGGTGTGAAATGGGTCTGCCTGGAGGCTTGCCAATGCCTGGCATATACAGGGTGATGCAGAAATGAGCACTGGTTTAGAGAAGATCAATGCAGATCTCACTCTCTCAGTGGCACTTGGGGACATGGTTCAGTGGGCATGGTGGTGGGCTAAGGTTTGGACTCGATCTTAGAGGTCTTTTCCAACCTTGGTGATTCTGTGGCTCTGTGAAGGTAGCCACTAGAGTGCACTGCAGTTTCAGGGGAGGGTAGAGAAGGTCCATGTCCTTCCTCTGTTGAGGGCTCCAGAGCAGGATGAAGCACTGCAAGTGAGGTCTCAGCAGAGAAGAGCAGAGCAGAGAGGCATAAACACCTCTTTCCATCTCTGGCCACACTGCTTTTGATGCAGCCCAGGCTGCCATTGGCCTTCTGGGCTGCAAGTGCCCATTGCTGCCTCATGTCAGCTTCTCATCCCCAAGTGCTTTTCTGCAGGGCTGCTCTCAATCTCATCATCTCTCAGACTGGATTGATATCTAGGATTGCCCTGAGCTAGGTGCAGGGTCTTGCACTTTGCCTTATTGAACCTCAAGAGATTCTCCTCAGCTCACCTCTCCAGCCTGTCCAGCTCCCTCTGGCTGGCACCCTTCCCATCCTTCAGTCCTACCAATCACACCACTCAGCTTGGTATCATTTGCAAACTTGCTGAGGGTGCCTCAGTCTGAATTTTCTGTGACAAGAGGACTTTAGTGTAACCAGGATCATATGGCATGGATGTTGTCAACAACTTGTGAATGTCAGATGATCACTAATTATGCTGAAGTACACATTATTACATGGCTTGTATTCTTTATAGGCACAGCAACAGGACTCTGCAGAATGTATAACCTAATGATCTATGTGTTATTTATATGTAACTAGTTAGCAGGGGGGATTGTTATGCAGTGCTTTTTAATTTAAGTAGCTCTGAAGGATGTGGTCTGTGCAATAGGTATGGAATGATACCCAATAAATATCTAAGCAGAGCCTCTGATTTATGTTCTAATATTAAAAGTGTTTGTCAGCCTAGGCACCATTTGGGGGATCACCAGACTGAATCATAATAAAATCTCCAGGCTTTGAATGTGAGATGATCTTTAAATCATAATGTTGGGGATGACATAGGACAACCATAGAATCACAGAATGGCTTAGGTTGGAAGGGACCTCAGAGGTCATCTACTTCAACCTCCCCACTGTGGGCAGCGACACCTCTCAACTAGACTTGGCTGCTCAAGGCCTCATCCAGCCTGGCCTTAAACAGCCCCAGACAGGAGGCATCCACGACCTCCCTGGGTAGCCTGTTCCAGAGTCTCACCACTCTTGTACTGAAGAACTTCTTCCCAAGATGCAGTCTAAGCCTGCCCTCCCTCAGTTTCAAACCATTCCCCCTTGCCCTGTCTCTAGACACCCTCATGAAAAGTCCCTCTGCCGCCTTCCTGTAGGATCCCTTCAGCTATTGGAAGGCAGCATTAAGGTCCCAGAGTCTTCTCTTCTCTAGGCTCCAGCTCCCTCAGCCTGTCCTCATAGCAGATATGACATTTTACCACCCATCCCCTCCAAAAAAAATTAATCATTTAACTTTCTAACACTCTTGTATGCCACAGGCAAAGCATGCTAAATGCCACATCTTTAAACATGTCCAGGGATGATGGGGATGTTCCAATGCCTGACCACTCTTTCAGGGAATCTTTTTTTCTTCATGTTCAGTCTAAACCGCCCCTGGAGGAGCTTGAGGCTATTCCCCCTCTTGTTAGAATTAGAATTAACCAGGTTGGAATAGACCTTTGAGATCATCGAGTCCAACCTATCCCCCAACACCATCTAATCAACTAAACCATGGCACCAAGCACCCCATCCAGTCTCTTCCTAAACACCTCCAGTGATGGTGACTCCACCACCTCCCTGGGCAGCACATTCCAAAGGCCAATCTCTTTCTGTGAAGAACTTCTTCCTAACATCCAGCCTGAACCTCCCTTGGCACAGCTTGAGACTGTGTCCTCTTGTTCTGGTGCTGGTTGCCTGGGAGAAGAGACCAACCCCTGCCTGGCTACAACCTCCCTTCAGGTAGTTGTAGATAGCAATAAGGTCTGCCCTGAGCCTCCTCCAGGCTAAGCAATCCCAGCTCCCTCAGCTTCTCCTCACAGGGCTGTGCTCCAGACCCCTCCCCAGCTTTGTTGCCCTTCTCTGGACGTGTTCCAGCAAGTCAACCTCCTTCCTAAACTGAGGGGCCCAGAACTAGACACAGTACTCGAGGTGTGGCCTAACCAGTGCTGAGTACAGGGGCAGAATGACCTCCCTGCTCCTGCTGGCCACACTATTCCTAATGCAGGCCAGGATGCCATTGGCCTTCTTGGCCACCTGAGCACACTGCTGGCTCATGTTCAGCTGCTGTCACCCAGTACCCCCAGGTCCCTTACTGCCTGGCCACTCTTGTTCCATCACTGATTGCTTGTTAGAAGAGTCCAGCCCCTACCTCTCTGTGTTGTCTTTTCAGGCAGGTGTAGATGGTGGTAAGGTCTCCTCTCAGCCTCCTCTTCCTCTAACTAACCAGTCCCAGTTCTCTCAGCTGCTCTTCATCAGACTCATTCTCTGAGCCCTCCACCAGCTTAGTTGCTCTTCTTTGCACCCCTTCCAGCCCCTCAATGTCTTTCTGGTATTGAGGTGCCCAAAACTGAACCCAGCACTCGAGGTGAGGCCTCACCAATGCTGAGTACAGGGGGACAATCCCTTCCCTCTCTTGCTGGTCACACCATGGCTGATCCAAACCAGGATGCCCTTGGCTTTCTTTTCCCCCTGGGCATGCTGCTGGCTCATCTTCAGCTGATTGTCAATCAGAACCCCGAGGTCCTTTTCTGCTGGACAGCTTTCCAGCCACACTTCCCTGATCCTGGAGCATGTATGACAGCTGCAGGCACCACTTCAGGCCCTGCTGATGGCGTCTTGTTTGCACACCGAAGTTTGTGTGCAAGGTGCTCATCCCCAGTGATCACCTCTTCTCCCTGCCATCTCCTAGAGGCAGTTGCTGCCAACATCTGTCCATGAGAGGGCTCAGCTACCCCCAAATCCACACCTGCTGACTTGCAGTCCTGTTGTGTGACCTTCACGTGAACACTGAGCAACTTCTGAGGCCCTCGTTTGCATCAGACAAAGTCTTAGGGCAAAATACAAATTCCTGCATAAGGCTCACAAAATTATTTACATTACATGCTGTTTAAAATGGGTCTTCTGACAGAAAGCTCTGTCTGTTGTCTGGCAGTTTGGCTCAGAGCACCAATAAGGTTGCATTCTTCTTGCAGATCCACTTCTTCAGAGTCTGGCAGTTATCGGCTTGGATCATGTCTTTTCTTCTGTAAACAGCACAGTTCTTCTCAGCCTCTTCTCTGTGTTCAGCTATGCTGGTGAGAGAACAAAAGGGATGCAGTGAGTTGTCAGCTTTAAATTCACTGCTGGACAAAATTGTTGATCATATCCTTGTGAGGCGTTTGGGTGGTGCCCATTCAGTAACCCACTGAAGCTACATAGGTGGGATGAATGCTTGCAGCAGAGGCTGCTGGCTGCTGAGGGATGGATGGTCAGAAGTATCAAAGTTACCATGGTAAAGCAGCCCATTATAGTGGCCCTGTGCCTGTGACCAGCCACAGAGTTTCCATTCAGGCTGGCACTCTGGCTGGGTTGCTTCCTGTCAGCTGTCAAAACCCCCTCAGTGATGCTTCTCACCCGAATGAACCAGGCTGCAAAGCCTGCTCTTCAAGGGGAAAGAGCTGTTTCTCAGGGAATGGTGAGCTTCTCAGAAGAGCCATTTGGAGGAGAAAACCTCCACATGCAGCCAAAATGCTGAACTACAGTGTGGTAAGAGCAAGGGGAAGGATCCTTCAGCTGCACAGATGTGCAAGTGTCACATTCAAGGGAGGAAGTCAACACATGGTGTGCAAAGTGAGAGGATTTGTTGGCTGCTTTCAGTGGGAGCAGTGTGTGTTGCTGTCCCTCTGCATTAGTACAGACATGAACTTGAGTGTGGTTACTCTTGCCGGCAGTAAACAAATCTGTTTCCAAAGGTGCCCATCAGGAGCCAGTTATGCTGGAACTGGTCATGAAATAGGTGCCTGGGGTTGCAGGACTAAATCTGTGCTTTGGCAAATGAGCTTGGATTCAGAGTTGTATTTCTGTGCAGGGTACCATGCCAAAGAGACCTCCTCCCTCCAACCCCCACCAAATGATCACCTTTTCCCTTTTGCTCTGGGATCTGCAACTGAACTCCGTTGTGTTTTCATGTCCTGCATCTTCAACCCAATCCAGATGTATTTGGTATCTTTCTCTTTATTGTCTATAAATTCCTGTGGAACAAGTAGAAGCATGTTACCCAAAAGCAGAGATTTTTCTCCTGTGCTCAGGTCACAGCCCTGTCTTTTGAACAGGTTTTGTGGGTGCCACAGGATAGGAAAGACACTGGGGTCCTGGAGCATGTCCAGAGAAGAACAACGAGACTGGTGAGGGCTTTGGAGAGCATCATACAAGAGGAGTGTGAGGGAGCTGAGGTTGTTTAGTCTGGTGAAGAGAAGGCTGAGGGGAGAACTCTTTAGACCTACCAGAAAGGAGGTTGGAGTGAGGCTGGTGTTGGTCTCCTCTCCCAGGTAACCAGTGACAGGACAAGAGGAAATGGGTTTGGGCTGTGCCGGGGGAGGTTTAGGTTGGACATTGGGAGAAACTTCTTTACTGTGAGGGGTGAGGGGTTGGAACAGGCCCAGGGAGGTGGTGGAGTCACTATCCCTGGAGGTGTTCAGGAAGCTTAGATTTAGTACTTCATGATACGGTTTTAGTGGTCATGGTAGTTGGGTTGCAGTTGGACTCAATGATCTTAAAGGTCTTTTCCAACCCTAATGAGTCCTTGACTCTGTGAGTCTATAACTCTATGAGTCCATGATTCTATATATTCCCTCTCATGGGGAGTCAGGGCAGGGATCCAGCCATGGTAAAGCAGCCCATTACACTGGTCCATGTGCCTGTGACCAGCCAGAGAGCTTCTGTTCAGGCTGACACTCTGGCTGGGTTGCTTCCTGTTGGCTGTTGAAAAGCCCTCAGTGGTGCTCCTCACCCCAATGAACCAGGCTGCAAAGCCTGCTCTTTAAGATAAATGAGCTATTTCTGAAGGAATTGTGAGCTTCTTAGAAGGGCTATTTGGTGATTCCTTGCCATTCATTATCCCAAAGGAAAATGAGAAGGAGGTTTTGCTGTTTGAATTTCCATTTAGTAGTTCAATCAGATTTCTCTCCCCAAAGCAAAGTACTGGAAATGGTTGGGAAGTCTCCAGGATTTCCTCCTCTCAGTAAAACTACTCTAGCTTCCACAATTGCATCTTTTGTGCTTCTCTTCAGCTCTACTCTGTTGCCACTCTCAAGACAAGCTCCTCTCTGTGGAGAGTCAGATGCTCTGCTCTTGCCTGCAGGTACACCTGATATCTGGGCCATGTTTGACTAAGGCAGATGCCTGTTGCAGTTTTAGGGCTGATGCATGTCTCACCATCTCAGTTTCATCTTCAAAGACAAGAAGCTGGGATTTCCTGGCCAAACAGTTTCTCTGGCTGTCATCCCAGCTCACAGCCTCCTCAGAGAAGTAGTAACATCTCCCTCTGTGCAGCTGCCACCCAGGTGGACACAGCTCACATGTTGTTTCTGTGGGTGGAAAGAGAGAACCATTAGCTCATACCCTGACTAGTTCCAGTTTCCTTTTAACATTTTATGTCCATGTGCTTGCCTGGCTGGTCCATAAGTAACCAGTCTCCAGTCCCAAGTATGTGTTTGCTGCATGTGAAGGGAGGTTTGAAGGCTCCAGTGTCACCACTCAGCTGCCAACTCCCCTGTCATGGTGCTGTGCACTTTTGCACTCCCACTGCACATCACCAGGCTCTCTGCCTCCTTGTGAGCCACCTCAGTGGAGAGCACCAGGAGGACATAGAGCTTCTCAGAGAGGCATTTGGTCCTCTCACACGCAGTCCTTGTGAGCAGACACTGTGCAATGTGACATGCTGGAGCAATGTGGTGCTGGAGTGGGTGCAAAGAAGAACAACTAAGCTGATGGAGGGCCCAGACAACGAGCCTCATCATCCTCTACAACTACCTGAAAGGACAATAGAGAGAGGTAGGTGCCAGTCTCTTCTCACAGGTAGTAAGTGATAGAACAAGAAGGAGCAGCCTCAAGCGGCTCCAGGGGAAGTTTAGGCCGAACACGAGGAAAAAATTTGCCCTGCAAGAGTGGTCAGGCATTGGAACAGGCTGCCCAGGGAGGTGGGAGAGTCACCATTCCTGGAGGTGTTTAGAGGTCATTTAGATGTGGCACTTAGCAATATGGTTTAGTGGTGAACTTGGTAGAGTGGGCTTGATGGTTGGACCTGATGGTCTCCTGGGTGTTGTTTGTACCTGATGATCTTAACGGTCTATGACTCTATGATTCTATGCTGTGGAGTGTGTGAATTTGACACATGATGTGACTGGAAATCACAGGCACCCATGACATCCAAACTATGCCTGTGGTGCTGGAGAAGGTCCTGTGTGACGTAAGGGAAGCAGTGCTCTTCCCAGGTCTACTTCCCATTTCACTCAGAGCATCTGGGAGGAGCTTCTCCCTTACATTGTTTGTTTGGCTTCCTCTAAGGTTTAAAGTAACATCATTGGTCTCAGCCCATAGAAAACCATTAACATTTCCCCCCCAAAACAAGAGATCCACAATGAAAGGAGGGTCTTCCCTTCCCTGATCCTTGGGGGGGGGGGGGGGGGGGAATGAAGAGCTAGATTCCCTCCCACTCTTTGTGAACAATTATTGTCTGGAAAGTGTTCCCTAGGGCAAAAGGATGAGCTACTTTATATGGCATTGCTGACAGCAAGGCCTGGCAGAAAAGAAGTGTAAAGTACTATAAACTGTTTACACCAAAGGAGAAGGGAAATTATTGCCATTAAACTGTTAGTTTAGATCCTGTCATCACTGCTCTGCAGGAACACCATGCCCTCTGGGCAGTACAACACAATCTCTTGGATGTCAATGAGTCATGGTATTTAAAAACCCAAGAGCATCTTAAAAGTTCTTCTGCTGCTGCTGAGAAAATGACCACAGTTCATTGTTGCCTTGCTGTTCCTGTTTGAATTCAGTGATTCAGAGCATTGTGATACGGGGTGGTTTTAGTCAGACCGTCTGGGTTCAAACTACTCCATGATGGTCATCACAGGAGCAAACGGGGTGCACCCCATACTCTGCTTGAGTTCTGTCTCCTCTGTAGTCTGGAGAACACTGAGAGGGGATCTTACTAATGTTTGTAAATAATCTGAAGGATGAGTGTCAAGAAAAAGGACCCAGGCTCTTTTCAATGGGGTCCTGTAAAATTCCGTGTGAACATAAGGAGAAAATTCCACTGTGAGAGTGCCAGAGCCCTGGAGCAGGCTGTCCAGAGAGGTTGTGGAGTCTCCTTCTCTGGAGACATTCCAAACCTGCCTGGGTGTGTTCCTGTGTGACTTGCCCTAGGTGATCCTGCTTTGGGTTGGACTCTATGATCTCCAGAGGTCCCTTCCAACCCCTACAATTCTATGATTCTAGCAGTGAGTTCCCATAAACTACAGGGTCTCATAGAAATGGGAACAGAGACAACAGCAGTGTGCACACACCACTTCCCCCACCTCTTCTGTGACTTTCCTCACCCTGTCCATCTTCACACAGTTCCTCCATGAGC
Organism: Melanerpes formicivorus; assembly: GCF_026170545.1. NCBI lineage: Eukaryota > Metazoa > Chordata > Aves > Piciformes > Picidae > Melanerpes > Melanerpes formicivorus. Next base: position 9,852,848 of record NW_027142360.1, on the reverse strand, counting down.
CATTTCAGAAGCACCACTGAGTCAGCCTTCTCAGAGGAAAGGTGGTTGCCACTGCTATTTACACCATACTGGGACAAACTTTCTGATTTTCCAGATCTGCCCTTCAAAACTTGAACAACAAAAGAGAGATTATGGTTAACAAGAGGGAAATGTAGTCTTTGTGTCCAGTGTTACACTGTGAATGTGAAGATGTCTGTGTGTACATTAGGGGGGTAGACACAGTTATGAGCATAATATCCTTTGCAGAAGAGGTGTTGGGTGCACAGGACACTTGAACCTCAGGGTGGGAGAAGAGTCACCCAGATGCTCCACTGAAACCAGCAGCCCTCTGTGTGGAACAGAATCCTGAACTACTTCATCCCACATTGCTTCCTCTTTAAAGTGAGGGTGGTGAGACACTGGAACAGGCTGCCTAGGGAAGTTGTGGATGCTCCCTCCCTGATGGTGTTCCAGGCCAGGTTGGATGAGGCCTTGAGCAACCTGGTCCAGTGGGAGATGTCCCTACCCATGGCAGGCGGGTTGGAACTAGATGATGTTCAAGGCCCCTTCCAACCTAAGCCATTCTATGATCTATGAGCATATCATGACTGTAAGGGGTTGGCAAAGGGCATAGATGCTGAATAAAGTAATAAAGTGGAGAGGACAGAAAAAGAAAATAGGCTTTTCACTGTTCATAGTCAAATGTATAAATAACACAAAATATTTTGGTGAGGTCTTAGGGAGGGTTGGATGTTTTTTTCTGGAGTGTTTCAAGACTGTTTTCTCTTAGGAAATTAATATCTTCTTGGGAGCAGTTCTTGCATAACTGGGGTATAGAATTCATAGAGTCACAGAATGGCTGTGGATTATGATAGCACTAATACCAGGGAGCTTTGATTAAATTCATTTAGCTGAAGTGTGACTTTTGTTTGTTTGCATCTACAAAGTGATGAAGTGAAATGGCCTCAAAATAGCATCATGTGTGCAACTTTGATTTTGTAAGGCAGTAAAGCCAAATGTTTTACCATAATGCAATGAAAGTTGCACCAGGGAAGGGTTAGGTTGGTTATTAGAAGAAAATTCTTCACTGAAAGGGCTCTTAAACACTGGAACAGGTTCCTCATGGTGGTGGTGGAATCCCCAAGCCTAGAGGTAGGTGTTTCAAAGAGGCCGAGATGTGGTGCCGAGGGACGTGGCTCAGCACCAGAGTTGGTAGAGTTAGAGGATGGTTGGACTCAATGATCTTACAGGTCTTTTCCACCAAAACAATTCTGCAATCCTGTGATGGTATGAAATCTGCTTCTACAGCCTTTCACCATCACTGACGACATAGCAGACTGCAGCAGCTCCCCTCCATCTGCACTACATGTTCATTTGGTAGTGCATAAGACCCTTAATGGGAAGGTCATGAGTTCAAGCTTGCAGTGGGCAGTAGTGTCCTCCCTACTCTAGTCATGAGGTCTGTGGTGACAGGTTGGACTCGATGATCTTTGAGGTCTCTTCCAACCTTAGTGATACTGAATACTGAAATATTATACACATGACAGGTGCTAGTTTCTCCCTTTGGGATACTCCATTTAGTTCCCTGTATGACTTGACACCTTTACTGCAACACTAAGGGAATTTTTCTCTCAGCATCACTCTGCTTGTGAAGTTCAGTCACACCTGCAACAAAGAGATGAAGGGGGAGGTAGGATCTACTCACATGGCTTGGCTAGCATCACTGTGATGCTTAGCAGGATGAGCACAAGGACTCCCAGGACCATTGCCATGTAGAACCAGACCGAGCGCCCACGTTGGCAGCCTGGGAGGGAGGCAGGAGGAAGAGCAGATTAAGGTCTTTGTCTTGTTAAAATCAACACTGCTTTATGAATATCCATTTCTTATGTGGAAACAACAGAGAAACCATCTGCTGAAGCCAGCCTGCTGTGTGAAGGATGTGGGGATATTTCACTTATTAAAAATTTGCAACCACTTTGCATCACTGAAACTGAAATGAAAAGGTCATTTTGTCAGAAAGAGCGAGTGATTGTCAATCAATGATGCCACTAACCATGCCTTTTTTCTCCTTTGGGCTCCTCAAGTGTTGCTTCCATTCACCTACCCACCCACACCTGCAAGGCCCAGCAAAGCAATTCAGAGAACGCATCAGGGATGGTCTGTGGTAGGTTGCTCCTCTCTGGTCTCCCTCTCTTGTGTTCAGGTGCCTGCCCTGGGGCTGAAAGCTACCTTAGCTGAATGCAGAGAAAAAGCAAAACATCTCCTAATGACACCATAGCCCAGTGAGGAACATCTGAGCAAGCACCTCTCTGGCCATTTGGTGTGCATTAGCTCCTGAGAGTGAAACACTCAGGAAGAGGATGGACTGAGGACATTTGGGGTCAAGGTGCCATTTCCACTGCTCAGGGATGTCCAATGACAGGACAAAGAGCAATGGGTGCAAGCTGGAGCAGAGGAGGTTCCATGTGAACAGAAGTAGAAAGTGCCAGAGCCCTGGAGCAGGCTGCCCAGAGAGGCTGTGGTAGTTTCCTTCTCTGGAGAGGTTCCAAGCCAACCTGGATGTGTTCCTGTGTGACCTAGTCTAGATGATCCTGCTCTGGCAGGAAGGTTGGACTGGATGATCTTTGGAGGTCCCATCTAACCCCTACCATTCTGTAATGCTGTGATCTATAATTGGCAATCAACAATTAAAGAAAAGAGCACAGTACCAGAAGTGGAAGTGTCTGATTTGCTGCTTCCTTTGGGTTTTGGCTTCACAGGCAGCTCAGCATAAGTGATGGTGTTTCCTGTAAGAAGCAGGGACATGCTGACATGTGCAAGCCATGAAGCGCAAGCCATGAAGTGGAGAAACAATAAAGGAGACAAATCTGTATAATGAAGGGCCTGTGTTTCCAGACCTGTTGGTTCAGCTATTTTTTCTGTGAGAATCAACTGAGAAGATGATGACTTAAATTTTCCTGCTGCTGTCAGGAAGTAACTAAAAGCCTCCTCCAGAACCTTTGCTTGAACTACTTGGGTCACGTGTGGCTGGACCAGCAGGCAGGCAGACTGACTGAAGGACAGGTAAGATCTGGGTTCTATCCACACAAAACATCTCATTTGGTGCCACATGAGGAAGCATCATAGGGGCTTTAAGGGTGTCAGAGTGGTGACCACTTTGTGGAGCAGGGAGATGCCAAAGGGGAAACTGCTGCTCAGAGAGATGCTTCTGCAGCAGTCCTGGACTGCATCAAAACCAGCATGGCCAGCAGGCAGAGAGGTGATTCTGCCCCTCTGCTCTGCTCTGTTGAGACCTCACCTGCAGTGCTGTGTCCAGCTCTGGAGTCCTCAGCGCAGGAAGAACACAGACCTGATGGAGAGGGTCCAGAGGAGGCCACAAAAGTGGTTAGAGGGTTGGAGCACCTCTGCTACGAGGACAGGCTGAGTGAACTGGGGTTGTCCGGCCTGGAGAGGAGAAGGCTCCAGGCAGACCTAATAGCAGCCTGCCAGTACCCAAAGGGGGCTACAAGAAGGCTGCAGAGGGCCTGTTTGCAAAGGTGGGGGATATCCCTGCCCATGGTGGGGGGGATAGAACTAGGTGGTCCCTAAGGTCCCTTTAAACTCAATCCACTCTATGATTCTGTGATTCAGAGCACCCTCATCACTATTAATCTACACTGAAGTAGAACATCTTGCAAAAATGCTTATTAAACAATGTTGTTTCCTTAATTAAATACATTAATTGCTAATAAACCTTGAAAGCATGGAAATCTCATCTAACTCCAACCACAGGTACTCCCTGTTTGCTCATAGTGAGAAGCTGCCATTCATGTTAGCTGTGATCCAGGATTTTGACAAAGTGCTTTCTAAAAGTAACTAATTGTTATTATTTTTACAGGTAGTGGAAATTGTATTTCTATAGACATAGTTTAAATCATCTCCTGGTACCCTGAATATTGGCTTAAATCTTTATCTTTTATTGTGAATACGTGAAGTGATCACAGACTGAAAATGTGGCTCTGGGAAATTAAAGGGGAAGAGCAGGATGATTTTAGCAGTAAGACAGTGCTTCCTTCAGTGCCACCAGTATTCTGATTTACTAGTTAATTTACTACTCCTCTTCTATGGAGACATCAGAAAACATACTGATCTGATTTTTGGACTTGGTAGTCATTTTATGGAGCATACTCTAATAGGATGTTCATCATATTTCATAGATTCATGGAATGGTTTGGGTTGGAAGGGACCATAAAGATCATCCAGTTCCAACCCCCCTGCCATGGGCAGGGACACCTTCCACTAGCCCAGGCTGCTCAAGGTCTCATCCAACCTGGCCTTGAACACCTCCAGGCAGGGGCATCCATGACCTCCCTGGGCAACCTGTTCCAGTGTCACCGCCCTCACTGGAAAGAATGTCTTCCTAATCTTCAGTCTCAATCTACCCTCCTCAAGCTTCAATCCATTCCCTCTTGTCCTATTAGTACAAGTCCTTGTAAACAGTCCCTTCCCGGCTCTCTTGCAGACCTGCTTCAGGTACTGAAAGGCTGCTCGAAGGTCTCCTCAGAGACTTTTCTTCAGGCTGAAGTGCCCCAACTCTCACAGCCTGTCCCCATAGGTGAGATTCACATTTAAAAAAGAAAAAGATTATGCACCTTATTCAGAAAGAACAATGTTTGTTTCTCAGCCTGTTACTTAAAGCAAGCAATCAGGACAGAGGTAATACCCCACAGTGATACTGGCTGAGGAGTAGCTCTGCTGATTTGCATCCCGTGATGATCCCTTTCACCTTGTGCAAGTTTTCAGTCTTTCTGTGACTTCTGTGCGCAGCATTTTATAGCACTATTCTGGTCTTATCCAGTGACAGTCTTTAAAACACAAGAGAGAGAAAAACAGCGAGAAAAGAGTGCGTGACTGAGGGCTAAGGAGAGGTTTTACCTGGAGCTGATGTCCCAGAAGGAATGTGCTGTCCTTCCCTTGGTAGTATTGCCACATCTGCATATGTGATATCACCTGCCATTGGTGCCTGGCTTATGGGAAGAGCTGGTTTATTGCAGTGGTTGCAACCTGTATGAGCTTTGCCTGCCTCCAGAAGTGTACATATGCTGTGCTATGCCCATGAGGAAGGCTGAGCAACAGATTAAAAAAGGAAGGAAGTTACTTATTTCAATACAGCTTCAAAGACTATTTTCAGCCACCATTGTGACTCTTTTGTGTGATCTTTTACCCTTCAGCATACAGAAGGGGGGGAAAAAAAGAAGATATAAAATTAGTATCTTTATTAATCTAAACCATTTCTCATTGGCCAAAGCAGAGCAAAGTTGCTAAGGAATAGTGAAAAGTGGAACAAAAGGTTTGCTGCTACTGCAGTACAGTCTGTGTTGTGGATATATTATGCCCATGTGCATGATCTGCACCAAAAAGGAAGGTAAACAGGATATATAGCAGTATAAGGTAGTGTGGGACCAATGCAACTGCAACCACAGTTGAAGCTATAAAAATATAACTCACAATTCTAACCTGCTCCATCCACTAATTACCATAATGGTCTAACAACTGAATTTACATTGTATTGCTGATGCCTTAAACTTAACTCCAGATAAAATAATATCATAGAAAGGTTTGGGTCAGAAGGGACCTCCACAGGTCATCTAGTCCAACCCCCCTGCAGTCAGCAGCGACATTCTCCACTAGAGCAGCTTGCTCAGAGCCTTGTCCAGCCTGATCTTGAATATCTCCATGGATGGGCCTCTACCACTCCCCTGGGCAACCTGTTCCAGTGTTCCACTACCCTGATGGGAAAGTAATATGATCAATGCCTTTTAAAAGAATGCTTCAGCACTTCACTGTAGCAGTAGTTACAAGGGCTTGAGCTATCTGATGTTTGAGACTGAATTGCCTTTAATTCCTAGCTCATGATCCATGTGTTTGCTGCAGGATATTTCGGTAGTGTTTTTGTCTTCTATTTTGGAAACAGACACCCAAAAGCCCCACAGATCTGAACTGAAACTTAAAGCCCTTCTAAAACCTAAAAATACTTTTCAGAACACACAGACACAAAGTTCTGCATAGTCACATTCCTGATATTCCCTGCTCAGAGATGCACTCCTGGCTTTGTGCTTTATTCCCACTTAGAAAACTCCATAAAGGCTTGACACAGACAAGCTCTACAAACCTACACAGGTCAGCCGAAAAGAATGCTTCTGTTCTGCTATGAGGACAGGCTGAGGGAGCTGAGGATGTTCAAGCTGGAGAGGAGAAGTCTCTGGGGAGAGCTTATAGCAGCTTTCCAGTACCTGAAAGGGGCTATGAGATGGACTGTTTGCAAAGACCTGCAGTGATAGGATGAGAGGCAATGGTTTGAAAGGAGAGAAGAGCAGATTTAGATGGGATGTTATAAGTTCTGCACCATGAGGGTGCTGGGACACTGCAACAGGTTGCCCAGGGAAGGAGTTGAGTCTCTATCCCTGGAGATATTCAAAGCTGGGATGGACAATGCTGTGAGCAAGCTCATCTAGTGGAGGATGTCCCCGCTGACTGAAGTGGGGTAGGACTAGATGACCTTTGGAGGTCCCTTCCAACCCAAACCTTTCTATGATTCAATTCCATGATAGATCCAATTTGCTTTTTCTGTTACACTCAATGGGACTTAAAAAACTGTAGATAAATATGAAAACCAAGTTTGGTTTTGCAGTTTTCCTGTAGCGATCGTTCTCCTTCTTACTTTAAACTTTAGTAACAGTGTTAAGGGTAGGAACAAAAAAGGTTTAGGGAAAAAAAAATAGACCCTTCGATAGTCATGGAACAGATTACTCAGAAGTGCCTCTCAGGGACAAGTTACAGGCAGTCTGCCTAAAGCATTGGTGCTCTGTCATCAGCGACAAAGTGATCAGCGTGCAGAGGTGGGTACTGTTAGCTGGATGCTGATAAGGTTTGTTTTGTGCTAACTTACATTGTAGCAACAGAACTTTTGGCCTCTGACTCAGTTTTTAACACTTCCCCCTGAGTTTCTCACCACCTTTTACAGCAGGATATTTAGGTTCTGAAATGGAAAAAAAAAAAAAAAGCCAAAACCTGAAACAAAAAAGCCCAGCCCCAAATTAAAACTGCTTTCCTTATTTGGTTTTGGTTTAATCTTCAGTCCATAAAGGACAGCTGGAAGGCCAAAAGGGTTGTTTGAACTCTGTTTCTCTCTTGCCACTACTGCATATAGAATCATAGAATGGTTTGGATTGGAAGGGACCTCTAAAGGCCATCTAGTCCAATCCTCCACTAGATCAGGCTGTCCAGAGCCTTGTTGAGCCTAACCTTGAATTTCTCCAGGGATGGGGCCCCAACTTCCTCCCTGGGAAACCTGTTGCAGTGTTCCAGCACCCTCATGGTGTAGAACTTGTTCCTCATATCCAATCTAAATCTGCTCTCCTCTCATTTCAAACCATTGCCTCTCATCCTATCACTGCAGGCCTTTGCAAACAGTCCCTCTGCAGTCTTCTTGTAGCCCTCTTCAGGTACTGGAAGGCTGCTATTAGGTCTGTCCCAGCTCCCTCAGTCGGTCCTTGTAGCAGAGGTGTTCCAGCCTCCTGACATACACCTAAGCAGTCTTTCCTCTTATCACTGGGTGATAGGTTGGGTTTGATGATCTCTGAGGTCTTTTCCAGCCTTATTGATTCTGTGATTCTGTGATTCTCTCCTAAATGATTCAAAACCATCAACATGTAATCCTATATAGCTGGTGTAAGCACAGGTCTTTCTGAGCTGGTGGAAAACCTCTGCAGTGCTTCTGGTTTAGGGGAAGATGTGTCCCTGCCCTCCCCTCTGCTCTGAAAAACACATGTTGAGACACAGGAGTGATCTCAGTAAGTGTGCAGAGCAGACCAGGCAGTAACACCCTTTGTGACCTAGCAGATTCTCACTTGCCTAAAGAAAGTGATGAGTGCATGCAGATATTTTCCAGAGCAAATTCATAACACAGCCGTAAGGGTTTGAGGTTTTCGTTTTACATTTGAAGTCTAAGTGCCGTGCTCACTGTTAGGGCTGATAATAAAAAGGAAACTGACTTTCACTGTTCATAGAGACAGCAGCAGTACCACTTCTTTTCAGCATTCTATTTCAAGAGAGGTGCTGATAATGTGGTACAAATCTAGCAGAGAGAAACTAAGGTGGTAAGGGGGTCCAGACAGCTTGGAGAGGGGAAGATTAAGGGGAAGAAGGTCTAGTTTGACACCATTCATTACTTAAGGGGGTGGGGGATATACAGCAGTTGGAGCCAGGCTCTAATCAGACATGCAGATTAATCAATGGGTGTGGGCTGCAGTGCTGCAGAAGGAAAAAATTCGTCCTTCATGAGAGTGCTGAAAGCACTGGGACAGGCCCAGAGAGGCTGTGTGATTGCTGTCCTTGACTACAACCCACAGGGATAAGAGAGCTGCTCTGAGTGACATCATGTAGTTTAGAACTTAGCCCTGCTATGAGCAGGAGGTTCCAGAGGTCCTTTCTTCCCTGATTTATTTGATAGTTTTACGATACTGTATTTTTTTTTCCCTCTAGAAGTTTAAAGAAGCACAGGGGCATGTGGTCAGTATCAGACCAAAGTGGCCATGATGGGGCTCTCCAGCCCTTATTACATAATTACATAGGGAATGAGATACAAGACATTGATCACTTTTCCCACAAACCTTTCAGTTCTCTCTAGTATTCTCTCTTTACAAGTCTCTGACTGCATTTTTCCTCAGGAGGCAGAAGCAAAACCATCCATCATATCTTTTTTTTCTTGAATATACCATTTCAAGATGCAAAAGGTAATTCTTGCAGTTACAGACTGGCACAGCACCAGTGCTTGTGCATCTGGGAACCGACTTACATAGAATCAGAGAATCGTTTGGGTTGGAAGGAGCCTCCAAAAGTCATCCAGTCCAACCCCCTGCAGGCAGCAGGCACATCCTCCACTAGATCAGCTTGCTCAGAGCCTTGTTGAGCCTTGAATATCCCCAGGGTGCGGCTTCAACTCCCTCCTTGGGTAACCTGTTGCAGTGTTCCAGCAGCCTCATGGTGCAGAACTTGTTCCTAACATCCAATCTACATCTGCTCTTCTCTCATTTCAAACCATTGCCCCTTGGTCCTATTCTCCATGTTTACCAGAGGCAGCCAAACTGGTTGCATCTGTTTGAAGTGATATCTACATAACATGATCAAGTCTACAACAGAAACAAAACCCATCCTGAGCTGCTAATCTTTCATTTATCTGCCTTTTAGCTTGCTTTGCACCTATAACAATAAGGTTACCTTGTGGAAGACAGGTACCATGGACTTAGGACTCCTGGGGTATTGCAGTGGCAAGGAAAACTCGAGCAGGAAGAAAGTTGTGTCAGCAGTTTGAATGCATTATTAATGAGGCTTTTTCTGATCATTTGGGCTGTGTGGGATGGTAACTGGACTAATAATTTGCTCTATTCTGATCAGGGGGTTACAGCTTTACTGAGCTGAACAGTCAATTCTTGACTCTGTATGTAAGGCCTGCATTTCCTCTTGCACCATAAATAAGGCTGAGTGACCTTGAACAGTTTTTGGTGAAAGCCTTTTCTGTGGGTGGCAGCTTCCAGTGATCACAAAAGGCCTGGAATGCAGCTACCATCTTCCTGTGTTTCTGGAAAGCATCTTGCTTATGTTCCATCCCATAAGAACTGTTGAAATTGGTGAAGAAGGATGCCAAGCACTCAGAGCCCAATTTTTATAACACAGATACTGGTGAAGAGTTTGCAAACTTTAATGTTAATGTCACAAACGTTTCTGTCAAGAGATCAAGTGTGACAGTAGATGGGTGATGTGGTCAGTGACACCTAGGCTAGATCAGGAAATTCAGAGTTCAGAATCAAAGATGAGAAATTAAAAGCTTAAGTAATAGTAGGAGCTTGCTGAGTTAAAACACTGAGAAAGTAAAACTCCAGAGGGATTGGAAGCTGTAAAGCAACACTGCAGGTAAAGCATGGACATGGTTCTCATTAAAGCACCCCTGCATGATGCTGCTCAGTCTTAGAGGATAATGCTGGATGGTTAGACCCAGGCAGCCTGCAGGGTCACTAAAAGTCCCCAGCCTCTGATGCTGCTGCCAGTTTTCAGAGTGAATCTTTACTCACCCATCACTATCTGGGTTATTGCAAAAACAGGAGGGAAAGGAGAAATGCACAACCTAAGTTATGAGGGAAGAAATAACAGTTCCTGCTCATCAGATCACAGAATAATGAAGAGCCTCGGGCCCTAAAGCAGATCCTTTAAACAAAAGACCTGTGTATGAAATTGCTTTTTAAGTTAGATGCTAACGCAGGTTTAACCATGATTTATCAAGAGAATGCCTCTTGAGTGTCTGCTACAGCTTGTGGGTGGACTGATGCAATTTGGTTTTGCTGGTTTTACTTTCTTCTTATTGTTGCAGATGTATATTTGACATGGAAAAGGCACAATACTGTTTATTTATTTATCATTTTTCCCCCAGTCAGTTCTCATGGTTGAAGTTAAAATCAAGTCCATCACATTCATCTAAGAACAATGGGGGGGAAAATGAATCAATTGCAAGGTGCTCAGATCCCCAAGCAAGGGTAACCTCGGCTCTCTCAGTGAGGATATACATGCCTCCCACTAGAAACAGTGATCAGGATGCTTGTGCACACACCATCACAACCATCTGTGCTTATTTATGAAACAGGAAGACTTCAGCTGCTACAAAAAGCAAAGCTCAATTACTGGAGACCAGTGACAAGTGGTGCCCCTCAGGGGTCGGTACTGGGACCAGTGCTGTTTAACATCTTTGTCAGCAACATGGACAGCAGGGTTGAGGTACTCTGGATAAGTAACACACAGTAAAGTGGCACAAATAGCATCACAGTATCATAGTATCAGTCAGGGCTGGAAAGGACTACAAGGATCATCTAGTTCCAACTCCCCTGCCATGGGCAGGGACACCCCACACTAGATCAGGCTGGACAGAGCCTCATCCAGCCTGCTCTTAAACACCTCCAGGGATGGGGCCCCAACCACCTCCCTGGACAACCCATTCCAGGGCTTCACCACTCTCATGGTGAAGAACTTCCTCCTCACATCTATCCTGAATCTCCTCACCTCCAGCTTCATTCCATTCCCCCTAGTCCTATCACTACCTGAGATCCTGAGAAGTCCTTCCCCAGCCTTCCTGTAGGCCCCCTTCAGATACTGGAAGGCCACAATGAGGTCACCTCGGAGCCTTCTCTTCTGCAGACTGAACAGCCCCAACTCCTTCAGTCTGTCCTCATAGGAGAGGTGCTCCAGCCCTCTGATCATCCTCGTGGCCCTTCTCTGGACACCTTCCAGCACGACCAGATCCCTCTTGTGATAGGGGCTCCAGAACTGGAGGCAGTACTCCAGGTGGGGTCTCACCAGAGCTGAGTAGAGGGGAAGGATCACCTCCCTTGACCTGCTGGCCACACTTCTCCTGATGCAGCCCAGGATCCGATTGGCTTTCTGGGCTGCAAGTGCACACTGAGAGCTCACGTGGAGCTTCTTGTCCACCAGTACCCCCAAGTCTCTCTCCTCAGGGCTGCTTTCCAGCCAGTCACTGCCCAGCCTGGATTTGTGCCTGGGTATATAAGCTTGGTGTCTGTAATAACAAGGCAGAGCTATCCCTGTGTGCGTCCCAGCTGAAAAAAAGGCTGCCTGCTTCCTGGGAACTTCAGATTAAAGTCTCAGAGAGTTTTCTTTAATAACTGAATTTTACAGTATCATTTTTGAAACCCCAGATGGGACCCTACTTCTGAACCTCAATGGATCCTGGCATGGTAGGACCTTCAGCTGGCACCAAGGAATTCTTGGGGAGAACCTCTGATGCCTTGCCTGAAGAGCTCAGAGCAAGCCCACTGGTAAGATACAGGCATTCTTTCCAAATATAGGATTTTTGGTTGCCTCCCATAATACAAAGGCAACAACCCAGCAGGGTTAGGTTATTAAGGGTTCCCAAGGGGGTTGGGTTCCCAAGGGGCTCATGTCCCCAGTGTTTTGTGTTGTTAGTTTTGTTGGGTTTTGTTACTGGATTTTTTTCCCCTGTCACCAGTGTTTTGTTTCTTAAGGAGTGGGTTGGAGTACCACTAGAAAATGGACTGGAGTCCCCAAAAGATTGTGGGTCAGTGTCCTACTTGAAAAAAAGGCTTTGAGCCCTCAGATTGGTTTCAGAATCTTTTATTTTACTGAAGCTTTTACTGAAACTTGGTCTGTTTACTGGAACTTGGTTCCACTCTGTGATTTTGGTGAAGTTAAAGTTGGAGTGAGGGCTAAAATGCGTGCAGGACGATCTAAGGGTGATGTCTTCAAGAAATTTCCTTTAGGATATATTTTAAAGCACTGGAAATGAATTGGTGGGCCCCCAAGCAGGGTTGTGACAAAGGAAAAATTGATTGTCTAGTAATCAGTGGTGGTCTTTATATAAATTAAAGAAGGAGAAAAGTGGCCTGTGGTTGGTACAAGTTACAATGCTTCATTACAGTTAATGCTGTTCTTAAGAGCAGAAAAGGAATGATTTCTATATGCTGGTGTGTCCTGTCCTTTAAGAAATCATGCAGGATGGCAAAAAGAAAAGAGAGCACCTGGCACTCAGTGATCCTCTTGTTTTGGTATTAGAGGAGAAGAAGTGATATTAGATGAGAAGAAGTGATATTAGAGGAGAAGAAGTGAATGTCTGAAAAGATGTTGCTCAGTTTGTAGCACAGGGCAGAGGTGTTAAAAGGCCTGTGAATAGCAAGAGGGTGTGGCATGGGCACTGTACACAGACACAGAGAGAAAGAAACCACAAATAGCAGATTAATAGCAATACTCAAAGAAACCCTTTGGGGAATTATCACCCAGCACCATTTTCATGCACAGAACTGGAATAAACTAAATGTCTTCACTCTGTGTGTGGATTGGCTTTGGCACACTGGGTACAGAATCTAGATCTGGGACATCCTCTCGCTGAGAGGATGAAGGAAAGACTGTGGATGTTGTCTTCCCGGACTTAGTAGAGTCTTTGATGCCCTTTCCCACAGCATTCTGCTAGGGAAGTTGGTGGCTCACAGCTTGAAGGGCGGTACTCTTCGCTGGGTTAAAAACTGGCTGGCTGGCTAAGCCCAGAGACTTGTGGTGAACAGTTAAATGCAATTGGCAGCTGGTCACAAGCAGTGTTCCTCAAAGCTCAGTCTTGTTTAGTATCTTTATCAATGATGTGGATGAGGGGATTGAGTGCACCCTAAGTTGGCACTGATCTGCCCCAAGGTACAGGCTCTGCAGAGGGATCATGGGCTGGCACCAACTGTATGAGGTTCCTGCACTTGGGTCACAACAACCCCATGCAACACAAGAGGCTTGCGGCAGAGTGGCTGGAAAGCTGCTCGGCAGAAAAGCACCTGGCAATGCTGGCGGACATCGGGCTTAACGAGGGCCAGCACAGCGCCCAGGCGGCGCTCTGCGGGATCTGGCTGGCCTCGAGCGAGCCAGGTGGGGCCGGAGGCCGCATCGTTTACGGGGGCCGGTGCTTGTCGCCCTGCACTGTGCCTCCAGCACGCACCCACACACTGAACTGGCACACTACCCCCTTTCCTCTCTGCTCTGCCCCCGGGAAAAAAGGACAATCTACGCCGCCCCGACCCCACACCACGCCATAAAGCCCAGCGGCCTCACTTTACGACAAAGCCGTAAAGCGAGGCGCGGCCTTTCCGCGCGAGCGGCGGTGCGCGGGCAGCCTCGAGCCCGCGCCAAGTGGCGGTGACGCCACAGGCGGCGGGGCCGCGGGAGCGAGGCGGTGACGCCACAGGCGGCGGGGCCGCGGGGCAGAGGAGGGGCCGGGCGCCTAGGCAACGCGGCGGCCGCGTCATGGTGAGAGCGGGCTGGGGACAGGGACAGCGGCAGCAGCGGCTACGGGGTGGCTCGGTTCGGCTCGCCTCGGCTCGCCGTTACGGTGGTTTGTTCCAGGGGTTTGCGACACGTTGTGCTGGGGCTGTCAGTGCCCGGTCCGGCTGACCGAGCTGTGGGCACTGACCCCGAGGGCACGGCTTGTTGGGTACGGCCGCGGAGCTGTACTGCGCTCGCAGCTGCTGCGGGCGCCGGAGGCGCTTGCTGGTACCGGTGTAGCCGCAGGGCTTTGAGCTCCTTGCTCTCTACAACTACCTGAAGGGAGGTTGTAGCCAGGAGGGGGTTGGTTTCTTCTCCCAGGCAATCAGCACCAGAACAAGAGGACACAGGCTCAAGTTGTGCCAGGGGAAGTTTAGGCTTGAGGTGAGGAGAAAGTTCTTCACAGAAGGAGTTGTTTGCCATTGGAATGTGCTGCCCAGGGAGGTGGTGGAGTCACCATCCCTGGAGGTGTTCAAGAGGGGATTGGATGTGGCACTTGGTGCCATGGTCTAGTCATGGGGTCTGTGGTGACAGGTTGGACTCGATGATCTCTGAGGTCTCTTCCAGCCTTAGTGATACTGTGATTCCTCATCGGGTGTTGAGGTACTGGCATACGGAAAAAAGGATTTAAAACCTGGGGTGGGGTGGGAATCACTTGAAGGCGTGTTAGCTTTTCTGCTGTCCCCCGAGCTAAATTCTTGTGCAGTGATTTGTTCCTGTGGTTGCCTAGCGTGACACCCAGCTTGGAGGGAACTGAAGCGTTGTTGTAATCACTTTACAGGAGCAAACTTCTCTGTGCTCCAGCGCGCAGCTCGGCTTCCCCTTCCTCCACGAACTTCACAGTGTTTAGGCATTGCACAGGAAATGCAATTGCTTGGTAAAGCAAATAAAGGAGTCACTGTTAGGTGGCTGGCTTTCTACAGTCTGTGGTTACCTCCTGTAGCCATTTGGAGCAATCCCCTGATTGCATTTCCTCACTTCGTCTGCAGTTTCCCCGTGAGTGCAAAAGGCTTGGTGGTGTTTCTGTGTCTGGTCATCACATTCACAGGAATAGCATGCACCTGAGTTCAGACAACACTGGAAATACTTCTAAATTGTGGCTCAGACTAAATTATCTATTGGTGGTGCAGGAATTTTTTAAACAGCTATTAAATAGCTGTTAGCATTAAGTAGGATTAAGTAGCTACACTTCTGTAACCATAAGTGTAATCCTGCCTGATAAACTCTTGATGATGTGAAGTCATGTATTAGTAGCTAACTTTCTGCACTATAAACTTGCTATTCTAGTTAATCTAATTGTACAGAGTTGCATTTTCTAATCATTCCTTTCCACTCAGTATCTGGTTCTCTGATGCTCATTTTCCTTTTATTTCCTTCCCCCCACCGCCTTGATCTTCTAGGGTCCAAAAAAGACAAAGAAGGTAGGTAGGCAGAAATATGCTCCAGTTCATGCACAGCATTTTGGTCCTTGTTGTGGTCATTTAGAAGTTCTGCCAGCACTGTTCTGGTGTCTTGGCAATTATGTCAGTGGATGTACAAAGCACTTCACACTGAAATTAAAGGAAGCCTCAGTTACTTCTGGACTTCATGTCTGCAGGACAATGTTTTTAAGATGATGTGTCATAAGAAGGGTGTTGTGACAATTTAATAGTATGCAAATATGCTTTTTAAAAGGGAAAAAATAATTTTAACTGATTTTTAATTTGTGTTTCTTCTGAGGCACTTGCTTGGGCCCAGGTAGATTCAGAAGAGCACCAGGCACCTCCAGGAGCCTAAATCTGTGTGTGTTTTTTTAAGGAGGCTGAGTCCAGAGGGACTTGGGCAGGCTGGAAAAGTGGCCTCAAGCCAACCTCATCAAGTTCAACAAGGCCAAGTGCAAGGTCCTGCACCTGGGTTGAGGCAATCACAAGCACAAATCCAGGCTGGGTGAGAGCAGCCTTAAGCAGAAGGGTTTGAGGGTGTCAGTTGGTGACAAATTCCCCAGGAGCCAGCAATGGTCACTGGCAGCCCAGAAGGCAGCTGTGTGCTGGGCTGCATCCAAAGCAGGGAGAGCAGCAGCACAGGGAGGGGATTCTGCCCCTCTGCTCTGCTGAGACCCCACCTCAGCACTCTGTCCATTTGTGGTGCTCCAGCATAAGAGGGACATGGAGCTGATGGAGTGGGTCCAGAGGAAGCTGCAAAGATGATCAGAGGGCTGGAGAACTTTCCCTGTGGGGACAGGCTGTGAGAGTTGGGGCTGTTCAGCCTGGAGAAGAGAAGGCTCAGGGAGACCTTAGAGCAGCCTTCCAGTACCTGAAAGGGCTACAGGAAAGCTGAGAAGGGACTTTTTCCAAGGGCTTGTAGTGATAGGATGAGAGGGAATAGATTGAAGCTTGAGGAGGGGAAATTGAGACTGGAGGTTAGGAAGAAATTCTTTGCAGTGAGGGTGGTGAGACACTGGAACAGGTTGCCCAGGGAGGTCATGGATGCCCCCTCCCTGGAGGTGTTCAAGGCCAGGCTGGCTGAAGCCTTGAGCAACCTGGGCTAGTAGAAGGTGTCCCTGCCTTGGGGTTGGAATTGGATGGTCTTTAAGATCCCTTCCAACCCAAACCATGCTATGTATCTATGGACTGTTTTGTTGGTTAGAGGCTTCCAAATGCCTGACTTGCCATCTCCCCAGGCACATTTCCCAGTGTAACATCTATTTTCTTAGCAGGTCTACCTCTTACACAATTTCTACATTAAACCAAGAGATTTTAATATTAGGATCATTGAATCATAGAATGGTTTGGGTTGGAAGGGACCTCCAAAGGTCATCCAGTCCAACCCCTTCTGCAGTGAGCAGGGACATCTTCCACTAGATCAGCTTGCTCAGAGCCTTATTGAGCCTTGAATATCTCCAGGGTGTGGCCTCAACTCCTTCCTTGGGTAACCTGTTGCAGTGTCCCAGCACCCTCATGGTGCAGAACTTGTTCCTCACATCCAATCTCAGTCAGCTCTGCTCTCATTCCAAACCACTGCCCCTTGTCCTGTCACTGCAGGCCTTTGCAAAGAGTCCCTCTGCAGCCTGCTTGTAGCCCCCTTCACGTACTGGGAGGCTGCTATTAGGTCTTCCCAGAGCCTTCTCTTTTCCAGGCTGAACAACCCCAGCTCCATCAGCCTCTCCTTGTAGGAGAGGTGCTCCAGCCCCCCAGTCATCCTCATTGGCCTCCTCTGAGCCCACCTCTTCTCCTAGCTCAGAATGATGTGTTCAAGAGCACAAGATGCATCATGCAAATGAGAAGGAAACTGAGTCCAGGATGTGGATTGCTGTTGTGGAGGCAACCCTGACTGTGTGCAGAGTTCCAATCTTAACTCTGGGATCACACTAGAAGGACAAAGTTAGAGAGGGCAAATGCTTCCTAAAATGTATTAAAATAATGCTGATGCTTGTTTTCTTTTAATTTATTGAAAACATTTAGTCAGGTGGCACAAAGAAAGGAAGGAAAGCTGAGAAACTGAGATTACAGCAAGAAGAGGAAGAAAGGAAGCGGCAAGAGGAAGGTACTGTGTGCACTTCATTTACAGGGGACATGATGGCACAGAGTGCTGCTTTGAAATCAGTGGATGGAAAGCAATTTCCTGAACAATGCCTTAATTTCTGTCTGTTGCACAAACATAGGTGACCTCTCTCTCTTTTGTTATGTGGGCCAAATTCTGTGTTGTTACTGTACCTTACTTCCCTGTGCCATACTCTCTTCTCCAGTTACTTCTACTGCAGTTGAGAATAGAATTAACCAGGTTGGAAAAGACCTTTGAGATCATCGAGTCCAACCTATTACCCAACACCATCTAATCAACTAAACCATGGCACCGAGCACCCCATCCAGTCTCTTCCTAAACACCTCCAGGGATGGTGACTCCACCACCTCCCTGGGCAGCACATTCCAATGGGCAATCTCTCTTTCTGTGAAGAACTTCTTCCTAACATCCAGCCTGAACTTCCCTTGGCACAGCTTGAGACTGTGTCCTCTTGTTCTGTTGGTGCTGGTTGCCTGGGAGAAGAGACCAACCCCCACCTGGCTACAACCTCCCTTCAGGTAGTTGTAGACATCCTCTTCTTCAGACCAAACACTCCCAGCTCCCTCAGCCTCTCCTCACAGGTCTGTGCTCCAAACCCCTCACCAGCTTTGTTGCCCTTCTCTGGACATGTTCCAGCAACTCAGCATCTTTCCTAAACTGAGAACTTGGGAAGCAGAAGAGCTGAAAGCATTAGCTGGATTTTTTTTTCCTTTTGTACCATTAACTCTTAAAATATTGTCAGCAAGACCACAGAACATTGGATTGCTTGCGTTCTTTTCCCCTCTCAAGCCTTTCAGCCTTAAGGTGACTACAAACTAGGATGATGATCTGGATGAGGGGATTGAGTCAGTCATCAGCAAGTTTGCAGATGACACCAAGTTAGGAGCAGATGTTGGTCAGTTAGAGGGTAGAAAGGCTCTGCAGAGGGACCTCGACCGACTGGACAGATGGGCAGAGTCCAATGGGATGGCATTCAACAAGTCCAAGTGCCGAGTGCTGCACTTTGGCCACGGCAATCCCATGCAGAGCTACAGGCTGGGGTCAGAGTGGCTGGAGAGCTCCCAAACAGAGAGGGACCTGGGGGTGCTGATCGACAGCCACCTGAATATGAGCCAGCAGTGTGCCCAGGTGGCCAAGAGGGCCAATGGCATCCTGGCCTGCATTAGGAATAGAGTGGCCAGCAGGAGCAGGGAAGTCATTGTGCCCATGTACTCTGCTTTGGTTACGCCACACCTCGAGTCCTGTGTCCAGTTCTGGGCCCCTCAGTTTAAGAAGGACATCAAAACACTTGAATGTGTCCAGAGAAGGGCAACAAGGCTGGGGAGAGGCCTTGAGCACAGCCCTGTGAGGAGAGGCTGAGGGAGCTGGGATTGTTTAGCCTGGAGAAGAGGAGGCTCAGGGGAGACCTCATTGCCCTCTACAACTACCTGAAAGGTGGTTGTAGCCAGGAAGGGGTTGGTCTCTTCTCCCAGGCAAGAACAAGAACAAGGGGACACAGTCTCAAGCTGTGCCAGGGGAGGTTTAGACTCGAGGTGAGGAGAAAGTTCTTCACCAAGCGAGTCATTCGGCATTGGAATGTGCTGCCCAGGGAGGTTGTGGAGTCACTATCCCTGGAGGCGTTCAAGAGGGGATTGGACGTGGCACTTGGTGCCATGGTCTAGTCATGGGGTCTGTGTTGATAGGTTGGACTTGATGATCCTCGAGGTCTCTTCCAGCCTTAGTGATACTGTAAAATAGTTTGCTTGGGCTGCTTCTGTCAGTGCCTGGTTCTTCTACCACTTCCCCAGTAGCTGAGCTTGTCATTATGTCTGAAGGAATCTTTGCCTTTCAGGGTGAGGGTAGCTCAGCATTCCTGGAGGCAGGAGACGATCCTGCTTTGGTGGTTGACTTCTCGAACACGTAGAGCAGAGTGCTGAACACCTGTGTGCTTCAGTTTCCTTCTGTGCTGTGAATCTTTTTCAGATTAAGCTCTCCATCCTCAGAGAGTAGATCACAGAATTGAATTGGTGAATGTTTGCTCCTGTGGTGGGTTAATGCCCTTTTCTGAAAACAAAACCAAAGCAGGGGGGAGGGCTTGTGGGTGCTTTGCCCTCCCTGCAGGGCCTTTTCCCCTGGGAAGCTGAGTCTGTTCCACTGCCCCCTCCCTGCCCAGCTAGGGTATCAAAAGCAGGACATCGTAGCTGTTGTATCTCCTTTTGGCTCCTGCCTCTGCTGGATGAGAGCTACTGCAGCTGCCCTCCTGCTCCTCTGCCATGTGGCCAGACCTGATCCTTCTCCCTGCTGCCTCTGTGCCTCCTCAGAGAAAGACTGGTTTTGTATTATTCTCTTGTTTTTTTGTCCCACTCCCATCCATCCTTGTTCCTTGTGACCCTTTCCTGTTACTGTTATATATATATATTGTTCAAAGACAACTCTTTACCTCTCTACTTCCAAGCTGACTCCAAATTATTGTTTGGTGGGTTTGCTCCTTCCTTTTCTCCCCTCTCTGTTGGGAGGGAGGAGGGGGGAGTGGGGGTGAGATTCTCAGCCTTTCCCCCATCTGAGCTGTTAACTCCCAGTTAAGGCTGAAACCACCAGAGCTCCTGTTAGAGCAGGGCCAGAGGAGGCCATGAAGATGATCAGAGGGCTGCAGTACCTCTTTGGCAGACCGGCTGGGAGAGCTGGGGCTGTTCATCCTAGAGAAGAGAAGGATCCAGGGAGACCTTACAGCAGCCTTCCAGTACCTGAAGGGGTCTCACAAGAGCAGACTAAAGGGGAAGAATCAGCTCTGTTGACCTGCTGGCCACATTCCTGTTGAAGCAGCCTAGGGTACAGTTTGCTTTCTGGGCTTCTTGCCAGGAGCTGACAGTGTGGAGCCCAGTGTGCTTCAGTAGCTTGAGTCAAGTTATTTGGGCTCGTTCTGAAGATTCCTGGGTACTGTAACACAACTTTACATTGCTCATTATGATGGTTGGTTTGTCATTAAGTATAATAATGTGCTTAATTTGTTCCCCCATCTTCAGAGGAAGCCCAGTTGCAAGCTCAAGAAGAAGCAGCAAGACTTGAAAAGGAGAGGATGTTACGAGAGCGCATGGCGCAGCTGGAGGCTAAAGTTAGTTCATCTTCAGTAGCTGCTGAAACAAATCTAACCCTATTTCTGAACTTGTGGCAAGGTCTGTGAAATAGGATTCATGGAGTGTAAAAATGGGGGAGAAAAGAAATCCCTTGTGTCCCTAATGTTGGGAACAATGCAGAGGAAATGAACTAGCACCACTAGGTGAAAATTGATCATGGAAAATCTGGGCAAGCCACTGAAAGGTGCTCTTGGGTAAGGTCCTGCACCTTGTGATCTAATGAGCTGAACTATGGATTCACAGACTGCACTGAGTTGTAAGGGACCCTCAAAGGTCGTCTTGTCCAAACCCCCTGCCATCAGCAGGGACAACTACATCAGGCTGCCCAGGGACACATGATGTCTGACCTTGAGTGTCTCCAGGGATGGAGCCTCAACCACATCCTTGGGCAGCCTGTTTCAGTATCTCACCACTCTCATTGTAAAGAGCTTCTTTCTGATGTCTAACCTAAATCTACCCTGCTCCAGTTTCAAACCATTGTCCCTGGTCCTATCACCACAGGCCCTTCTAAACAGGTCCATCTCCTTCCTCTGTTCAGGGCACTAGGAGCTGGACACAGTACTCCAGGTGAGGTCTCAGCAGAGCAGAGAGGCAGACTCACCTCTCTCCATCTCTGGCCACACTGCTTTTGATGCAGCCCAGGCTGCTATTGGCCTTCTGGGCTGCAAGTGCCCATTGCTGGCTCGAGTTCAGTTTCTCCTCCACCAACAACCCCAAGTCCTTTTCTGTAACTGAGTAAACCACAGGACATAAAAAGTCAAGAGAAATGGTGCTGAATTTTTCTATGGCATTCCCTTACTAAGTCAGCATTTGACACCTGCTATGAGGCCAGGCTGAGGGAGCTGGGGTTGTTCAGCCTGGAGAAGAGAAGGCTCCAGGGAGACCTAATATCAGCCAAGAGAGGTAGCTAAGGCCCCAGCCCTTGAGATACTCAGGGTCAGGCTGGACAAGGCTCTGAACAAGCTGATCTAGTGGAGGATGTCCCTGCTGACTGCAGGAGGGTTGGACTGGATGACCTTTGGAGGTCCCTTCCAACCCAAACAATTCCATGACTTACAACAAGAATTTTCTTTTCCTTTCTTTTTTTTTTTCTGCTTTTCTCCAGACTGAAGTCACTCTTCTCTATGCTGTATGTCCTTTACAGAATGCTTGGGGGATATTTTTACTCCACCAGGGAGAGTCATGCAGTCTGTGATGACAGGTTGGACTCGACGATCTTTGAGGTCTCTTCCAACCTTAGGAATACTGAATACTGAAAAGGAATTCAAAACTAGAAGGGAAAAGATGACCTTGCACCCTTTTTCTCAACATATGCTTACATTTTTTAGCAGTTCCAGAATGATGATGTGGAAACTGTGTGTGGATAAGTTTCAAAGGTCACTCATTCAAATACACCAAGTTTTTTTTTTTCTCTTGGGTATAAAATAATTGTAAGAAAGCCAAATACTGAGCTGCTCTGTTTCTGCCTATGTTAACAGGATCAGGAGCGAAGGGAGTCTGAACTAGCAGAGCTTTCTTCATTGGAACACAAGTTTTTGTCTGCAGAGCAGTGGAAAGCAGAGTCTAGAGCAAATGCAAAGGTAAGCTGGCTTAACAAATCTACCCAGGGCTGTGGGGGTTTGACAGTGTCCAGACTTTAAGCTGTGCCCCTAGGGGAATACTGCCCTTTGCTGTATGTAAGTGTATGTTTGGACTGTGTTTCAAATTCCACATGAAGGGTGGAAATGGTCATTCTCACTCTCCTCTGTTGTCTGCTAAGACCTCATCTGCAGCACTTCATTCACCTCTGGAGCCCTCACCACAGGAAGGACATGGACCTAAGAGGCAAAAGGGGATCTAATTCCCCTTTGACCACACTTTTGTCAGAAGGAATCAGTCAAAAGCAGCATGGCCACAGAGCAACAGAGGTGATTCTGCTAATTTATTCTGCTCTGGTGAGACCTCACCTGGAGTACTGTGTCCAGCTCTGCAGCCCTCAACACAGGAAGAACATGTTGCTGATGAAGAGGGTCCAGAGGAGGCCACAAAGATGATCGGGGGCTGAAGCACCTCTGCTATGAGCACAGGCTCAGGGAGCTGGGGTTGTTCAGCCTAGAGGAGGCTCCAAGCAGACCAAATAGCAGCCTTCCAGTAGCTGAAGGGGAGTACAAGAAGGCTGCAGAGGGACTGATTGCAAAGGCCTGCAGTGATAGGATGAGGGGCAGTGGTTTGAAATGAGAGAAGAGCCCCATCCCTGGAGATATTGAAGGTCAAGCTGGACAAGGCTCTGAGCAAGCTGATCTAGTGAGGATGTCCCTGCTCACTGCAGAGCTGTTGGACTAGATGACCTTTGGAGGTCCCTTACAACCTTGACTTTGAATATCTCCAGGGATGAGGCCTCAACTACCTCCCTAGGCAACCTGTTGCAGTGTTCCAGCACCCTTATGGTGCAGAACTTTTTTCTCACATCCAATCAAAATCTGCTCTGCTCTCATTTCAAACCATTGCCTATCCTCCTATCACTGCAGGCCTTTGCAAACAGTCCCTCTGCAGCCTTGTAGCCCCCTTCAGCTACTGGGAAGGTTGCTATTAGGTCTGTCTGGAGCCTTCTGAACAACCCCAGCTCCCTCAGCCTGTCCCCATAGGACAGCAAGTTATGCTTTCCTATTTGCAATGTTTCTGCTTCCAACAACGCTCAACCATCTTAAGTCCCTCCTCAGGACGCTGCAGCGTACTGCTGTTTTTGTAGTCACACAGTACTACAGATCTCACCTCGGGAGCCCTGCGGAGGGAACTGTCCGAGGTTTGCTGGTCAGTTTCAGGCTGGTGTGCCCTTAGCCTTCGTTGCCACAAGGGTGCAGCATGGTAGCTTCACACTGAGGTCTTCATAGGTTTCCATGAGTTTCATGACTTTTTCTGGGTGATAATAACCTCTGAGAATACTTAGGGCAAAAGGAGCAATGGTTCCATAATATTTTACTACCCAGATGAAAAAACCTCTACATTCTACATGATAAATTGATCCCCTAAGCCAGTGTTGGGCTCCTGTCTAGAGGTAAGTGGCTTTAGCCTGTCAGTGATTCTTCCCCCACCTAAAAGAGTGACCAATAAGAGATTTGAAAATGAAGCTGCTCAAAAGAAGACCTAGGGTTTCACATTCCCACCAGAGGCTGAATTGGTGCTGGTAAGGAGGAGGAAATCTCCCTCAGAGGCAGAGAAAGGAGGAATAAACATGTTGGACTGGAAGGCTCTTAAGTAGCTATTGCAGTATAGGAATTTTCAGATTCTCTGGCAGTACCCAGTTTGGGAACTATTTGCCTCTTCTGTCTGCACTGGGTCCTTATTTATGGTCTTGGTCATTTATTCTTTCAGCCCTTCATTTGTGGCAGGGACTGAGGCACAGGTTAGAAATCATAGAATTGTTTTGGCTGGGAAAGACCTCTAAGATCATCAAGTGCAACCATTGACCTAACCATCATTGAGGCTGGAAAAGACCTCTAAGATCATCAATTCCAGCCATTGACCTAACCATCATTGAGGCTGGAAAAGACCTCTAAGAGCATCAAGTCCAACCATTGACCTAACCATCATTGAGGCTGGAAAAGACCTCTAAGAGCATCAATTCCAGCCATTGACCTAACCATCATTGAGGCTGGAAAAGACCTCTAAGAGCATCAAGTCCAACCACTGACCTAACCATCATTGAGGCTGGAAAAGACCTCTAAGAGCATCAAGTCCAACCATTGACCTAACCATCATTGAGGCTGGAAAAGACCTCTAAGATCTTCAAGTCCAACCATTGACCTAACCATCATTGAGGCTGGAAAAGACCTCTAAGATGATCAAGTCCAACCACTGACCTAACCATCATTAAGGGTGGAAAAGATCTCTAATATCTTCAAGTCCAGCCATTGACCTAACCATCATTGAGGCTGGAAAAGACCTCAAAGATCTTCCAAGTCCAGCCACTGACCCAACACCACACTGACCACCAAAACATGTCTTGAAGTGCCATATCCCCACATTCTTGGATCACCTCTAGGGACAGCTCTATCACCTCACTGAGCCTCTTGTTCCAAAGCCTGACCATCTCCTGCTTTTAGATCACATAATTCAGGGTGTATCCAGAATAACTTTCATCACCCTAATTTTCTGGCTAAGAAGCTCTCAGTAAAATCTTCTCTGATGTTCCACTCTCTGTAAAAGCAGCTCAGAAATGATCAGTGGGAGTTAACTGGAAAAAGAAAGGAGAAACTGGGTGGGAGCTGCTTTGAGGGATGTCAGCTTTCAGCTAAACTGGACAAAGCTGAGGTTTATTCAGTTCAGCCTCTGGAAACTACAGACAGAAGTAGAGGTTTGGTCTGTACTGTCATGAGTCAGTATCTGGAAGTTCTACCTGGAAGAGAAACCAGTGGTAAATGAGTAACTATAAGCAGCAAATGTCAGGTAGGCAGAAGTGTTCCAACACATCAATATCAAACCATTTCTTGCTGGCATAGTGATAAGCCAGGTGGTGTTGCAGTCCTGTTGAGATGCAGGTGGGGATTTGTCAGAATCTGTTTTTGCTCCTGATCGTGACAGTCACTTGCACCACATGCCTGTGTCTGCTCTTCTTTGAACAGCTCCCTGCTGAGGAGAGGCTGGGGGAGCTGGGGCTCTTGAGCTTGCAGCAGAGCAGCCTGAGGCATGCCCTCATTCATATTGATCAAGATGTGAAGGGCAGGGTCAGGAGGATGGAGCCAGGCTCTGCTCAGGGATGTCCAGTGACAGGAGAAGGGGCAATGGGTGCAAGCTGGAACAGAGGAGGTTCCATGTGAACAGGAGGAGAAAGTTTTTCCCTGTGAGGGTGCCAGAGCCCTGGAGCAGGCTGCCCAGAGAGGCTGTGGAGTCTCCTTCTCTGGAGACATTGCAAACCCAGCTGGATGTGTCCCTGTGTGATCTGCTCTAGGTGAGGCTGCTGTGGCAGGGGCGTTGGACTTTGGAGGTCCCTTCTAAGCCCTGATGTTCTGTGATTGTCCTTTTCTGCAGTGGGAGCATTACCTGTGTTGTGATGGAAGTCCTGACCCAGCTGTAGTGCAGGAAGTCAACACTTTCATAAGCTTATGGTGTGATGATCCAAACAAGGACATCCAGCTTGTGATGGAGAAGGGAGAAGAGGTGCTCAATGTAAGTGTTCAAATGCTGCTTTTCAATTTAAGCTTCCCAGAACTCATCCTTGCCGGCCCCCTCCCCTTTCCTTTTCCCCTCTGCCCTTTTTTTCCCCTCAGCCAAATGCTTGGAATTGGTTCTAACCTTCAATCCCCAGAAGCTTTTCTGCAGTTTTTCCATGTGTCTGGATTGCAGAGTGTTTGTTATCTCTAAAGGAGATGACACTGTCTACTTAGAGTAGTCTTGCACCAGAACAGAGGAGCCTGTGTCACATCCTGATATTTCAGTGTCTGGCAGCCTTGTTGTGTAATAGCATAGCATTAACCAGGTTGGACAAGGCCTTTGAGATCATTGAGTCCAACCTATCACCCAACACTGTCTAATCAACTAAACCATGGCACCAAGCACCCTATCCAGTCTCTTCCTAAACACCTCCAGTGATGGTGACTCCACCACCTCCCTGGCCAGCACATTCCAAAGGCCAATTACTCTTTCTATGAACAACTTCTTCCTAACATCCAACCTAAACCTCCTCTGGTGCAGCTTGAGACTCTGTCCTCTTGTTCTGTTGGTGCTGGCCAGTAGAGTGTCATGTAAGAATGGTTCCCAAAAAGCAAGCTACCAACCACTGATGAGGCAGTTTTCAGCAATTTGTGGCTGCTGTGTTAGGATTGTATTTTCATTTATGCTAACTTCTTAGAATGTGTTTGAGAGAGGCAATGAGGCCTTCCAGAAATGAGGGGGGGAAAGTTGCATGTGTAATAATAAATTTCACTGGGCTGAGTTGGCCCTCTGGGTGTTAAATTCCCTATCTTGCAATGCTTGCTGGGTGCTAGAACTGTATAGGTTCATAGGATGGTTGAGGTTGAAAGGGACCTTAAAGATCATCCAACTCCAACCCTCCTGCCATGGGCAGGGACACCTTCCACTAGACCAGGTTGCTCAAGGCCTCATCCAACCTCCACTGTCTCACCACCCTCACTGTCAGGAATTTCTTCCAGATCTCCAGTCTCACTCTGCCCTCCTCTAGCTTCAATCCCTTCCCCCTCATCCTGTCACTACAATCCCTTCCTGGATTTCTTGTAGTCCCCTTCAGGTGCTGGAAGGCTGCTCTAAGGTTTCCCAGAGCCTTCTCTTCTTCCGTCTGAGCAACCCCAGCTCCCTCAGCCTGTCCTCGTAGCAGAGGTGCTCCAGCCCACTGATTATTTTCATGGCTGTCTTCTGGACCCTCTCCATCAGGTCTGTGTCCTTCCTGTGCTGAGGGCTCCAGAGCTGGACACAGCACTGCAGGTGAGGTCTCCCCAGAGCAGAGAGGCAGAATCACCTCTCTCCATCTCAGGCCACACTGCTTTTGATGCAGTCCAGGCTGCCATTGGCCTTCTGGGCTGCAGGTGCCCATTGCTGGCTGATGTTCAGTTTCTCCTCCACCAACACCCCCAAGTGCTTTTCTGCAGGGCTGCTCTCAGTCTCATCATCCCCCAGCCTGGACTGATACCTGTCTGTATTGACATAATTTCTTCTAGCTAATTGAGAAGCTGCAGTTTCTCCTCTTGGACACACCACCAAGTGAGATGTCAGAAAAAGCAGCACTGCAGTACCAAGAGTGTATTCTGGGATTGCAGATTCTGCTTCATCAGAAGTACAATGGAGCAACAGAAGAGTTGCTACAGGTAAGACTTTCCTGCTTCAGAGTTCTGATAGGCAAGGGGTAGATACAAGTGTCTGCTTGCCATGGTTGGTTTTGTTTGTTCTGAAACGGTGTATAGCAGGTACCAGGCTTGTATTGCCTCAAAACCCTTGCAGAGCTTAGCTTCACAGTGGAAATTCACATCATTAAGACATCTGAGAGTAAGTGTGGAATGTTTGGAGATTTGGAGATGCTGAAAACAGGGCACTGTATGAAAATTGTTTCCTGTTTCGTTTCAGTGAGCTGGAGCAGGGGAGGCTCCAAGTCAACTTGAGGAAAAAACTTTTTCCCTGTGAGGGTGCCAGAGCCCTGGAGCAGGCTGCCCAGAGAGGTTGTGAAGTCTCCTTCTCTGGAGACATTACAAATCTACCTGGATGTGTTCCTGTGTGACCTACTCCAGGTGATCCTGCCCTGGCAGGGGGGGTGGACTGGATGATCTTTGGAGGTCCCTTCCAACCCCTAACGTTCTGTGATTTAAAGCAAGTTGCCCAATTGCAAAGGTGAAGTGGAAACAGATACTTAATAATGTTCCCTTGTTCATAGATTTATGCAATGGTTTAAGTTGGAAGGCACCTTAAAGCTCATCCAGTTCCAACCCCCTGCCACGGGCAGGGACACCTTCCACTAGATCAGATCACTCAACACACCTGACCTTGAACACCTCCAGGGATGGGTCATCCCCAGCTTCCCTGGGCAACCTGTTCCAGTGTCTCACCATGCTCACTGTCAAGAATTTCTTCCTAATCTAAATCTGCCCTCCTCAAGCTTCAATCCATTGCCTCTCATCTTCTCACTGCAAGCCCTTGTCAAAAGTCCCTCCCCAGCTTTCTTGTAGGCCCCCTTCAGGTATCACAGTATCACTAAGGTTGGAAGAGACCTCGAGGATCATCAAGTCCAACCTGTCACCACAGACCTCATGACTAGACCATGGCACCAAGTGCCATGTCCAATCCCCTCTTGAACACCTCCAGGGACGGTACTGGAAGGCTGCTTTAAGGTCTCTCCAGAGCCTTCTCTTCTGACAGAATTAACCAGGTTGGAAAGTACCTTTGAGATCATGGAGTCCAACCTATCACCCAACACCATCTAATCAACCAAACCATGGCACCAAGTGCCTCATCCAGTCTTCTTTTAAACGCTTCAGGGATGGTGACTCCACCACCCCCCTGGACACCATTCCAATGGGCAATCTTTCTGTGAAGACTTTCTTCCTAACATCCAGCCTAACCCTTCCCTGCTGCAGCTTGAGACTCTGTCCTCTTGTTCAGTCCCTGGTTCTCCAGGCTGAACAGCCACAACTCTTTCAGCCTGTCCTCATAGGGGAGGTTCTCCAGGTCTCTGATCACCTTTGTGCCCCCTGCTTGTCTTTACTGAGTTTAGGGTTCCACTCCTGCTGCAATTGTAACCTCACAAGTTGTATGTAGAGAAAATGCTGCAATACTGTGTGCAGTGACTGTGTTCAGCTTTTAACACAGAGGTCTGTGTTTTTAGCTGCCATCTTTTAGTACATGAATACAAGATACATGAGCTTGGTCCGGTCCCTGTTTATTTCTACATCTCTTTGCTTGTTCAGGTCCAGCTGTGAGTTAGTGAAAGGTGTCATTAAGGACACAGCATGATTTAATTGCCTCTTTTCTTTCCAGAATGCTGATATGTACAAAGATTCTGCGAGTGGAAATATGCAGGCAGTCATAAAGGATAGAAATGTTACCTTCTGTCTTTGGGCCAATCTGACAAAGCACATGAGGTACAGCACACTTCAGTTCTTTGTTTGAAGTGAGGCCTGGCCTTGTTTTGTCAAGCTGAGGCCAGACTGAGAACCAGTTTCTCATAATCATGGGATCATAGAATGGTTTGGGTTGGAAGGGACCTCCAAAGGTCATCCAGTCCAACTCCCTGCAGGCAGCAGGGACATCCTCCACTAGATCAGCTTGCTCAGAGCCTTGCTGACTTTGTGCATCTCCAGGGATGGGGCCTCAACTACCTGCAGGGCCCTTTTGGGCTGCAAGTGCACCCTGTTGGCTCATGTCCAGCTTCTGATGCACCAGCACCCCCAGGTCACTTTCTGCAGGGCTGCTTTCTGTCATCCCCCAGCCTGGATTGATAATGTGAGTTGCTTTGACCCAGGTGCAGGACCCTCCACTTGCTCCTGTTTAACCTCATGAGGTTCACCTGGGCCCACCCCCAGCTTGTCCAGGTCCTTCTGGATGCCATCCCATCCCTCTGGTGTATGGACAGCACTGCTCAGCTTGGTGTCATCTGCAAACCTGCTGATGGTGCACTGGATCCCACTGATAAAAATATTGAACAGCTCTGGTCCCAGCACAGAGCCTTGAGGGACACCACTTACCTGATGGAAAGAGCCAGGGGCACAAGCTAGATGTGCCTGTTGATTATCAAACTGAAATCTGTGTTTCTGTGGAAGACTCTGTGCCTGCTGTGACACAGCCAGCTGCTGACTCTACCTGTGTAGGATTTGCCTGTTGAATCAGCCACTTTTAGCAGGAATGTACTGTGTAGAGGAGCTGGGGTCTGATTCTGCCTCCTTGACATCCTATCAGCACTGTTATTTTTGCAGCTTAATCCCCTTAATGCAGCTACAGCTTTTCTGGGGAGGCTTACAGACAGTTGTCAGTACAAGACAGGAAGTCTGTCCTGACATCCTGCTCTATTTCTTAGGCTGTGCCCTGTGACCAAAGAGAATTTAGGTGACTTTCAGTGTAGAAAACATCTTTTCATATTTAAGGAAATACAAAAGTGCTGCCAGCATCACTAGGAAATGATACTTTCCACCCCCCCACTCTTACTTACAGGACCAAAACTCAGATGTTCTGTGGTGCACAGCATGGATTTGAGCTGCCCAGGTCCCTGGCTGGGGACAGTGTGGCTGTGAGGATACTGCACACTCACTATGATCATCTCTCTCCACTGTGGCTGTGGTGCCACAGCCTGCCAGAACCTCAAAGCTCAGAGAACAAAGACCTAACTCAGCTTGCAAATGATAAAGTAGAAGAGTCGGAAGAAGAGGAAAAGAAAGCCAGAGAAGAGCCCAGCATGGCTGCTGAGGAAGGAGAATGTTCTGAAGGGAGAAAGGTAGGCAGAAAAATCTCTCCAAAGGGTGTTTTGCTCTGCTGTTGTTACTCCAGGCCCAGCTGCAGTGTCACAGCTTCTTAAGGAGCCCTGAGCCTGGGAGTGCCAAGTTCTGAAACCTTTGATAGAAGAAAGCAACTTGTGTTAACTCTCTGCCACACAGCTTCTCAAAGGGAGGGTGAATGACCAGCAATTAATGGGTGCACAGAAGGTAGAGAGGGAAGTTTGGACCAGGTGTAGTAGTTGCTATGCTCCTCAGCTGGAGTGCTGTGTCCAGTTCTAGTGTCCCCACCATAAGAAGGACATGGAGCTGCTGGAGCAAGTCCAGAGGAGGCCACCAAGATGATCAGAGGGCTGGAGAACCTCCCCTGTGGAGATAGGCTGAGGGTTGGGGCTGTTCAGTGTAGAGAAGAGAGTGCTCTGGGGAAACCTTAGAGCAGCCTTCCAGTAGCTGAAGGGAGCCTACAAGAAAGCTGGGAAGGGACTTTTGACCAGGGCTTGGAGTTAGAGAATGAGAGGGAATGGATTGAAGCTTGAGGATTGGCAAATAGAGACTGGAGAGTAGGAAGAAATTCTTGATGGTGAGGGTGGTGAGACACTGGAACAGGTTGCCCAGGGAGGTTGTGGATTCCCCCTCCCTGGAGATGTTCAAAGCCAGGTTGGATGAACCCTTGAGCAACCTGGGCTAGTGGAAGGTGTCCCTGCCCATGGCAGGGGGGTTGGAACTGGATGATCTTTAAGGTCCTTTCCAACCTAAACCATTCTGTGAACCTATGACCTTGCTGTGCAAATGGAGCAATTGCCTTTTGTTTATAGATCCAGTTCCAAAGTTGGAGACTGCCTTTAATCACAGCTACTTTTGCTGATACTGCTCTTGAAACTTTGTGTAGCAAGATTGGTGCAGATGTTGCTGGAGCAGTGGAACTCCACTTTCTGCCCTTGGGCCTCCTTGAGGGAGGTGATGCCCTCTTCTGTAGTGTGCCTGCCTCTGACTAATGAATGGAAGTCTTGCTTTTGATACAGAGTGTGCTCTCCTTCGAAGAGAACAGCACAGCTGAAATAAAGGAGTCAGAGGAGGAAACTGAGAAGAAATCAGAAGCCTTGGGCATGCCTTCAGAAGGTATTTGATCAGTTATGTGCAGCATTACAAAAGTACTTATTCTAAAGGTTTTATTTTATATATGGAAACATAACAGCTGCTACAGAGCTCTGTGTGAGTGAGTTACAAAGACCTCACCTGCAGCAGTGTGTGCAGCTCTGCAGCCCTCATGACAGGAAGGGCATGGAGCTGATGAAGAGGGTCTAGAGGAGGCCACCAGGGTGATCAGGGGGCTGGAGCACTTCTGCTATGAGGACAGGCTGAGGGAGCTGGAGTTGTTCAGCCTGGAGAAGAGAAGGCTCCAGGGGGACCTAATAGCAGCCTGCCAGTACCTGAAGCGGGCAGCAGGAAGGCTGCAGAGGGACTGTCTGCAAAGGCCTGCAGTGATAGGATGAGAGGCAATGGTTTGAAATGAGAGAAGAGCAGATTTACATTGGATGTGAGGAATAAGTTCTGCATCATGAGGGTGCTGGAACATGGCTACAGGTTGCCCAGGGAGGTGGTTGAGGCCCCATGCCTGGAGATATTCAAGGTTGGGCTGGCCAAGGCCCTGGGCAACCTGATCTAGTGGAGGATGTCCCTGTTGACTGCAGTTGGACTAGATGACCTTGGGAGGGCCCTTCCAGCTCAGCCCCTTCTCTGACTCTAGGATATTGATGTTTTGATAACACACTTGAGTTCTGTTGACATTTCTATTAATGATTGTTCAATGCAGGGAGAAAATAGGACAGATAGGAAAATGGATTTGGTCCCCACTTAATTTATTCCTTCTGTTCCTGGGCATGTTCTGTTTATGCACATTTGTGTATTGTCATCCATGTGTTTAGTGGGTGAGACAATCTGTAACAGTCTGCCAGGTCAGATATTGAGGAAGCTGTTGGGTCAGATTGACTGACTCAGGTGGTCCTTTATTTTCCCCACCTTTAAGTGGTGAAAGTCAAGGGCAGCACCAGTAGATGGTGCTGAAATGCTGGGTAGAGTATCACAGAATGTTAGGGGCTGGAAGGGACCTCCAAAGATCATCCAGTCCAACCCCCCTGCCAGAGCAGCATCACCTGGAGTAGGTCACACAGGATCACATCCAGGTAGGTTTGGAATGTCTCCAGAGAAGGAGACTCCATAACCTCTCTGGGCACCCTGCTCCAGGGCTCTGGCACCCTCACAGGGAAAAAGTTTATCCTTCTGTTCACATGGAATCTGTTCTGCTCCAGCTTGCACCCATTGCCCCTTCTCCTGTCATTGGACATCCCTGAGCAGAGCCTGGCTCCATCCTCCCCCCACTGCCCTTCACATCTTGATCAACATGAATGAGGTCACCCCTCAGGCTCTTTGACTCCAAGCTCAAGAGCCCCACCTCCCTCAGGCTTTCCTCAGCAGGGAGATGCTCCACTGCCTTCAGCATCTTTGTGGTTCTGTGCTGGACTCTCAGGTCAAGACAGACCTCAGGGAGCTGCTTGAGAGTGTGAAGCAGTTGAAGTGTGTAGGCTTTCTGTGCAAAAGTGAAAAATAATAGGAGTGGGGAACTTGGTTGAGACACCAAGCTAAATGATGGTGTTTGGTTGTATTTTAGTTCAGGATCCACCAATGCTTGAAGAGAGGAAGGAAGAGGAGATGGTGACAGCTGATGAGATTTGCATTGTTGATTTGCAGCAGTTTTTCCCAGTGGGTGGTGTGTACCATATTGATGCTCTGCAGCTTCCACCTCAGGTCATAAAAGTCAAGGGCTGGACTATGGTGAAGGTAAGTGAAGGTGTCAGGCTTGAGGAGCTGTGCATCATCTCCATGTGCATCATGTCTCAAGCAGCAAACCAAAGGGACTGAGTTGTCAAATCAGTTTTTTGGAGGAGCCAGGGGGAACAGATCAGCTTGCACTGGTGCCTGCTCAGCACAGACTGGTGTGCTGGAAAATGCTTCTGAACTACCAAATCATCAATATCACAGAAACATGGAATGGTTTGGGTTGGAAGGGACCTTCAAAGGCCATCTGGTCCAACCCCCCTGCAGTCAGCAGAGGCATCCTCCACTAGATGTTTGCCCAGAGCCTTGGCCAGCCTCACCCTGAATATCTCCAGGGCTGGGACCTCAACTACTGGTGGTGCAGAACTTGTGCCTAATATCCAGTCTAAATCTCCTCTGCTCCAGTTTCAAGCCACTGCCTCTCATCTTACCACTGCAGGCCTTTGCAAACAGTCCCTCTGCAGCCTTCTTGCAGCCCCCTTCAGGTAGTGGCAGGCTGTCATTAGGTCTCCCTGGAGCCTTCACTTCTCCAGGCTGAACAGTCCCAGCTCCCTCAGTCTGTCCTCATAGTGGAGGTGCTCCAACCTCATCTTCATGGCCCTCCTCTGGACCCTCTTCATCAGCTCCATGTTCATCCTGTGTTGGGAACTGCAGGTGAGGTCTCACCAGAGCAGAACAAAGTAGCATCATCACCTCTGTTGCTCTGTGGCCATGCTGCTTTTGACTGATTCCCTCTGACAACTGTGTGGTCAAAGGGGAATTAGATCCCCATTTGCCTCTTAGGTGTTCTTGGTTTTTCCTGAGACTGTGGGATTAACAAATGACTCTGCCAGGTGGGTGACACTGCTTTAAGGGTGCTGTCAGCAACAGATGAAGGGTTCAGTGTCCTGGGGGTAGTCCCCCTGAGGCTGTTTCAACATCAGTTGGAACTGTGCAAGACAGCAAACCATTAATACTAATAAATTTCACATGGTGTGGGGAAGCTGCACCTGTGATTAGGTGGACTTCAGGAAAGGAAAAAGACATTAGTAGGGTACTCCAATTTCTAACCAAAATGCCTTTTTCCCATCTTGCCAACAGGTTCTTGATGATGGATTGGAGGCATACCCATATCCCCCTGGAGAGGCTGAGGATGCCACACCCCCACCCATACAGATAACCCTCAAGCTTCCTGACCACGTGGTGTATTTTGTGGATCCTGTGGTAGCACGATGGGATCCTGTGGGTATGAACTTAGGCCATGAACTGAGTGTCCAGTTCTGGGCCCCTCACTTCAAGAAAGACCTCAAGGACCTGCTTAAGAGAGTCTAGCACAGAGCCAGAGAGATGCAGTGGAACATCTCCCTTGTGAGAATGTCTCAAGAGAAGGAGATTCCACAACCTCTCTGGGCAGCCTGCTCCAGGGCTCTGGCACCCTCACAGGGGAAAAAGTTTCTCCTTCTTGTCACTTGCAACCTCCTCTGCTCCAGCTTGCACCCATTGCCCCTTGTCCTGTCACTGGACATCCCTGAGCAGAGCCTGGCTCCATCTTCCCCCCACTGCTCTTCACATCTTGATCAACATGAATGAGGTCACCCCTCAGGCTCCTCTGCTCCAAGCTCAAGAGCCCCAGCTCCCTCAGCCTTTCCTCAGCAGGGAGATGTTCCACTGCCTTCAGAATCTTTGTGGCTCTGTGCTGGACTCTTTCAAACAGTTCCCTCAGGTCCTTCCTGAAGGGAGGGGCCCAGAACTGGACACAGTATTGTAGCAGGGCAGAGCAGAGGGGGAGCAGAACCTCTTTGGACCTGCTCACCACACCCCTTCTCATCCACCCTAGGATGGCCTTTGCTTTGTTGGACACCAGGGCACATTGGTGGCTCATGGGCATCCTTCTGGCCATCAGGATCCCCAGCTCCCTTTCCCCAGAACTGCTGTCCAACAAGTGAATCCCCAACCTCCACTGGTCCATGTTCTTTCCTGGATTCCAGACACCACCCTTGTAAAGACAACCACAATGAGAGGAGGTTGTTGCTTTAAGTAATATTTTTGTGGCCAGTATCTGATCTTCACTGAGTATTAATTAACCTTGGCTGCCTTTACTAATTACTCCCTGCTAAAGACTTCTGCCTGGTGTCACAAGCAGAAGCTTTACAGGTACACCTTGGTATTTTTGTGAAGGCCAGCAGTGGAGAACTGATGGCATCAGGAATGTGGTGTATGAAAGGCAGAAGAAGAGAATCACCTTCCAGCTGGGCACCTTTTCTGCAGTAACCCTCCTCCAGGATGCTCATCTCAACATGCCCTACCAGGCATGGGAACTGCGACCTACTGGTGTGGATGAAGCCCTGCTTGCAGTCACTACAGGCTTTGCAACCATCCAGATACAAATGAAGGTACTGTAAGGACTCACTGTTTTTTATGAAACATTTGCATATTTAAAGACAATAATTAAAACCTGGAGTCAGTGGTGTCCTTTAGTGAGACCTTGGGGTGCTTCCAGAAGGCCATTTCCAATTCTGCTGGTGAAAAGGAGCGCTCTCTCCTTTCCCAAGCACTCCAAGCAGCAGTACTGGCCAGTTCCTTTTGCTGTGGAGTAGGCAGAAGAAAGCTTCCAGGTGACTGTTGTCAAAAGGCCCAGCAAGTGCTTTTGATACCAAGGCCACCTTGATGAATTCAAGACTATCAGATGGTTCTTCTCTCCTCTCACCTCTACCAAGAGATGTGAGAGCATTTCAAGCAACCTGTAATGCTGCTTGTTCCTGCTAAAGCTTCAAGTTACATGTGAGATGCTCATTGTGTATCAAGCAGCATCAGAGCTGATTGGAAGAGTCAGTATGAGCACTGGCCAGTAGGCCTCTGCCATCAGCTCTGAAATCCTGCAGAGCAGTGGCTTCCTTCAGGGTATGTGAATGAAAGGTTACAGCCCAGAGTGACTGGTAACAGCCTCCCAGAACCTGCAGTAGAAGGCTGGAGAGCAACTGTTTGCAAAGGCCTGCAGTGAGAGAATGAGAGGCAATGGTTTGAAATGAGAGAAGAGCAGATTCAGATTGGATGTTAGGAGCAAGTTCTGCACCATGAGGCTGCTGGAACACTGCAACAGGGTGCCCAGGGAGGTGGTTGAGGCCCATCCCTAGACATATTCAAGGTGAGGCTGGCCAAGACTCTGGGCAAAGTGATCTAGTGGAGGATGTCCCTACAGACGGGGTTGAAGTGGATGATGCTTGAGGTCCCTTCCAGCTCAAAGTATTCCATGATGCTGTAATGTATGCAATATCCAGAACAGCAAAGCTATTTGATGCCTGAAGCAGAACACAGCCTTCATGACCAGTAAGTTGCTTTCACTGGTTTGTACAACAGGATAATCAGTGTATGTTGTCTTCAGTAGTGATGGAAGAGGAGGATTTGCTTTCCCACATCACAGGAAAATGGCTAAGTCCAGTTGTCCTGAGAGCAGTTCTGAAGAAAGCCGGCGTGAATATTTTCCCAGGAGAGGTCTCTCACAGCTATGTCTCTGTGAACAAGAAGGTGAGTGCCAGAGGGGGCAGTTTTCACATGGCTAATAGTTTCTTGTCTGAAGAGCTGTTGGGCAGAAGCAGAGAGCAGCAGGTGCACAGGTGCTCTGCCAGGGGCTGGTTCCAGCAAGCTTTTCTCTTGTGTTGGTATAACAAAAGGCATGGAACAGATCTGTGTTTCCTGACTTGGCACTTGTGCCTTGCAGGCTGCCTTGGCAGAACTCGGGGCCTATCAGCAGATGGCACTGCTTGCACCTGCCTTTGCTTTTGCCTGGAGCAAGTGGAACCTAGAAGCAAGCCCCGAGCAAGTTGTGTTCAAGGTTTGTGGATTTAGACTAGATTTCTAAAGGAAACCAGCACAGCACTGATCAGAGTTAGTGTGACAGAAACTATTAACTTCTAGAAGTTAGCACTGTGCTCAGCCTCTGCCTGCACCCTTAGTGCTGCAGTTTTAATACTTGAATAGAATAAACCAGGTTGGAAGAGACCTTCAAGATCATCATGTCCAACCTATCATCCAACACCACCTAATCAACTAACCCATGCAACCAAGCACCCTATCAAGGCCCCTCCTGAACACCTCCAATGATGGTGACTCCACTACCACCTCAGGCAGCCCATTCCACTGGGCAATCACTCTGTGTAAGCTGCTAAGCAGTGAACCTCACTGTGTCCATGAAAATTCAGAGCTTGGCAGAGATGGTTTGCCTGGATGATCCTAGGTGGTCTCTTCTAACCCCTAACACTCTGAGACTGTGCCATCAGTTACTAAGGCTTTAGCCAATGCTGATTTTCATGAAGCACCCTACTGCAAGGGTGATCCAAATAGTTTAGTTAGCATCTGGAAGTCTTTTTTGTCCATATGGCACTCCATTTGTTCCCTACTGTAAAGAGGGTAAAGAATCA
Organism: Melanerpes formicivorus; assembly: GCF_026170545.1. NCBI lineage: Eukaryota > Metazoa > Chordata > Aves > Piciformes > Picidae > Melanerpes > Melanerpes formicivorus. The sequence continues at coordinate 9,815,219 of NW_027142360.1, read as the reverse complement.
ACTGAAACATGGATTTGTTTTTACCTGTGAACTAACACACATACACTTACAGCTTCTCCCAGGCAGAAATACACTCAGGTGTGGCTGTAGATACAGAACATACCCTGCTGCTGGGACCTTGAGTGGCTCTGTCCCTCTCCTGAATTAAACCTGTGCCATACAAACCATTTAGCCTAATACTTAACCCCAGGAGCAAGAGCTGCAAGTGATGCCTTCTGCACGTAGCTGCTGGCCCAGGGGGAGACAGAAGAGCAGCAGGAATGGCTTTGTATTTTCCAGAGGCTGGCTAGAGGGGAGGTTGTGGTGTGGATACAGTACCTGTTACAGTCTCTTAGGCGCTGTTTAGGTCCATCCAGAATTTAGGATGCAGCACAAAACAGTGCAGTGTCAGCTCCAGGGGACCTTCAGCTTACAGCACATCTCCTTTCCTGCACTAGGTAAGTGAGCATCTAAACCCAGATTCTGCCCAAGCCTGGTCTCTCTACTTGTTTAACGGTCAGAGAGCACAAAAGCTCAAGATCACTGAAAGCAGTGAAGCTTTTTCAGAGGAGCTGGAAGATGAGTCTGAATTTCACTCCACACTCTACCACATGCTTAAGGACTTTGCCAGCAAAGAAGCAATGGAAAAAGTGGAAAGAGGCAGCTTCCTGTTTATTGATGTTGTATACCAGCTACTCCTTGCTACAAGAGTTTTAACATACTCTTAAATGCTGCATGCTTTCCACCAAAGGTTTACTATCAAAAGCTTGCAATAAAGTTACATTTCAAGCCTTGAATTCTTTTCTGTTCAAGTACTCAGAATGCCTTCTAGGACTGAAATGCCAACATTTTGGTTAGAGTAAAAGTCCTTTATTCTTTGCTAACCAGACCACTTAGTCATATTGAGTGTTAGCTATGTTCAAAAGAGCTGCTTTGATTGTAAACCTGGACAGAACTGAGACCCTTTCAGGTACTTAGAAAGGTGACTTCTGGCAAAAAGGGGGAAGAAAAATCAAGGTCAGATTTCAAGTCATGCTTCAGTAAAAGAAGAAACAAACCCCTCAAAACCCCCCCATGGCCCCAGTCAGACCACCCACAGCCCAACCCAAAGATGGAAGCTTAAATACACTGCTCTCAGGTTCTTATGTTGTTGCCCACAGCTTGGCCCTCTCACTGCAAAAGGTCAGGACCTCTGTTATATTGGAGGCGGCCCATAGTGTTGAAGTCCTACATACGGCCACAAGAGTTGCTGCAGCAGAGTCCAGGAGTCTCCAGTTCCTACAGGTGCTGCATCTGCTGGTCTTTGAAGAGACAGCCCAGTGAGGAAGCTTGTAAGAGCAGCAAGCAGTACCAGGATGGAGACAGAGAACCAGAAAGTTTTGTTGGCGTTGGAAAAGGAAGTCTTGAAATGGGACACCCAGGATGCCATTAACTTGCACCTGCACAGAAGCAGTCAGATTGGTTCAGTTTGGCTTCCAAGCCCTCTTCCCCACCCCTTGCCAAGCAAACATCCAGTCCCTTAACTAGCAAGAGTGACAAGGTTGCTACTGGAGCAGGAGCATTGTACAGTGGTGGCTTGTTCTGGGGTTAGAATGCAGACTTCAGTGGGCAAGTTCTTGCTGAGCTGTTTGGGTGACTGACCCAAGGAGTAAGCCCAGCCCTGTACCACACAGTTTGAGAGTTTCACAACAGCTGCTTTGCAGGTCAATAGCTCTTGCTTGTAGAAACCAGGGGAAGTGTTTGCCCCAGGTTTTGTTGTTTCCTAGGGCTTTGGTGCCTTCCTTGAGGTTAGGGGAAGCCCTGCCCTCACTGACTGTCCCAGTCCCAGACCTCTCCTGCTGTTTGGCACATCTATCTGTTATCATCAGGTAATAGATTTTACATCTGCTCTTGCTGCCTTCTCAGTGTTACACACTAGCACAACTCTCTTGCTCAGGAATCCTCCCAGGGGCTATTCATAGGGAATAGACATTTTCTCTGCACAAGCAGATGACTTCCTTCTGTAGAAGGTGCTTCTAAGAGAAGCACTCTCATTGAGGGGAGGTGCTTGGAGAAGTTGGCTGGAATAGTCCAGAGCAAATTCAGTGTGATTCTGTAAGTCTGGATGGCTACCTGTGTGCGAGTGTGTGCCAAAGCTGCTGCCTCCAGACCTCACCTATTAGCCTAGCTACAGCAGCTTGTCCCAGAGACACCACAAGAGGTGAGGTCCCAGCAGAAAGCTGCTCTTTACCTCATGATTCAGGATTACTGGTGAGTCCCTGGTGAGGTGAGCCTGGCCTTTGAGATCACCCATTTCCAGCTGGCTTAGTTAAGTGGGCAGTAACAACCAACCCAAAGCTACAGCTTTGCTTCCTCCCAAAGAGCAAGAGGAACCTAACCACTGTTTAACCTCACAGTGATGTGAGGATGCTTACACTTCCTCCAGGTTCCATTTAGATGACTTGCTTTTGTCAGAGACACTTTCCTCCTTGGATGGTTCTTCCTGTACCTCTGCAGGTGATTCTGACTGCTCAGTTCTGTAAGGAAGCACCAACAGGTCCGTCAAGCACTCAAGCTGACAGAGCTCACAAGAGCTTCACTTCAAAGCCTTGACCAGGTGGTGGACAGTTGAGAGCTCATTAAAGACAACCCGACCCACCCTGCACACCCTTCAGAGAGGGCTGCCAGTGACCTTACTTTGTTTCAGGGTGCTCCTCTTCATACTCTGCCCAGGAGTAGGTGCTCATGAAGCGCTGCAGGGAGGGACGCTTCTCACTTTGCTTTGCTCCTAGTCGCCCCCTGTCACATTGTCAACAAAACCTGACTTAAATTTCCCCATCAGAGAGACAGCCTGAAGTGGGAAATTCTGCCTTCAACAAATCAGTTGACTGGAATTAGAAAAGGTTAATTTACCTTTTTTTGGATAAACCCTCAAAGCCTTCAATGCCAGCTGCCTGGTTTTCATATTCTAGTTCTAATGCAAGACAGTCAAAGGAATTACAAACCCCACACTTGCTGTAACATTTAGTGACAAAGGCTCCGTTACCTCCTGAGGCATGTGGAATTGAGGTGGAAGAGGAGGGCAGACTGAGACTGGAGACCAGGAACAAATTCTTTCTAGTGAGGCAGGTGAGGCCTGGAACAGGTTGCCCAGGAAGGGTGTGGATGCCCCCTCCCTGGGGGTGTTCAAGGCCAGGCTGGATGAGGCCTTGAGCAACCTGGGCTAGTGGGAGGTGTCCCTGCCCATGGCAGGGGGGTTGGAACTGGATTATTTTTAAGGTGCCTTCCAACCTAAACCATTCTGTGAGCAAATGTTATTTATTACACATCAAGATGCTCCCATAAGCTGCTGAATGTAGACAGTTTGAGCTGGAAATTCAACCCTACACAAAACCAAGGCCAAGTAACTTTACCAGCTGCTGGATCTCCTGTGGAACTTATCACTGTGTTCACCTCCATCAGGCTCACGGAGCTGGCCCTAGAGGAGAAGTTTGACACACTGCACTGCCATGCTTCAGCTGAGCCAGTTTTGAGGAGAGGAAGCCAGTTTGGGGGAGTCAAGTCCCACCTGGGACCCCTCACTTACCAGCTGCAACCCAATGCCTGCACTTGCCACACTCCTGGGCAATGCTGCAATGCTAACTCTTCGTAGGGATGCTGGTGGCTGTACAAAGAAGAGGCATTACCAACTCTTATCAAGGAATGATTGCATTACTCACTGGTCACATAAAATACTGCTATTTTTAAACAAACTATAGAAGAAGAGTGACACACTAAAGATTCAGATCAGAAGCACAGCCCAAGCCATATTCTGTAAAGCTGTGCCTCTCCATACCATTTGATTTTCCTCTCCCAAGGATCTGAGGCGAGGCTGGCTGCACAGCTGCCACCCAGATACCCAAACTCAATGTGTCTGAACTGCCCCAGTGGTGCTTACAGGAATTCCTACCGGCACCTTGAACTGCTCCCATCTATTTTTCCCCTCTTTCCATGGCCTTTTCTGTAACCCCAATGAGAAGGCTGGGGAGGGACTATTTAGAAGGGCTTGTGGTGATAGGATGAGGGGCAATGGTTTGAAGCAGGAGCAGGGCAGATATAGGTTAGGCATAAGGAGGATATTCTTCACAATGAGAGTGCTGAAATACTGGAAAAGGCTGCCCAGGGACGTGGTTGAAGGCCCCATCCCTGCAGAACTTCAAAATCAGACCTGATGTGGCCTGATCTAGTTGGAGGTGTCCCTGCTGAGTGCAGGGCAGTTGGACAAGATAACCTAGGAGGGTCCTTTCCAACCCCATGCACTCTGTGTGCCACACACGACCAGCATTTCTTAACCACTGCTGACAACATGGTCATGTCAGGTTCTGTGAACAGTCTCCTAAGTGGGACCACATGCAGTTCCCCTAAGGTGGTGGTGGGAGGTAGGGGTGAAGGAAAACTGTACCCTCACACTTGATGACAGCAGCCCATATCTGACACAGACACACATGTAGCAGAGCACCCAGCACAGGACAAAGCAAAGCACTTAGACACTTGACATTTGGTATTAGTCTGCAAGGGGTATTACCTTAAAGTTAAAAGGATTTGATAGCTTTTTATTTGTAGCTTCATCTGTGAAGAGATCAGACATCAGAAAGGGTCACAGCAATGCAGTAAGCTTCATCTGAAACTAAAGGTCTGACTTGTGGCAGTACTGGTTCAAGCAAAGAGGGTATCAAGGTGCTCTCCAGAAGCAGGACTAAGATTCCTATTGCACTAGGTAATTTGATGGCATTCACACGACACATCCTCTACAAGCACCAATTCCTATTGTTACCACTAAATGCATTCTTCTATTACTGAGGCAGTGTCCTCTTTAGCAGTCAGGAAGGAACAGACTCTGATGCAGAAGGCTCCTGTAAGGCTTTTACCAGTCTGCATGGCTGCTGCTGCTGGTTTTAACCACATGCTCTCTTTTTCAGAAGAATTTCATGCCTCTCTGACCAAGCCACAAGTGTACAGCACCATCTGAAAACCTCACCACACTCTCTGCTTAGAGGGGCAAATTCAGAGCCCCTCTACTTAGGGAGTCCATAATTCTTCTTCAGAAAAGAGCAGGAAACATCTACAGAGAGCAGTCAAAACTCAGCTACCTAGAAACAGCATCCAGGAGTGCTCCAGCGTGAGTGAGTAGCCAAAGTTAGCTGCTCACAAGGAAGAAGATTATCTCTACCACTTTCTGAAGTCCAGCACACTGCTGCATGCTGGCAGTTTCCCTCTTGCAGCAGGAATCACAATTGTTTGCACACAGAACGGCTTTCAGGGGTTGCTTTCTAGTTTCAGGAGATTGGTTTCTGATGATGCCAGGAAAATGCTGGTTTTGCACACCCCCCTCCCCCTTATTTTTAGGCAGTCATGGAAGCCCTCAGGAAGGGAAGGGTGTGCCTGGCAGACTGTAGTTACCTCGATCTCCATGAGCAGTGAAAGATCTCTCATTGTGGAGCAGGACCTGTTTCAGCTCCTCGAGCTCGGCGTGTTCCTTGGCGTACATGCGCTTCAGGTTCTCCACGTGCTGGATCATGACTTCCACAGCCTTGCTGACTCTGCTTTCCTAACACAGCAGGTGTGACACCAGTAGTTAGGGAAATGCATCATGTTTAGTTTGACTCCCCCCTCCAGCCCAGCCCCTTAACCATCTGCTCTCCTTTCACTGTGATGCAAGATCCTCTCACCTCTGTCCACCCTCCTGCGGTTACAGCCTGCCTCCCACCACAGGCCTGGCTCACACAGGTCTCATTTCTTCAGTCATTGCTCTTCTGCTACAATGTCTTAGTCTGTTTTCTGAACCCTTGCAACTCCTCCTCATCTCTTTTTTGCTCTACAGTCCCAGCTGCCACCATGCCTTTGCAAGCACTGCCAGGGCATGCATTCAGGCTATGGCATCACACACAGTTACACAACATTTGAGCAGGCCTCTGGAAGTGTTCATAAGTCTAGTTTAATAAGGCACAGAATTACCATGAGAGCATCAAGAGTTGGTAGCACACTGCATTCTTGTGCTCTCTACTGCATATATCCCCCTCTGATGCCAAGTTTTCCCCCTGTATTGTTGTTTGGAGTGTTCCTGGTTGCAATCAGGACCATGTATCTTCTTGTGTGGTTTATGCACAGTGGCAGTGCACTGCAGCTGCTCTGGCAGTGCCTGGATTCCTCATAGCAACACAGTGCTGGGGGAAGAGGAAGCCAGGACTAAGCTGTCCTGGTCAGTCTGCATTACCCCTAAGAGATTCCCAACTCTAATTCTGGCATCAGAAGCCTAGCCAACAGGTGCTGCTGCCCCTTTACATCTAGAGGCTTCTAGCTCTGTACAGAACATTCACATGGCAACAGTTACCTGGTTAATAGCTCCCAGCATCTCTGCTCTGCTGGCAACTCGGGCTGCATACTGGCTAAGGAACTGCAAGCTCTTCTGCAGCTTCTTAATTATCTCCTGTGCTTGGTTATCTTCTTCACACAAAGAAGCTAAAGCCTAAAAGCATAATGGTAAGAGACCCCACGTGGGCCACCAGTAAAGAAGAGTGAACCCAGCTGATGACGCTGAGGAGTTGTGCCCAGGCCCAAACAGTCACAGCATCCTACACCCTCCATCAGTGTAACCTGGATACAGACCTCAAGTGGGCAGAGACTTCATCTTGCCTAGCAAAAAATCAGCTGAAGACATGGTCCTGCCCAGCAGCTGTTTGACAGAAAATTCCACCCACCCCAGGCACACAAAACACTTGGCTGAAAACTAACCCCCAGGGCAAAGTGTTTTAGATTTCAAGTGCACCACTTAAGAGCTTCATTCAGATTTGCTTTAATGTAGTACACATTCTAAGGTGGGGGGGGGGAGATGATAAAAAAGAAAGACCCATTTAAACAGCACTTCACCCCATCCCCTGGCCACCACCAGCCTCTACCACCCCCTCCCTCCCCCCACCCCAGCAGCCCTGGCCACCACCAACCTCTACCACCCCCTCCCTCCCCCTCCCCCCAGCAGCCCTGGCCACCACCAACCTCTACCACCCCCCTCCCTCCCCCTCCCCCCAGCAGCCCTGGCCACCACCAACCTCTACCACCCCATCCCCCTCTCCCCCAGCAGCCCTGGCCACCACCAACCTCTAACATCTTCAGAGCATTTGTGATCTCCTTTTTCAGGTTTTCCTCAGCCAAGTCTCGGGACCTTTCTTCAAGCCTTACTCTCTTGTCCAAGGTAAACAGGTCACATTTAAAACCTAAAGACAACCTCAGAAACTCTGCCTGTTGTGGGAGAGGAAAAGGTTTCAGAACAATCCAAGTGATGCAGGAGCTTTTGAAGTAGATGTGGACATGACATTTAGGACTGCAGCCCCGTGGACAGATACAGAGCAGCAAGCAAGCATGGGCCACTTGCCCTTCAGTAGATATGGGGGCAGTCATCTGCAGGCAGAACAGGTGAGATCTCCTGGCAGCAGGCACTGTGCCACCTCTCTCTTGATAGAATTGTCTTAAGTGGGCACATTTTGGCTGGGAGGAGGTCACACTGTGCTCCTTCACACTTGCAAGGAAACATTTCAGTAGTGAGAAATCTCTGGTTCAGCTTTACAGATTTCTGCCTTTTCCCATCTCACAGCCCCACAATTCCAATAGGGCTTGGACAGCAATTTCAGAAGCCAGCTGAGAGAAAGGCAGCTTAAGCTACTCAGCAGCATTCTCACTACACAGGACAAGGTATTAAGTAGGGCTCACCTAAGAGCAGGACAAGATATTGGGGCTCACCTATGAGATCTTTCTGTTGTCAGAGATACTTAGGTACAAGCAGTTCAGACTTACCTCCACTTCCTTCTCGTTAGGGGAGTCACTGTAGGATAACAAACAGCAAACATGTAACATCCTGCAGCTTTAGATTCATCCCTGCAGGTGAACACTGGAAGTCAAAACACTTACAGCTCATTTGGCTTTGCTTTATCTCCTTTAATACCACCTGCAAGGTGTGAGCTCCCTGAGAAGAGAGGAAAAAGTTCTCAGACAAAAGTGGAGCAGCAGCCCTCCAAAACCAGCTCTCAAAGGCTTCTAAGCTCCAACAGAAAACAGTGCTAAAGATTGCCAGTGTTAAGCTCCTGTCAGTCAAACCTGAGCACTTCAGAGTCTATTAGGCTTAGAGTGTCACTAAGAGCCCAGCACTGTAAAAAGCCCCCAAAGTCAGCTCTTTGGTCGACATCAGCTGGACAATGAGTACAGGAATGGTTAGTGATAGGTTTAGGATGTTAAATGACTTACTGTGGCATAGCTTTTAACGAGCTTCAAGGGCAAAGAGGGAGGTGACCAGAAGAGTGGGGATGCCTAAGCATGGTTCAGTAGAAACATCTTTCTCATCCCTATTGTCCCAAGCTCTTGCTAAGACAGAGGATACTGCTTTAGAGGTATTTGGGAAGGGCAGACACATCAAAACTGATTCAACAATCCCAAATCCTCTGAAATTGCTGAGAAGTTTCCCCGCTTTTCTAAAGGAGGATGGAACTGGACAGATCAGTATCTACTGAAATCAGAGCAGCAGGGTTTACATCACAGAACATTAGGGGTTGGAAGGGACCTCAAGAAATCATCCAGTCCAACCCCCCTGCCACAACAGCATCACCTAGAGCAGGTCACACAGGAACACATCCAGGTGGGTTTGGAATGTCTTTAGAGAAGGAGACTCCACAACCTCTCTGGGCAGCCTGCTCCAGGGCTCTGGCACCCTCACAGGGAAAAAGTTTCTCCTTCTGGTCATTTGGAACATCCTCTGCTCCAGCTTGCACCCATTGCCCCTTGTCCTATCATTGGGCACCTCTGAGCAGAGCCTGGCTCCACCCTCCCCACACTGCCCTGCACATCTTGATCAACATGAATGAGGTCACCCCTCAGGCTCCTCTGCTGCAAGCTCAAGAGCCCCAGCTCCCTCAGCAGGGAGATGTTCCATTGACTTCAGCATCTTTGTGGGTGTGCTGGACTCTCCCAAGCAGTTTCCTGAGGTCCTTCTTGAACTGAGGAGCCCAGAACTGGACACAGTATTGCAGATGTGGCCTCAGCAGGGCAGAGTAGAGAGGGAGCAGAACCTCTCTGGACCTACTCACCACACTCCTAATCCACCCCAGGATGCCTTTGTCCTTGCTGGCCACAAGGGCACATTGCTGGTTCATGGTCACATTTTCCTTCTCTCCACTACTAACCCATTTTGGTTGCTACTTGCAGCTACTATTCCTCAAACCAAACCCCTCTCATAATAATTGGAGTGGGGCAGGCATCAATCTGCAGCTACTGACACAGTTTTTGACCCAGAGAGCCAAGTCCTGCGCTCCAGTGACTCTCACAAGTGTGTGACAAAACAACTCTTACCTTTCCTGCTGGGGACTGGAGCTGCTGCTTCCTTGCTCTGCTCTTCAGCACCTTTCTTTTCTTGGTCCACTTCCTACAGACATGTCAGAGAATAGGTAAATCAGGGGAGGAGCCACACCACCTGCCTGCAAGAGGCCTGTACCCTCCTGCAGGATTTCTTCTGTCACTGCTCAGGCAAACCAGTTGTGTTCCACTGGCTGCAGGACTCTTACCAGGTCTTGCTTTAAAGCATTTTGAAAAGCAGGTTTGTGTTCTTCTGTGACAGAGCAGAATTCCTCCTTCTTGAGCACATTTGCTCCTGGAAGAAACATTTCCAAAACCAAATGTAATAATAAAATAGAGTAAGTCCCCAACACCCCGTGGGCCAGCCAATGGCCCACAGGGCCTTGGACACAGTCCCCCACAGCATCCTTCTGAGCTGGAAATGTGTGGATGGGATGGGTGGACTGCCCAGTGGATAAGGAATTGGTTGGATGATCACATCCAGAGGGCACTCGATGTCCAGATGGAGACAGGTGACAAGTGGTGTCCCTCAGGGGTCTGTACTGGGACCAGGCTGTTCAAGGTCTTCATCAAGGATATCAACAATGAGATTGAGAGACCCTCAGCAAGTTCTCAGACTATACCAAGCTGAGTGGTGTGGGATGGCATCCAGAGAGACCTTGACAGGCTGGAGAGATGTGCTGAGGAAAGTCCCATGAGGTTCAACAAGGCAAAGTGCAGGATCCTGCACCCAGCTCAGGGCAATCCTACATACCAATCCAGGCTGGGGGATGAGATTGAGAGCAGCCCTGCAGAAAAGCACTTGGGGGTGCTGCTGGATGAGAGACAGCTATGAGCACTTGATGTTCAGAAGACCAATGGCAGCCTGGGCTGCATCAAAAGCAGTGTGGCCAGCAGATGGAGAGAGGTGATTCTGCCTCTCTGCTCTACTGAGGCCTCATCTGCAGTGCTATGTCCAGTTCTAGTGCCCCCCACATAGGAAGGACATGGACCTGATGGAGAGGGTCCAGAGGAGGGCCATGAAGATGACTGGGGAGCTGGAACACCTCTCCTATGGAAACAGGCCTGTTCAGCCTGGAGAAAAGGTCTCTCCTCAGCCTCCTCTTCCTTAAACTAACCAGCCCCAGCTCCCTCAGCCTTCATCAGACTCATTTTCTGGGCCCTCCACTAGCTTAGTTGCTCTTCTTTGCACCCCCTCAATCTCCTTGTCTCAATGTGCCTACAATTGAACACAGTCCTGGGGGACAAACCCCTCCCTACTCCAGCTGGTCACACCATTGCTGGTACTTCTGTCCCTGCTGATTTCTGCAGCAGCCCTTTGTAATCTGACCTGTCAGATTCCCAAGCACCTTTAGAAAACAGAGGTCAGGTATCAGCAAAAACCACAAGAGGAGAGGCATCAGGGTGTCTGCTCTAATACTAGAAACCCTTTCTATGCAGAGCTGTACAAAGGGCAGCAGGCTCCTCAGGTTTTACAGCTGTCTGGAACTCTGCTTTGCATATTGTTGCCCCATTGCCAAAGGCACCTAGACAACATAGGAAAATGAGCAGCAGAAGCAAATGAGCAAAAAGACAATAGTCTTTACAAGGGGGTTGAATTAGGTTTTAGGAAGAGAGCACTAAAGAAACAAAATCAAAGATGAAACAGTGACAAAAGTCTTCTACTGAGGTAGAAGTTAAAGAATGGTTGCAAGCAGGGATGCACACATCCTGTGCTGCTTACTCAGATGTGCTTCTCTACAGTACAGTAAAGACACTGTGCACAGTTACTCCAGGTTTGTCTTGCTTTTAGTCTTTCAGTGAAAGAAGCACCATCAGAGCTGGTAAGAACAACTCCTGGGGATGTTTATGGCTATAGCAAAAGACAGAGCCATGATGAATACGAGCATGGTGGATTAGAAGAGGTGTAGTTAGTACAAGAGAGGTTTTCCTCCCCATCTGCTCATCCTGGTGAGGCCACATCTGCAATACTGTGTTCAGTTCTGGGCTCCTCAGTTCAAGAAGGACCTCAGGAAACTACTTGAGAGAGTCCAGCACAGAGCCACAAAGATGCTGAAGGCAGTGGAACATCTCCCTGCTGAGGAAAGGCTGAGGGAGCTGGGGCTCTTGAGCTTGCAGCAGAGGAGCCTGAGGGGTGACCTCATTCATGTTGATCAAGATGTGCAGGGCAGTGTGGGGAGGATGGAGCCAGGCTCTGCTCAGGGATGTCCAATGACAGGACAAGGGGCAGTGGGTGCAAGCTGGAGCAGAGGAGGTTCCAAATGACCAGAAGGAGAAACTTTTTCCCTGTGAGGGTGCCAGAGCCCTGGAGCAGGCTGCCCAGAGAGGTTGTGGAGTCTCTTTCTCTGGAGGCATTGCAAACCCATCTGGATGTGTTCCTGTGTGACCTGCTCTAGGTGATGCTGTTGTGGCAGGGGGGTTGGACTGGATGATTTTTTGAGGTCCCTTCCAACCCCTAACATTGTGGTTTTGTGAATAGGCCTCAGTGTCTCACCACCCTCACTGTCAAGAATTTCTTCCTGATCTCCAGTCTCAATCTGCCCTCCTCAAGCTTCAATCCATTCCCTCTTGTCCTCTCACTACCAGCCCTTGTCAAAAGTCCCCTCCCAGCTTTCTTGTAGGCCCCCTTCATGTACTGGAAGGCTGGTATGAGGTGTCCCCAGAGCCTTCTCTTCTCCAGCCTGAGCAGCCCCAACTCTTGCAGCCTGTCCCCATAAGGAAGGTTCCCCAGCTCTCTAATCATCTTTGTATGAGTATCACTGGGCTGCAGATATCACAGTACCTGACAGAGGAGCAGCTGGATCCTTATCCTTGTTGTTCTCCATGGCTGCAGCAGCTAGCACATCATCAGCTTTTCCATCTGAGCACTTGAGTGATTTTCCCTCTGTAGCAAGGGTGCCTAGAATAATACCAGGAAACAGAAGACAGAGCTCTCACTTCAGTGACTGCAAAGATTTGAGTCTATTTCCATCTTTTACCAAGGCCTTCAGTGCAAAAAGATCACACATCTATGCCCCTAATTAAGGGCTCACCTGTTACTGCTGCAGTGTTTTCCAAAGAGGATGTAGGAACTTCTTGTGGTGAAGTGAAGTGATCACTGTCAAAACAGAATTCCGTCAGAACTCATCTGTGTTACACAGTCTTAATAAAAGCTTGTAAAAGCTTGCACAAGCTTGCACAAGACCTGACCTGGATGGGATGAGGGTGGCTGGTAGCCTTGGCTCTTCACAGTCAATCTTAACAGAAAGAGAAGAGTTAGTATCAGGCAGTGTTGCTATGGGAGTAGAAAATGTCTGTGTCCAAGTTTCAAGCAATTGCCCCAGCTGTGCCCAGGTTATCTCAGTAGTGAAGACCTAGATGGTAAGTGCACTGCATGCAGATTCACCTGCTGCTAAAGCCACCCTTACACAGGGTGTAGGCTAGCATTTTGCCATCATTTGGAGTGCTAACTAGGATTCTACAGAAGTCTTATCTCAGGAACATCATCCTTTGAGGGGTATTTCTGTTCCTGCCCTCATGCTTTGCTTCTAACACACAAGTGTACAGGTTAGCATACCACTGCTCCAGCTTAATGCTGTGCATCATGATGTATCCATTTGCAAGCTCTTGGCCTCAAACCCTCTAACTGAGATGTACTGCACAGAGCTTCACTCTGCTGTAGCTCAGACTCATTCAGGTAAATTGCTACTAACAGCTCCACTGAGAAGATGATGAGAATGCAGAAAACTTGCAGGGTGTGTTACAGCTTTTAGTGCCTGCCTTTGAATGACACAAGGCTTCAGGATCATGTATAACAATTACCTAGCCATCTGAGAAGGCTTCAGCCCTCCTCCTTTCTATGCAAACAGCAGAGAGGCATTCAGCAGCTGAATGCTGATAAGTTGCTTTGCTCTTGTTCCTTTAGCCACTACAGTGTGGTTCCAGACCAGAGTTATCACATCACAGACAAAACCAACATCCTCTTCAGCTTTTTAACATGGCAAGGGAGACACTGAACAGGAAAACAGCCCTCTTCCTCACTTCACCCTGGGTAACATCAGCTGGCTTATTCAACTGACAGACTGGCTTCTCTTTATGGGTGAAAAACACAGGGAGAAACAGAATTATAAAGGACTATGTCAATAATTGCTTGTGGTGAACTGCTGAAGAGGAAAAAAAAACCCAAACCAACCAAAACCCCTCTCAAGTAAACAAGAGAAGAGAAAAGAAAGAAAAACCAAACCAGAAACCAAGCCTGTCTCCAAGCAAAGAAAGTATGAGGCTGGCCAGCTTTGGGTAGCTCCCTGCACATCAAAGGACCAAAAGCACTACTGAAGTGGGGGACAGCCACAGAAAACAAGTATTAGTGAGTGACTGCTGATGCTCTGATACCTTCCTTTCCCCCACTAATGTCCTCAGAGGACCCAGAACAGTAGAAAAGGAAGTGGCCAATGCCCTCCAGTCACTTCCAGGAGCAACCAACTTCTCCCAGCATCACTAAGTGCCTTCTCTTTCTTCTCTGCTTGCCCACCCACTGGAGCTCAACTACGCTCACAGAGCCTTGCTGGATGTTTCCTCTAATACAAATCCAGGCTATTTTTAGTCGTATTTGAATTCTCTGTTCAGCTTAAGGAAGTCCAGCACTGCATTTGCCTTGTTCAGGCCACTATGTCTACAGGAGTAGTGAGGAAGAAGGCAGTGTAAACAAACATCCCATTGGAGTGAAAACAAAAGAAGCCTAAAGGGCTTTAAAAACAAACACCCAAGCACCACGCCACCCAAGCAGACCCAAAGCACCCCTCACAGCACCTGGAGCTGCATAAAGCAGTACATTATACAGGACACAAAGGGGGCTACAAGAAGGTTGCAGAGAGACTGTTTGCAAAGGCCTGCAGTGACAGGACAAGGGGCAATGGCTTAAAATGAGAGAAGAGCAGATTCAGATTGGATGTGAGGAACAAGTTCTGCACCATGAGGCTGCTGGAACACTGCAACTGGTTGCCCAGGGCAGTGGTTGAGGCTCCATCCCTGGAGATCTTCAAGGTGAGGCTGGACAAGGCTCTGAGCAAGCTGATCTAATGAAGCATGTCCCTGCTGACTGCAGGAAGGGCTGGACTGGATGACCTTTGGTGGTCCCTTCCAACCCAAGCTGTTCTATGACTATTCTCCACACTTTCTCCCTCCCCAGGTAACCACATGGTAAGTGGCTTTTGTTTAGAACACAGGAAAACTCTCAACTCTGGTTTTAAAGCCCCATACTGTTAGGGCTGTGGGCTCCCATAGATTGCACAGGGTACACCAAGAGGAACAGCAACAGGACAACCCCACTTGCTAGATTTCCTAATAAAAACCTGTTTGCACAAGACAGGGAATGGTTCTTCTCCCTCATAAAAGGATTACAGCTAAGATCCTGCAGTACATTCCTAGTGGCTTCTATTCTAAGGAGCATAACAAAACAAGGATCCTCCATCACAACAAATTCTTGCCACAGTCTTGGCTAACTTCTCCCAAATAAGCATGAACATTTGGAAGGCCTAACACATGGTTTAGGCTGCGAGATGACTCTCACATTTATAAGTAAATTGAAGCAAGTAGAAATAGTATCAGTCAGGGTTGGAAGGGACCACAAGGATAATCCAGTTCCAACCCCCCTGCCATGGGCGGGGACACCCCACACTAGATCAGGCTGGCCAGAGCCTCAGCCAGCCTGGGCTTAAACACCTCCAGGTACGGCACCCCAACCACCTCCCTGGACAACCCATTCCAGGGCTTCACCACTCTCATGGTGAAGAGCTTCCTCCTCACATCCAGCCTGAATCTCCCCACCTCCAGCTTCATTCCATTCCCCCTAGTCCTATCACTACCTGAGATCCTGAGAAGTCCCTCCCCAGCCTTCCTGTAGGTCCCCTTCAGATACTGGAAGGCCACAATTAGGTCACCTTGGAGCCTTCTCTTCTGCAGACTGAACAACCCCAACTCCTTCAGTCTGTCCTCGTAGGAGAGGTGCTCCAGCCCTCTGATCATCCTCGTGGCCCTTCTCTGGACACGTTCCAGCACCTCCACATCCCTCTTGTAATAGGGGCTCCAGAACTGGACAGTACTCCAGGTGGGGTCTCACCAGAGCTGAGTAGAGGGGGAGGATCACCTCCCTTGACCTGCTGGCCACACTTCTCCTGATGCAGCCCAGGATCTGATTGGCTTTGCGGGCTGCAAGTGCACATTGAGAGCTCATGTGGAGCTCCTTGTCCACCAGCACCCCCAAGTCCCTCTCTTCAGGGCTGCTTTCCAGCCAGTCACTGCCCAGCCTGGATTTGTGCCTGGGATTGCCTCAACCCAGATGCAGGACCCTGCACTTGCTCTTACTGAACCTCATGAGGTTGGCTTGTGCCCACCTCTCCAGCCTGTCAAGGTCCCTCTGGATGGCCTCCCTTCCCTCCAGCGTGTCTGCTGCACCACACAGCTTGGTGTCATCAGCAAACTTGCTGAGGATGCACTCGAAAGCCCAAGCTTCGTCTGGCTCTTACAAGAGCTCTCTTAGTGAGTAGCTCCTAAACTCTTAGGGTTTAGGACACTGACAACATTTTGACAAAATAATCTGAGATACTTACATGCTGAATGGCTTGAGCTGCTCAAACATCTGCAACCACAGTGCACCAACCAACCTCCCACTGGGGAACCTTGTCCTATTAAATGGTTATTCAAATTCTTTCCTGCACGTCACAGCGTTCAGAGCAGATGCTGGACACAGCCACTTTGCCTCTTTGTGGGACAAGCTTTCATGTTTCCATTTCCAACCCTTCCCCCCCACACCCCTCTAGAATATTCACATGGAAAGGTCAGATGTGACTAAGAAAAAGGCAAAAAAAAAAATGGAAAATGACATTTCTGAGCCCAGCTGGAGTTCCAGAAAGCTCCAAAGCAATGAAGCATAGGCATTTCAAGCAACTTTGCATGGCTCTGACTTTCCAGAAGGGCTGGATAAAGCAAGAGCCTTTAAGATTATCCTCTTAAATAGCTTAAGTAGTAGCAACATAAATAGCTTAAATAGTAGCAACATAAGCTAAGAATTCCTCATTACCCCAACTGAGCAGTGTGCTGAAACCACAGGCCATCCCCACCAGACTTGCTTTTCACCATCCCTTCACTTCCAGCTTTGACATGCTGCTAGAGTTAGAATAGACTTAACCAGGTTGGAAAAGACCTTTGAGATCATCAAGTCCAACCTATCACCCAACACCATCTAACCAACTAAACCATGGCACCAAGTGCCTCATCCAGTCTCTTCTTAAACACTTCTAGTGATGGTGACTCCACCACCTCTCTGGGCAGCACATTCCAATGGCCAATCTCTCTTTGTGATGAACTTCTTCCTAACCTCCAGCCTAAACCTGCCCTGGTGCAGTTTAAGACTGTGTTCTCTTGTTCTGCTGGTGGTTGCCTGGGAGAAGAGACCAACCCCCACCTGGCTACAACTTCCCTTCAGGTAGTTGTAGAGAGGAAGAAGGTCTCCTCTGAGCCTCCTCTTCTCTAAGCTAACCAACCCCAGCTCCTTCAGCCTCTCCTCACAGGGCTGTGCTCCAAACCCCTCACCAGCTTTGGGCCACTGCTGCACTTGCAAGGTATCTCACACTGGCTGAGGCAGGTCTGAGGCTGCCTGCTCATCAGTCTTGCAAAGGTTATTTCCAGCATGCATGAGCACTCCTCCATCATCACCACCAAGACCAATACCCAAGTTTGTGAAGCTAAATAGAAGCCCTGTGGGCAGGCCTGGGAATCTAGATTTCACCAGTGAGTTATGTGGCACAAACACAGAGCACAACTAGGTGTGCTGAGCTGCAGCTCATCTTGCTGTGGCCATGAGGGAGCCAACTGACAGCTCAAGCTGTATGTGCAGGATTCCAAACAGCAGTGAAGGCATCTCTGAGCACATTAGCTGAGTGAAAGTTTTCATACAAGCAAAAATATTTTCCAGCTGTGGAAGGAAGTTCAGAGAAGGCAGCATTCACAACTAACAACATCCTGTGGCTCCTTGCAGGTGGATAAACAAACAGGCTAAAAAAAAAAGGAATCACTTGGACTTCCCCCTGGCAGAACTGAACAGACAACACTGCTTCAAGCCTTGAAACCATATTTAACATGCTCCCCAGCTAAAAGCATGACCTAGATGCACGTGGTCAAGACATTTGAGTCTGTAAGAGTTCTCCTGAACAGAAGGAACCACTCCACAGAGGACAAGATGTCACAGCCCCCTGCTGACTGATGTGATGTCAGCTCTATTTATCTTGAAGCAATACTGATTTATAGCTGCTCAATCTGGATCTGGGTCTAAGTAAGGCACTATACATGCTTGAAACCATTCAAAACCCACATCTTGGTTATCTGAGACAGCACTCACCTCAGTAAGTGAAGAGTCCATCATTGTAATGGAAACAGGAAGGTCTGCAGCAGTACAGTTACCAGCATAGCATATTTTCCACCTGGCAACACGCATTTGATTTGCATACTGCCCCAACAGCAGAGAGCTATTTTGCCCATTTTCCTTAAGTACATAACTGAAGTCACTGCTAGTTGTGTAGTCAGACAGCTGGTCTCTTGAAAGACAGACAAATTCATCACTAACATCAATCCCTCCTCCCCCAAACAGCAAGAACCACCACCAGTCCTTCTAACCTCCTCCACACTGCACATGTCTACAAAAAAACCCAGTGGCAAAAGCTTCAAGAGCTGCTGAGCCTTTTGCTGCAGATTGCCTGCTTCTGCATCTTCAGGAACATCCTAATCTTTTCAAACATTCACTGACAGCACTTAGCTAGCTTTCACCAGCTTAAGCAGCTCAGTCTCTATTTTAAAGATGTAAGGAGGCAGCCTGGTAAGCAAAGCCCTCAGAATTCCTGCTCTAAACTCTGAAAAATATGTGACTCCTCAAAGCCAATAGGATTTTGGCTCTTAAACATGGGAGTCAGTTGTGAGTTAAACACTGAAAATAGACACAAGGATGCCTGCACTATGCTTCAGCTCTCCAGCACGAAATGGAAAGAGCATCCCAGTATTGGCTAACAGCTTTAGTCACCAGTTTAATTACTCTTGTGATTAGAAGCCAAGTGTTACCCCCCAACACTGAGCACTGAGTGTCCTGTCTTTCCTCTAAGGGATGCCCTGTAGTTGAACACAGCATGTGCTGAAGATACAGCTTTCCCCTGGAACCTGCTAGATCCTGTGGACTCTTCCATCTTTCATCTCAAAGAGGTTGATTGCCATCTTACTTGCACCCCACTGATGTCACATCTGAAGCAGATGCATATGCCAGGGAAGAGCTTTCAAGCATCCAGCTGTGCACAGGGCATGAGGTCTCCAGCGTCAGAGCATCTGTCACAACAGGCAAAGGGAAGAGTGGCAGTTACTGGCAAAGCTGGGTTTAGTCACATGTTAAGTTTTGACAAAGCCTAAACTAATCAAGAAGCAGACCAACCAAATACAGCTTTGTAATAAGGCAGCTTCCATTTTGGTATGAAAGGGTTAGGTTATGTGGCCTTGATGTGTTTTGCAGATGGAGAGTCTGCAGCAGCTGGGGACGGGGATTTTCCAATCAGCTTTTTTGTGTGGCAAAGAGGGCTGGGAAACCTTATCTTGTTTGTATCACTAGTGGGGTAGTGCCAGCTGGGAACACCTGCCTTATCTGTGATTGGATTGTGCTATTCCAGCAAGCTGCAACCATGGTCCAAGCTGACCCACTGAAGCAGCCCTTCCAGAAGGGCACAATGCTCTTGTAAGGAGCAAGTGCAAACAGGCAACATCATCTTCTATTTCCTCCAGTGTGACACAGAACTACATCTGAGCATTCTATAGATTGTGTGAGAAGTGACTCTCTGCTGTACCATCTCACTGCTGGAATAAATGCTGTGTCTGCAAAATCCCAAAAGCATTCTGCAGTTCTCTGGCCCTGCAATGAATACCTGGCAGTGGCTTTTAATCCTCATAAGGCTTTAGAGTTGCAGGGAAGTACCAACACCCCGTGAAAGCAATAGAAACCAGTAAACACATTTTGGTTTTCTTCCTCAGGAGTCAGACTTTCAAGTTTTTAACTCAGGCTTGACCTCAGCTCAATAGCAAAGCAGCAGGACATCACTTGCTGTCTCAGTGTGTGAGTCAGAGTGAACAGAATGAATGTTACTCAAGCCCCCTTGATACTGACTGACAAACATCATCTCAGGAATATACTGGGATGCAGGACTTATACCAATAGTTCCTTAAGCTTCTGGGAACTCTTCTCTGCCCTGCTGAGGCCATATCTGCAATACTGTGTCCAGTTCTGGGCTCCTCAGTTCAAGAAGGACCTCAGGGAACTACTTGAGAGAGTCCAGCACAGAGCAACAAGGATGCTGAAGGCAGTGGAACATCTCCCTGCTGAGGAAAGGCTGAGGGAGCTGGGGCTCTTGGGCTTGGAGCAGAGCAGCCTGAGGGGCGACCTCATTCATGTTTATAAAGATGTGGAGGGCAGTGTGGGGATGGCAGTACCAGGTTCTGCTCAGTGATGCCCAATGACAGGACAAGGGGCAATGGGTGCAAGCTGGAGCAGAGGAGGTTGCAAGTGACCAGAAGGAGAAACTTTTTCCCTGTGAGGGTGCCAAGGCCCTGGAGCAGGCTGCCCAGAGAGGTTGTGGAGTCTCCTTCTCTAAAGACATTCCAAAACCTATCTGGATGTGTTCCTGTGTGACCTACTCTAGGTGATGCTGCTCTAGCAGGGGGGGTTAGACCTTTGGAGGTCCCTTCCAACCCCTAACATCCCTATGTGTGGTGTCTCTAGGCTGACACACAACCACTTTTTCAGGTCTTACAATGAAAGACTTGTAAACATGGTTTAGCCTCCCGGTATACACAGAAATAGGCTAAAGCCAACACAGATTTTCCACAGACTTCCAGCACCTTGAGCAACATTGGTACCCTTCTAGCAACTCTTCTGATCTTTCAGGAGAGACAGAAGAATGGCCAATGCCAGCATGTCTTACCTAGTAGAGGTGTACCATGGCAGTAGGCAACATCCAAGCCCAGTGTCCTGGGAAGTCCAGTGCACAAGGTGGTTCCTCCACTCCACGGTGGTTTAGAGCAACAGAGCTGCTAATTGCAAAACAGAGTACTGCTGCTGTTCAACCATGCTCAATACACTGAGGCCACCAATTTCCCTGCCCCCACAGTGTTTCATCTGCATTTATGGAACTGTTAGTGTTGCATCATCTGTTGCTTTTTTGTCTAGAAGAGCTCACACATCCTTCGTGGGCAGAACAGGTACAGGAAGAGGTGGAATAATTCAAATTCACATTTGCAACAGACTTGTTGGTTCAACTACATATGGAATTAGGTACTACAAACCAGGCAAGATGAGTAGGGCAGAGCAACATAAGCACCATAAGGGCCACAAGGATGATCAGAGGGCTGGAGCACCTCTCCTATGAGGACAGACTGAAGGAGTTGGGGCTGTTCAGTCTGCAGAAGAGAAGGCTCCGAGGTGACCTAATTGTGGCCTTCCAGTATCTGAAGGGGGCCTACAGGAAGGCTGGGGAGGGACTTCTCAGGATCTCAGGTAGTGATAGGACTAGGGGGAATGGAATGAAGCTGGAGGTGGGGAGATTCAGGCTGGATGTGAGGAGGAGGTTCTTCACCATGAGAGTGGTGAAACCCTGGAATGGGTTGTCCAGGGAGGTGGTCGAGGCCCCGTCCCTGGAGGTGTTTAAGCCCAGGCTGGATGAGGCTCTGGCCAGCCTGATCTAGTGTGGGGTGTCCCTGCCCATGGCAGAGGGGTTGGAACTAGCTGATCCTTGTGGTCCCTTCCAACCCTGAATGATACTATGATACCTCACCCAAACAACCAACCCTATGAAAAAACAAATCAACCCCATTAAAAAAAAACCCCAAAGAAAATAAACAACCCCCCCAGCCAAGCAAATAAACCCAAGCCCCATAAAAATAAACAAGCCAATAAAACCCTTTTGGGCCAAGCTAACCCAACCAGATAGACAAAAATAGTCATCCAGTGCCCAGCATCTGCTACACAGATCTCCCTCAGCAGAAGCAGGAGCACAGCTCCAGCTGGAGACAGCATGGACACAAAGCACTGCTCCACCATCCCCTACCCCTGAATGCACAGCACTTGCTTGCTAGTCACTGCTGAAGGTGGCTCCAGGGAACTTCTGAAGCAACACTTAAGGCAGCTGTACTTGACCTAATGTTGTAACAACTTGAAATTGAAAAAAGTAGACCCACCTTCAGCCTCTGATCCTTCTCAGAAGGCAATTTATCAAATGCCTGAAGTTTGTCACAGAAACAATTGGAGACTGGATGTGCAACAAGGTTTTGGATATACTTTTGTGTGTGGACTTGGTTGTGCATGCACATACAAGTATGTGTCTCAGGTTTTTTTTTTAACTCCATGTTTAACTTGGCAAAGTTTCTCACAATGAGGTTATTTATTTCCTTCAGGTCACAAACCAAACCAAACCCCACCACCACAACTGAAATAAACCCCCCCAAGAACCATTATCACGTTTAAAACAGGGTCAGCAATGGCCACTTACCTTCCCCTTTACCAGCTCATCTGGTGTGAGCAGCAGACTGGAGTCAGATTGTAACTCTACATAGCACTGTTGCAACAGAGAAATAGTTTAAAGGCAGGCAGACATAGAAATAAGAGTAAAAAAGAGACAAGCCACACTGCTACTAAATACAAAGGGGAATTTTAGCTAGTTGAACTACTTTTCACCTATCAGGAAACCTCCGCAGTTGTTTCCCCTTGCTACTCTCAGCCTTCAATTCTGCAGACCTTGCCACGCACAGACAAGTGATATTCACATGCAGCTGGTCCACAGCTTTGATTCTGCCCCTCTGATGCCCCTGTTACAGCCTAGGATACTTATAAGGACAAACAGAAGATCCTGAAAGGTAACTTGTTGTTCTATGTTAAATCCATACCATTCAGACCCTGAGCTACAGCATTCCTTACTAGAGTTGGTTAGGGAAATAAAAGTGTCTTCCCACAACACCTACTCCTCCACCCCCTTCTAAACTTGGAGAATTTATATTCAAAGCCAAGCACTCTAGGATTATATAATTTCCTACATACTTCCACAGAGGGGCACAAAGGAATGTTTCACTGCCTAGGACAATGTCTGCATACTGACAAATGCTTTATTACAAGACTCTGAACATTTGTTTTCCAGATTGACACAGAAGAGAGCTGACTGTGTGGGAAAAATCACAGCAATGCATCAGAGAAAGCTTCATAGAATGGCTTTGGTCAGAAGGGATCTTCAAGACCATCTTTTTCCACTCCACACCCCCCCCCCGCCCCCCATGGGCAGGGACAGCTCCCACTACCCCAGGTTGCTCAAGGCCTCAGCCAACCTGGCTTTGAACACCTCCAGGGAGGAGGTATCCACAACCTCCCTGGGCAACCTGTTCCAGTATCTCACCACCCTCACTGTAAGGAATTTCTTCCTGATCTCCAGTCTAAATCTGGTCTCCTCAAGCTTCAATCCATTACCTCTTGTCTTGTCACTACAAGCCCTTGTCAAGAGTCCATCTGCAGCCTTCTTGTACACCCCCTTCAGGTACTGGAAGGCTGCTAAGGTGCCCCTGAAGCCTTCTCTTCTTCAAGCTGAAGAGCTTCATTTACTTCAGCCCCAACAACTGTTTAGAGTGAAGACCAACACTACCCCTGTAAGTTCTAGCCCCTTTTTTCCTACAAGACTGAAAGATAGATCATGTGCAGACCAGTACATACAGTTTACTGCCCCCACAGTTATGCATGGCAAAAAAGAAGAAATGAGATGAAGTTGACCTCTGCTGTGAGTGTCCTTCTACCAGAGCACATCCTATGCAAGCCTACCTTTTCTTCCACCAAACAAGCACCATACCTGGCACAGCAATTCACAGAGTCGCCTTTGAAGCAGTTCCCATCTCAGAACGTTGGCAGTTGCTAAGAAGAGACATTTACAAGTCTGACATTGTTCCTTATCATTTGATAACAAGCAGGCAGATGTTACAGCCTCTTTAAATCTGACTGCCTCCCATCACAAACCCATCCTGCTTTGCTTTAGTCTGTTTTTCACAGGAAAGAGAACTGCCAAATGGTGAGTTCCACCCTCCAGAAAACGCTGTGGTTAGTTTAACCCTTGTTAGAAAGAGGGGATCAGTACTTCCCCAGAATGTCAGGTTAAGGTGCCACAGTTCCCTGTGACTCCATTATGACTTACTGGAAGTGAAGTACTTGTCCTTACAATGTGACATCCTGTACAGAAGTTTTAAAGTCAGGGAGCTCTCTGTCACACTTAAAAACATTCTTTGTTGAAATCTGCCCCCAGTGACTTCTACATTGACTTGAGTCTACCATAGCTTTTATACCACACCTAATAATGGGGCAGGAGCAGGGCAAGATGGTGAAAGGAGATTTCATTAGCACAGTCACTTCATAGAATTATTTAAGGCTGGAAAAAAAAGCCTTTAAGGTGATGGAGTCCAACCACTAACCTAATACTGCCAAGTCTGCTGCTAAACCAGATCCCTAAGTACATCAACCACTTCCCTAGGCAGCTCACTCCAGTGCTTGGCAATCCCTTCCTCATATCCAAACTAACCTTCTCCTGGTACAACTTGAGGCCCCTTCCTCTCATCCTGTCACTTGCTACTTGGGAGAACAGACCAACAGCCACCTCGCTACAATCTCCTTTCAGGTTGTCAGAGAGAAAATATGTCCTCAGTCTCCTTTTCAGGCTAAAACAACCCCAGTTCCCTCAGCCACTCCTCACAGAACCTCTTGTCTAGACATTTCACCAGCTTTGTTACCCTTCTCTGGACTCACTCCACACCTCAGTGTCTTTTCTTGGGCACTTCATCGCCCAAGCAGAAATCAAACATGGCTCTCAGTAGCTTGTTCAGCTTTTTCACTGGATGAGAGCTATAGCAATTAGTGGCAGGGCACAAATACAGAAGGGGCTGTACCAGGTTTAGTTTAGTTGATCAGTAGCTTCCTTGGCCAACAGGTTTCCTAAGTTGTCATCCCTTACCACACAGGTGGCAGGAAGTAGAGGAATGGAATGGGTATGTAGTCAGAGGAGAAATCTTAGTCTTTCAGCCAGAAGTGGCACTGGACCTGTCTGGCTTTCTACAGGAATATAAAGCATTCTCCTCCCCTACTCCCATCCTTGCCAGCCTTGTTTTTCAGAACACTTTGCAACTTCTCTACACATCTATCAGTTTATTCCTATTCATCTACAAGATTTCTGCAGGCTGCTCAGACTCATTTAAAGCCAGTCTCAGCCATTTTTTGGGGTGGGTGGTTTAGGGGGAGGTCTCTTTGGGATTTTTAATTGTATTTTTTTATCTTCTTTTTTTTGAGTCACAGGGGCACCAGACAGTTCCACCTGTGTGGGGTTCCATCCCTTCAGTTACTCTGGTTTACTTTGTCTGTTCAGGGCTGTGAAATGACACACTGTTTCCATTGTTGTGCCTCTTGCCAAAATACAGCCCTGCTGTTGGAGGGAACAGTAAACAGGAAAGCAACACCAGCGCACACACCTGCCTGCTGTTTAGGCATTGCTCACAAGTCAGCAAGCACAGTCTGGAGCTGTTTCTGCCACAGCAGGGCTTAACAGTTGTGCCTTAGAGCTAAGAGAGTCCCACTGGCTATGAAATGGCTTTGCTGGGGAGGGAGCATTTCCCCAGGCAGGACGTGAATACAACCCAGCTGAGAACAGCCTGGCTCTGGGGTTGGACCCCACAAGGCTTTCAGCTCAGTATAAAGCTGTCATGTACAAGCACAACCATATACAAGCACAACCAGAAAAAGGTGTGGAGTGACAGTTTCTGTTCTGGTTCCACCACACTGCCTGTCTGCTGGGAGAGGGAGGGTTAGTTCATTTATTGCTACAATTAACATGGAGCTTTCCTTCCCCCTTTTGGTGCATCCAGTTACTGACTCATTCATTCTCCAAGACAGAGGCCACAACAAGGCACAGAGAGGCTTGAGGATGAGGGGTGGAAGTCTAAGAAAGAAATGCCACATGTGCCAAAATCTACTTCTCAACAAGAGGAGAAACTTCTTTACAGTGAGGGTGTTAGAGCACTGGAACAGGCTGCCCAGAGAGGTGGTGGAGTCTCCTTCTCTAAAGGCTACCAAGAGCCATCTGGACACATTCCCATGTGACCTGCCCTAGGGGACAGAGGGGGAAGGAGGAAAGGGGGAGGCTGGACTTGATCTCTGGAGGTCCCCTTCCAACCCTTAACATTCTATACTACTATGATCTATCCTACAAGACAAATTGTAGTTTCACATGAAATTGTCTGAGACATGGTACAGGATGAGCACCAGCCACAGAGCCCTGGGAAATGCATGTCTGAGGCCAAGCATTCAGAGGGATTGAGTTCAATTATCTTTTATTTTGCAAACAGCGAGGGATATGCACTCCAGAAACTGGAAAGCAAACACCACACATTGAG
Organism: Melanerpes formicivorus; assembly: GCF_026170545.1. Classification (NCBI taxonomy): domain Eukaryota; kingdom Metazoa; phylum Chordata; class Aves; order Piciformes; family Picidae; genus Melanerpes; species Melanerpes formicivorus. The sequence continues at coordinate 9,789,419 of NW_027142360.1, read as the reverse complement.
GAATCAAACCACTGCATTCCTTAATTGCCCAGACTTTTGAGGTGCTTATGTCAGCAAGGAAGCAAGAGGTAGTATGAAGTTGCCATATTTTGGCAGCAGAAGCTGCAGGTGTGAGATGCAATGGCAACTGCTTTCTACTAAAGAGAGCAGCCTAGTAGCAGGCAGTTAGTCAAAAACACAAAGCAAACAAGCAGCAAGCAGAATGCAGAGTGTAAAAAAATAGTAAAAAATTAAAGAGATCAGAGGTATTTGACACAGGAAGCTTAAGACAGAGGGATGGCTTTGACTGTTAGCAGTAAGGTGGGCTCTTCAGGTATGGGAACAGCATCTTTAGTAAAGGAGTGCCTGTGGTACTCAGGGAGTTACTAACCCTTTCCTCCTAGCATTGGAGATTGTTAGGAGCTTTTGCAGCTTTGGTCTAGCCCAGCACCAACTCACTGGGATCCCACCTGATTCTCAGCCAAGACACCATAGAATGGTTTGGGTTGGAAAGGACCTCCAAAGGTCACCTACTCCAACGCCTCTGCAGTCAGCAGGGACATCCTTCACTAGATCAGCTTGCTCAGAGCCTTGTCCAGCCTGACATTCAGTATCTCCAGGCATGGGACCTCAACTACCTCCCTGGGCAACCTGTTGCAGTGCTCCAACAGCCTCATGGTGCAGAACTTGTTGCCAACATCCAATCTAAATCTGTTCTTCCCTCATTTCAAACCATTGCCCCTCATCACTGCAGACCTTTGCAAAAGGTCCTATTACTACAGACATTTGTAAACAGTCCTTCTGTTTCTTGTACTTCAGGTACTGGCAGGCTGCTATTAGATCTCCCTGGAGCTCTCTCCCCTCCTCCCCTTCCTCCATCTCTTTTTAAGAGAAGACTCCCCAGAGCATTTGAATCACTTTACCAGCCGCCCTGCAGTGCAGTTCCATTACCCCTTGCCCTAAATATGAAAGACCTGCCCATGCAAGAGCACACTGCAGGAGTTACTCACTTTTCAAGTCGTTCACCTTTTCTTGCAGCAACTGGCAAGTGCTTGTTAAAGCTGCATTCACATCCCTGAGTTTTTGCTGCTCAGAAGTGGCTTCCTCTAACTTGCATTTCAAGGATGCAGCTTCTTCACAAGCAGAGTGAAAGGCTCCGGCTTGATCCTCCACCTAAGCACAAAACAGCATTCAAGAAACAAAGGAGGGAGAGGAAGGAAAAAGATGAAGAGGCTAACAGAAGGAGCCTCTGCAGTTCATGTACACGAAACCAAACTGCATCTGCTCTTTCTCAGGAAGTGATAAAGCTCCCTCTGAACTTCTGCATTTTTACGTTGGGGTGGACTGTGCATGAAAGCTATTTTGGGGTTTTTTCTCTCTCCTCTTTTTTTTTTTAAGCCACCACAAATATGCAATGCTGCCTCTTTCATCAGCAAACTGTTGTCACCACCCCCTCAAATTTTACTTCCTCTGCCAGTTCCACTTTTGAAATGAGGTACACTGCTCTGAACATGCAATTTCCTTTCCCAAGAGCAGCAATGCATTGTACGTAGCCTTTTTTCATCTGCATCCTTGCTTCCTGTGCAGAAGGAACCAGCCTGCCCCTTACCTGTTTGCTGGCATCCTCAAGCTGTGTTGTAGCCTTTTGCAGCTCTAAACCAAGGGCTTCTGCCTGGCCAGCAGTTTCTGCTTGTAACTGTTTGACAGTTTTTATCTCATGTTGCCTGCAGGGTGGGAGAGCAGAAACCACAATGGTGTTGCTGACATCTTGGAGCAGGCATGGGAGAGAGAGATGACACGTGCTAGCTGAGACAGGCAGCAAGAGTCACACTGAGTTGCTGTATGCTGCAGCTCCCCAGGATCCAGTACCAGGGACTTAGTTCTTGCTAAGCAAAATTTAAACCAGTAAGTAGATAAGGCTTTTCTATAGCAGGGATAGAAGTTTTCCCTGTTTCTCCCCAGCTGATCAGTGCACCAGCTGTGCCAGCCCCAGCCAGCTGGATATCAGAGTGGAAGACACAAATATCCAGAGAGCTTTCCAAGAGCAAGAGCTGAGGAGGGGAAAACTTTTGCCATTTGGTCAGCAGAATGCATTGCCTCATAGTCTAGGAGAAACAATAAGGGGATATAAACCAAATCATTATAGGAAAGATATTCTAGAGCTAGTACTGCAGATATACAGCTCCTCAGATTCACTTCCCAGTATCTCAGAGTGTATTTAACTAGACAGCAAGCAGATGCCATCAGAACCAGCACCAAAGGTGATGACTTTCCAAGTACCTGATGTTGGGAGGTCTACATTAACAACACTGAGTGGAAGGTAAGTCTGGCAGTATGACTATTCCAGGGATGCAAAGCCCTAGGAAGCTGCTTACACTCCAAACCAAAGGCATGACTGCTTGATGGCCGCACCCAAAGAGTGGCTGTCAATGGCTCCATGTCCCAGTGGAGGCCAGTGACAAGTGGAGTCCCTCAGGGATCAGTCCTGGGACCTGTCTTATTCAACATCTTTGTGGGGGACATGGACAGTGGCATTGAGTGCCCCCTCAGCAAGTTTGCTGATGACACCAAGCTGTGTGGTGCAGCAGACACGCTGGAGGGAAGGGAGGCCATCCAGAGGGACCTTGACAGGCTGGAGAGGTGGGCACAAGCCAACCTCATGAAGTTCAATAAGAGCAAGTGCAGGGTCCTGCATCTGGGTCGAGGCAATCCCAGGCACAAATACAGGCTGGGCAGTGACTGGCTGGAGGGTAGCCCTGAGGAGAGAGACTTGGGGGTGCTGGTGGACAAAAAGCTCAACATGAGCTCTCAGTGTGCACTTGCAGCCCGCAAAGCCAATCAGATCCTGGGCTGCATCAGGAGAAGTGTGGCTAGCAGGTCGAGGGAGGTGATCCTCCCCCTCTACTCAGCCCTGGTGAGACCCCACCTGGAGTACTGTGTCCAGTTCTGGAGCCCCTATTACAAGAGGGATGTGGAGGTGCTGGAACGTGTCCAGAGAAGGGCCACGAGGATGATCAGAGGGCTGGAGCACCTCTCCTATGAGGACAGACTGAGGGAGTTGGGGCTGTTCAGTCTGGAGAAGAGAAGGCTCCGAGGAGACCTAATTGTGGCCTTCCAGTATCTGAAGGGGGCCTACAGGAAGGCTGGGGAAGGACTTCTCAGGATATCAGGTAGTGATAGGACTAGGGGGAATGGAATGAAGCTGGAGGTGGGGAGATTCAGGCTAGACGTGAGGAGGAGGTTCTTCACCATGAGAGTGGTGAAACCCTGGAATGGGTTATCTAGGGAGGTGGTCGAGGCCCCGTCCCTGGGGGTGTTTAAGAGCAGGCTGGATGAGGCTCTGTCCAGCCTGATCTAGTGTGGGGTGTCCCTGCCCATGGCAGGGGGGTTGGAACTAGCTGATCCTTGTGGTCCCTTCCAACCCTGAATGAAACTATGAAAATTTACACCTAGTGTAGGACAGCAGAAGGCTGACACTGCCAGTACGCCTGGGTTCCACAAAGAGAATAAATTTAGTTCAACTCTGCTTTCCTGAATGTCTAAGCAGAGGTTTACACCTGCTGGGTTTTGCTGCCATATTTGTAACATCCAAACTCCTCTAGCAGGAGCCAACAAACTGAAATGTGAAGTGTATTTTCATACTTAACAAGGTAACTCCTTGAAGCTATACCATGGTGAAAATGGGACATAAGGTTTTCTGGCATTAACAATTGTCTTCCAGATCAATGATACTTGCAGGCACATGTTACAGGTGCTTCACACAAAACCAGCAGCAGTTTGTTTAATGGTTGCACCTGCTAGTTATGCAGTGCCCTCAGGCTCTAGCTACTCAGTCTGTGGTCTCCCTGGTGCTTTCAAAGACACCTCCAAGATGTTACTTCATACACTTCACTCCCACAGTGCAAATGTTATGCTAAAAACCCCTCTCCAAATCAGCAGATAATATCATCTGTGAAAAAAGTCTGCAGAATTCAGTTGAACTTTGTTCCACAACACAAAAGACCCAACCAAAACAAAACAAAACCCCAAAAAACAAAACCCAGCTAAGCCAGGGGTACCTGGCAGAGAGCTCTTTCCTTAGGTGGAACTCCTCTGTCTTGGCTCTCCTCAGATTGCTTGCCATTCGAATGAAATCCCTCTCCAGGGCCTCTTTGTATTTTTCCAAGAGATTAAGTTTCTGGATCCAAAGGTGTCTTTTTTCTCCCAGCTCTTGCTTGAGAACCTGTGGAAGTTTTAAGCTGAGTTGCCATATGGTCAGATGAGAAGCAGAGTCAGAGAGTCAACCAGAGCCCTAATTTACATCATCAGATTTCATTGACCTGCTCCAACCACTTAGTGCTGGATGTAGATGATGATACCATCAGAAAGAGAGAAGGTGGATGATAATACTTTGTAATCTGCTGGTTGAAGATGGGAGGAGAGAGTGAGGGAGCAATGAGTAAAAATACATTTTAATGAGGCAAAGAATATAAAGGACAGACAGGTTTTCATTTTACACAACACTGTTGTGTGCAGTCTAGGAGGTCAACAAAGCTACATGAACTCCAAATTAGTGCCCTCTACCTCCTCAGGCTGGTGGGATGTGGGGACACACAGCATAGACCCCTGTCAAGTATCAGTAATTTAAGACTTATTTTAAGATGCAGCAATGCATAACAGTTTGCACAAGAAAATGTAAGACAGTTCAGTTTGATGAAGGGCTCCCACTGTTTTCAAAAGGTCACTTATGCAGCAAAAGCCACTCTCAGCCTTTCCTCCTGGGCAGATCTAGAGCAGAGAGGTAGCCGAGAGGTAGCCTCCTTTGTCTTCAACCCTCATGAAGAAAATATACAGGGAGGGAATGTTTATGCTGAGTGTGGCAGGAGATTACATGGTGCACAAGGAAGTCTTTTCAACTTATCCCAGACAACCTCCATCCCCAGATACAGCAATAAAAGTACTATTTCATAAGGGAAAGTGTTAATAATGGCACCAATTTGGGTTTGTATTCCAGCAAAATAAAACCCCCAAACCACACTAAATCCATATTTGTCAAACAGGTCTAGTAGATGAACTCTGCCCAAGGGAAGATGTTGTGATTAAAAGCTTTCAAGTTTTACCTCTGATTTGTAGGAAGAAAAAGGGAAAGAGGGTAAAAAATTAAGTATTAAATGGCACTGCATCCTCTCTATTTCTCTGAACAATGACTTGCAGTGGAAAGCACTGAGCAAGAGGAATTTAGTCCTCTCTCTGTGGTGTCTTTGAACACACAAGACAGAGTCCCTGGCTCTTAGAAAATGCCCAATGAGAGTCAAACAGAGCTACAAATCAGGTTGGGATTTCTGGCATTTTACATTAGTTGAAAGGGGAAAGCATCAGCCCTACAAATACCATTACCTACTTGTGAGTTAGAGCCAAATGCTGTTCATGAATCATAGAATGGCAGGGCTTGGAAGGGACCTCCAGAGATCATCCAGTCCAACCCTTGTGCCAAAATAAGATCACCTAGGGCAGGTCCCACAGGAACACATCCAGATGGGCCTTGAAAAGTCTCCAAAGACTGAAACTCCACCACCTCTCCAAGCAGCCTGTTCCAGGGCTCCAGCACACTTGCAGAAAAGTTTTTCCTCACCTTGAGGTAGAACTTCCTGTGCTCCAGTTCATGTCCATCACCCCTCATCCTATCACAGGGCACCACTGAAAAAGTCTATTCCCTTCTCCTTGACACCCACCCTTCAGATATTTGTAAACAGTAATAAGATCTCCTCTCGGTCATCTTTTTTCCAGACTGAACAGCCCCAGCTCTCTCCACCTTTCCTCATCAGATATTCAAGTCCCATCCTCATAGACTCCATTGGACACTCTGTATTATTTCCCTGCTCCTCTTGAACTGGGCAGCCCAGAACTGACCACAATACTCCAGGTGTGGCCTCAGAAGGGCAGTATAAATGAGTGGGATAACTTCCCTTCACCTGCTGATCACACTCTTCTTAATGCACCCCAGGATACCCTCAGCCTTCTTGGCCACAAGGGCACATTGCTGCCCCATGAGCTTCAAACACAAAATCTCAGCACAAAGTATCATGCTACACCCCCACCCCCATCACCAAAACCCTTAACAAAACCAAACCAACCCAAAAAAGCACCAAAAAGAGAGCCTGAGCAGTTTTACTAGATATAATGTTACTAGGATGACATGGGATGTGACTAATCTGAAGATGCCCACATCCTGAAGAAGAGCTTCTCAGCCAAGGCAGGCAGCATTTGTTCTTAGAAATAAGGTCAGTTTGACACCATTTGGCTGCTTCTGGCTAGGTGAGCACTAGTAGGTTTGACATGCAGTCACTGCTCCCCCACCAGAGGCCCAAGGAGGACAGGACCTTCCATTTTTAAAGAATCATCTTCCTTGCTCCTCTGTTAGCTTAGTTTCCAGATGCATCATACACTAGCAGCTAGAGTAGGATTCATTTGGCACAATCAACTCCAACACCCACACCAAAAGTTTTTAGCTTCACATGTTTAACATGAATTTGATCCCCATGTAAATGGTAAATTAACAACCATTTTTCAGCTGTGACAGCTTTGAAGAAGGAGCTTGGAGCAAGGCATGAACCAGCACTTTCCCAGAGTCTGCCCAAAGTCACACTAGAGCGAAGAAAGTGAGATGCTTGCACCTTCTCCAAGGGGAAGCTTTCAGGATTTACATAAACTAAAAAAAATAACTAAAAATGGCTGCAAATTGGATGGCTCCAATGATTGAGAAAGGTTGATTCTCCAAAGACTGAGAATGCCAATTTACTCTGTTCTGGTGAGACCTCACCTGGAGTACCACATCCGGCTCTGGAGCTGGAGAAACTGATGGAGCAGGTCCAGAGGTGGGCCACAAAAATAATCCAGGGGTGGAGTACCTCTGCTATGAGGCCAGGCTGAGGGAGCTGGGGTTGTTCAGCCTGGAGAAGAGAAAGCTCTAGGGAGACCTAATAACAGCCTGCCACTACCTGAAGGGGGCTGCAAGAAGGCTGCAGAGGGACTGTTTGCAAAGGCTTGGAGGGATAGGATGAGGGCCAATGGTTTCAAACTAGAGAACAGTAGATTTAGACTGGATGTCAGAAACAAGTTCTGTACCATGAGGGTGCTGGAACACTACAAGAGGTTGCTCAGGGAGGTAGTTGAGACCCCATCCCTGGAGATATTCAAGGTCAGGCTTGACAAGTCTCTGGGCAGCCTGATCTACTGGAGACTGTCCCTGCTTACTGCAGAGGGGGTTGGACTAGATGAACTTTGGAGGTCCCTTCCAACCCATACCATTCCATGGTTCTCTAACAGGCCCAGCTACATTTTGCAGCACTACAGGAAATGAAGGGCAGCCTTCTGCTTAAGAAGATAACAGCTTAAAGCAGTACACACTGTGATGCCACTTGCTCATACTTAAGTGGGGAAACATTGAGGTCTTGGCATCTAGTAAGGAGCTGAAAGACAGCATTAATACCCAGTTTAGTGGAGTTTTCTGTAGCACTGCTCACAACAGATCATTGAAAAAGCTACATCCAGCAAGATGAACGTTTCAGAAACTGTGCTGGTATAGGGTATGTGGTGGTCAGCTGGGACATGGAACAGGAGCAAGAGAGTTGAGCTGTGTCCACAAACTGCTGCTACCATACAGGGAAGTTCTTTTTGCCAGTTAGGCAAAAGTCTTTACTTCCAAACCTCACAAAAGGTACAAGAACACACACACTATGCAAGGTTAAATTGTAAAATATGGTTTTGTAGGACTTTTTCCTGTGCAAGGTGTGCAAACACTTTGCCCTTCACATGAAAAGTCAATCCTGTGAAGGCTTTGATTTGGAAATAAAGTTATGTAGTCATGTCTCTCCTCTCAGTGGTGAAACCATTCACTACCATAGATTCGAGGCACAGGGGAAAAGGGTGCTCGAAGCACACAAATATAGAGCAGACAGAAAAATCTTCACAGTTTGCACAGTGTAGTTTTGTCACCTGATCTCATTTTCCTTTTCAAACCCACTTGCTTCACCTACCCTTTCCTTCAAGCATACTTTTAACACAGTGGGATCTTGCAGAAGACAAAAAAATTGCAGAAGATTCTTGTCTCTGAACAGCCATCTCTGGCCTCCAAGTGGACTGCCATAATCTCAAGTAATTAACAAGCACAGCATGCATCTTAAGTTCTCACACAGCCCCACTATGTCATAGAAGAGTTCCAAAGAAACAATTACTTACCCCAAGATTTCTTTCCCATGCCTGTTGCATGTTGACATCAAAGTCTTTCACCCATTCTAGAGAAGTCATGATGAGCTCCTCTGATTCAGAGGCTTCCTCTAGCTGCAAAGGAATTAACAAAATCAGAAGACAAAACAAACAACATCATCATCCAACAGTGACATTTCTAGTCCTAGTCTGACAGAATGCTGCCCAGAATTACTCAGGTTGTAAGTGACAGTGTTAGATTAGGTGCCAGGGGTTAAAGTGTGCTGCACCCCCAGAGAAGCTGCTCCTACTTCTTGAAGAAGAGTAAATATGATCTGACAAACAGTGCTTGGAGAACCCCTCATTAAAAGGCTGATAGAAGCCAATAATATTTATTCACAGAAGCTCTGCTGCTGACCAGGTTTTGCATGATAGCCTTGAAGTTCTCTCCTGCATATTCAGGTCCCTGAAGTAAAAACAGCACTTCACGGTCCAGCGTTTCATCCAGGGACATCGACTCAGCCTTGGTGATCTTTGAAGAGATGGAAGAGACAGCTAACATGTTTTGACATCTCCTTACTGCAAACCAGCATTAGTGACATTTACACTTTTCCAAAGGATTTGCCAGAAGGTCAGAGCTACTGAAACCTGAAGTCCATAAAAGCTATTCAAAACCACCATGTCCCAGGAGCTTACACAAAAGCAAGTCAGTCAAGCTGCTGGGATACCCAGTGTGAATCTTCACATCAGCAGTAGGCAAGAGGCAGCCAACAATTAGTTATCTTTACTCAGAAGCAGCTTTACAAGCAAGGAATGAGTAGAGCTCTAGTGGTGGAATTGTGTCCTCTCACAGCACTTAGTGACTCACTGTAGTGAGATGCAATAGGGGACAACAGATTGCTTGGGAGCTGCCTGGCCAAGTGGACCTCTCATTTCTGGTCCTGTAGTTTCAGTTTAGTGTTGCACATGTAGCTCTCTGCAAACATACCACATACAAAACCAAGTCTTACATGAAAAATCACTGCAACAGCACCTATTTCTTGTCAGCTCTGCTGCACAGCTTGTGCTTGAAGGGAATACAGTACTGTAAAGAAGGATGGAGTGAGGCCAGTGTCTAGTGGAGACCCTCCAGGGCTGGTACTGGGATGAGTACTATTCAATGTTTTCATCAATGACCTAGATGAGGGCACCATCAGCAGCTTTACTGATAATACCTAACTGGGAGGAGTGGCTGAGATCCCTCAGGCTGTGCTGCCATTCACCCAGGCCTGGGTAGGCTGGATAGTTGTGTGGAGAGAAACTGAATGAAATCCACAAGGCCAAGTGTAGAGTCTGCATCTGGGAAAGAATGACCCCATGGACCAGGGTAGGTTGGGGACTGAGCTGGTGGAGAGCAGCTCTGGGGAAAGCAACCTGGGAGTCTAATGTCTTCCTGTTCCAGGATTACTAATGATCTACGGGGATTAAGGTCTTCCTTCACTGATGCAAAACAACTGGGATGAGAATCAATGAAGATTTGATTCATACCTCAGAAGACTGAGCAAGTTCCAGTTCACAGTGCAGTGAATTCATGCCTTCAGGAACACTGCTGTTAAATTTACACAGCAATGGGAGACTCAAGCCATTTCTAAAAGAAGCAGACAAAAACCCCAGACATCAGCCCTTTTTCAGTTTAGAGAAACTGCATTTCTTAAGACCTGTCCACAATACTCACAAGATCAGCTCTTGCTGCATGTGTTGCATGTTCTCCAGTAGCTTTTTCTTTTCTGTCCTCAGTGTCTAAAACACAGCACAGACCAGTGTTAGTCTGCCATGCAGAATAACCACAGGATCTGCATGCTTTCCCCCCAGTGTCAAAAGCTAAACTTGGGTTCCATACCTCTATTATTGAGGAACATTCCACAACTGTTAACTTCAGTTCTTTGATGGCCTGCTCCTTCTGCAGAGATTGGGGTGGAAAAAAAAAAACCACAACAAACAAAACATTTAAAGTTTATAATCTGATAACTAGCACATTCACAGAATCCCAGGATGGGTTACAGGTTGCAAGAGACCTCCAAAGGTCATCTAGTCCAACCCCCTCTGCAGTCAGCAGAGATATCCTCCACTACACCAGCTTGCTCAGAGCCTTGTCCAGCCTGACCTTGAATATCTCCAGGCATGGAGCCTCAACTGCTTCTCTGGGCAACTTGTTGCAGTGTTCCAGCAGCCTCATGGTGCAGAACTTGTTCCTAACATCCAATCTAAATCTGCTCTTCTCTCATTCCAAACCATTGACTCTCATCCTATCGCTGCAGACCTTTGCCAACAGTCCTTCTTGTAGCCCTCTTCAGGTTCTGGAAGGTTGCCATTAGGTCTCCCTGGAGCCTTCTCTTCTCCAGGCTGAACAACCCCAGCTCCCTCAGCCTGTCCTCATAGCAGAAGTGCTCCAGCCCCCTGATCATCTTTGGAGCTGGGTCAGAAGAGGGCCCCATCAGGTCACACAGGATCATAAATTGTTAGGGGTTGGAAGGGATCTCAAATGATCATCTAGTCCCACACCCATGCCCTTCCTGTGTTGAGGGTTCCAGAGCTGGACATAGCTGGACCTCCAGGTGAGGTCTCACCAGAGCTGAAGCGCAGAATCACCTCTCTCCATCTGCTGGCCCTGCTGCTTTTGATGCAGGCCAAGCTACCATTGGCCTTCTGGGCTGCAAGTGCCCACTGTTGGCTCATGTCCAGCTTCTCATCCAGCAGCACCCCCAAGTCCTTTCCTCCAGGGCTGCTCACAATCTCATGCCCCAGCCTGCACTGATATCTAGGATTGCCCTGACCTAGGTGCAAGACCTTGCACTTTGCCTTACTGAACCTCATGAAGGGCATTTGTAATATTTATGGCTAAGGTGCATTGTAACCAAAATAACACTACTGCAGGCTTGAGTAAGCTCTTCAATTTAGGTTTGAGCAGCAATCCTATTATGTAACAAAAACAGTTGTGAATTTAAAAGCATATTGGCTAACAAAAGATCTCTTTTCTGTGTAATGCCTGAAATTTAAGGCAACAGAAACACGCTTGTCCAGGTACTGTGTCTTACTTTATTATTTCCCTGGTTTCTGTGGCAGCAGTAGTAGGTTAAACCAGACAGAAGCACTCCAGTTTAAGCTGAAAACCTGGACTATGTTGTGCCTGGCACAAGTTTTAATCACAACAAGCATTAATCACAGCTGACCCTTAAAGCAAGCTGCAATGCTCTGAGGCTCCTCATTTTAGCTTTCACGATTAAGCATATAGATTGTAGCAAACCCTGGATGATTACACCTCTCTAATGAGAATGGGAAAGTGGACTTGTCCTCTCTCTGAATCACCATTTCTAGTTTGACATAAAAATTAAGCACTGTGAGCAAGAGACGGGAAGGAAAGGATCTTTAGCAGATAGATTCTTCCACCAGGTGCTGAAGGAAGAAGCCTTTGGAAGCTTCTGTACATTTTTCTCAAGTTTGTGAATTTATTTTGTTTTAATAGGTTGTGATTTTCTTTATCCTTTTTTAAAAGGAAAGCAGAGCCTGAAACCTTTAATTGCACTGACTCATAACCAGGTCCTGAAGCAGATCTCGCCTACTTTGAAGCCATTTATAGGCTCAGGTTCTGTAATGTGAGAACAGTAGAAATAGAAGTGCCACACTGAAGATAATTGCTTTGCCTTTGTACAAATCATTTCAGTGTCAGTGTTTTCAGTCAAGACAATCGTGAAATAAAAGCAACTAACCTGGGCCAAACTTGCCTCTTTATTCACCACAGTGCTCTCATAGATATGTGCTTGGACCTAAAGAAAAGATGAGAAGTCATTCCAGTCATCAGTATGCTCTATAATACAAGTCTCTTTCTATCTCCTGCATGGAAAGCAAAAAGGAGATCAACATTTCTTGCTTACAAAAACCAAATTCTTCCTTGCATGGTGTATTTCAAGGTTCAATTCTTGTATCTAGTTAAAAGAGAAAGTGTTCTAACTTTCTCAGCCACCTGGGTTTCCTCTTCTCTGTCCAGGCTAATAGTTTACAGTATCACAGTATAACTAATGTTGGAAAGGACCTCGAGGATCATCGAGTCCAACCTATCAACACAGACCCCATGACTAGACCATGGCACCAAGTGCCACGTCCACTCCCCTCTTGAATGCCTCCAGGGATGGTGACTCCACCACCTCCCTGGGCAGCACATTCCAATGATAAATGACTCACTTGGTGAAGAACTTTCTCCTCACCTCGAGTCTAAACAGCTTGAGACTGTGTCACCTTGTTCTGGTGCTGGTTGCCTGGGAGAAGAGACCAACCCCTTCCCGGCTACAACCACCCTTCAGGTAGTTGTAGACAGCAATAAGGTCTCTCCTGAGCCTCCTCTTCTCCAGGCTAAGCAACCCCAGCTCCCTCAGCCTCTCCTCACAGGGCTGTGCTCAAGGCCTCTCCCCAGCCTTGTTGCCCTTCTCTGGACATGTTCAAGTGTCTCAATGTCCTTCTTAAACTGAGGGGCCCAGAACTGGAAACATAGAATCACAGAATGTACTGGGCTGGAAGGGACCCTCAAAGGTCATCTTGTCCAACCTTCCTGCAGACAGCATGGATGTCTCCAACTAGCTCAGGTTGTTCAGGGCCCCATAAACTTTGACCTTGAATGTCTACAGGGATGGGGCCTCAACCACATTCTTGGGCAGCCTGTTCCAGTATTTCTCAACTCTTTATTGTAAAGAGCTTCCTCCTGATGTCCACTCTAAATCTACTCTACTGCAGTTTCAAACCACCACCCCTCAGGCGAGAGCATGTTGCAGCAACACCAGCCAAAGCCTGATCTTCTAACCCAGCTTCTCCAAGAGCAAATAAAGTGTTTCCTAGAATTTTAACTTAAAAGGAAAGAATGAAACTGTGGTTTGTTTGTATTATCCTAGCTTTTAGCCTCTAGACAACAACTTTTAGTCACAGCTGCTACACTAAGCTATGACTGCACTGCACTACAGAGAGGTTCAGGGCAGAAGTTCCCCGCATCAGACCTGTATAAACTACAGGCTGTCCTTTTGTTTCTCCTAGAGCTGAAATGGTTACCTCAAGCTCTGCTGCATCTTTAGACAGCTCCAAAATCTTCTTTTGAAGTCCATCAGCCTCCATGCTATTCCTAATATTCTGAACAAGACACAGAATACTTAGATAAGAGATTCCTGAATGCATGGGTTTTGTTGGGTTTTTCCCTGTTACTATGCATGACTTAAGCTGTTTCTCTATTTCATCTTAAAGAGTCTAAAATAAAGGGTGTAAATACAAAAACATTTTTTCACCTGCTAAAAACCAGCTTATAGAATATTTACTCTAACGAAATAAAGGCCAGTAAGAATAAATCCCCTCTGAACAACAACAGAGTTTTAATATAGAGTATTTTTATAGCTGTGTTATCTAGAAATGCTTGGAATTTGCCTATAAAGCTTTAAAAGTGAGGGGAAATAAAAGCTGTTTGCCCCTGTCCCCCATGCTTTCCTAACCCTGTTATCCTTACCCAGCAAATGGAAATTCTGTAGCAGTACAACTTCAAGACACAAAGACTTATCCTAAAGATAACCTAATTAGCTTGTCAGGCTTCAAAGCCTGGCAAAGATTTAGCCTGTTAATGGTGATCTTTTAGCTAGACAAGAATATATACTTGCAAAGCCATGATTTATATTACCTCTTCCTGAAGAGAAGTAATTTTGATGATGAGAGCCTGATTTTCTTTTTCCTGATCAGGTTAATTTAAATGAAAATGAAAAGAAACAGGAGAGAGATCAAAATAGTTGGTTTCAGCATGTCAAGCTCAACATTCAAACCCGAACTAAGCCAAAAAGTAACAGACCACAAACACATTCAGGACCCAGCATGAAGCTGTAGTATTGTGCTCCTCTGCTTCAGAGAGAACAGCAAAAAGGGAAGTGCTAAGACTAGTTGAGCTCAGGAAGCCTCAGCTGAAGTGTTTGACACAGGCATTTCACATGAGAGCACAACTCAGAGCACCAGATGATAGAAGGTGGTACTCAAGGGCAGAGTGAGCAAACCTATAAGGTTCATGCTGGAGTTCAAAGAGATCTGAAACTAAGAGACTTAACACATCTAATAATATTTCTCCTTCTCATGTGGAGAATTCTGCATGTAATCTGAAAATATATCAAAACAAGAATATACACACACTGTAACAGGACAGGACCAGAAAAACGCTTGTGTTCTTGTTCAGCATGGAAGACTTTTTGGCTTTCTAAATACCCACCAGCAGCAGCACTCAGAGCTATGGAACAACTATTTACAGCTACACCCACACAGCAAGCCTTCAAGATGCAAACAACATTCATGGCAGTGATGCAAATGTGCATTCTCCAGAGAACCTGTGCTCTGCTCTCTGGCAACACCTGTGAAAGCTGCAGCCATGTGGGCCTCCTTACCAGGCTGCTTTACACACTATAGTCAAAGGCTTTGCTACTCAGGCACCAGGGGTGCAGTTCAGATGCTCTTATGTAGGCAGCTCATGCCCTTTGAGACACATGAAGATGTGCCGCCTGGCTTCCAGCCATCAGTCCAGACTGGACAAGTTTTTCATAGGCACTTGCAGGCACTGAAAATAACCTAAGGGGGGGCTTGGACAATTACTCATGTGGACATGTGAGCTGCATCTCCTGTCCCTATTTGTTCCAGGAAAGTGTGAATTTCTGGTAGAACATCACCAGACAGCTCCAGGAGGGCAGCAAGAGATCTGTTGTCCTTAAGCAGAGTTGGGTGCGAGACTAACCTTTTTGTTGTCCTCACTGTTACTGACAACTGTTTAAAGAAACTTGCATGCAGAACCTTCAGAGTGTTTTCATAACATGAGTGAATCACACATAGAATTGTAAAATTATAGAATTGTTTCAGTTGGAAAACACCTCTAAGATCAAGTCCAAACATCAACCCAAGACCACCGTGGCCGTTAAACCATGTCCCAAAGTGCCACGCCTCTCTGTTTTTTGAATGACCCCCAGGGATGATGACTCTACCATCACACTAGGCAGCCTGTTCCAATGCCTGATTACTCTCTCAGGAAAGAAATTTTTCCTAATAAACCTCCCCTGGCACAATTTCAGGCCATTTCCTCTTGTTCTATCACCTGATACTAAGGAGAAGAGACCAACCTCCACCTCACTCCAACCTCCTTTCAGGGAGTTGTAGAGAGCAATAAGGTCTCCCCTCAGGCTTCTCTTCTCCAGGCTAAATGACCACAGTTCCCTCAGCTGCTCCTCACCAGACCTGTTCTCTAGCTTTGTTGCCCATCTCTGGATATGCTCCAGCACCTCAATGTCCTTCTTGCAGTGAGGAACCCAAAACTGAACATAGCATTCAATGTGTCCTCACTAGTGCCCAGTACAGGGACACAATCACTTCCCTACTCCTGCTGGCCACACTGTTGCTGATACAGGCCAGGATACTGTTGGCTGCCTTGGCCACCTGAGCACACTGCTAGCTCAAGTTCAGATGACTATATCAAGCATCCTCAAAAAGCCTTGGTACCTACTAGTACAGAGAGTGTCACACTGCTTATTTTTAGTAGTAGAACAATGGTTCTGCCATTGTTACAGCAAAGAATGAGATGCTGTGCAATGTAAGCTAAGAAGTGAGAGCACCTACTAGTTGTTTATTTTGGCAGAGAATCTGCTCTCTCTTCTCTTCTGACAGGTTCAGATTAGTTTTTACTTCTTCTAGCTCTTCTTCCAGGGACTTGGCCTGCAGCACAGAATGCTGGATGCTGCAGGGGTGGAAATAAATAGAGAGAAACTTCAGTGAGTTTACTCTTGGTCATTAGATAGACTTGAAATACCAAGAACAGTATTTTTAGAAGCCACCAGGGACCTACTTGTTGGCACAGATTCTTAACAGAAGAGCAACAATCAAGCTAAAGCCCATCATTTTTGTCCAGTAAGTAAAAGCTCATGGACTCACCTTCTATTTATCACCCATTCCCACTCTCCCAGCAAGGGATGAAACCCAGGTAAACGCAGCATCCAAGATAACAAAGCTTTTGTTTGCACCCACCTAACAGTCTAGTTTGGTACAGTCAAATGTATCAGACCACATGAGTACATAAACTTGGCTTTGCAATAGTTCATTGTTAGTGGTTAGTGCAGTTTAAGGATAAGCTCTGCACCATTTTCTTATCCTGATCTGATATCCTAACCAATGTATATTTAACCCACAGGGAAAGACCCTTTTCCTAGCTGACTCCAGCACCCCAGAGCACATGGCACAAGGGTACACATCCCATGCCACCTACATGGCAGGACTCATGCCTTCATCTCCCCAGAAGGTACAGGGAATGGTTTGACAGAGGATGTAAATGTCTCATATTTGAAAGAATTTGGTCTGATAAGCATTACAAACTCATTGCAAAAAGAGGCTTGTCCTCATTGCACTTATGGGTCCCCGAACTGTGGCAACAGTACACTAGTGAGAAGACACACTTGATTTCCTCAAGGGAGGCTCTTCTGTGCTCATTTCCCCCCTGCACAGCAGCAGGTGTGTAGTCTAGGACTGGAAGCCTTTTAGTACTTAAAAAATATTACTAAGAGAACAGTTTTGTTTCATTTTGCTTTACCCTAAGATTTTGTCTGTGTGCACTCACAGCACCTCAGGCTGGAAGATGACTGACTGATTTTACAAGAACCAGGAGGTACAGAGCAGAACAAGAGGGTTAAACATTACAGATCCTATATTAAGTCAAGGAAGCTGCCAACATAAAGCACTGCTGAGGCTTAAAAGCATAAAGCAAGGCTGGAGTGCTTGGAAGAAGATAGCTCTGCCCATGGCTTGTAGACTTGGTGCAACCAGGGGCTCTCACCTTTTTGTTTGCTGACGCAGATCCTCATTATCTGCCAACAGCTTATTGTTAGTCTCATCCACAGCTTCCAGTGTGAGCTTCAGCTTGTTGTTCTCTTCCCGAAGCTTCTGGTTCTTGTACTGCAGGTCAGCAACACAGGTTATCAGGTCAGAAATGTCCCTGTTCCAGGAACAAAACCAGGAGAGAGAGAAATTCTCAATTAGATCAAAGTATCCTCATGCTGTGCTGCACCAATTGGAGAGCTGAGAGGAATAGAATAAACCAGGTTGGAAGAGACTTTCAAGATCACTATGTCCAACCTATCACCCAACCCACCTAATCAACTAACCCATGGCACCAAGCACCCTATCAAGTCTCCTCCTGAACACCTCCAGTGACGGTGACGCTACCATCTCCCCAGGCAGCCCATTCCAATGGGCAATCACTCTCTGTGTAGAACTTCCTCCTAACACCCAGCCTAAACCTCCCCGGCACAGCTTGAGACTGTGAGATCCCACAGAGGACTTGTAATGCTAATCACCTGGTGCTAATTTCCTCTTAGGCCACCACTAATACTTTAGTATTTACTACACACTTTTTGGGTGCTTTCTTTTCCCCTAAACCATCCCCCACTTATGTTTTCAGCTGGAACATGAACAAAGATCACCCTTTGGAGATCCTGAGAAAGGATAAAGAAGCATCAGAAAGCAGATCCTAAGTTTATTTTTACCATGCATAAAACATAGAAGTCAGCTTTGTAATCTCTGGTGTTCACTAAGGGCTTTGCTATTATGTAAGTCAGAGTCATGACTGTAAAAAAGAGAATGCAAAAAAAAAAAAAACAAACTAAGGACCAGATTTTAAGGGCAATGTCTTCTTTTGTCATACATGCAAGAAGCTGGGGGAGACAAGGAATCAGTTTAAAAAGGAGAAGAAACACACAGCAAAAACAACCACAGGGAAGTAAAAAGGTAAAAGGACACAGAAGGATCAAGATATCATCAGGAAAATTTAAAAGTGTGTTTAAGTCTGAGATGAATCTCTGAAGAACAATATGATGGCATCCCAGGCTGCATCAAAAGCAGCATGGCCAGAGATGGAGGGAGGAGATTATCATAGTATCATTCAGAGTTGGAAGGGGCCACAAGGATCATCTAATGCCAACCCCCCTGCCATGGGCAGGGACACCCCACACTAGATCAGGCTGGCCAGAGCCTCATCCAGCCTGGGCTTAAACACCTCCAGGGACGGGGCCACTTTACTCTGCTCTAGTAAGACATCACCTGGAGTACTGCATCCACCTCTGGAGCCCTCAACACAGGAAGGACATAGACCAGTTGGAGCAGGTCAAGAGCAGGGCCACAAAAAACAATCAGGGGTCTGGAGCACCTGTGCTACGAGGACAGGCTGAGGGAGCTGGGGTTGTTCAGCCTGGAGAAGAGAAGGCTCTGGGAAGACCTAATAGCAGCCTCCCAGTACCTGAAGATAGCTGTAAGAGGAACTGTTTGCAAAGGCCTGCAGTGATAGGACAAGGCACAATGGTTTGAAATGAAAGAAAAAGATTGCTATAGGATATTAGAAAAGTTCTGCACCATGAAGGGGGTGGAACATTGCAACAGGTTGACCAGGCAGATGGTTGAGGCCCCATCCCTGAAGATATTCAAGGTCAGGCTGGACAAAGCTCTCAGCAACCTGAATCTAGGGAAGGATGTCCCTGCTACCTGCAAGGGGTTAGACTGGATAACCTTTGGAGGTCCCTTCCAACCCAAACCATTCTATGCTTCTATGATCAAGAGCTAAAGCAGAGCAAGTTCAACATTAAAAACTTTGGTAATATGGTTTTCTGAAACAGTGTTTCTAGGAATTACTCTCAAGTAACTCAAAGCCAGGAGTACTAAATGCTGAGAAAGAATTTTGCTCAGGACTTACACATCTCCTTTAGACACATCACCCCCAAAGGCCTCCAAGCTTCCCGATGTCACGTTCATTCGGACAAGCATCTCTTTTGCTGAAAGTGGCAGAGGTTTTGGTTACACAATGGAGAAAGGGGATTTTTCCAGAACAGAATCAAAGAATAAAAAGCTCTGTACCTTCAGAGGTGTTCTTATGCACTTCCACGTTTGCTGTTGGCCCCTCAGTAGCACTGTCTTCCCTGAAACAAGGAGGTATCAAGAGTCACAAAATCAGCAGGGCACAGGATTGCTTAACAACTTTGGAACCTTTAAAGGCTTTCAGCCAAAATCCCATAATGTGGTCACAGTATCCTGATACCATCTTTGTTGCAGGTCAGGGAAGGCACAAGCCACAGGAGCTCTTTCTACTCTCCTGTTTTCACAGGAGCTTTTAGTGGGTAGATTAATAAAAAGCTATTACCATTTTCCCTTACAGTCCTCAATCCACTCTTTCATGACAGCATGAAATGTTCCCAGGTCCATGGAGACATCCTTCTTATCTGGGTCAAGCATTCTGAACAACTCTTCAATCCCATTGTCTTCCAATCCCCGACTAGTTGTGTGTCTCAAGTAATCAACTATCTTGGAAACTGCTACTTTTCCTGAAACAGAGACAGGTGTTGACGCACCACACTCTAAAGTCTTGTAACAACAGCTGTAGAAGAGCGTGCTGCCCATCTGCACTAGTGTGCATTCAGTCACACTCAAGAGCTGTGGATATGCAACTGATCCCTGCAGATCTAAAGTTACCTAGGAAGGAACAGTTTAGAGCTTTGGCTTTTCCAATAGCTAAGTGTGAAAGTCCAGTTCACTACGGTTGTGAAGTTCAGTTCAGACAACCAAACTCAACACATGCTACGATACTACTTTCAAGTCTCTCATCAAACTGGGAAAACCCTGTGACTGGCTCTGCTACATGATTCCTTTCTCTAATACTTTCAGTTATGTCTAAGGAATATTCAGAGGAATTGTGGTTTGCTCTGATGTTTCCTAAAGTTATCTTTTCTGATTAAAAAAAAAAGAAAGAAAGAAACAGTAATTTCCAGCAAGAGGCACACACATTTATCCTGCAACTGCCACACATACAGCCACCTAGCTAAGGGAACTGGTCAGTCTAAGCACATCTCAGGAATCATAACATGATCCTGGCCTTGAAAATTTGTGGAGAGAAGAATAAAAAGAGAGCAAGGAAAATCCACTGACAGACCTGTACGTTCTATGTCACATGCACAGAAGATAGTGGTCAACAGGTCTTCTTCAGAGATCAAGCTGACATTATCCATGTTGTCAGACTCATAACCCAGGGAATACTTCAGTCCTACGAAGAGAAAGTTCGTTACTGCCCATAACCGCCAGTTTTTATTTATGCATCGTAATTTTCATGTGCTGCAGCTTCTAACTACGACATTACACTTGTTACAGCAGCAGCACTCATCACACACCACAGCTGGAATGACATTTAAAATGTCAGTTATTTTTAAGATGATTAAAAACCCAAAGCCAACCAACGGGCTTCCTCCCCTCAGCCTAGTAACACCGGGATGCGTTCACAGCTGGAGTCCCCAGGCTGGGAACTGGTTCATGCATCTACTTCATTTCCCACCAGACTTTCTGTAAATGCTCCTCCACAGCAATTCTCTTGAAATAGGGAGGAATAGTCAGTGCTTAGCCTAACCCCCATTCTTCCTAATGAAAGCCACACTCATTAATTTCATAAACACCAAGGAGTAGAGTGCTGGAGGCACACCAGAGCCTGGGATTAGACTGAGCTGGGCAAACTGCAGAAGCAGTCTGGAGCCAGGACAGACATAGGATCAACAAAGGCTAATACAGAGGCTTTTTTTTTTCCCCTCTGGCCCAAGTGTTCTGTTGAAATTCAGGGAGGTGGAGCCACTGCTTTGCTGAAGGTGTCTAGGTTCTCGAATGACTACAATATTTTCAAGCCCAAATGTCCTATTGCCAACCAAGGCCAGAAGCAGAGAGCTAGGGAAAGACAGAAGCCCAGGATATGCAGAGGAAGGTCCTCCTCCTGGTAATAGGTTCCTTTGAGACTTCATTGTAATGTGCTGCCCAGGGAGGTGATGGAGTCACCATCCCTGGAGGTGTTCAAGAGGGGATTGGACATGGCACTTGGTGCCATGATTTAGTAGTCTTGGGTGACAGGTTGGACTTGATGATCTTTGAGGTCTTTTCCAACCTTATTGATTCTGTAATCAAGGAAAGATCCTACACATGCATTTTTGGCTGGTTTTTTTCCATGAAGTAAACATATAAACCACAACTGTGGCTCAGTTGGTAGTGCATAAGACCCTTAATGGGAAGGTGGTGAGTTCAAGCCTGCAGTGGGCAGTAGCATCCTCCCTACTCCAGTCATGAGGTCTGTGGTGACAGGTTGGACTTGATGATCTTTGAGGTCTCTTCCAACCTTAGTGATACTGATACTGAATTTTAGGAGGCCAGCTCTTGCTTCTCTTTTCCCTTAAGATATACTGTAAAGAAACCATCATGATCAGATTAAGTGAACAATCCCTAACGAAAAAAAACCGTAACAACCAAGCAAAAATTCCAGTGTAAAAACTACACCCAAACTCCTATTTTATCTTATTTTTTTTTTCATTAAAGACAGACTAAATAAATAACAAAATCTCTTATCCACAGAAAGGAATTAGTGTATTTGAGAAAGTTTAACTTGGCTCCTTACTTCCTCACTATGTTCACACTAATATTTTTTTGGAGACAATTCAGAGAACATTTTCTGGCAGGTACACCCCCCCAGCAAAGACCAAAATCTGTCAAAGAAGAGTGTGTAACCCTTTCCCAGGCAAAGAAGTTTCACAACAGCATGGTGATGACTGGTCCCCACAAACCTTGGCCCAGCCATGTGCCCGGGAGGTACATGCCCAGGTGAAAGAACAGGAAAGGTAATGCCCTTCAACCAACCAACAAGCCCTCAGCAGCGAGGAAGCTGACCATGTGATCACAGATCAGATTTGACCTGGGTATGACTAGAGCTCTGCTGGAGGACAAACAGCCTGTCTTCTCTGGAGCAGTGGGGCTGTAGTTGGGGATCCCCTTGGACTGGGATGCTAAGGAAGCACCTTTGAATGTCGAGAGCCCTCACGTGCATTTTGGAGTATCACTCCTTCAGTAGTATTAAATTCTGTTTAACCGACACCTGCACCTGGAGCACACCGATATTGGTGGGAGTGCTCAACAATTTTGAGTGGAATAAATCTCGTGTTTGAGCACATGGCTTCTCTGAGACTGATGAAAACAGCTCTGAAGAAGCAGACGAGTTAAGCAAAAAGGGACACGTGGCCCCTCATTAAAACAGAACGGCACATGGGGCTCCAAGGCCCAGGAGCCCACACCACTGCCTGCATGGCAGCTCCCAGGCAGGAGCCCACACCACTGCCTGCATGGCAGCTCCCAGGCAGGAGCCCACACCACTGCCTGCATGGCAGCTCCCAGGCAGGAGCCCACACCACTGCCTGCATGGCAGCTCCCAGGCAGGAGCCCACACCACTGCCTGCATGGCAGCTCCCAGGCAGGAGCCCACACCACTGCCTGCATGGCAGCTCCCAGGCAGGAGCCCACACCACTGCCTGCATGGCAGCTCCCAGGCAGGAGCCCACACCACTGCCTGCATGGCAGCTCCCAGGCAGGAGCCCACACCACTGCCTGCATGGCAGCTCCCAGGCAGGAGCCCACACCACTGCCTGCATGGCAGCTCCCAGGCAGGAGCCCACACCACTGCCTGCATGGCAGCTCCCAGGCAGGAGCCCACACCACTGCCTGCATGGCAGCTCCCAGGCAGGAGCCCAGAGGCTCAGGGTAATCCGAGGCAGGCTTTAGTGCTAGCTGGGCAAAACCGAACCCGAGTGCTTGGGGAGTCTCGAAGAACGGGGGAGAGGGGATCTGTGAAGTGCTAAATAAGCAAGGGGGAATGCGGGGCTCCGCAGTGCTGCGTGGCAGGCGGCTGGGCCACCGCCCGCCCAGGTCCCGAGGTGCTTGCGGGCTGGGGGCGCCGCTCCCGGGGCGCGCGGCGCGCCTGTTACCGTTAAGCTAAAGGGCTTGTGGGAGCCGGCGGAAGGGGCGCAGGAAGCCGCCTGCGTTGAGGCGATGTTCGCGAAGGGGCTGCAGGCCGGTTTAAAAATACCGGCGGTGTCCTTCCGAGAGAGCGGGCTGCGGGCTCCGAGCGCCGTTAGCGCTTCCCGCAGAGCCTGCCGCGGCGGGGACGCCACACGGCGCACTCACTGCCGCGCGCCGCCCGCGCGGGCGCAGCCCAGCGGCGGCACCGGCGCCGAGCGGAGCGCTGAGGGGGGCCGGCCCCGAACCCTCCCTTCCACCAGCTCCTGGCCGCAGCCTCGGCAGCCTGGGTACATCGAGCCACGCTGTCGGTCTGAGAAGCGCTCGGGACATCCTGGGCTATGTTTCAAGGGCATCCCATGGGTTTACCCGGCAACCCGCGGAGTCCTTAGGGGGGAAAGGTGGAGCAGGAAAGGAAAGCGCGGCACCTGCACCCCCCGCGGTACGGGAGTTTAGCAGCGCTGCGAGGTGAACAGAAGCGGTTAAACTACACTTTGCACGCAGAACGGAAGGGACCTGCGGAGGTAATCTAGTCCCATCCCCCTGCTGGAGCAAGGTCGCCCTATCAGGAATGCGTCCAGGTGGGTTTTGAAAGTCTCCAGAGGAGACTCCGCCACCTGCCTGGGCTGCCTTTTGCAGTGCTCCAGCACCCTCACAGTGCAGACGTTCCACCTTACGTTAGAGCGAAACCTCCTGTGCTCTAGCTTGTATCTGCAGCGTCGTGTCCTATCGCTGTGCTCAACTGAGAAGAGCCCAGCCCAATCCTCTTGGCCTCCACCTTCTATAGATATTTATGTTCATTTATAGGAACCCTGCTCAGGCTGCTCTTCTCAGGCTAAATAGCCCCAGCTCTCTGCTTCTAAGAGAGATGCTTCTGTCTCCCAGTAATCCTCATGGCCTTTCACTGGACTCTCTCCAGGAGCTCCTATATTCTCTTGACCTGGGGAGTTCAAAACTGGACACAGTACTCCAAGTAAGGCCTTACCAGGGCAGAATAGAAGGGGAGGAGAACCTTCTTGGACCTACTGACCACCTTCATAATGCACCCTAAAATATCATTGACTTTCTTGGCCACATGGAGTTTGGGCCTCCCATTCCACGTGATGGATACCTGCCAGTTGTCTGCTTACATATTGTATTCTCCTTGGGCTCACAGGAATATGTATATAAGTTTAGGATTCTTAATAGATACAGGGGCTCAAATCAGTGTTTTAAGTAAACAGCAAGCTGGTTCCTAACCAAACCATGAAGGAAGGCATTAACCATAATAGGTGGCATCAGGGCTACCTATGGCCAAAGCCAACAGACATCAGACAATCAATGTTTTGCCTTAATGGTTTAGTATTCTACCTATTCCTGCACATATTCCAAGTGACAGTGTGTCACATTTCACAGCCACAGAAGTGCAAGACTGAGCATAAAAGCAGGAGGCATGAAACAGCTGTTCCACAGACCACATTATCCTCAGGCCAACAGAACAGTCAAACCAATGATTTCAGACACAAGCTGTCATCTTGCACCACAACTGGGATATGGAGTTACCACAAGCAGCCTTTACTGCTGACAATTAATGGCAAAATTACAAGAGTTGAGAAATCTGAGCATTTTGTCCTAAAAGGCCATTGATGAGTGAGAGCTCTGTACTTAATCACAAGGACCATCTCTCACTGAAAATACACACAGGCAAGCCTGTCACTGTAGAACTGCCCACCACTGGCTTTGTACCCGTGGCCCTAGCACAACCCAGAGGCTTACATGCCTGGGAAGCCCTGGATGGAAGCAGAGACACCTATATCCTAGCAACCAGCAGACAATCCCTGACTTCTAGCCACCAAGACTGGTTTTAAAAGGACTGAGGCCTTTCTCTGTGGTGTTCTTTTTTTGTTGATGGTTGATTCCCCCCCCCCAGGAAAATGGAAAGCAGATCCCACTAGCATTCCTGCTGGCAATGGCAATAGTGGCCAATGTGGATAATGAGGAGCCTAATGGCAACATGGTAGTGAGTTAATGTAATCTCCCTAAACCTGGCATCTCCTAGAAGAATGCATGGGAGTATTGAAGCATTGTCATAGGACTTATTTTTAGTTATGGAGGAGAAACTGGATTTTTCCGGAATAAAAACAGAATAAAAAGCTCTGTACCTTCAGAGGTGTTCTTATGCACTTCCATGCTTCCTGTTGATCCCTCAGTGGCACTGTCTTCCCTGAAACAAGGAGGTATCAAGAGTCACAAAGTCAGCAGGGCACAGGATTACTTAACAACTTTGGAACCTTAAAAAGCTTTCAGCCAAGCCTCACAACGTGGTCACAGTATCCTGATACCATCTTTGTTGCAGGTCAGGGAAGGCACAAGCCACAGGTGCACTTTCTACTCTCCTGTTTTCACAAGAGCTTTTAGTGGGTAGATTGATAAAAAGCTATTACCATTTTCTCTTACAGTCTTCAATCCATTCTTTCATGACAGCATGAAGTGTTTCCTGGTCCATGGAGATGTCTTTCTGATCCAGGTCATGCAAGGTACGTGACTCTTCAAGACCAATGTTATCCAATCTCCAGCTAAGTTGTGTGTCTCAAATAATCACTTTTCTTGGAAATTACTGCAGTTCCTAAAACAGATATAAGAGTGAAGTCTTGTAGGCTGTTACAAGAAGCTGTAAAGAGCTTGCTGCTGCTCTGCACTAGTTTGCATTCAGTTGCCTTCAAAAGCTGTAGACAAGCAAACTGAATGAAAGAAGCAATGAAGAGACCACTGTATGTTAACTATAACCTACAGATACAGACTGGCAAGGACTGTCCTCACATCCTCCAAGATTGGGTTTTATTTGTAGCCAGGCTACCAAAACACCACAGACCAGGCTTCTGTTAGGGCTAGGAGAAGAGGGAAGCTAAATAGCTCATGAGGTGATTTGTGCACACAAGGGGGACTGACATGGTTGTCTGCAGGGGTAAGACACCAGAATCTATGACCCTAATGGATTTTCCCCCTACTTAGTACAAATACCAGCTTGCCTTCAGAAGGATATAGACATCACTGAACCGTGTCTTCACTCAAACTGTGCATCAAGGAACAAAATGAAGCAACCTCCCCCTCCCTAAGAAGTTAGCTCCTGCTTTTCTTTTAGCTAGAAAAATACAACAGTTCTTTTCTCAAAAGCAGCAACCTCCTTCACTAGCAGTTAACACAAGTTTCCACTTCTATAAGCTTGTGAAGCAAAGAGGAAAACCACATGTAAGTATTACACTCCAATAGATAGCAATAGACAAACACTCAATATTTTACTTCAAGGGGCTCATTGCAAGCTTCCTGCATGGCAGCTGCTTGGCTTTATGTAAGCAGAGTGGTTTTACAGATGGAAGAGTCAAGACCTCCAAGTTTATTTTTCTACCCTTGTTTCTGTAAGTAATATTATTTACCTTAATGAGTGTGTCCTTAGCCAGAGCAATGCCTAAGAAAACCCAACAATGGGAGGAATCTCAGAATAATTGTAGAGAAGGGACTGCTTTTTAAAAGCTTGCCTGGTTTCAAACATTAACTCCTAAGAAATGCAGGAAGTTGAACCAGTCTTTTATGTTAGAGATGCAAAACAGCCTGTAAAAGAAAAAAACTAAACCCACTGCAGCTAAATTAAGTTACCTGCACATACCTAAAGTGCACAAGAGCCTCCAAGCAGGTTTAAGGAACCCTCCACTGGAGGCCATGAGGCCTTTTGTCTACAATGAGTGTTTAAATACTGCTTGTAACTCACCATTAGAAAACCAAATCCCACAGCCAAAACCCCTGTACTTACACTAACACATGGGAAAAAGGCCTCCTATTTCTCTCTAGCAGAGACAGCACAGGTTAGCAACAGCTCTCCTGGATGTTCCTCCCAAGAAGACCTACTAAATTAACTTTTCCCCTCAAATTAGTAGCAGGCTTATTTGCTGGAAAATCAGCTTTACAAGGTACATCTGCTGCTGCTGCTTGCCACTCAGCTCTGAGGCTGAGCTAGGCAATGGGTTGCAACCAGGTGCAAATCAAGCCTCAGTCTCCAGCTTTCTAGCACTTCTATTTTTAATTCTCACATCTGTCCTGGAGCTGTTAAATGATTATGTTAAATGTCAGTGCATTCTGAAGTCTCCCTCCTAGCCCACCCTTATTTTTAAAACAGGAAAATAGTGGGTCTGCCTCAACTCAGGTACCTGGGATGTTTCTCACTTCTATTAGCAGTTCTTTCTTACTTTGTCCACCTACTGCATGAGTTTAGGCAGGAGCAGATGTCTCCTAATTTCTCCTGTGACAGAAAATCCAGAAAAAGTTTAAATTTTATGGGTTTTACTATTCTTAAAGGAAGGCAGGTACTGAAGTCTCTTGGGTTGATGGTGTATTAAAGAGCCTCTGTGTTACTTAGCATCTGCTCAGCACATGGTTCTGTGAGCAAGAAGTCTTTTTTCATTAGGGCTGTTAGCCAAGCCTTTCTTTTTGTATTACATTCTCAAATGAGATTTGCATACCAACAGTGGATCTTTAGGAGTATGCTGTACAAATAACTGGAGACAGAATCACAGAGTCACAGAATGTTAGGGCTTGGAAGGGACCTCAAAAAATCATCCCGTCAAACATCCCTGCCAGCAGCATCACCTAGGGCAGGTCACACATGAACACATCCAGGTGGGTTTGGAATGTCTCCAGAGAAGGACACTCTACAACCTCTCTGGGCAGCCTGCTTCAGGGCTCTGGCACCCTCACAGGGAAAAAGTTTCTTCTTATGTTTGTGTGGAACCTCCTCTGCTCCAGCTTGCACCCACTGCGCCTTGTCCTATCATTGGACATCCCTGAGCAGGGCCTGGCTCCATTCTCCCCACACTGCCCTCCACATCTTTATAAACATGAATGAGGTCACCCCTCAGGCTCCTCTGCTCCAAGCTCAAGAGCCCCAGCTCCCTCAGCCTTTCCTCAGCAGGGAGATGCTCCACTGCCTTCAGCGTCTTTGTGTCTCTGTCCTGGACTCTCACATAGTTCCCTGAGGTCCTTCTTGACCTGCAGGACCCAGAACTGGACACAATAGTCCACATGTGGCCTCACCAGGGCAGAGTAGAGGGGGAGGAGAACCTCTCTGGACCTGCTCACCACACCCCTTCTAATCCACTCCAGGATGCCAGTGACCTCCTTGGCCATAAGGGCACTTTGCTGGCTGATGGCAATGACATTGTTGAAGGAATACTGTTGCCTGCCTATTACCTCCTAATTGCACAACCAAACAGACTTCTCCAAACGATGAAATGACACCTCCCAGTCTGCCACAGGCCATTTCAGCACTCCTAGAAACAAAAAAAGAAAGAAGTGCTGCTCTCCGGGTGCTTTGTGATTGAGCCCCAAAATGTGGAAGTGAGCTGACATTCCTGTTTTGTGGCAAAACTGGCAAATGAAAGTGAAAACTTGGCATCATTACCCAAGACCACGGAGCTGATGCCATCGGTTCTGATCTGATCAGCAGATGGGCATTTTTGACTAGACACTTTTTCTTCCAGGAGTAAAACTGATAATAATAGAGAGGTAAAAGTTCTGAGATCAAAACAGTCCAGGTGATGATTTCTTCTCTTTTATCTCTGAGAGATTTATGTGTATAGAAAGACTTTTATCTTGCCAATTTGAAGAGGAAACCTCTCACATTAAAACAGCACTCCTATTTTTTTTTCCTATCTTCATAGTATCATAGTATCATTCAGGGTTGGAAGGGACCACAAGGATCATCTAGTTCCAACCCCCCTGCCATGGGCAGGGACATCCCACACTAGATCAGGCTGGCCAGAGCCTCATCCAGCCTGGTCTTAAAACACCTCCAGGGACAGGCCCTCAACCACCTCCCTGGACAACCCATTCCAGGGTTTCACCACTCTCATGGTGAAGAACCCCCTCCTCACATCTAGCCTGAATCTCCCCACCTCCTGCTTCATTCCATTCCCCCTAGTCCTATCACTTGACAGGTTGTGCTAAAAATAGTTGATTACTGCTTCTGATTGATCACTAGTATCTGGTTATTAGTGAAATATGTATGATTAGTAGTGAAAAACTCAGACAAAATATAGTTATGAAATACCATAACTTGCCTTATTTAGAGGCAGACTGTCAAGGCCTTGCAGTCAGATGTCTGGCCTTGTAAGGGGGTGTGTGATGGGAGCCAAATAAAGTCAGTCCCTTGGTTTCTCCCTGGGCCCTGGCCAGGCTCTGGGGAGAAACCAAGAGGAGGGTGAAGTCAGAAGTTTCCACGTTTAGAATCATGTAAAGTTCTTTATTCAATAATATCAAAGCTGGTCCCTCTTGCATTGGTTTTTGGAAGTCTCACCCCCTGAGTGGATGCATTGCACAGGACCTCCCAGTGGCCAGTGTTAGCCTAGATGACTTTAAAGGTCACTTCCAACTCAAACTATTCTATGACTGTGTAAGTTAGAGCCTGTTCTGATAAATAGTGCTGAAAACCCTGTTTGTGTAACATAAAAAGGCTGACATTAAATGTATTGATGGATTTCATGTAAGGTTTGCCCAGTCAGCAGCTTTTACAAGGCAAATAGAGAACTGGGACACAAAGTTCCCCCCCAGTCTGAGTGGAACATATGGGGTCAAAGTCCAAAGTCAGAGCCTGAATCAAACATATAACTGAGTCTGGGAGAACTACCCCTCTACCTTTGGTACTAGTCAGTGTAAAGTATATTCTCTTCACAAGGCTTCTCCTGTGGTAGAAGAAACAGAAAGTGTTTGCCCCTGAAAATAAGCTCTGGTCCTCCTACCACTGCAGTGAAACAAATTAACACAGAATAAACTGTGAACACAACCTGCTCAGACCCTTCTGTCGGAACTGGAGAGAAGGGGAAGAGAATGGGAGGCGCAGAGAAAGATTTATGTTGTTGCCACACTGTCAAAAGACCGCTTTGGCTTTTCTTATCTTTTGAGCATTTTGCAAAGTTTGAGCTGTTCTGATTTGCTGTCTCCAGAACCTGGCTGTATTGCCTGGGTCCCACTCACCTCCTGGTAGAGATTGGGGCTTGCTTGAGGCTGCCTGGGGGGCTGCAAGGAGCTGAACTGAACAGGTCAAGACCTCAAGTGTCTTCTTGTTGGATCAGGTGATCGTGAGCTCAAGAGACCCAAGACTTGCAGAGAAGCAGCTGAAGGGCAAACAGGATCCCTACAGCACCTAAAACACCACTAGCTGCTTTTGGTTAGAAGCTGAATGACTCCTCATGAGTTACAGGAAACAGGACATAAAAGAGCCACGGGCTGTGTCTCTTCATTGGCTTCAGACAGCAGTTTACACAGACATCAGATGAAACAAACCAAATCTCAAACGTTTGTTTGTTTGTTTGTTTGTTTGTTTGTTTTTAAAGGTTTTTGGTTTTCCTTCAAATCCTCTGTGCCTTTGTGACTTAAGAGCCCTACATTAATTTATTTTTACTATACCCAGTGATTCTAAGTAATTTTGGTGTTTAAAAAAGAGAAAATTATTTCAACACCACCTTCCTGGAGATCTGTGAGAAGTCTGTATGCAGAACAAAGAAATCCAAGTTTGTCAGTTCTACTTAAGTGATTCAAAGAGCTCTTTTTGACTCTTCTTCTCCCTTCATAGCTCTTCCTTGTCATGATCCTATGAAAAGGTGGGCATTTCATTCTTCTGAGAAAACTAACCACTTCTGGGATGGCCTTTGGGACATGATTTCCTTGCAAAGAGCAACAGGAAGCAAGACTGTGGGAAGGCAGGGCAGGTACTGAGCGTGTTTACATTGACTGAAAACCCCACGTGGATGTGTATGGGCATATGCAAGCTTGTACTCTGGAAAAATGAAGTAGACTCTAAGTGGGTTATGGATCAGAACACACTAAAAGATGACAGCTCTTCAGGCAGATGAGCTGTATATGAAGCACTCAGTTTTGGTGCTGCCATTTCTCAGTGATTCACATAAAAGAGGAAGTGACTTTGGCATTTCATCAATACCTTAAATGAGGGAAGTGGAGTGAAGCTTGCTGTAGCAGCAGGACCCCTTATTAGAAAGAACATAACCTATTCTTATTCATAAAGATGATCTAAAGGGCAGGGACTGCTTATTCTGATGATGTGAATGATAAAAAGTCAATTTCAGGGATTGAAGTTTAGTGCTGAGGTGGGTGAAGAAGTTCTTGCGTGGGGTCATACACCACTGGCTTGTGTGAGGACTGTGTACCTTCCCCAAACTTTCCCTAAGCCTCCAGGCTACAGTCTTTTGGCCTGTTTGTTTTTAAACTGCTGATAAGGACAGCAGTGACCTGTTGCTTGCTCTTCAGTAAAAGATGTAGCTGTTTGTTGTGTGTAGCTGGCCAGCAGGTATGTCAGCAAGTATGAAATACACTGTCCTGAGATTATTATACATTCTCCTAAGATGTATGACCCTTGGCTCTGGTGCTTCTTCTCATTTCCTCTGTGCTTTCCTCATAGTTTGTTAAGTCTTTGGGAAATATATCTCACTTCTGTCCGGCAGCTGAATAGCTCCTAGCACAGTTTAGTTCTGCCTTTTACATAGATTCATAGATTCATAGAATGGTTGAGGTTGGAAGGGCCATTAAAGATCATCTTGTTCCAACCTCCCTGCTATAGGCAGGGACACCTCTCACTAGCCTCATCCAACCTGGCCTTGAACACTTCCAGGGAGGGGACATCCCCAGCCTCCCTGGACAACCTCTTCCAGTGTCTTACCACCCTCACTGTAAAGAATTTCTTCCTAATAGCCAGTCTAAATCTGTCCTCCTCAATCCATTCCCTCTTGTCCTGTCACTACAAACCCTTCTCAAAAATCCCTTGCTGGATTTCTTGTAGGCCCCCTTCAGGTACTGGAAGGTGGCTCTAAGGTCTGACCTTGTTATGACTGGAGAATAAGCTACTACCTTTCCCAGCTCTCACAATGGCCAGCAATCTGGTATGTGTTACATTGTCCCAGGTCAGCACTCACCATCCATACTAATAGCTTGTTCTGGCTGTGGGTATCGATCACCGAGCAAGAAGGTGATGTGTTGCAAATGCACAGGGCCGATGCTGATGTATTCAGAAGGTATTCACCTGGCTAATGGGCTGCATCTCCAAGTGTATCTGTCTTTCAATCATTTCTCTACTTCCTACAAGACTACATGTTTCCCTCAGGAGTCATCAGAACCTTCTGCTTCTCCATTTGCAGGGCTGACAGGATCTCCCTCTGCCTTGCCACAGAGGGGAGGGCACCTTCACTCTGAAGGTTTAAAAAGGGACCCTCAAAGCTGTAGGAGATACTGTGACACATTATCCCAAGGAAAGACGACGAAAGATTTGCCACTGAACTAAGTATGAAGGTGAGTAAGACTCTTTGTGTGTGCGGGGAACATTCAGTTTGCAATTTATGCTTTTTCATGTGAGTAGAGTATTCAGGAACTGCAGGGAGGGCTTCATAATTTTAACTCAGAAATGACCTGTGAGAAATAGACACAGTGATATCAGGGCATGTCCAGTATTTGAAACAAGATGAATTGCACAATGTGCTCTCAAACCCAGGATGAAATAAACCCCTGTGAATCATAGAGGCTTTCTGTTGCCCATCTCTGTTACCAATAGATGAGTAGCAACATGGGCTGTGCGAGCAAACAGATGCACCTTATTTGCAGAGGATTCATGTTCCTTGGTTCCATTTGCATCTGCTGCAGAGGTGAACAGCTCCAACAACCAAAAACCCCTGTCTTGTGATCATGGTTGGTGCAAGCAGGTTGACCTTATTGCTCTCTACAAGTACCTGAAGGGAGGTTGTAGACAGGTGCATGTTGATCTCTTCTCCCAGGCAGCCAGCACCAGAACAAGAGGACACAGTCTCAGGCTGTGCCAGGGAGGTTAGGTTGGAGGTTAGGAAGAAGTTCTATACAGAGAGAGTGATTGCCCATTGGAATGGGCTGCCTGGGGAGGTGGTGGAGTCACTATCACTGGAGGTGTTCAGGAGGAGACTTGATGGGGTGCTTGGTGCCATGGTTTAGTTGTTTGGGTGGGTTGGATTGGTTGATGGGTTGGACATGATGATCTTGAAGGTCTCTTCCAAACTGGTCTGATCTATTCTATTCTATTCTATTCTACTCTACTCTACTCTACTCTATTCTATTCTATTCTATTCTTTCTATTCTAAAATGAAAGTAGGATGCTGATCTTAAGAACTTTCTTTTCTTGAGGAAGCAGTGATCTGCTCTCCTGGTTGGTTGGCTTGATTGTTTGGACTGGCAAGTTCCCTGCATTTGCTTGTTTCAGCTCTGTGATTCGAGGTTTGGTAAAGCCAGGATACATTTTGTATCATTTACCTCCCTTAGTTTGTACATTATTCTCATTTCTAAAGGATATAATGCCCTTGTAAATAGGAGCATGAAAGTTCCTTACCTCCATAAGCTGGTGCCCCAGCGTAAGAGGGACATGGAGCTGCTGAAGCAGGTACAGAGGAGGCCATGAAGATCATCAGAGGGCTGGAGAACCTCCCCTATGGAGACAGGCTGAGGGAATTGGGGCTGTTCAGCCTGGAGAAGAGAAGGCTCTGGGGAAGCCTTAGAGCTGCCTTCCAATACCTGAAAGGGACCTACGAGAAAGCTGGGGATGGACTTTTACAAAGGTTTGGAGTGCTAGGATGAGGGGCAATGGCTTTAAGCTTGAAGAGGGTAGATTCAGACTGGGTGCTAGGAGGAAATTCTTTCCAGTGAGGGTGGTGAGACACTGGAACAAGTTGCCCAAGGAAGTCATGGTTGCCCCCTCACTGGAGGTGTTCAAGGCCAGGTAGGATGAGGCCTTGAGCAACCTGGGCTAGTGGAAGGTGTCCCTGCCCATGGCAGAGGGTTAGAACTAGATGATCT
Source organism: Melanerpes formicivorus (assembly GCF_026170545.1). Taxonomy (NCBI): domain Eukaryota; kingdom Metazoa; phylum Chordata; class Aves; order Piciformes; family Picidae; genus Melanerpes; species Melanerpes formicivorus. The sequence goes on along the minus strand of NW_027142360.1, from coordinate 9,755,531 downwards.
TCAACGTCCCTTCCAAACTCAACCAATCTATCAATCTATGAATCTATGACAGTTGTTCTCAGCAGCATTCTTTATAATGACTATGACAATCAAGTCTGTCTGATTTAACGTTCATCCTCCCATAGGATCACTCTGTATTGGAGCTAAAATAGCCATTGACCAAGAGGAGGTTTGGCAGTAAGGCAGGGAGAAAGGAGCTACTGGAAATACCCTCACATTCAGAGCTGAAATTAAGGAGATCTGCCAATCTGAAAGGCTTTTCCTGTACCTTGGTGTTTTCTGTCATGCACAGGGGCTGTGCAAAGTGGCAGCATCTGCAATGGCTCTGTTCCTGACAGTGTCCTTCATATCTTTCTGCTGGAGTGCACCTCAGGTAAACTGCTCCCTTAGGCTGAAAGTGCAGCATACATGAATGTGACAGGTTGGTGAGGTTTAAGTTATTTTTACTAGTTAGGAAGGGCACACAGCACTGACATGCATCTTTCCTCTTTTCTGACATGAAGGCTGATTTCCAAAGGAGAAACTGGACTCCTCAGGCTATGCTGTATTTGAAGGGTGCACGTAAGTCCCAAGCTCCTTCTGTTTTGAAGAGCTGACTTTTTCTACCACTGCCCTATTCCTCATCTGCTTAGCTCCACACAAACAGTAAATCCTTGAGGATGCTGTGGAGCTCTAAGTGCCGAGGCCTGCAGGACTGTGCTAAGCAGTTATTTCTTGTCTCTGAAATGGTGGTATTGCTGGTTAGTTAGTTAGTTAGTTAGTTAGTTAGTTAGTTATTAACTTATTTATTTATAAGAAATCAAAGAGAGCAAGTTCAGCACCTTGAGTATGCTGGAACACTGCAACAGGTTGACCAGGGAGGTAATTGAGGCCCCGTCCTTGGAAATACTGAAGGTGAGGCTGGACAAGGCTCTGAGCAAGCTGTTCTAGTGGAGGATGTCCCTGCTGACTGCAGGGGGGTTGGACTGGATGACCTTTGGAGGTCCCTTCCAACCTAGGAGTATTCTACAACTCTGCAATAATAACACACTCAACCCCCCTGGCTCCAAATAGCTCTTGAGTGTGATTGAAAGAAGTTCTGGTGGCGTTTGTTTGTTTAATGCTTCAAAGTAAATCATGCACTGTGGTACTTCTGTGCTGATCTGGGGGTACATAGGAAGTAATGCCGTTTGATTTTTTTGTTGTTTCTTTGTTCCACTCCCATTTTAAAACAGAATTGTCCCTTTAAAATGTAAGACTTAATAGTCCATCAAAAAGATTGAAGGCTTTTGACCATACAGCAGTCATGAAGAGTGAGGGATGGACAGTGAATTCTTCCCTCGTTCAGTTGCTACAGCAGGTCAATAAAAATGCCAAGTGCTGAAACACCAATTGTGTGGAATAAAGTATGGATTGTGGTTTTGGGGTCAGGGGGGGATGTTGCTCATTTGGAAAGACCCTGGGATGGATTTGTGTATTCTGTCTTTCTTATGTTTGTAAAAGTATTGCTTTAATTTTGTATTTTGCAAAGCAGGGGATTGTAAAGTAGCAATCTCCAAAGATTTGGGAGGTTCTTTTCACCCTTTTTCACTGCTTTTGCAGAGGGACGTCGATTCATCTCTGATGAGAGCCAGCAAAAGAATCTGTATGGCAGGATGCAGCTTGGTGAGTTCATGTGCACAGCTGGGCAGAACACATCAGTCTGTCCTCAGTCTGTGGGAGAAATCTGTGGAAACTGGAGGTGATTTGGTTTCTGTAATTGTATTCAAGGAAGTGTCCCTGCGCGCGGCAGTGGATTTGGGGCTAGATGATCTTCAAGGTCCCTTCCAACCCAACCCAAACCATTCTGTGAAGCTAAGACTTCTTTATGATCTTGTCTCTGACATGACATGTTTGTTGAGACTGCTCTGAAACTTGGGGGTGCCAGCTGATGACAAACTCCCCATGAGCCATCAATGGTCACTGGCAGCCCAAAGAGCAGCTGTGTGCTGGGCTGCATCCAAAGCAGGGAAAGCAGCAGCACAGGGAGGGGATTCTGCCCCTGCTCTGTTGAGACCCCCACCTAGAGCATTGTATCCAGTTTTGGTGCCCCCAGCAAAGGAGGGACATGGAGCTGCTGGAGCAGGTCCAGATGAGGCCATGAAAATGATCAGAGGGCTGGAGAACCTCCCCTGTGGGGACAAGATGGGAGAGTTGGGAATGTTCAACCTGGAGAACAGAAGGCCCAGGGACACCTTAGAGCAGCCTTCCAGTTCCTGGAGGGAGCTGCAAGAAAGCCTGGAAGGGACTTTTGACAAGGAGTTGTAGTGAAAGAATGAGAGGGAATGGATGCCCCCTCCCTGGAGGTGTTCAAAGCCAGGTTGGATGAGGCCTTGAGCAACCTGGCCTAGTGGAAGGTGTCCCTGCCTATGGCAGGGGGCTGGATGATCTTTAAGGTCCCTCCAACCTGAACCATTCTATCAGTCTATGAATCTATTAATCCATGCTGGAGAACGTTTCTGGAGGAAACAGAATGCTGTAGCAAAGGAAGGAACAGGTGCAAAAATAAAATGTTCTTCTTTACCTTCTAAGGGACTTCAGAATAGCCTCCTTTTGGAAAGTGGTGTTAGACCTTTACCAGGCTGGTTTGAGCAAACAATGTTAGGAAGATAAAGGGGATAACAATGTCTTTTTCTCTTTGGGTCTCCAGTTACAGAGATAAAAAAAGAACAAAATAAGTAAATGCCAGCAGACGCTAACAAACCATGCACCTCTGCTTTTCTGCTTCCAGAAACACGCAGCCAAAACACAAATCCTTTCTCTCTTCCTGAAGCTGCAGCGCTCATCCTTAGCTCCTTATGGAAGGCACAAGAAGAAGGTAAATGCATGTTTTGTCTTACCCTGTGTTTGTTATCAGTATTTCAGTTACAAACAGTGTAGTAAATTGATCTGAAAGTCCTGGATCTGAAAGAGGGATCATTCCACAGAGTGGAATGAAATATGATACATATCTCCTCTCATATATGTATTATAGATATTAGAGTGAGCATTTACACAGACTAGAACATAAAGGAGATAAATGGTAGTAGGTGAACTGTTATATGATCTGATTTTAGTTTGGTTTTCAGATTCTTAGTGGTTTAGATTTAAGGGAATGGCTTTTTTGAACAGAATTTTCAAACCTCAATTTTCAGGACTCTGCTGGGGCTCCCTTTGCTGCAGAATATTGTTTGCTTGTGAGATCCTCTGTTGCCTTTATTTCCTGGTGGAAAGGTTGAAAAGAATCCTAAAAAGCCCCAGGAAAGGAACTGTAGGGTCACATGTGGCTCCTGAGAGCTCTGTGCCTTGCACAGCTGACAAAGGGTCCAAATGACATTTAGAGGCAGAGTCCTGAAAGCCTCAAAAATCCCTTCATTCAAGTGTTCCCAGCCTTCCAGTGATAATATCTAACCCTCCCATCTCCCTCCTCACTACCTGCTTCCTCAGCACCTGCTACATGCTTCCACTTCTCATTCCAGAACCTCAGAACCCATATTTCCCATAGTATCATAGTATCAGTCAGGGTTGGAAGGGACCACAAGGATTGTCTAGTTCCAACCCCCCTGCCATGGGCAGGGACACCTCACACTAGATCAGGCTGGCCAGAGCCTCATCCAGCCTGGGCTTAAACACCTCCAGGGATGGGGCCTCAACCACCTCCCTGGACAACCATTCCAGGGCTTCACCACTCTCATGGTGAAGAACCTCCTCCTCACAGCCAGCCTGAATCTCCCCACCTCCAGCTTCATTCCATTCCCCCTAGTCCTATCACTGCCTGAGATCCTGAGAAGTCCCTCCCCAGCCTTCTTGTAGACCCCCTTCAGATCCCCTGCAAAACCCAGCTCCTGAGTCAGGCTTAAATAACCTGTGTTGGCTGCTTCCTTTACACATCTTGCACCTCCTTAGATGAGAAGCCCTATCTTCCCCAGCTCCCTCACCCTGCTGTGCTTCTTCTTAGACCACCTTTCCTACACAGCCATTATCCTGAGCATCATCTGCTGCATACATCTCAGCTTACCAGGCTCAGACCCTAAAGTCTATGCTGTCCATGTGTTCTGTCTTTGTTCCTGTCCCTTCTTCAGGTGCACAGACTGTTTCAGAGCTGGGAGCAGGGAGTCTATGCAAAAAAATGGTGCTCCTCTAGACACAGTTTCTATCTTTCCTCTTCAGCAAACAGGGGAAATCCTGCATTTAAAATGAGGGAAATTATGATTATTTCTTCAGACACCTGCATCTCTTAGCTAGGCAGTCCCCTTGCCCCAGGCCTGTGTCTGAGCCACACCTCTCTCCTGAAAACTTTGTCTGACTGAACTTGCCTTTATCTACAGCTCATCTCCCCCCATTGTGTCTTGTCTTAACAGCTGACGAAGAGATCAGTGATCACCCTGGCTACTTGACAGACAAACTATCAAGCTGGTGAAATACCTCAAGGTTCTTTAACATTTGTATTGCCCTGAGATCATGCCTTGTGTATTTCCTCCATCCTCACTTCAGTTCCCAAGGCTGCTGTACATATGCCTTGCACAATTATGGATGCTTCAGAGTTATTAGAATGATTAAAGTTTGTTTGTTCAGGTAAGGGCAGTATTTGTTAAGTTCCTGCTTTGTTTAGACCAGTGTCTGTGTCCTACCCCCAACTTAAAAGACACTGTACCATCTTACCTGAAAAGATGATTAAAACTGGCTTTTAAAACAACTTCTTCATTAAACCCAATTTTTCAGTGGTCACTGGGAAACATTTTACCACCTCAGCTGTATATTGAAGCCTTTTCATTTCTGGTGAAGGTAAATTCCTTCACCACTTCACTGCTGTCTGTATCAGTTGCTGATGATCAATAAAGTCAGTCAGATATGAGACCAACCCAGCTATCTTTGACTGTAAAGCCAGTGATTATTTTTTGCAGGTTGTTTTTTATCTGTTACTTCAGGGAACAGGCAGCACCACTAAGTCACAGCTCATTGCTGCATCAGTTACCCACTTACCTGGACAAGCTGGAGGGTGGGCCCAGGTGAATCTCATGAGGTTCAACAAGAGCAAGTGCAGGGTCCTGCACCTGGGTCAGAATAGTTCTCATTATCAACCTGGGCCGGGGGATGAGGTCATAGAAAGCAGCCCTGTGGAAAAGGGCTTGGGAGTGCCGGTGGCTGAGAATTTGGATATGAAGCAGCAATGGGCACCTGCAGCCCAGAAGGCCAATGGCAGCCTGGGCTGCATCAAAAGCAGTGTGGCCAGAGATGGAGAGAGGTGATTCTGCCTCTCTGCTCTGCTGAGACCTCACCTGCAGTGCTGTGTCCAGCTCTGGAGTGCTCAGCATAGGAAGGACATGGACCTGATGGAGGAAGTCCAGAAGAGGGCCATGATGCTGATCAGGGGGCTGGAGCACTTCTGCTATGAGGACAGGCTGAGGGAGCTGGGGTTGTTCAGCCTGGAGAAGAGAAGGCCCTGGGGAGACCTAATAGCAGCCTTCCAGTAGCTGAAGGGGGCTACAAGAAGGCTGCAGAGGGACAGTTTGCAAAGGCCTGCAGTGATAGGATGAGGGGCAGTGGTTTGAAATGACAGGTTGCCCGAGGAGGCAGTTGAGGCCCCATCCCTGGAGATATTGAAGGTCAAGCTCACTGAGGCTCTGAGCAAGCTGATCTAGTATAGGATGTCCCAGCTGACTGCAGAGGTATCGGTCTAGAAGAACTTTGCAGGTCCCTTCCAACCCATTCTATGAGTTTAAACTCTGTACAGCCCTGCTGAGCAAGACCTGCCATGTAAAAGATTGCATGGGGATAGGACTTAGAGGATCAGGGCCTCATGAATGACTATAGCCTACAGCAACTGCTGCTGTCAGGATGCACAGTGACAGTGCTGTTGGAGCTAGTGGTGGTGTGCTAGCTACAAATCCTGTGTCATGCATGACAACAGGCACACAGAATGTTAATTGCATTGCTGTTGTGCTTTGTTGTTGGCCTGGTTTTTGACTTGCAGAACTGGAATTAGAGATAAATTAATGATCATTCCATGCTGATAAGGATATTTTTAACATTACTGGTGCAGTTTTGTGGTCTTACTGGAAAGCCCTCGGCAGCCACATGATCCTTGTGTCCCAGCAATGATGTTTTATTATTATAACCTTTAACCGTAGTCATGCTCTTCATCTTTTAATGCTGCTTTCCTCTGATCTTTCTCATGACATTGCTAATTAATTAATTTCACTGCCACTGCAATGTTGCTCCTCCTGGACACAAAGAAACACAGTTGAAGGAACAGAGGAATTCATTTCAGTCACGGAGCTATAGGCATTTTCAGTGTTGTTTATAATCTGTGTCATTTCATGGTGGAGCACAACAGGAGAAATCAGAATGTCCTTGTTTGCTCGTTTTTAAGGACTATATGCATCTTTCAATAGCAGCATATGTTGTGTGACAGAGGGATTCAGGATGGATTTCACAGATTCACAGATTGCATTGGGTTGGAAGGGACCCTCAAGGTCACCTTGTCCAACCCCCCTGCAGTCAGCAGAGACACCTCCAAATACATCAGGCTGCCCAGGGCCACACTGAGTCTCATCTTGAACGTCTCCAGGGCGGGTGACCTCAACCACCACCCTGGGCAACCTGTTGCAGTGTTCCAGCACCCCCATAGTGCAGAACTCAGTCCTAACATCCAATCCGAGTCTCCCCTTCTCTAATTTCAAACCATTGCCCCTTGTTCAGTACAGGCATTTGTAGACAGTACCTCTCCAGCCTTCTTGTAGGCCTCCTCACAGCATGGTTAGTTCTCTTCTAGAAGAATTGGAAGGATTAGAGTTAGTTATCTTTGAATGTTGTGACATTGCTCCTTGGCAGGGAATGGCATTACTGAAGGATATTTTGCCATTCTCTTTAGCCAAGTCACTTTAATTTCCTCCCAAAGCCATTTGTTGACAAAATTGGATGCTAAGACAAGAGGAAACCAATAAAAGAGACATACCAGAGAAATCAGAAAATAAATGGCCTGCTGTTTATTGTGGGTCTAAATGACTTCAGAAAGATGACTTCATTCCTCTCCAAAATTCAAATGCCCACTGCAGAAGATCTACAGGAAATGTTTTTTGCCACTGGATCAAGACACTTCTGTGTGTTGTAGAAAAAAATAACGTTGGAAAGTGTGTAAGCTTACAATAAACTGCATAAGGAAGAGGAAAGACCATTTTCTTTTCAGTGTATCTCTTTTGACCCTGCCAAGGTTGTTTGTTTTTTGTTTTGTCTGATGTTTTGGATCGCTGGCTTAAAGTTCATGTTAGTTTAGGAGAGGAGAAGGGGAAACAAATGAAGCAGGAATTCATTTGGGACACTCATAGTGGATCTGTCAGCATGGACTATGATTAATATTGATGATTATGTGGACAAAGGTATGATCTGCAGTGTGGGTAAGCTCCTGCAGGGATTGTTGCATTCTCTAGGTTTATTAAACTTGAGAAATCTCTTCTACCTCTGAAGGGCACAGAAGGATTGTGATTAAAACTACTGCCAAGGTGAAACAATGCTAGGTTTTCAAACAGTGTAGCTCAAGTGACATTTAAGGTTTCCCTAATTATATCACACTGACCTTAACACAAAGCTTGCCAAGTCTACAGGAGAAACTGTTGAATGGACAGAGAGACCTTGTCAGGGCAAGAGCAGTTAATTCAGTTCCTGTATTCTCCATGCTGCTTCTTTTTTCCTTCTGGCAATACCCCAAGGGAAAAGGGAGACTTGATATTTTGCCTGTCCCTTTCAGCTTCCTCATCCTCATCATATCTTTCATCCTCATCTTCATCGTCACTATGGTGAGGGGTGGAAGGCTGAGAGGCAGAAGGCGACGGTGGTACTGACGAAGGCCTGGGGTACCTGAAACCTTCCGTCTGGCAGAGAGAGAAGCAAGTTGTATTTGAGGTTATCAGAGTATTGTTCAGCTGGTTGTATCCAGTAGTTTATGGCTATCAGCACTCCAAAAGAAACCAGTGGTGGGGTATAAATTACACCTGTGCTGCACTCTAAAAGTAAACTTGAACACCCCATCAATCCTTCTCTGACAGTAAGTATATGCTTGTATGGCAGGAATCTTTAGCCTGTGCCTTAAGCAATATGCTGCCCTTCCAGCACTGCTTTTAGCCAAATGTGAACATCTGTACTGAGCCTTAAAACCATCAACAACATAACACAAAATTCCCCTCTCCTCTATAGTCAGAATATGCTTATTGAAATTGAGAATTCAGTCCAAAGTTTTAAAAGAGTTTTCTGGTTAGAATGTCAATATCTGCAAAACCAGAACCAAGCTAGGGGTTTTGATCTGAGCCTTCTTTCTCCTTCTTAGTTAAAAAAGGTTGAGTTGCTCTCTGGAGGTGTCTGGAGGCTTGGTTTCAAATATCACCATTCATACATTGGATCTGAGCAGCCTCCCTTCTCAAGTTTATTCTAATATTCACTGTATAAGAACTATTTTGAAGGTATGCCTTTAAACTGACCCCTTGCAACTCCAGCCACAGTTCCCTTCTCACATACCACATTTAGATGAAGGCAATACTTTGCCTCACTTTCCCTAGGACATCCTTTCCCAGCTGTCCTTCTCTTTGGTTTGTGCAGAATATCTCCGTGGCATTTAATCAGAAGAAGAATCAGAAGCTGCCACTTTTCTAATAGGAATTCCAAGGGCCTGTTCCTCAGCTGGTCTGAAGTGGCCTAGTTCCATCCAGGCCACCCTAAATAACCAGAAGAACTGTTCCTGTATTGCACCTGGTACCCTTAATGTTTGCATCTGATACCTTTTCAGCTGGAGCTATGGTCTATAACTTGTTGAGCTTTCACCTGAGCTCCTATTTCCTTTTACTTAAAACCTGCTAATTTTCTTTCCATTGTTTCTGACACAGATACAGACACACAGACACACAGACTCTTTCTCTCTCTCCTTGTAAACAGCTGAAATGCAGATGAACTCCTCCCCAGAAGCAGACTTTACCTTTGGTGGAGCACTTGGTTCCATCTCAAATTTATCTGGAAATGTTCTGCTGAGGGCCAAGTGTCTGGCATGCATGTAATACTGCAAAATAAAAGAGAAGCCTTTACAAGTGAAGAATCTCTTGGTAGATGAAGCTGGGGGGAAAAGAAAGGGAGTATAAAATGAATATCTTTTAAAAGATGATGCTGAACAAAGGCTAAACATGTTTTCAGCTAAGCAGAATCCAACTGATATCGCTGCTGATATGTGATGAACATGTTGCTGGGAAGCAGTGAGCTGTTCATGTTAGATCCACACTGAAGTAGAGTCTGGAGCAGAGATGAAGAAGGTTTCTGTAAGGCTAAGATGTATAAAGATGACAACCAGGACTTGTCACAGGCAGTGATAGCTATTCTTTATCCCTCAAAACAGAACTGTCTCTTTTTAACCAGGAAAATACATGTCATTATTGTGTGCATGTGTAAACAGGGAACATTTGGCCTAACCCCTGCTTAGGAAGCAATTGTAAGTGTTACAGAGAAGTAGCATTAATCAGTTTAGTGAGGCCTGGAATTCAAGAATTTGGCAAAAATATTTATGGATCCCCACTTTGCTCTGGTGAGACCTCACCTGCAGTACTGCAGCCCTCAGCACAGGAAGACAGGGACCTGATAGAGAGGGTCCAGAGGAGAGCCATGAAAATGATCAGGGGGTTGAAGCACCTCTATGAGGACAGGCTGAGGGAGCTGGGGTTGTTCAGCCTGGAGCAGAGAAGGCTCTGGGGAGACCTAATAGCAGTCTTCTGGTAGCTGAAGGGGGCTACAAGAAGGCTGCAGAGGGACAGTTTGCAAAGGCCTGCAGTGATAGGATGAGGGGCAGTGGTTTGAAATGACAGGTTGCCTGGGGAGGCAGTTGAGACCCAATCCCTGGAGATATTGAAGGTCAGGCTGGACAAGGCTCTGAACAAGCTGATCTAGTGAAGGGAGCTGCAGGGAGCTTGGACTAGATGACCTTTAGAGGTTCATTCCAACTCAAATCGTTCTTTGATTCTGTATTCATGCATCTCCATCACATGCATGGATAAAATGGTTTGTTGTGTCAGGGTCTTACGGTATTTTGGGAAACACAAACAGAAAAGTTCTCACAGATACCAGAGCAGGATGAGTTCCAAAAGAGTTACAAAGCTGACCTCTTTGCTCCCATGGGCTTGAAACACAGCTTTGCTGCTGTTCCTAATAGGTAGTACTTCAGTGTTTTCTGTGGTGAGTTAAACCTACTGTTAGGTCATTAAGGCACAGAGGTAGTTTAGGAGTGTTGAGGAGCCATCAAGCTCAGGAGCATTTTAGGAAGAACAGGTAGGATGTGTGTTAGAGACATGAGTTTTTTGTCTGGTATTTAGCACCAGGAGTACAAAGACCTCAGTGTGACTGGCTTCTGCTGTAACCTATTCAGTTAAATCACTAGAGAAGGGAACCATTACACTGAGATGTAAAGGGAGGCTTTGCCTTTAGCAGCTTTGAGAGATGCTTTTCAGAACAGGGATGTCTCCCTGCATTGTAGCATGATGCTGAGGATTGCTACTTAGACCTCTGTGCCTGGAATTTTTAATACTTCTATTAGAGTTTCACACACCCTGCCTAGGTATCTCCAGTCCAACAGGTCTGAGAGCCTCTCAGTTCGGTTCCTTTGGATGATCCTCTGGCGGCGAGACTGCTGACAAAACCCATACAGGAACTGAGTCAGCTGGTTGCATGATTCATCAGGTGACATGAACCTCCTGTCAACTATGTAGATGCCTGAAAGACACAAAAAGTTGAAGATGAGGTGGGGTTAAGGTGAGTTGGGGATGGGTCAGAACAATCAGACCTGGGAGTTCTGGTGGATGAGAAGCTGGACATGAGGCCACAGTGTGCAGGCCAGAAGGTCAAAGGCATCCTGATCTAGTGGAGGCTATCCCTGCTGATTGCAGGGGGGGTTTGACCAGATGACCTTTGCAGGTCCCTTCCAACCTAAACCATTCCATGATTCTATGATAATTTACTCTTTGTATGATGAGTGGCTTTGATGCCCCAGTGCCTCCTTCTCAGACTCTTCAAAAAGAAGCAAATTTTCCATGCTTCTTTTGAACAGCTTTAAGTGTTGGAGTGTAACCAGAGGCATTCCAGGGAAGTGGTGAGAGACTCTAGAACAGTATGAGGAGCACTGAGTTTGGAAGGTTAAAGCAGATGAAAGATTAAAGAAGGCAAAAATGAAACAACCTGGAAAGTGGATAAATATAAAAGCTTGAATGGCTTGTTGAACAGAACAAGATATTCAGAGCTCTGAACATAACTCCCAGTGAACTCCACTGCATCAGTGAGAGCATGCAGTTGAGGACTAACAGCATCATTGCTGCAGGTTTTGCTTTCCTAACACAGAGCTGCTGTCCTGGCATGGGGTTAACAATTTTACCATAAGCTGCTGGGTCAGCAACGTGTTCCTGCATGAAGCAGCCGAATCCAGAAAGGTTTGTGGTCACACTGGGAATCCCCATCACAGTACATTCAGCTGCCAAAAGAAAGAGACAGAAAGCATTTCAGGGCAATATGCTTGAGATGGTTTCACCTTGAGAGAAAAAAAAAATGGAAAAGAAACAGGCAGACAGAAGATCCTATTACCTTAGAGCTGCTCTGAAAATGTCAAGTGAAAACTACTATGCTTTGTTGGGGACTTGGAGAAAAATTAAAAAGACAAAAGAAAAAGAAAATCTTACAAAGAAAATTTCACACTGCTTTTGTGAACGTAACTTTTCCCCACAGCATCTAAAATGTAATGTTTCTGGGAGTCCAGTGTTGGAACAGAGAACCCCTCCACTCTGCTCTGGTGAGATCACACCTGGAGTGCTGTGTCCAGCTCTGGGGCCCTCAACGTAAGAGAGACATGGACCTGCTGGAGTGGGTCCAGAGAAGTGCCACCAAGATCATCAGAGGGCTGAAGCATTTCTGCTATGCAGACAGGCTGAAAGAATGCCCAGGCAGCCAGGAGGGCCAATGGCATCCTGGCCTGCATCAGGAGCAGTATGGCCAGCAGGAACAGGGAGGTCATTCTGCCCCTGTACACTGCACTGGTTAGGCCACACCTCGAGTACTGTGTCCAGTTCTGGGCCCCTCAATTTAGGAAGATGTTGACTTGCTGGAACGAGTCCAGAGAAGGGCAACAAAGCTGGGGAGGGGCTTGAAACACAAGCCCTGTGAGGAGAGGCTGAGGGAGCTGGGGTTGCTTAGCCTGGAGAAGAGGAGACTCAGGGGTGACCTTATTGCTCTCTACAACTACCTTAAGGGAGGTTGTAGACAGGCAGAGATTGGTCTGTCTCTTCTCCCAGGCAACCAGCACCAGAACAAGAGGACAGAGTCTCAGGCTGTACTGGGGGGGGGAGGGGGGGGTTAGGCTGGAGATTAGGAGGAAGTTTTACACAGAGTGATTGCCCATTGGAATGGGCTGCCCAAGGAGATGGTGGAGTCACCATCACTGGAGGTGTTCAGGAGGAGACTTGATGGGGTGCTTGGTGCCATGGGTTAGTTGATTAGGTGGGTTGGATTGGTTGATGGGTTGGACACGATGATCTTGAATGTCTCTTCCAACCTGGTCTGGTCTGGTCTGGCCTATTCTATTCTATTCTAAGCCAGAAGAGCTTTGTCATCGCTCCAGAAGAAAGTGGCTTCAAAGCTCTTCTGCATCAACAGGATGGGTAAAGAGAATGGGTACTCATCTTTTGATACAAGTTGAGTGTGCAGATGGCCTACCTGGAGTGTAACCCCAGGGTTCATAGTATGATGGAAATACTCCAAGGTGGCAGCCTCTGACAAACTCCTCGTAATCCAAGGGCAGCAGTGGGCTTGTTGAAGAAAGAAACTCTGGATGTAGTATCACCTGGGGATTCAAAACTCATATTAGAGGTGAAAAAAAACCCATCATCAATGCATTTTAATTATCAATAAGCTTAAGCAATCTCTTCACTCTGGTCTTTTCCTAAGTATCTGGACAATGTCTCCTTTGCCCATCTGTTTAATTCACTTCCCACACTAAAATGTTGTGTGTGGCCTTGTCCTAGAAACAGTACTGGTAATGAACCCCATGTATGAATAGGTCTTCAGCTTCATCCTTGTTGATTAAGGAAGACCATGTGCATTTAGAAATACACCTCAGGCTGTGACATTTAACAGTGCTAAACTGAGCAGCCTGGTCTAGTGGAAGGTGTCCCTACCCATGGCAGGGGGGTTGGAACTGGATGACCTTTGAGGCTCTTTCCAACCTAAACCAGTCTATGAATGGATGAATTGAGAATATCTGTGAAGTGACTGGTTGTCATCCCTGGAATGGGAGAAAGAGGGAAGAAGTTCTCTGTTAATGTAATGCTGCCTATCAAGACTTCTGCTGCTGACCCAGAAGGAGCCTGTTCAAAGGAATTCCATGTTCCATGTACAACGCAGAGGGCAGGAGGTACCTTCACTCTGTCCGTCCGATTGTTGAAAAGGCCGATACGTCGGATGGTGTTGAGGATTGGATCATTGCCATCATCAATCATGTTGTGGGTGGTCACTGGAGGCAGACAGTGTCTCTAAGGAGAGAAAAGCCAATCCATAAGCCAGGCCAAAACTGCAGGGAAAGAGTCCTGTTAGCATTTTCTAAGGTTAGTGTAAGACAGTGGGAGATTTTGTCATCAATGTTAATAGGTCTTTACCCTCTCATTTTAAGGTTAGAAAGGAAAGTTGCACTCATACAATGTTGTCTCCTACATAACAAAGGCCACAAATGAGACTGTAAAAATCTGTCACAGGACAGATTTATATAAAATCAATATCTCTCTGCTAACTTTTAGAAAGGCCTTCCACTGCATTTTAAAGGGCTTTGGTTGATACTTAGTTGTCCTTAAGAGCCTGGTTTTACATATTGAATGAAAATGGAAAACCCCAGGCTTCAGGAACAAGGCAAACTTCACCCTCAGTACAAACCAACTAGGAACATTGGTGTCCTGCATGGGACTAGAGGAATTCTGCGTGGATTCCCCAAAAGAATTAGTTTGGATCATAATCTTAATAAACACAATCACAGCTGGTCTTTAACTGTTACTGATGAGAAGTGTATTTGCCACAACCTTCTTTTCCAAGGCATTTATATGACTACCTTTACTACACAACCCTTCTACATAGTCACAGTTCTCATTTGTAGTAAACATTGGTGTAAATAATACATTGTCTGACCTGTGTTGAAAAGATGGCTCTTTTCATAATGGTTATATCATCTCGGTCAAGAATCTTGGTCAAGTCTGGAATTTCTCCTCTGCAGAGGCAACACAGAGCCCATTTTACTAAATCACTTACCAGTTGTACAAAGAAAGGGAATAAAAGGCAAACAAGGTCTGGTCTGGCATCAATCTGTCCTTTTCATGAGCCTTCTGGATCCCCTACCTGTTGTTCTCTCACTCACTTGCTGACCTTCCAGTTAGCTTCCCAAAAAGCTAAGGAGTTCTCTTCTTTTTCTCTGTTTTTCAGACACACCTTGGTTTTGCTGAAGTTGCTTTAGGTGATACACTTCCAGCTCTCTTTTGAAAGGATATGACTAAGTCTCAAATACATATTAGTGTGTCTCTGGTGCTTTTTTAAGCTGAGGTATCTTATTTCTGACAGTGAGTAAACCACTTGGACATCCCCCAAGTCTCTTAAGACCCTTTCCACAATGGTGTGCTAGTCACTTTAGTTTTTTCTCTGTGATTTTCCTATTGAGTAAGTAACAAGAGGTCCCATATCTTTCTCTTATGGATGTCCCTTCCTATGGATGTCCTATGAGCAGGAGCACAGAAACATCCCAGGTAAGCCAGCTGAATATGTGGCTCTGCAAGGCACAGCAAAGTCCCCTCTACACTCACTTTAGCAGGGCATTGTAGAGTTTCTTTCCAAACTTTTCTTTCACAGATTGGGCAGTGTCCCTAAGGAAATAAATGAATGTAGTTAGAAAACAGGAGAATCCAGGACAGGCACAGAATAAGAGAGGTTCCTGCTACTGAAAATAAATTGTGGTTTTGTGCATGCTGATGGAATCAAGAACACAGAAGGAGATAGGGGTCTGATTCTCAAAGAAAATCTTTACCCACTCAGAAGCCATATTGATGCATTTCAACACAGCTAAGAATCTGACCTGCATCCAGAGATCAATGAACTGTAGAAGCCAGAGGCAGACCTCACTAGTGATTACCTCTAATACTTTGCTTTGATTAGCAGACCACACTTTCAGCTGTGGAAAGGAGAGCATGTATATGACTCTACATAGAGAAACACGATCATTAACATTAGACACTAGTCCAGACTGAGAGGTCTCCAGTTTAACTTAACTTAACCTAGTAAAAAGATGATATAAGAATTAAAAGCCTAGGGATTTAAAAGCAAGCATCTCCCTTCAATTTTTGCCCTATTTCCTGACTCAAAGATCTTTGAAAACAACTGTTAGGCTATAAAGTAGCTTGTAATAAATTAGTTTGCAAACCAAAACACTCCTGGAAAACTCAGGCTGTGTTCTAAGCTAATAATAAAGCCTGTGGCAGACAGATGCTGTGTTTAAACTAATCAGGAGCTCCAGTAAACAGATGTTCTAGATGCAAAGACTCATTTCTATTTCTCTCATTCCTAGTGTCCATATCCCCTAGTTGAAATAACATGAGAAAGTACAGCTGCAAGTGCTGTTGGCAAATCAGCAAATGCACTTGAGTTAATCTGAGTGAAGCATCCTCTTCATGGAACTTTTCCTGGCTTTATGATTTCTAAGAATGATACTTTGGACTAAGACAAGGGGTGAGGGTTTGAAATGAGAGAAGAGCAGATTTAGATTGGATGTTAGTAACAAGTTCTTCACCATGAGGGTGGTGGAACACTGCAACAGGTTGTCCAGGGAGGTGGTTGAGTCTCCTTTCCTGAAGATAGTCAAGGCCAGGGTGAACAAGGCTCGGAGCAAGCTGATCTAGTGGAGGATGCCATTGCTGGCTGCAGTGGGTTTGGTCTAGATGACCTTTGGAGGTCCCTTCCAACTCAAATCATTCCATGATAATGCTGCATGTGATGATGTAGAGGGTCTCTTGCTTTTCACAGAGCACAGTGGGAAAAGCAGCTGGAAGCAGCATTTTTTGCATAATTCCACATCTTAGGTTTTCCTTCCCTTACCGTTGTGCCTGCATTACTGAGTGTCATATAGTAGAGACACAACAAAGAAAAGCCTTTGCATATTTAGTTTAAGCTTTCCTAGTATCCATATAAGAATTATTTAATATGTACCTGCTGTATTAGATTCAAACATTACATACTTTCTATCAAAGACAAAGCAGTGGCCAAAAGTACCTGTTGCAAGCATGGCTGTTTCTCACTGCACTCATTTCCCTACAGCTCTTTCCTACAGAGCTCTCACTAAAACCTCTGTTTGTATTACTCCAGTTTAGCCACCTACAGTCTGAGATAGCTGCACAGACCCTCCACAAATCTACAGGGGGTGACAGCCTGTCCAGATCAGAGGATTCCTTTCACTCATCTTGCTGAAGAGGTATAGCATGAACTTTAAGGTCCCTTCCAACCTAAACCATTCTATGAATCTCTCAACTTAGCAGGCAGTCCTTATTTTGTGGGAACTCAATGTCATGTCCAGGTGGAGTATCATAAACAGTCAGATGACCAGAACCCATACTGTATTTTCTAAAACCTTTCACTTTGTGGCTGCAAAACAAGAACTTTTTGCTAACTTGTTACAAGGAATGGCAAGGCAAGTTTACAAAAAACAACCTAGGAGCAAAACCAACCAAACATAAAGATAAATATTTGCCCTTATTTATCATTCCCACCTCTTTCATCCCCACAAATACATCCTAGTTACCCCAAGTCCTCAGTTTTAGCAGAGCAAAAAAAGAAAGGGCACCATTCTTCATTAGAAACCTTTGCACATCTCCACAACTCACTGTACCAGAGCCTCAGTAGAACAGCAATTACCAGAGCTGCTTCCGGACTGCTTGCCCCTTCAGGGTTTCCACATTGAAATTGTTTGTCTTTGCTGGCATAATGAAGAACACAACAACTGTAACATCAGCCTTATGAACCTACATGGATACAAAATGGAGAGGATACAAGATGGAGAGGAACAAAACAACATCTCACAGCAAGGTATCACGGCCAACTTCAACGCTAGGAATTAGGCACAGGAAAAGACAATGCAGTTGGATTTGTTCTCCAGGAAGGCTTTGATCTTATACCCATAAAGTTTTTGTCAAGTCAGAGCAGCTTGAGGGGTGACCTCATTCATGTTTATAAAGAAGTGTAGGGCAGTGCCAGGAGGATGGAGCCAGGCTCTGCTGAGGGATGTCCAATGACAGGACAAGGGGCACTGGGAGCAAGCTGGAGCAGAGGAGGTTGCAAGTGACCAGAAGGAGAAAGTTTTTCCCTGTGAGGATGCCAGAACCCTGGAGCAGGCTGCCCAGAGAGGTTGTGGAGTCTCCCCCTCTTGAGACACTCCAAACCCACCTAGATGTGTTCCTGCATGACCTACTCTAAGTGACCCTGCTCTGGCAGGGGGTTTGGACAGGATGATCTTTGGAGGTCCCTTCCAACAACTAACATTCTGTGAATCCTGTGCAAAAAGCATTACTGTAAATCTGATGGTTTCACCTGCTGGTTTCTGCTGTCCACTAACAATGTGCAGGATATGAGGTCCCTGAGGCATTCCTTGCATGGAGCAGAATGAGATTGCATCTTGTTAGCAATTGTTTAAAGGAAAGCCAAGGGTGAAGTGTTGAGAGCTGTAAATAGTTTAGAACTACCTCCATTCTGAAGTTTAGACATACAAACATGCTCTCAGCATGCTCTCAGACTGAGCTATTGCATAAACTTATAGGAGGCACCTATCATCTTAAGGTTCTTCCTTCCCTCTCTTCAAGGCAGTTTCAAAGTCCATCATGCTATGATCCACCCACTATAAATGAGGTTTGAGACCATGTAAAGATCCTGAAGGTGCAAAGGTCACAGAATCACACAATGTTAGGGATTATAGAAGACATTATTAAGTCGTGTGAGGTGACCTTTGTTGTATGAGTGAATGGATAAAGTATTTCCAGAAAGTTCTTAGGCTCTAATGGTGTATTAATAAAATGTGGAGGCAGAAGAAGTGTACTTAGGGCTTGGAAAATCAGTTTGTTTTTTTTTCAGCTCCACTGACAATACATTGTCAAGAGTTTTGTTTCTATCATTTAAATTATATAGTACAAAAGAGTGAACTGAAAAATTGATTACTATTAATTTTCTTATTTTGTTTTAAATGTGTGTGTGGAACATGTATGGAGATGTTTTCAATGACCTCGCTCTGCTCTTTGGTCATGGCAAGGCCTAGGTCTTGTCTTCATTAAGGTACTCCATAAAGTCATTTAGAAACATAGCAGTACATGAGAAAGCAGAAGCAATGGAGCACTGAGTGGCTTCCCAATGCTCATTCATCAGGCCACTGCCACACTGTGAATCTCAATGCAAAATCATTTTCTAATGTGGTAACAGCACACAAAGATTTAAAAGATCATGGTCAGGTTTTGATGAATTAAGTAGAATCATAGAATCAATAAGGTTGGAAGAGACCTCAAAGGTCATCAAGTCCAACCTGTCACCACAGACCTCATGAGTACTAAACCATGGCACCAAGTGCCACGTCCAATCCCCTCTTGAACACCTCCAGGGATGGTGACTCCACCACCTCCCTGGGCAGCACATTCCAATGGCTGACAACTCTCTCAGTGAAGAACTTTCTCCTCACCTCAAGCCTAAACTTGCCCTGGCCCAGCTTGAGACTGTGTCTTCTTGTTGTGGTGCTGGTTGACTGGGAGAAGAGACCAACCTCCTCCTGCCTACAACCTCCCTTCAGGTAGTTGTAGAGAGCAACAAGGTCTCCCCTGAGCCTCCTCTTCTCCAGGCATTTGCTTTAAAAGATGTTTTTGAGTTGTGTCATTCAAGGATTATTTTTATTTGCCTTTTAGAGTGTAAGCCTTCAGGGTGAAGTCCTGGGTTGTATTTTCAGTTTGTTTTTTTTCCTCTAAAAACAAGAGAGCTAACCACAGGTTAACTTCTAAGCAGCCTGAATTATGCTCTAATGTTTTAGAGGAAGCTTTATGGAGACTCTGAATGTCCCATAACTATTTTCCTACAAACCAGGGTATGGCTGGAAATTCCTGCAAGTGACTTCCATAGTGTAGTAAGTTTGAGCTCTGTTATCATCTACATTTGCAGAAGCTTCCTTACCCTCAGCAAAAAGTTTAACCTTGATAAGGCTTCTAGAAACATGTCAGCTCCTTTGTTGGAGAACTCATATCTGCCAGCAATGAAGAAAAACAAGGTCTTCTCAAGACTGAAGTCAAGGTGTCTGAAAGCAAGCAAACAGACAAGTACAAAGTGTTTCACAAGAGATAACAAAGCAAAACAGGTAACAGCTTTCTATTCTGGAGGGCTTTTTGATCCCAAGAGTGTAATGAAACTGGGCCTTTCTGCTGTTCTTTAGATTAACATGACTGTCTTCATCCTGGGTAAATAATGAAACAAATCAAGACCTGCTTGAGCCCACACTCTCTTAAACAAAATTAAAACTGGTGCCTAAAATTCCTTTGGCTTCTGAATGAGGAATCCCTGACATGTATTTCAGTAAGGATCACAGAATCACACAATGTCGGGGGTTGGAAGGGAACTCCAGATATCATCCAGTCCAACCCCCCTGCCAGAGCAGGGTCACCTAGAGCAGGTCACACAGGAATGCATCCACGTGGGTTTGGAATGTCTCCAGAGAAGGATACTCCACAACCTCTCTGGGCAGCCTGCTCCAGGGCTCTGGCACCCTCACAGGGAAAAAGTTTGTCCTCCTTCTATTCACATGGAACCTCCTCTGCTCCAGCTTGCACCCATTGCCCCTCTCGACTCTGTCCTCCCAATGCTGCCCTTCACATCTTGATAAACATGAATGAGGTCACCCCTCAGGCTCCTCTGCTCCAAGCTCAAGAGCCCCAGCTTCCCCAGCCTTTCCTCAGCAGGAAGATGTTCAGCATCTTTGTAGCTCTAGCTGGACTCTCTCAAGCAGTTTCCTGAGGTCGTCCTTGAACTGAGGGGCCCAGAACTGGACACAATATTCCAGATGTGACCTCACCAGGGCAGAGTAGAGGGGAAGGAGAACCTCTCTCAGTATACTCACCATACCCCTTCTAATCCACCCCAGAATGCCCTTTGCCTTCTTGGCCAGCAGGGCACATTGCTGGCTCATGGGCATCCTTCTGTCCACCAGGATCCCCAGAGATGGTCTCCAACAGGTCAGTCCCCATCTTAAACTGATTCATGGGGTTGTTCTTTCCCAGATGCCACTCTACACTTGTAGGATTTAATTCAATTTCTGCCTGCCCAACTCTCCAGCCTGTCTTGGTGTCACTGAATGAAGTAGACAACATTTCACCTCTTCTTTGAAGTCCTTGCTAGTCTTCCTGCTTTGGTTCTTGCTTTGTGTATTGTAGGATAGCTACTGTTAAGGTTTGAAAAGCAAGAGCATACCCATAGAAGTGCCCTCGAACGAACTCCTGGATCCTGGCCTTGTACATGGAGTGCAAGTTCTGAAACTCGTGCATTGCGGAGAATTTCTTAACGTTCAACCCATTTGGGGTCACAACATCTGGAAAAGCAGAGAAAAGCAGAGGTACACATCCTCAGAGTCAGGGAAGTCTTTAGGGAATGAAGCAATGTGTCTTTCAGTTGTGGGCAGGTGAACAGGTTATGGACTTGTATTACTCATTGTGGTGGGTTAATGCCCATCCTGAAGAAAAAAACAAAGCAGGGTGGAGGGCTTGCAGGTGCTTTGCCTTCCCTGCAGGGCCTTTTCCCCCTGGGGAACTGAGTCTGTTCCACTGCCCCCTCCCTGCCCAGCTAGGGTATAAAAAGCAGGACATTGCAGTCATTAGGTCTCCTTTTTGGCTCCTGCCTCTCCTGGATGAGAGCTACTGCAGCTGCTTTCCTACTCTCCTGCCACATGGCTGGGCCTGATCCTTCGTCCTGCTGCCTCTGTGCCTCTTCAGAGAGAGACTGGTTTTGTATTCTTGTTTTTTTTTTGTTTTGTTTTTTTTCCCCCCCTCCCATCCATCCTTGTTCCTTGCCCTTGTGAACCTTACCTGTTATTGTTATATATATATATTGTTTAAAGAAAACTCTTTACCTCTCTACTTCCAGGCCAACTCCAAATTATTGCTTGGTGGATTTGCTCCTTCCCTTTCCTTTTTTATTTCTCCCCTCTCTGTTGGGAGGGAGGAGAGGGGCGCAGGGGAGAGATTCTCAGCCTTGCACCCATCTGAGCTCTTAACTCCCAGTTAAGGCTAAAACCCTTACACTCATGGATGGAGAACAGCACTGGCTGGCACAACAGTTAACCCCACGAAGCTACTGCATGTTGCTGAAGTGGCATTGTACCATTTTGAACTTGTAGCATAGAATCTGATGAACAGTGAGGCCTCCCTTTGCCCTTTTGTCCTGTCAAGACTTAAGAAATGTCTCCATTTATCCATATGGGTTTTGTACAATATGCTTTTTACCTCTTTATTCTTGCTCTCACTTGCCTGCTTATCAATAGAGACTGAAAGCTTTTGGAAGCAGAGTGTTCTACTCTGCAAGGCACAAAAGAAGTCTGTTCTGTTATGAGAAAAACAACCAACACCTGTGATCCCAGTGCATAGGATTAACTCCTCACACACGTCAGGGACCAATATCCCCTGAGATCCCAGTGCACATAATTAGCTGCTCACACATCAGGGACCAGCATCTCCCAAGATCCCAGTGCACATGGTTACCTCCTCACACATCAGGGACCAATATCTCCTGAGATCCCAGTGCACATAATTAGCTCCTCACTCATCAGGGACCAGCATCTCCTGAGATCCCAGTGCACATGGTTAATTCCACACACACATCAGGATCTTTATATTTCTTTGGAAAGTTGATTCTTCTCTACAGTACAGCCAGACACACTGTATGTATCACAGTATAACTAAGGTTGGAAGAGACCTCAAAGATCATCGAGTCCAACCTATCAACACAGACCCCATGACTAGACCATGGCACCCAGTGCCACATCCAGTCCCCTTTTGCACACCTCCAGGGACGGTGACTCCACCACCTCCCTGGGCAGCACATTCCAATGGCTAACAACTCGCTTGGTGAAGAACTTTCTCCTCACCTTGAGTCTAAACCTCCCCTGGTGCAGCTTGAGACTGTGTCCCCTTGTTCTGGTGTTGGTTGCCTGGGAGAAGAGAACAACCCCTTCCTGGCTACAACCACCTTTCAGGTAGTTGTAGAGGGCAATGAGGTCACCCCTGAGCCTCCTCTTCTCCAGGCTAAACAACCCCAGCTCCCTCAGCCTCTCCTCATAGGGCTGTGCTCAAGGCCTCTCCCCAGCCTTGTTGCCCTTCTCTGGACACATTCAAGTGCTTCGATGTCCTTCTTGAACTGAGGGGCCCAGAACTGGACACAGTACTCAAGGTGTGGCCTAACCAATGCAGAGTACAGGGGCACAATGACTTCCCTGCTCCTGCTGGCCACACTATTCCTAATGCAGACCAGGATGCCATTGGCCTTCTTGGCCACCTGGGCACACTGCTGGCTCATGTTTAGGCAGCTGTTGATCAGTACCCCTAGGTCCCTCTCTGTTTGGGAGCTCTCCAGCCACTCTGACCCCATTAGCACTGCTCTTTGTGCTGGCACACCTGTCTCTCATTTTAATTCAGTCTGAGGAAATGTGCTCAGAAGAAAATAATAATAATATAATAAAAAAACCCCAAACAATTCAAGACTTACCAGGATTTCTCTTAAGCATGTGCTCTGCTTCTACAGCTGTTATCTGTGAGACTGTGGTGAACACGTGGGCACAATGTACAGATGCCCGTTCCATGCAGTACCGGTGGTAAATCTGTCTCTCTCCTGCTTCCTTATCAATGTCAAACTGTTCAACAACAAAACAAGAAAAGAGACACCTGTGTGCTATGGTCATCAGGCTCATTGCCACAAAGAAGGTTCTCTCATGTTAAGCTTGATTTCCCCAGGAAATCAGAATCAGGTGATTGTGGTGGCCTTTTTGGTCTTTCTGTTTGTTTTGAAACATTTTATCAACTTCAAAGAGTTTGAAGGAGCAAGAGAGGTCTGAGTTCCTGTGTGTTAATGAAGTAATGGCAGCTCTGTAATGGAAGAAGACCTAAATTAATGACTGCATGAAAGGTAAGGGTCTGTGGTGTTTGGCCTCCTGGCTAGCAATACAGAGTAGAGGAGCCTGAGGGGTGACCTCATTCATGTTTATAAAGACGTGAAGGGCAGTGTCTGGAGGACAGAGCCAGGCTCTGCTCAATGATGTCCAATGATAGGACAAGGGGCAATAGGTGCAAGCTGGAGCAGAGGAGATTCCATGTGAACAGGGGGAGAAACTTTTTCCCTGTGAGTGTGCGAGAGCCCTGGAGCAGGCTGCCCAGAGAGGTTGTAGAGTCTCCTTACCTGGAGACATTGCAAACCCATGTGGATGTGTTCCTGTGTGACCTGCCCTAGGTGATGCTGCTGTGGCAGGGGGGTGGACTGGATTATCTTTGGAGGTCCCTTTCAACCTCTGACACTGTCTGATTCTGTGAATATGTCATGCTGCATATTGCCTGGGCTTGCTGGAAAACCTGGGAGGGCAGGAAAATTACTAGTAACTGAAAGTATAGGTAAGAGAAGTAAAGATGGAAATGAGGATGAGGAGAGATGCTGGGTACTGAGCAGAACGTTGGGAATCATGCCTAGGTAACAGGGAAATTGAAGTTGTGGTGGACAGTTAACTCAGTCACAAATCCCAAGGCAACAAAGTAAATAGATACTTTCTGATACTCCTCCAGATGTGCTTCCTCCAACTCTATCACTTGTACTTGCTGTTCCTTTTACTTCAATTTGAGCCCCATTAATTTCTAGAGGCAGATGCAAGCTAAACTGCTAGATATCACAGAATCACAGAGTGTTAGGGGCTGGAAGGGACCTCAGAAGACCATCTAGTCCAACTCCCCTGCCAGAGCAGGATCACCTACACCAGGTCACACAGGCTTGCATCCAGGCAGGTTTTGAATATCTCTAGAGAGGGAGACTCCACAACCCCCTGGGCAGGACTGTTCCAGTGCTCTGTCACCCTCACAGTGAAAATTTTTTTTTCGTAGAATCAATAAGGTTGGAAGAGACCTCAAAGATCATCAAGTCCAACCTGTCACCCAAGACCTTGTGACTACTAAACCATGGCACCAAGTGCCACGTCCAATCCCCTCTTGAACACCTCTAGGGACGGTGACTCCACCACCTCCCTGGGCAGCACATTCCAATGCCTAACAACTCTCTCTCTTTCTCCTCACCTCAAGCCTAAACTTCCCCTGGCGCAGCTTGAGACTGTGTCCTCTTGTTCTGGTGCTGATTGCCCGGGAGAAGAGACCAACCCCTTCCTGGTTACAACCTCCCTTCAGGTAGTTGTAAACAGCAATGAGGTCTCCCCTGAGCCTCCTCTTCTCCAGGCTAAACAATCCCAGCTCCCTCAGCCTCTCCTCACAGGGCTGTGCTCAAGGCCTCTCCCCAGCCTTGTTGCCCTTCTCTGGACACATTCAAGTGTCTCGATGTCCTTCCTAAACTGAGGGGCCCAGAACTGGACACAGTACTCAAGGTGTGGCCTAACCAATGCAGAGTACAAGGGCACAATGACTTCCCTGCTTCTGCTGGCCACACTATTCCTAATGCAGGCCAGGATGCCGTTGGCCTTCTTGGCCACCTGGGCACAGGTCTTAGTGTTGCCTGATGTTTCACTTCAGGCAACAGAAGTGTTGATCTCCTAAGGTCAACAGCATGGGCACCAGAGGCACACGAGTGCCACAGAGGGTAACAGTGACTCTCAGTCAGCTTTGTCATTACCACTGCCTAATGCTAGGTGCAGTCTGATTTTGATTGCACTTGACTCTGCAACTTCATTGACCATAATAGATTTAACCAGTATTAGATGCTGGGCAAAGAGCACTTCCTATAGTTAGAACTTCCAGTCTAACCTTTGCCATGGCTGGCTGCCTTGAGTGCTTCAGGGCTTAGCCAGGAGTAAAGCTATTTTTGACCGCTTTTTATTTTTCATTTACTTGCTTGAAGGTTGGTCTAGGAAATACTTGAAGAAATTTCAGCAAATGTGAACCATTCCAGGGAACAAGATTTAAGCAAAT
This sequence comes from Melanerpes formicivorus, assembly GCF_026170545.1. NCBI lineage: Eukaryota > Metazoa > Chordata > Aves > Piciformes > Picidae > Melanerpes > Melanerpes formicivorus. Next base: position 9,730,320 of record NW_027142360.1, on the reverse strand, counting down.
ACTTCTGTATTTTTTTTTCTTCTTTTTGTTTTCATTATTTTTTATTTCAGTGGATATCTGTGCATGTGGCTATCTTACAGCTCTTTTGTTAAGCAACTTAGGCACTTTCATTCACTGAGTACTCTAATATTGCTCAGGTGCTACACTGCTAGTGGGAATATGCCTTCTGCTATGATGGGTGGACTGCCCAGTGGGCAAGGAATTGGTTGGATGATTGCATTCAAAGGGCTTGGTGTTCAGATGGTGACAGGTGTCAAGTGGTGTCCCTCAAGGGTCTGGCCCAAGCCAGTGCTGCTCAGTATCTTCATCAATGATATAGAAGAAGAGACTGAGGCACCCTCAGCAAGTTTGCAGGTGATACCAAGCTGAGTGGTATGGTTGATAAGGCTGAAGGATGGGATGGGTGCCATGCAGAGGGAGCTGGACAGGCTGGAGAGGCGTGATGACGAGAATCACATGAGGTTCAGTACGGCAAAGTGCAAGGTCCTGCACCTAGGTCAGGGCAATCCTGGATATCAGTCCAGGCTGGGGGATGATGAGATTGAGAGCAGTCCTGCAGAAAAGGACTCAGGAGTGCTGGTGGATGAGAAGCTGACATGAGGCAGCAATGGGCACTTGCAGCCCAGAAGGCCAATGGCAGCCTGGGCTGCATCTAAAGCAGTGTGGCCTGAGGTGGAGAGAGGTGATTCTGCCCCTCTGCTCTGGGGAGACCTCATCTGCAGTGCTGTGTCCAGCTCTGGAGCCCTCAACACAGGAAGGACATGGACCTGATGGTGCAGGTCCAGAGAAGGGCCATGAAGATGATTGGAGGGCTGGAGAAGCTCCCCTGTGGGACAGGCTGTGCGAGTCGGGGCTGTTCAGCCTGGAGAAGAGAAGACTCTGGGGAGACCTTAGAGCAGGCTTCCAGTACCTGAACAGGGCTACAAGAAAGCTAGGAAAGGACTTTTTACAAGGTCTTGTAGTGATAGGACAAGAGGGAATGGATTGAAGCTTGGGGAGGGCAGATTGAGACTGGAGATTAGGAAGAAATTCTTTCCAGTGAGGGTGGTGAGACACTGGAACAGGTTGCCCAGGGAGGTTGTGGATGCCCTATCCCTGGAGGTGTTCAAGGCCAGGTTGGATGAGGCCTTGAGCATCCTGGTCTAGTGGGAAGTGTCCCTGCCCATGGCAAGGGGATTGGAACTGAATGATCTTTGAGGTCCCTTCCACCCTAAACGATTTGTGAAACTGACTTGGGGGCATGTTCGCTGTTGATCTGAACACTCCCTCCAACACTACTGGGAGAAAGGTCAACAAAAAGATTGTTCAAAGCCTTCTGGCTTATTTGTTGCTAGCTCTGCCTTCTGTGATTGCATGAAAGCATTTTGTGTGTTCAACACATATTGATGTTTATTTCTTCACTGCTTCTAATTCTCTCATGTTCTGGAAATGGAGAAGATCTGATTTTGCATATGCTTGCATTACTCTGGGGTTGCTTTTTCAAGGGTACAGAATTCCAGGTCTGTTAACAAGTACAAACCAAGGTCACAGAGTTCTCACATTGCATTTGCTCTCACTCTTCAGCGGGTTACCCCATCCATAAGTAAGACCTTGACCTTTGACCTCCTTTAGAGAGTGGAGTAGGAAACCTCACCGTGCACTTCTGAGCAGGCTAGATGTGTGACTTCAGAAAATAAGCCTTAGACAAGTTGAAGGACAGGTTAAATGGAACTTAATTGATGAGACAGTGCAGGAGACAAATTTAGTCCACACAGTACAGCACAAAGACAGCTGAGCTTGCTGTGACAGTATTAGCTCCAGAATTAGAGCAACGTGGGACATGGCAATGTATTGAGCCAATATGCCAAAATCAATCAGAACACCAGTGCAGCTAGTTTGCTTTTCACCCCCAAACCAACGTTTCTGCTCAGCAATCAGCTCTGCTCTCTGAAGGCTTGCCTGCCCTAGCTCAGGCACCTGTGAGCTATGCTCTGTAGCACTCACATTCACCAAGAGCAAAGCAAAACCTCTGTGAAGTGTGTCATGCTTCCTCCTGTTTGTTTGCTGTTCTCAGCACATGGGAGTACTAGTAAAGGCACAAGTGAAAGCTGCATCAAGAGAAAAAAAACTTCTGAGGAGGACTAAATATTTATAGAGTCATTTAGGTTGGAAAAGACCCTTAAGATCCAAGTCCAAGACTCTTAAGTCCAAGGGTTGATCAAGTTTTTAGTCTCTGTAAGTAACTGAGGAAGCAAACAAACTTCTTCAGTGACTTTTAGAGACTAACAACTTCAGTATTCGTTTCCCTGTAGTTCCATTGCTTCTCCCAGTGAGGATTCCCCCCTTCTACACTGACAGAGACCAAGCAGATTATTAGGAATAAACATGATGGCAAAGAGGGGAAAGTGCCTCCCTTATAAGGCCACCTTAATTTCAAAGCAAAACAGGAAGGTGTCCAACAGGCAGAGTGCTTTAGAGTAAAGCTTGCCTTTGCTGCAGTGCAATTTGGAGGAAAAGCTTCAGCTCATTTCTGTCCTTCCTGTGGATTCCTGTGATAATTGTAACATTTCATTCATGTCTTTAAAAGGTAGCATGCTAGGGGATGCAGTGGGTAATCACTGAGCCTCCCAGTATGAAGTTCTAAGGCAGCTAAGGCAGTCTTTGAATGCAAAAGAGGATATCAAGCAGTTGTAGGATACAGGCCTCCTGTTTCTTTGGAAACAGTGAGCACTCACTGAAGTAACAAGTCCAAAGCAGATATTCTGACTTCATGATGACACAGACAAATTACAAAGGACTTGCAAGAGCACAAGAAGAATGATTTGAGAGTAAAATAGGAGGCAAGAAACACTAGCTATGTAAATACTTCCCTGAAAGAGAAGCGATTTGTCACTGCCTGATGCTGATACTGTTCCACGCTTTCGAGAAGTAAAAAAAGAATGATGGAAGGCAGTGAAAATGAAACTACAACAAGTTCAAAATGCAATTCAAATATGTTTTGTGAATAATGAACAACTTTTTGACACCTTTGCAGAAATAATACAGAGTCCCCTCACCACTTGAACCTTGCTACAAGAGTGGGTGATGTTTCTGGAAATCGTTTATATCTCAGAGAAAAGGTAGAGATTTGATGGGTGAATTTGCAGCTGAGGATTTTAGGCAGAGAATGAAACGATCTCTCTTGGTCTTTAAAATCAGTGGCACACTCAAGTTCACAAGGTGATTCAGCAGCAGGAGCAGTCAGAGATAGGCCTGAAGTTAAAATTCCTTATCTCCCAAAAGATAGAATGGAAAGATTGTCACTCCTAGCACAATCTCACTGCCATTGTCTGAATTCTGTGAGAATTATTCTGGTTTTAAATCCACCTTACACTAAACGTAACTCCCACTGCTTGTGATCTTGTGCAAACAGAACTTTCATTCTGGTATACCTCTGCCATGACAAAAAAGAATGAAATTCACACTTCCTGGTTTAAATCAGATTTCCATGAGCTGCTCTACTAACAAAGCGGATCAGCTTTGCATAACAGAGAGCTTAGTGACAGCTGTGAGGGGACGGGGCTCTCTGCAATGAGAACTGCTGCTCCTGTCCTGTCAGCATTAAAGCTCTTGAGAATCCATTTTCATTGGGACTTCTTTTTCTCCCCCTCCAGTACTTTTCTGTATAGACCTCTTGGGACAGAATTCTCCATCTCTTTGCAAAGTAGATTCAGCTGTACTTGGATGAGCCAAATTTAAAACGCCCGTAGGGCTAAATAAAAGTCTTGTGCATTGGCATGGCAACCTTACATAAGGAAAAGAGGCAATGAAGAGTGAGACCAGTATTTTCTTTCTTCATCTCCTGAGAGCACTTTTCCCATTATCATTCAAGGTGTTTTTTTTTTTTTTTAGTAAGAAGCATCAGAGGCTGAAGCTGACAAACTTCTCCATTATGCCAGGCAAAACCACTTGAGGTGGTCACCTTCCAGGTGCAACTCCAGGTTAGATCATTTGCCAGAATGACAGTTCCCAATAAAGCTGTCTATTCACCTATGAACTAGCCTGGATCATCAGGAATAGCATAGCTTAGCATAGCATAGCATAGACCAGACCAGACCAGACCAGGTTGGAAGAGACCTTCAAGATCATCGTGTCCAACCTATCATCCAACACCACCCAACCAACTAAACCATGCAACCAAGCACCCTATCAAGTCTCCTCCTGAACACCTCCAGCGATGGTGACTCCACCACCTCCCTGGGCAGCACATTCCAATGGGTAATCACTCTCTGTGTAAAACTTCCTCCTAATCTCCAGCCTAACCCCCCCCCGGCACAGCCTGAGACTGTGTCCTCTTGTTCTGATGCTGGTTGCCTGGGAGAAGACACCAATCTCTGCCTGTCTACAACCTCCCTTAAGGTAGTTGTAGAGAGCAATAAGGTCACCCCTGAGTCTCCTCTTCTCCACACTAAGCAACCCCAGCTCCCTCAGCCTCTCCTCATAGGGCTTGTGTTCCAAGCCCCTCACCAACTTTGTTGCCCTTCTCTGGACACCTTCCAGCAAGTCAACATCCTTCTTAAACTGAGGGGCCCAGAACTGGACACAGTACTCGAGGTGTGGCCTAACTGGTGCAGCGTACAGGGGGAGAATGACCTTCCTGCTGGCCACACTGTTCCTGATGCAGGCCAGGATGCCATTGGCCCTCCTGGCTGCCTGGGCACACAATAGGTATTGATTTATTTAAATAGCTAGAGTGGTGAAATGAGACCCCCAAAAAATAACCCAACCAACCAAAACCAAACCAACCAACCCTTAAATAAGGTAGTTCCCTTCAACAGTGGGGAAAGCAAAAGATTAGCAGTCTCTATCTTCATTTGATAACTTAGTTCTCCTGAAGACAAAAAGGCTCCACAGGCTCAGAATTTTCTACAGAATTCCCTGCCTTCTGGATTAGCTATTTTGGTTCAGTTTATGTTACTAGCAAACATAACCTTACTCTTCACCAGTGTAAAAGCTACACTGGACATGGGAGGAAAAAAAATGCCTTGCCGGCTGGACTACCTAGATCCTCATGCTTGAGCAGACATAATATCTGAGATAGTATCTCTCTTGGGAATGAAACTCATCACATACCCTGCTTGTTATTGAAATTACAAAGTGGTGACTTTAGATGAGTTCAAGACAGTAGGCAGGATTAGAAGTCCCTGACCCAGCTGTTTATTAACAGATTGCATTGGTTTGGAAGGGACCCTCAAAGGTTATCTTGTCCAATCTCCCTGAAGGCATTGAGGACACCTCCCCAACTAGTTCAGGCTGCCCAGGGTCAAACTGAGTCTCATCTTGAATGTCTCTAGAGACAGGGCCTCAACCACATCCCTGAGCAACCTGTTCCAGTATTTCACCACTCTCACTGTAAAGAACTTCTTCCTGATGTCCAATCTAAATCTACCCGGCTCAGTTTGAAATCATTGCCCCTCATCCTGTCACTCCAAGCTGTTCTAAACAGTCCTTCCTCACCCTTCCTGTAGCCCCCCTTCAGATATTGAAATGCCTTTATAAAGTCTCCCCAGAGACTTTTTTCCCCAGGCTGAACAACCCCAGTTCTTTCAGCCTGTCTTCATAGGAGAGCTTCTTCAGCCCTCTGATCATCTTTGTGGCCCTTCTCTGGATCAGCTCCACCAGGTCCATGTCCTTCCTGTGTTGGGGGCCCCAGAGCTGGACACAACACTGCAGGTGAGGTCTCCCCAGAGCAGAGGGGCAGAATCACCTCTCTCCATCTGCTGACCATGCTGCTTTTGATGCATTCCAGTGGCCATCTGGACTGCCAGTGCCCATTGCTGGTTCATGTCCAGCTTTGCATCCACCAGTTCTCCCAAGTTTTAGGAACAAAAACATACTGCCTTGGGTTTCCTAGCTCAGGCATAGTCCATCTGTTTGTTACATGCTGTTGAGGACACAAGAGTGTTAATTCCAGTGTTCACCAAGCTCCTGTGCAGATTGTTAGGGGTTAAATGCTCACTGAAACAGAGGCAGCTAAATTTCTCCCAGTTCAGGTGAACTGAGCTAAGACTGTAAGGATGTAAGAATTGTTTAACCTCACAGAGTAATGCTGTATAAGAACCAGGACCCTGTCTCTGAGGCAAAGAGCAGATGGTTTAGGAAGAGGTGAGGAGTCAGACAACATTATAGTTTTACATCTGTAGTGCACCCTCTGATCTTGCAGCAATCTACAGCTCTAATCTGCTAGGTTTTTCAGTTCCCCAGAAAAGGTCCTTTTATAGCTTACAGGCTGACATGTGCCCTCAGGTCACAAAACAGAGAGTTTTGGTAGCCTCCAGTTCAGATCTCTATGTGATTTAGGGAGTTCATAAAGAATCACCATCACAGTGTGACAACCCTTCACTCAGTCATTCTTATCTTTTCCCCACAAAAAGAGTAAGGCTTAAGGTCACATTTGCACAGGTCCTGTGGTTGTGAGGGCTATCAGAGGATCATTTGGAGCCTTCCCTTCCAGTTTTACCACCTTACAGGGGATGGTGCTAGAGAAAATATCAGCCACCATGCACTGTATAACCCTTTACTTGATTACTGATGTTGATGTTCACTTCAGTTTGGGACTTAGGATAAGGTCTTCTGTGGTCTAAAGCTACTGACCTCAGTGGCACCTATTGAGCTTTTGCTAGGAAGGTGAATTAAAGTGGTATTTTCCACTGTGGGATCCAGAGAAAGAAAGAAAAGCTCCTTAATCCTATATATTTTTAAAAGAGATCTTTCAACTCATCTCATGTCTCCCTGTCCTGCTTATCTACAGGGGTGGTTTAACAGGGAAGTGGAAGACTGCCACACTGTGTGGACTCATGTACATGTGTGCATATGTGTGCAGAGCAGTCAGGGCTGGTGGGCAGTGGAGGACAGAGAGTGTTACAGTGTCAGGGCTAACAGGAAACACTAAAGTGAGGAACAACACTTTGGTCACACATACCCTGGGCACTGTGAAAGAAGAGAGAGAAAAGACTGTGAAGTTGTCAGATCTCTCATCAGTCATCAAACAATCATGTCATGGTTTTGCCTGTGGATCCCTTAGTTAAATCTTCCAACACTGCAGAAAAGCCCTTGGCCTCAGAGGGAGGAGTTCTCTCTAGCATGTGTTTTGAGCCAGCTTTGTGTGGTTTGTGCTGGGGATTAGAAAAGAGAACATGAGGTTTTCTCTTTTCTCTGCAGGATCTGCACATGCCTGATAGTCTCTAGGCACAATTAGGCCACATCCTTTCCTTTGGCACTGCAACCATTTTTCTGTGTTACCTGGCACAGCACATACTGCAGTTGCATCTTTCTTATCTGCCTCAGTTGCTGTGCTTAAAGCTGGTGGTAATTGTGTTCTAACACAATTAAGCCAATTTTTATTATGCATTAAAGGAAGACAATTTTGCAGTAGTGTTGACACAAGAAACCCAGTTGTTATACTTTGGGATGGGAGGCAATTAACATGCCATAAAAATCTATTGTCTCATCCAAAGATTAAGCATTAGGAATCCTTGGAGAATCTTCTTCATTGGACAAATTATTTGTTTGACCTTAAGAGTTTACTACTAGAAGAGAGCAACAAGAATAGTCTCTGAAGACTTAGGTTCTGAAGACTTAGCTATCTTAACTGCCTTCCATTAAGAAAGAGCATTCTGAGGTTGCATCTGAACTGTCAAATGACTACAGCTGAATAGGTTTTCATTCACTGGTTACTCTTGCTACCAAACCATAGCTATCAGCTCAGGCAATGGATGCCTTTCCTGAACACAAAGGGTAAGATTCTTAAGGACACACTTGGCTTGCACTGATGTCTGGGCCTGTAACTCTCCTTGCTGTTGAGAAGTACCCCAAGCCATGGAAAAGAAGGTTAAGAATCTCTGTTGGCAATCCCATAGTGCTGCAATATTAGTGGACTGGATTAAGGCACTGACTTGGCTGGAGGCTGAATGAGTTTCACTATTCTGCAGTGTGAATGTGGTACAAGAAAGCTCACTGAAGGTTCTGAAAGTAATTCCAGATTCCACTGAGCTTTAACACCTCTCAGATGACACAAAGGCACTAATTCCTAAACACATTATGGTCTTACAAACATAATTTCTTGTGCTCTGGAACTGATAACCTTTCAGTCAGCTGTGGGTCAACCATATGTGAACACACAAGATGGAAAATATGATATATAGTGTGGCCCAGTAAACAGAAAAGGAGCCAGGAGCTGATTAGCTGGGGAAAAAAAAAGGAGGAATGAGAAAAATGTCTCTTACCTGGTCAAGATTGTTGTAAAAATCTATACTGGCTGCACATAAGTATCTCCCAAGCAGCGTGGCATGGGTAGTAAAAATGGTGGCAACAGGAAGTTTCTGAGATCGAGACAGTATTAAACCCACTCCTGCCTGCCACTCGTGGAAGTGGGCAATTATGTTGGGCTTGTCATCAAACTGACAGGAGAGCTGAAAATAGTCAGAAAGAACACACATGAAATACACATTATCCCATCAATCATCCCAGCCCCAGAAACCTCTGTTTCTCATGCTGCCTCCTGTTGCTTTCATATGACAAAGCAGCACAGTGTTTTCAGTGCTCATGGGTCTCAATTTCCACCAGCTCTAATCTTTAGCCCAAGAGCTGTGTGAGGCTATTGCCTCAGAACAGTATCCTGTCTAGATTGTTAGGAAGCTCTAGTCTTCCTTCTTTTAACTTGCTCTTCCACTGTGGAAACTGGTTTGAGTAAGTAAATTGGGAACACCTATGATGGACAGATGACTCTGCAGAAATTTTCATACCTCAGCCTCGTCAGCAGGGCAAAAAGCTTTGGAATGTTGCTCCTACTCTCTAGTTTGAAATCTGTGTTTATAAGGAGGTTTAAACCTGAGGCAGATCAAATTTCTAGATTGAAAATCTGTACCTCTTTTAAAAACCAGGCTGTTAGTGATCCAAAAATCACAGCATCGTTGGCTTCACGGTCATGAAAAGGGATCCCTATGTTGCTCACATCCCAAAATTCACCTTTCCACCTGTCCAGATTCCAAGCTGCTGATCCTATATCGAACAGTATGACATATGGGCTGCCCTCTATCAACCATCTTCCAAAGAAGACCTGTGGGAAAGGAGAAGAAAGCAGAAAATACCAGAGTGAATGTAAAGGCCAGTCAGCAGAAATGTGCACAGCCAGCAGACACTAAGTGTTTGCCATCAGCACCACGTGGCCATAGCCTTACAGACACAGGACCTGTGGTTTTCCTTTCAAAATGCATGGAATAATCCTGGACCAAAGGCAGGGGTGAAAAGAAACTGCAATCTTTTAGGAACATTTGAGTGCTGAGTGATGCAGTTGATAAGTACGATGTGCTGGACATGCTGGAGAGGTGTGCTGAGGAGAAGCTCATGAGGTTCAATAAGGCAAAGTGCAAGGTCTTGCACCTAGGTCAGGGCAATCCTAGATATCAGTCCAAGCTGGGGATGATGAGAGCAGCCCTGCAGAAAGGGACTTTGGAGTGCTGGTGGTTGAGAAGCTGGACATGAGCCAGCAATGGGCACTTGCAGCCCAGAAGACCAATGGCAGCCTGGGCTGCATCAAAAGCAATGTGGCCAGAGATGATGAGAGGTGATTCTGCAGCTCTGCTCTGCTTGGGAGACCTCAATTGCAGTGCTGTGTCCATGTGTAGAGCCCTCAACACAGGAAGGACATGGACCTGATGGAGCAGGTCCAGAAGAGGGCCATGAAGATGAGGGGACTAGATCACCTCTGCTATGAGGACAGGCTGAGGGAGCTGGGGTTGTTCAGCCTAGAGAAGAGAAGGCTCCAGGTGGACCTAATAGCAGCCTTCCAGTACCTGAGGGGGGCTACAAGGAGGTTGCAGAGGCCTGCAGTGATAGGACAACGGACAATAGTTTGAAATGAGAGAAGAGCAGATTTAGATTGCATGTTAGGAACAACATACAATCCATGGGGGTGCTGGAACACTGCAACAGGTTGCCCGGGGAGGGAGTTGAGGCTAAATCCCTGGAGATATTCAAGGTCAGGCCGGACAAAGCACTGAGCAACCTGATCTAGTGGAGGATGTCTCTGCTGACTGCAGGGGGGTTGGACTGGATGACCTTTGGGGGTCCCTTTGAACCCAAACCATTCTGTGATTTTATAATTTTGTTTTAAAGACTTTAGATTTTGTTGCAATGTTATTTATTCACACCCCCCCCCCCCCCCCCCCAACACCTCCCCCCCCCCCCAATATGTCCATAGTAAGAGGACTAAATCCAAGTCTGAATTTTAGGGAGCTTTTCATTTGAGTCTCCTGCTCTTTCTCTGCTGTGGTGGTCTAAAGTGCCTCTTGCCCTCTTCTCCCATGAGAAGATTTTAGTAAGTTTTCATACTATTGGCATGTTTGGTTCAATGTGCAGGAAGCTGGCATGGTCAGCTGGAACTGGGCGATTCCTCCACGGTGGCCAGTGCTGTGCAAGAGCATCTCTGGCCATCCTGTCTGTGGAGTGTCTTAGGAGACAACTGAAGTGCCCATCCATTAGCAGTGTTAAACCCAAGACTTGGATTAGCCATCTGAAGGAATTTCTTTACTATGAGGGATGACAGACATTGGAACAGGTTGCCCAGAGATGTGGTAGATGCCCCATCCCTGGAGACATTCAGGGCCAAACTTGATGGAGCCCTGAGCAACCTGATCTATTTGGAGGTGTCTCTGCTGACTGCAGGGGGATTGGGCAAGATGAGCTTTGCAGTCCATTTCAACCCTATACCCTGTGTGACTCTGTGTGTGTCTGTGAAGGAGAGTCAGCTTCTTGTGTGCTTATTTCAGGCCACGCAGGTTTCGTATTCAGGACAAGGAAGTTAAAAAGCAGGGAGAGGATGTGAACCCAGACTTCATCTAAATATGGAGTCAGGTTGTGGCAAGGAAGGCTTCTCACTTGAGAATTCCTGGGTCCCCTGGCTTCAAGGGATGCATTGTGATGCATAAGCAAAACCCAGACACACACGTTAATAGGATCAGCACAGCCCTGGGGCAGTGGAACGTCATTATGGAAGATCAAAGCCAGACTTGACGTACCTAGCTTTGCTGCTCTACATGAACACTCCAGCAGCACAGGGCACATGTTAGGCTGGTGCAATTGAATGCACTGCTGGAGCAGCACGAAGTACATGTGTACAGCACTGCAACTAACCTGCCCCACAGGCCTTTTTAGCTGTTTCCCAAACAAGAGCATGCTACCTGGCTGGCAGAGACATCTCTTTGTAAGCAACTATCAGTCACTTATGAAAATCTGATTAGAAAAACAGAACAGCAGTCAGATTAGACCTTTTAGCATGAACCTCAGCTTGGAAAATGCAAGCATCACATGAAGTTAGTGTCCCCAGCAATCTCCAAGCTGTGGCACACAGACATCCAACAATGCACTTCTACATAACATGCAGCGGGACACTTGATCCTAATGACAGCAGAACTGCTGCTATGAAGGGAGATAACACATTGCCAGTGCCACAGCAGGTGACAGGCCAAGAGCTTCATGAATTTCTACCCTAAAGTGTGTTTTGCCCCTCAGCAACAGAACCTTGTATAAATGCTTCCTTGCTGCTGCCTCTCAATGCTTCTCCTATCAGTTCAGCACACATCATAAGCAGACAATTCTTCCTTCTGCAAACTAGCACCTCTGAAGGACTCAGTGCTGAATTAGTGAAAGTGAATTCTCAGTGCTGAATTAGTGAAGGTGAATTCTACATCTCTGATGAGGACTTTCAAGGAAGAAGGTCAGATTTAGTCTGTGTTACCCTCCACCATTTTCTGGTAATCAGTTGTCCTCAAGGCTGCAACTATGTGCAGCTTAGTAGGTCATTCACTGACACAGCAGATTCTGCTCCTTTCAGCAGTTCACCTTTATTTGGTGGAGAAACTGAGCCACAAAAGAGTCTATAAAGTTTGACACAGAAAACACTGGTTTAAAGTTGTCTAGGAAACATGTAAATTCATTCCTTGTGCTGTGGTTTAGCCTCTCTTCCTAGGGAAGAGGTATCTGGTTGCATTGATCTGAGCAAGCAAATCTTTGTCCCTGTGGCTTGTCCCTTACTGCTTTTCAACTCAATATAAAGCTACATAAGAACATTTGTGAGCTAGTGGAACACTCTTCTCTCTCCAGCACAAACACACCAAATGTAAGAGTTCATTCAAAGTAAGGTCATATTATATCTACTGAAATCTCACTGTATTTAGAGACTAGATAAATAAGTCATTAATCCAATTAAGCAGCCTTGCAGATTAATTACTGTTAAAACCTGTAATTGGATAAACCAGTTCTTCCTCAAAAATAACCTTTAATGAATTGACTCTGCTGTTCCAACAGTGGATTCTGAGCCTTTCCCATTGTGACATTGACCAGGTTTGCTGTGTCAAGTGGAATCACGCTGGCAAGAGCATTAACCAAAACTCTAATCTCCTCAGAGTCAGCTTTGTTGCCCTGGGAAGCAGTAACACATCTGATTTACCTGACACCCTTGGCTTTTCATGGTATCCATTGCCTTCTTAACTGCAGGGTTTGGAGGCTCACATGCTTCCACCTGAGTCTTCACATTATGCTCAAAATAGGGACCAATGAGAAAATAGTTTTCACCCCATTCATCTGCTGTAGTTTTGGCCTTTGTCTGGATCACAGTGTAAATGCCTCCCACTGCAAAAGAAGATCACAAAGAACAAAATGTAGACAGGGGAACAGGCCACAAAGCTCTGGGTCAGAGAAGTCTCTAAGTAAATAATTTCAGATATTCAGATTTGCCAGGCTCTATCAAATGAATACAAGGTCGGGCTCTGAAATGGATCAGAGCTTTGTGGCTCAGTTGTGGAGTATGCAACTCCAAAGCAGGCTGTGTTTTACTTACTCCTGGGTGACTGCATTTACCTTCCCTGAATTTCTCCTCCAATCTCAAATGGAGATCCCAAACTCTTACCTAGTCTGTGATTTCAAAAAACATCTGCTAGGTGTTCTGTGTCACACCACCAATGCTTAACCAATATATTGTTTTAGTCTTGTGTTATTCTCTTTACACTCAAATTGTGGGATTCAAATCCTGGGGCTCCTGCTTCCACTCTCCCATGCCTCATCTGGATTCTCCTGCATCCCAAGCAGAGCCTTCTACTTTGTTATTGCAGCAGTGACCACTTCCAAACACACATTTCATGATGTGGAAATATATGTGGTGAGAACTAAGCTGGCACTTCCAGCTTGTTTTACTCAAATCATTGAGGGAAGGTGAGGGACTGATGGATTTCATTGGCTACTGACTATAAAAACGGATTTGGACCGCTATCCTCAAAGCAAAAGGTGTCTGTTCCTTTACCATTCTAAACAGATGATGAAGTTGCAATGAATGGAGCCTACATTGCCCATATAAATGCCTGCAGCACCTTCCACCAAAATCTTGTGTGTTTTTAAACACAGCAATGGGCACTCACAGCCTAGAAGGCCAGTGGCATCCAGAGAGGTGATTCTGCCACTTTACTCCACTCTGGTGAGATCTCACCTGCAGTGCTGCATCCATCTCTGGAGCCCACAACACAGGAAGGACATGGACCTGAGAGAGCAGGTCCAGAGGAGGGCCATGAAGATGATTAGGCAGCTGGAGTCCAGGCCCCTTCCACCAGCAGGGACATCCTCCACTAGAGCAGCTTGCGCAGAGCATTGTTCAGCCTGACCTTCAGTATCTTCAGGGATGGGGCCTCAACCACCTCTCTAGACAACCAGTTGCAGTGTTCCAGCAGCCTCATGGTGCAGAACTTGTTCCTAACATCCAATCCAAATCTGCTCTTCTCTCATTTCAAGCCATTGCCCCTTGTCCTGTCACTGCAGGCCTTTGCAAACAGTCCCTCTGCAGCCTTCTTGTAGCCCCCTTCAGCTACTGGAAGGCTGCTGTTAGGTCTGCCTAGAGCCCAGGCTGAACAGCCCTGGCTCCCTCAACCCACCCTCATAGCAGAGGTGCTCCAGACCCCTGATCATCTTTGTGGCGCTCCTCTGGACCCTCTCCACCAGGTCCATGTCCTTCCTGTAGGCTCCAGAGCTGGACCCAGCACTCCAGTGAGGTCTCCCCAGAGCAGAGTAAAGAGTACTAAGAAAGCTGCAGCTCAGTAGCTGGGTAGAGCCTGGACCTGTGTTTTGTATAGCCAACAGCTGAGTATTTATTTTCACAAGGCTTTGCTTAGGATCACTGTGTGGTATGAAGTGTGCTCTACCAAAGATGTATGGAAGGCCTGTTCTGAAGGAAAGAGGGGAGGGTATGCTGTGCTCTGCCATCATAATTTGATGCACAGCAAGGTAAAGAACATTTCAGGGTAATGATTTGCATGAAATACAAGGAAAAGTACTTAGGATGAAAATAAAAGAGTGTGTTTTGCAGACTGAAAACTCTTCTGAAGATAGCTTGATGATCTTGGAGGTCTTTTCCAACCAAACCAATTCTATAGCTGTCATAAAAGCTCTGGGTTACCTGGTTGAAAGCTTTTGTCTTCTCTCCTATTGTGGAAATAGGAGTCACAAAACATGTCTGTGCATAAGCTTTAATTGACAGGGAGAGAAGCTGCATGTGAAACTATGCATGTGGGAAGTGTAGGGCATAACTTAAAAAAAGAGCTCTCAGGAAATTCAAGGAATACATCAAGTATCATTATGCTTTCAAGAAGGACCTAAGGAAACTGAAAGAGTCCAGCACAGAGCCACAAGGATGCTGAAGGCAGTGGAACATCTCCCTGCTGAGGAAAGGCTGAGGGAGCTGGGGCTCTTCAGCCTGGAGCAGAGGAGCCTGAGGGGTGACCTCATTCATGTTGATAAAGATGTGAAGGGCAGTGTCAGGAGGATGGAGCCAGGCTATGCTCAGTGATGTCCAATGATAGGACAAGGGACAATGAGTGCAAGCTGGAGCAGAGGAGGTTCCACAGGAACATAAGAAGAAAGTTTTTCCCTGTGAGGGTGAGAGCGCCCTGGAGCAAGCTGCCCAGAGTGGTTGTGGTGTCTGTATCTCTGGAGGCATTGCAAAGCCGTGTGAAAGTGTTCCTGTGTGCTCTGGCAGGGGGTTTGGACTGGATAATCTTTGAAGGTCCCTTCCAACCCCTAACATTCTGTGACTCTGTGAAGGGACAGCTTATATCTGGAAATACCTGTGCCAGGAGCCAATGCACCACATCCTCTACTAAGTAACAGAATAAGAGTTCATAGATCCCCCTGGGGCCTAACAGAATAACAACAACTTGGTGAACCTTATTCTTCACTAGTATGATGTTGCAAGGACATATTATAAACAGAAAACCTTTACAAACAACAAGGATGAACCAACATCTCATGATGTTGCAAGCTTCTGTGTGCAGCCTCTGAAGTTTTGTACTTTGAAACGGGTTTTAAAACAAACAAGGAAAGACAAAATGGGGAACTGATGCAGAAAAAGGAAAGAGAGAGAGATCAGACCCAGAGAATGGGTTCAGATTGTCACAAACATGGAGAATTAGCAGCAAAATGCAGGGCTAGGTTTGAGTTTTGCCTCTCCACAAAAATGCTTTGTGAAATTTGAAGTTTTAAGCCTTGTTTTAAAAACCCCTTTAGAGAAAAATTATTTCTACTCTTTCCTTTTAAAATGCTGTTTGAAGTTTTTTTCACCAGACTGGGGGGGGGGGGGGGGGGGGGGGGGGGGGGCGGAAATCAAGCTCTAAAGGAAATCAACATAAAATTGTTTTCCTTCTTGATTTTTCTTTCCATTCTTCTCCTTTTTATTTTTCCCCCCCAAAAAATAATGTGGTGTGGATAAGGAAAAACCAAATGCTTAATGAGATAAGAAATGTCTTCATTTGAGAGAAGTTTGGCTTTTTTTGTAGTGATCTCTCTAAAAACAAAAAAAGGAAGATGAAACCAAAATAGTTTCTCAGGAAACATTCCACAGAATCATTTTTAAGGGGTTTGAATGTTGTCAAATACATTACCACAATGAATTTGTCTGAAGGAGTTATCTGCATCACTCCAACCACTTTTTTTCCCTCTTTCCTCAGCTGAACTCCTGGTGCATTATTTCTGTTGTGTATTTAAAATCCAAGCAGCAGTTAGAGCCCACCAGGATAGGCATCAGAACTATCTAAATAAATAAAAAGTCAAGAACAGTCTCTTGATACCATAGGATTATGTTGGGGCTGTTCAGACCAGAGAAGAGAAGCCTCCAGGAAGAACTTCGAGCAGTATCTGTAAGGGACCTACAAGAAGGCTGCAGATGGACTTCTTACAAGGCCTTGTAGTGACAGGACAAGGGGCAATGGCTTTGAGCTGGAAGAGGGGAGATCAAGACTGGAGATTAGGAAGAAATTCTTTCCAGTGAGGGTGGGGAGACACTGGAACAGGTTGCCCAGAGAGGTTATGGATGCCCAGGGAGGTTGTGGATGCCTCGGGAGGTTGTGGATGCACCCTCCCTGAAGGTGTTTAAGATGAAGCCTTCAGCAACCTGGCTAGTGGAAGGTGTCCCTGCCTGTGGCAGGTGGGTTGGAACTAGATGATCTTTAAATCCCTTCCAGCCTAAAGCATTCCATGAATCTATGTCTGCCATGGTACCCAAGAAAGCAGTGAGACCCCAAGTTCAGGATACAAATTAACTTCACCACCACAGCTGCTAGTTACACTTTTCACCTCCTCCCCTCAGACTATGACTCTGATTTATAGATGTAGTAAAATGGTACTTGCATTTTAAACTTTTCTTGGCCTGCATTCTATTGCTTGTTGAGGTATTTTGGAACAATTTCTAGAATAAGCTTACAACAGGCTTCAGGTGAAACCCCTCCCCCCCTGCATCTTCGGATAGCACACGATTTTCATGTAATTTCTGGCTGTGTTGGTGGCCAAGACTCATCAGGAGAGAGAAGTTCTCTAAATTCTGTGAAATTCTGGCATCCCAAAGCCATTCTGAAAAAATACTGAAACACTGAAATTTCTGACAGATGTCCACAATACAGAAGCTATTTCTGTGTACATCATCCCCGATGCTCAAGATTTCACTGGAGATTGATCTGACGTCGTTCTGCCTCCCCGCTCTCAAATGCGCAGAGCTTGGATGCTGTGCTTATGCCAAGCTGATGCCAGCTCATCCCCACTCCAGTTCTGGGCCCCTCAGTTTAGGAAGGATGTTGACTTGCTGGAACGAGTCCAGAGAAGGGCAACGAAGTTTGTGAGGGGTTTGGAGTACAGCCCTGTAAGGAGAGGCTGAGGGAGCTGGGGTTGCTTAGCCTGGAGGAGACTCAGGGGTGACCTTATTACTCTCTACAACTACCTGAAGGGAGGTTGTAGACAGGCAGATGTTGGTCTCTTCTCCCAGGCAGCCAGTACCAGGACAAGAGGACACAGTCTCAGGCTGCACCAGGGGAAGTTTAGGTTGGATGTTAGGAAGAAGTTCTATACAGAGAGAGTGATTGGCCATTGGAATGGGCTGCCCGGGGAGGTGGTGGAGTCACCATCACTGGAGGTGTTCAGGAGAAGACTTGATGGGGTGCTTGGTTGATGGTTTAGTTGTTTAGGTGGGTTGGATTGGTTGATGGGTTGGACGTGATGATCTTGAAGGTCTCTTCCAACCTGGTTTATTATTCTATTATTCTATTCTCTTATTCTATTCCCCAAACTGTGTTAGCTCAGGTGTGTCACAGATGACAGCATTCACTTTCTGCCAAGGAACTTCCACCATGAAAAGATGTTTAACACAGAGAAATTCAGGGTTGAATTTCCAAGAGCCTGGATTTCCACCAGAGAAATTGTGCACACAGCTCTGCTGCTTCAGGGTGAGCTGAACCAAGGCTTGGTTTTAAGCAGTCTTCAATCCAATAGGGATGGAAGCAAATATTTAGGATTCATCTACCAATGGCTCTTGAGCTAATCTGTTCACAGCTGAATGATGACACAAGCTGGCTGCCTGCCCAGCATTTTTAAGCATTCTTCTATTCTCTCTCTAAAAGCTGTTAGTTGTACAGCAGAAAATACTAATCTAAATATTACTGGAATGATTTTAAAGACATTGTTATAGAGCACACATCAGATCTAGAACATTCTCAGCTCTTCTCAGTGTAGCAGAACCCCCCCAAAATTACAGCTAGCTGTTATTCTAACTTACAGAATTAGATGTGTCCCCTCTACCCAGATGAAACACTTCAGCATTCAGTGGGCAAGCATTTAAAAGAGGTTTAAGGGGACAGAGCCATTTTCATTTTGGGAAATGTCCAGAGCTGCTGCCATGGCCTTTGGCTGCTTGCTTTTGATAATTCCCATCTGTGGGGTTTCAGAGTCAGCTTCTACACAGCTTGCAGCCACTTGGCTCGTGCTCCTGTACTTGAAGTTTTTAGTGGTCTTCATGCTGTGGAGGAAAGGAAACCAATCTTCTGCAGACAGATATGACCAGACCTGGCTTTACCAGAGCATTGTGGCCAGGAGTGAAGAGGAAGCATGAAAAACACTGAGCTTCCCCATGATTATCACAAGATTGTGTAGCACTGCAGTGCACTGGGGTCTGTCCCTGCCTGCTCTTTTCTCCTTCTGCCACAGAAACACAGTAACTGAGTTTCACAGTATGGGTCTTGTCCATCAGTGAGGAGTCAAATAAAGAAAGAAAACCCATGCAAAATAAACTACACCTTTCTAATTTCTTCAGCAGAAGCCTTTCAATACAAGAGGATTTCAATGTTGTGCTTGGTTTAGGTGGCAGGTTCCTTTTCACATGAGTTGGAGGAAGGGGGAGGGAAGGCCACACTGGCAAATGAGCCTTTTTTTCTTTCTCATTCTCTCCTTTAGCTACTTCATCTTGGCTTGCTCCAGAGAGAAAAGAGGAGAAAGAAGAGCAACCAAGATGTTGGTGCTTTCCAATACATGTGTCAGAGGCTGCAGTTAGCACAGGCTGTAGCCAGGACAGAGAACATAACATGGAGAAGGAGAGCTCTGCCTTTTTAGTGCATTTATTAAATGACCTAGACTTAAAAAAAAGGGAGAGACAGCTTCATTGTGACAGCTGCAGAGAAATAAGTGATGAGACTCTGGAAATAACAGACATTTGTAGATCTCTGAGCCCTGAATTCAGACAGCTGACCTGTCCTTCTCTACAGCTGCATCTCATGCCTCAGTTACCAACCAGCACCACCAGAGAAATCCTA
Source organism: Melanerpes formicivorus (assembly GCF_026170545.1). Taxonomy (NCBI): domain Eukaryota; kingdom Metazoa; phylum Chordata; class Aves; order Piciformes; family Picidae; genus Melanerpes; species Melanerpes formicivorus. The sequence continues at coordinate 9,711,193 of NW_027142360.1, read as the reverse complement.
GTGAGTGCTTGCTCCCCATGGGCAGCCCAGCAGATGAAGATCCTCTCACACTAGGTGTAATCAAATGCACTCCGATTTGCAGGGCCCAAGCTCTGAAGGAGAATACAGTTAAGAGGTTCAGAAAACAGCTCAAGACCAGGACCTATAACAAGACTGTTTACAGGTGTGAGTGAGGATAGCTCCGGTAGCGTGTTCTCACTGTGAGGAAGACATTCAGCCTTACTGTCACCGCCAAAGAGAAATGGAGGAACCACTAAGAAGATGGAAGGAGGAAACGTGCCCATGGCCAAGCACCTAGTGATGTGCACAGTTAACATAATGACTCAAGCTCTCTCCTGTAGGCAGCAGCAGCTTGACACCACTTTGGCAGTGCAAACCAACTTTGGATTGCCAGAAAGGAAGAAAAATCTTCACATGAAATACTCAAGATTTGCTTTTCAGGCAACAAACCCAGCTAATGCTTATCTTCTGCTCTATCACAGGAACATATCCAGCAGCAGTCCTGTGTGACCTGCTCTAGGTGATACTGCTCTAGCAGGGGGTTGGACTGGATGATCTTTGGAGGTGCCTTCCAACCTCTAAAATTCTGTGTTTAGAACTAAAACACTAAATCATGCAGTAGTAGTAAATCTATGTGGGGTTGGCCTAGTCAATTAGTTCTTCCTTCTGCTGAAGGAGGTGGGATAGCAACTTCTACTGTATGTATTTCCTAAGCCTAGGTAGCTCCTGTGGTGACCACCCCTCTGTATTTCGTTGGCTCCTCTCTCCTAAGGAATACAGTGCCCTCACACCAGGGTACAGAATCTCACCATGTGAGTCAGACACTCAGTTGCCCAGAAAATATTTAAAAGCCACCAAATCCCAAAAGTTTGGTATCAAGGTAGGAGGGGACAAAAAAGCACAGAATGTTTCCAGTCATGGTTGGTAAAAGGAAACTGTGCAGAGAGATCCCCATTCTGCTGAAGAAGTTGTTTGCAATCAGTAATTCAGTCAGCCTTGCTTGAATCTTGTGGGTTTGGGAAGTGGTGTAATTAACAGCACTTTCTTTTAAAATCAACTGAATATATAGTCATTAATTCGCTCCAAAAATGGGAGGTTAATACCTTTTAGCCATGTCTAGATTTCACTTCAGTGCTCCATGTACCATTATAAACTGGGGACTGACCTGTTTGCTGGAGAGCAGTGAAAGGGAAAGGGACCTGGAGGTCTGGGTGGACAGAAGGATGCCCATGAGCCAGCAATGTGCTCTTGCGGCCAATAAGGCCAAGGGCACCCTGGGGTGGATTAGAAGGGCTGTGGTGAGTACGTCAAGAGAGGTTCTCCTGCCCCTCTGCTCTGGTGAGGCCACATCTGGAACATTGTGTCCAGTTCTGGGGCCCTCAGGTCAAGAAGGACCTCAAGGAACTATTTGAGAGTCCAGCACTGAGCCACAAAGATGCTGAAGGCAGTGGAGCTGGGGCTCTTGAGCTTGGAGTCAAAGAGCCTGAGGGGTGACCTCATTCATGTTGATCAAGATGTGAAGGGCAGTGTCAGGAGGATGGAGCCAGGCTCTGCTTGGGGGTGTCCAATGACAGGAGAAGGGGCAATGGATGCAAGCTGGAGCAGAGGAGGTTCGATGGGAACATTAGGAGAAACTTTTTCCCTGTGAGGGTGCCAGAGCCCTGGAACAGGCTGCTCAATGGGGCTGTGGAATCTCCTTCTCTGGACACATTCCAAACCTGCCTGGAGGCATTGCTATGTGACCCACAGGGTGATCCTGCTGTGGCAAAGGAGTTGGACTTGACGATCATTTGAGAGCCGGTCCAACCCTTAAAGTTCTGTGAGTATGAGGACATCCGAATTTCCTAGATCTCTGCTGCCACCTGCTTGCTAGTTTACTTAGCACGGACACTGCAAATGTAAATGCTTTGTGCTCCAAGTTCTGACAGCAGTAAATTGACTCAAACAGCTTAACTGAAGTTACTGAAAAATAAACCCCCTGTGATCCGAGGTGCAAAAGCTACTTTGTACTCCTCAAGGGTACTGACAGTCCTCACCAACTTTAAATGACCCATGCAAAATTGCACTGCAGTGAAGATTCCATACCAAGAGTTACCACAGAACAGTAATTCCAGTTTCACCATAGGGATAAACCCTTGCACTATCTGTTCCTCTCACACACATTTGCCCTCTAGAGTTAAAATCTTACTGTATTCCAGATCCCCTTCTCCTGACTAAATGTGCCAGGACACGTGAGGGCAATTATTTACTCACACTGCCTCACTTTTCTGGTGAAAACAAGGCCTGTTCCCCCTTGAACAACAGCTAGCTGAAAGGGGATGATCTGCTGACTGAATTAGAAATGGAGGCAGAGGATCTTTGCACAATGAGCAGCATGCACTTTGCCTGACAGGCTGCATGCACTGAACACACATTCAATGTGTACACAAGCACAAAGAATGAAGTCCCTGTCTGGCATTGCTCCTGTTTGCAAAGACCAGTCCAAAAGGCTTTCAAAAGCTGGTATAAAGACTGCTGGTCATTGACATCTGGTTTTTGCTCAGTTGTTTCAGTGCAGCTGTGTTTATTTATACCTCTTTTAAACGTGGCCTCTTCTCCACACTGCTCTGGAAGGCAGACAGAGACTGCTCATCTGCTCTGAATCTGATGTCTGGTTTACAGCTCATTTTCATGTGCTGTATTCCCAAGGGAATTTGCATGGAAGGTGAAATATTAGCAGGTCCAAAGCAACATCTTCAATGTTCATACATCTGCACACAGGGGCACAACACTGAGATGTTTAAACAACCTACCCCAGTGGTGCACCATGCAAAGACACACAGCCATCCTGAGGACGTGCTCACCCCACACAAGCACCGGCAGATGCACGCAGGATTACACAGGCACTCCCTCCAGCACGGCAGCTCTGCAGCCTGCTTTCCCCCAGTCTCCCTTTGATGCCTTTCTGGTCCAAGCCCTTCATGCCTCCTGTGAAAGCAGCAATACTAATTCCTAAGAGCGTTGTACAAACCTTTGTTGGTAACTTCCCAAGAAACTTCAAAGAGCAACAAATCCTCCACGGGTAGGTCTTCGTCCTCCCACTGAGGCAGCCCGTTCAGAGAAGTCATGGACAGTGATCTAGCCAGTGGCATTTTCTTCAGCCCTTGAATGCTCACCACGCAGGCTGCAACAGCTAGCAAATGTCCAGTTAATGTGGCAGTTCTCTGCAGTTCTGGTTAGAGCAGTCTGCTGCTGTGCAGGACTCCAAGGAGAAAATTATTCAGATAGCTGGGAGCTAATGGGTTTAAACTGTCTGACCACCAGCATTAAATTGGCTCAGCAAAATCCTCAGAGCTTGAGAAACAGCTGCTGGTAGGGGTAAGAATTTAAGGCTGATCTGAGAAAGGTCTTGACTGTTTTGGGGCCAGGGCTTGCTCTTTTTTTCTTTTTTCCCTCTTAGAGAAAAAAAAAATGGTTTCAGGTCTTCAGCCACAGCATTCGGTATCTACCACCTCAGGGATAACTGGAACTTGATTGTCAATTCAGTACTTCCCTGAGCAAACTCCAGCAGGGAGGAGGACACTGAGTTCACCTCCTGATTTGAGTTCTGCCCCTGAGTCCTCCCCTCAAGATCCACCCTCCCATTAACACCCACTCTGTCTGCTGGCCACCTGCTGACTGGGTGAGGAGGCTCGTTCTGCATGATGTCTCTCAGATTACTTGTTGGGTTAAATGCTGTCACCTGTTCTTGTCCAGTCCCCAGTCTGTAAGCACTACTTTACCTTACACCTTTCTTCTGCAATTAACTCCAGCTGTGTTTCTAGGGTTCTGTGCAAGCTGCTGGCTTCATTCTGCTCTCGAGCAGGCCTCCAACCCTGACAGCTTTTACAGTCAGAGCTACAAAGGCTCTATCCCTACTTTGACACACTGTGGCCCTACTTGCAGTCCTGGTCCCTGATTTTCTACCTATTTTGTCTTTTTCTATGCTACTGTGCTTTTCCGGTTCCTGGATCCATGTCCTCTGCTGAGGGAAGCTAGTGAATAGTATTTCAGGGAACAGTGCTCCCCTGTCTTGCTCCAGCACAGAGCTGGGATGCTCCAAGTGTTGCAGGTGCATCTGCAGGGATGTCAGTTCCTAAATCGAAACATGAGGTCCTCAAAGCTTCATAGGCAGTCACCTGCTTGGAAGATGCTTATGTGCTTACACATCTGTGCCAGTGCCTCTGGGACAGCTGTGTGAGTTGAATCCGATTCTGAGCTTAGAGCACAGCCTGCCCAAAACCTGCAGTTCAGCAGTGAGCAAATCTGCAGGTGAGATCCAGGGCATCTCTGGCACTGTGGAGAGTAACACTGAGCCAGCAGGCGGGGGCTGCACAGTAACACAGAGGGAAAGGTTTTTGAGCTCACCTAAGACAAAACAAGTTCAAGGTGACTGGTCTAGAAGACAGGCAGCCCACCTGCATGAAAATCTCTTAGGACATAACATAATACAGCTGAGCCTACCTTAATGGCTAACTGTCCTCCAAAAGAATGACTCTTACACTTACACCTCTCAAGCACAAGCCCGAGGTGAGGCTGAGGGAGCTGGGCTTGTTTAGCCAGGGGAGACCTTATTGCTCTCTACAACTACCTGAAGGGAGGTTGTAGCCAGGAGGGCGTTGGTCTCTTCTCCCAGGCAACCGGCACCAGAACAAGAGGACACAGTCTCAAGCTGTGCCAGGGGAACTTTAGGCTCGAGGTGAGGAGAAAGTTCTTCACAGAGAGAGCTGGGTGCCCTGTTTCGAGGCACACACTGCAAAAAGCGTCGCTTTAGAGGACCCAGGAGGAGGGCTTTGTCCCAGCCTGCTCCCTAGCTGCGGCCGACGGCCCCGGGCCCCAGAACGCAGCGCGGGGGGATCCCACCCGGCCCTCGGCTGCCCTCCTGCGGCGCCGGCGGGCGGCGCCTCACAGCGGTCAGGCCGCTGGCCCTGCTAGCAGGAGGGCAGGCAGGGCGCCGCCGTGTGGCACCGGCGGGAATGGCGCTGGGGCGCTGCGCTTGTGTCAGGCGCCACGTACGAGCATTTTGTTAGCAAAAATGCGACCTCCACTGGGGGAACCCGCGCCCGCTCCCTTTGTTTCAGTAACTAGCGCGAGCTGCAGCTTCCCAGAGGGAAACCAGATGGGTTCGCCGGTGCATGGACAGCTAAACCTCTAGTAGTCATGCCAGATAGTAACGAACCAAGATTTACTGAGAGGGATAAACCGACCTTTTGATCAAATCACACAATCCCTGAACGTGAGGGGTTTGAAGGGGCCTCCAAAGATCATCTACTCCAACCTCCCTTCCAGAGCAGCATCAGCTAGAGCAGATCACACAGGAACATATCCAGTTGGGTTTGGAATATCTCCAGAGAGGGAGACTCCGCAACCTCTCTGGGCAGCCTGCTCCAGGGCTGTGGCACCCTCAAAGTCAAAAAGTTTTCAAAGTGATTCAATTCAGCCAGACATGTGTTACCTCAGCACAATGAAGAACCACTTCAGACTACTAGCTTTTCAGTTGGAAAATCAACTTCAGCCTCCCTGGCTGCATGTGAGGCAGCACGCGTTAGGGGAAGAACCACCTCAGCGTGTGGGAGTTTGTGATGACAGAACTATCTAGGTGTGGCTTGTTCTAAACAGAGCTCTGCCCTCAAGGTTTGCCCATGTTAACAAAAAGCCCCATGTTAACAACAAGCAGAAAAGAAACATTAAAAAGATTCATACACATTGAGTCAAATTTTACAGAAGGAAGCCAAAACAGTTTGTAGCAATTACTGAGGTACACACACCCTTCTGCAGAAACAGAGCAGTGGGTGGCACTCAGGAGATTAGTATGAATTCTCCAAGGTCTTTATTGTTCATCTGCAGCACTGTGTCCAGTTCTAGGCCCCTCACTTCAAGAAGAACCTCAGGGAACTGCTTGAGAGAGTCCAGCACAGAGCCACAAAGATGCTGAAGGCAGTGGAACATCTCCCTGCTGAGGAAAGGCTGAGGGAGCTGGGGCTCTTGAGCTTGGAGCAGAGGAGCCTGAGGGGTGACCTCATTCATGTTGATCAAGATGTGAAGGGCAGTGTCAGGAGGATGGAGGCAGGGGTGTCCAATGATAGGACAAGGGGCAATGGGTTCAAGGTAGAGCAGAGGAGGTTCGATGGGAGCATAAGGAGAAACTTTTTTTCCCATGAGGGGTACCAGAGCCCTGGAGCAGGCTGCTCAGGGAGGTTGTGGAATCTCCTTCTCTGGCAACATTCCAAACCCCATGGATGTGTTCCTGTGTGACCTGCTCTAGGTGATGCTGCTTTGGCAGGGATGTCGGACTGGATGATCTTTGGAGGCCCCTTCAAACCCCTAACATTTGGTGATTGTGTGATTTGACCAAAAGTTTGGTTTGTCCTTCTCACTAAATTTTGGTTCATGATAACCCTTAGTTTTATGAAGCCCATGGAAAAGAGTCACAAAGCAACCAGCAAAATGGGTGATTTCTGTGAGGAATAAAAAGTCCTTGCCTCAGGCTGAACAACACAAGATCCTTAATAAAACAAAACAAAGCTCTGAGCAAGCTGATCTAGTGGAGGATATCCTGCTGACTGCGTGGGGTTGGACTAGATGACCTTTGGAGGTTTCTTCCACAAACCATTCTATGATTCTTTGAACCAAGACTGGGCCCAACTCTGCATAAGGAGTTCTGATCCTCTGGAACAGCCATACCACTCTGCTGTCTCTTGTGACATTTTCAGAGTAGTCTTTCCATTATGTAGCCTGTAATTATTTATACTTGCAAATGTAAGAGGGTCTAGGTCCTCACAGCAATTAAAATAACATTGCTGGTCTTACCTCATGTGAGTCAAGCAAATTGTCCTCAGTACTTTCTAAAGCATTCTGCTGTGCTGCTTCTTCCTGGCTGTGCTACTTCTTCCTGGCTGTGCTACTCCACCCCCCAGCATCACAATGTTTTCTGTTAGACCAAGGAGTGAGGAAAAGTACCTCTTGATACAAACGAATGTGGTTAAAGCCCACGTGTGGATTGCCTTTTGTGGGCTAAAACAAGCACAAAGTTCATGTATCCATGGGCTGTACAAAACACAAGATAATCATGTCTGTTATGCTCAGAAAAAAACCCACAGGTATCTTGTAGAGATAAAGCTCAATGGCAATATAGTTATTAAGGAATTGATATGGTTGATAAAAGAGTCTGTTATGGACAGACTCCAAGTAACAGCAGCAGGCTGGTGTTAAGCACACATACAGAAAGTATTATACAGCCATGCAGCTGCAATAAAGATACAAGATTGCATGATAAGACTCCTAATAAAGCTTATTGGGTAATTAATACACTTGCAGAAGGCTTATAAACATTCAAGTGAATGCAAAAAAAAATGATTTGAAAAGCCTATTTGTAAAACTATCAAAATCCCCTGAGAACCTCAGACCTAGTTAACACTTTTGAACCAATCCCCCCTTCTCACAAGGCCATTTTAGCACTGTTTAGATTTCTTACGATTTTTCCTCCAGGAGATCATCTCCCCAGGAGCACTTTTTGTACCAACTTACCATGCAAACCAATGTTTTTTCTTTATTCATTCAGTACCCTGCTTTATTGGTGTTCCCTTTCTCTGTAACAGGAAAAATTTCCCCCCATTGAGAACTGTCAGACAGTGGAATCATCTCCCAAGGAAGCAGTGGAGTCCCCTCTACCAGTCATTCTTAAGACTCAGCTTGACAGGCTGCTGGGCCATGTCATTGCAACCTAGAATGTTGGACCAGACAATCCCTGAAGTCTCTTCCAACCTGGTATTCTATGATCCTCACTAGCTCCCTGGTTGTTTAATGTATAGGCACAAAAGGTCTTGTGCTGTTGAGTCTCATGATCACAAACAGAAACATCTCTATAGACTCAGAGTGGGATTGAAGGAATGGTTTACAAACTCTAGGTGACAGTAGCTTTTCACTCAAGCATTGATTACAACATCCCTTTCAAAATGTCCCAAGCTGCCTTAGGTCTGCTGGCTGTAATGTATGACCCCATCATTCACTGGATGACTTTAATGGGTGATGAATGCACGCTGACACAATCAGGGGCAAGCCACATTTTTACCATAGCCAAATGATTTTTAAACCCACAGATTTACTGTAAGAAGGGAAAGGAGGCCCCTCCCTGTGCTCCAAGACACCTGATGCTTCTTCATGCACATCTCAAGAGCCCTGCCATGTCCCACAGCATAACTTTGTATTATTTGCAGCTCACATTTACAGTTCAAACACAGCCAAGACTTCCAGTCCTGAACAACACAAATATGCATTTCCAAGCACAGAGCCTCTTCATTTCCCATTTATACATTCCTCAGACCACTAACCACCCCATGGCTTAAATGTAGCTTCTGTGGTGTACTTACTGTTTAAAAACAGTATTTCATTAACAAATCAGTGCCAGGAAGGAACTGTGCAAGGTAGCCAGCAAAATGTGCTCAGGTGAAAATTGCAGGTGTGCCCTGCAAACAGCAGCAGGTAATGCCATTTACCTCCTGACAGCTAAGCATCAATTTAGCAGGATCTAGCCAGATGTAGAAAGCCTTCCAGTAAGGTTTCCACACCAAGTTATGAAAGCAGAAACTGTCACTTCAGCCCTCTTATCAGTAAAGACATCTGGCATTCAGCCAGCAACTGAGAATAAAACATCTTCTAAAGGTCTTCCTGGGATACTACCCCTTGTAAATAATTCTGTCACCAGCATCCTGTGGGTGATGCTCCACCAACCACACGGTGCAAAATCACAGGGGAGCAGTTACCTTGCAATGTGACAGGACCTGCATTCTTTTCTTTCAAAGACAGCTACAGAAATTAAGCTACTTGCTTGTGAAAGTGGTTTAGTCCACTACTCAGAGCATTTTAATGGACCTAGAAAAGGCTTTCTAGTTGCTCCAGCTTAGTCTCAGACCATTTGTTATGAAACAAGATCCGCAGGATTTAATAGCATTTCTCCTCTGGACATTGAGGTTGAGCAGTTCTGGGCCTGCTGAGTTATTCTGTGGTTTAACAGCTATTCCACAAATCTAAAGGATTAAAAAACAAACAACTTTGGATCTTTTTGTTTTAAAAAAGTCAGATCACTATGGGACTACAGTCTACCTCTAAAAATAAAGTTGGATTTTGGTAATCAACAGAAAACACTGATGGAAACATTATAAAAACTGGACACATAGTGAGCAAAGGATTGAATCCAGAAGAGAAATACATCTATGAAACCCATTCTCTAGGCTCTGGGCACAGAATCTTAGTGCTGGCTTATTTTTAGTAGGTGGCCCAGAGGCCTACCTCATTTCATGTCCTCTACCTATTAGTAAAACACAGGAAGTACTGCATCAAAACCAAGTCTGCTGAACTACTCTCAGCATCTGGGCTGAAACCAAACCACACAAAAAAGGCTTCCAGTACTGTTGTATTCATGACATCCCACCGCAAGTGATTCAAACATTGTCTCTGACCTTGGAAAAGGACATTGCTCTCTACACTTCCACGTAGTGTATGATTAAAGGAGAATACCAGAGCAAGCTATACAACTTCAGCACTGAAAATAAGTCACTAGGACAACAAATGCCTGAAAGTTGCTTTATTTGTTCGTAAGGTTTGTGCGTTACAGCAAGCCTAAGTTTAGCTACTGTTGACAAAGCTCAGTCTGGAAGAGCATTAAGTGTTACTCAGAGATGTACAGTGCCCACATCTGCACATGACATGCTGGTTTTCTATTGCTGGAATTTAATATTCAGGAGTTACAGATCTTTGAGATCTTTCTGGATGTTCCACAGCGTATCTGCACTCTTCTTCAGCTGAGCCACCTCATCATCCTTCAGTTTCTGGTTGATGACACTTGACAGTCCAGAGGCAGTTAGGACAGCAGGAAGGCTCAAGAAGACATCGTTCTCGATGCCATACATGCCCTGCCACAAACAACAGATCACTCAAACATGTGCCCATCACCCAGATCTGCTTTTACTTTACACAGCAGGAAGCTTTGAGAGCAGACTAATTCTGCAACCTGTAGAAAGTTTTCAGTCACAATGTATTTGAGAAAAGAAGTGGTTTAGACCAAGTGACTGGCAGCACAGAGAGAGCTAATTTCAGAAACTCTGCCTCCAAACCCCTCACTTATTTATATGCAGCAAGGAGCTGACAAAATTCAGACACAGCATCAGTGCACATCTTTTTTCCTACCATAGAGGGAGCAGTAAGTTCAGCCTGCTCAGAGTTCTTGCTGCACAACTGGTACAGGCTAGATGCAGCCCGTTCCATGAGCTACAAAAGGGCTCAGCTCTCTTCCCCAGCACCTTTGCTTGGCAGTGGCTCATGGAATTATAGTTGAGCCTCAAGGAATTTTGCATTTTTGTATGGAAACTTCCTTGTAATGCAACTGCATGTCACACATCATAAACTTTACACAAGGGTAATACAACATGAGGTAGAGGACACAGAATTTAGTTTGTGAGGAGCGTAGGCTAAGAGGTCAGACTACAAAAAGCTGCAATAAGCAGCTCCCATTTTACGTTTAAAGCAGTATCTTACAAAGCTTCCTTTATTCAACACCTTGCAAATTGAAGCTATTTAGCTTTCCCATAACAAAAAAAAAAATTAACTAGAGCATCTCATTAGCCACCACTTACCTTTACCAGTGTTGAGACTGAATGAACCCGGGACAAGTTCTTCAGCATGGACTCACAGAGGTCAGCAACACTAAGGCCAATAGCCCAGTTTGTGTATCCCTTCAGTTTGATTACCTCATAGGCACTGAAGAAATATGGAAACAGTTGCATTAAGAAGTCTTCAAGACATTGTGTAGGTGACAAGTCTTTAGGTGAATGATTATTTCCCATTTAATAAAATATGAAACCTGTGACACTGAGTTAGGGAGTTAAAGTGTCAGAGTCACAGATTTCAGCATCAGAGGAGAAAGTATGAAGTTTGCACCATCCCATACATACATAAAGAAGCCCTAACTGTTCTCACAGGATTGGCTGAAATGAAAAATAGCTTTCATCCATGAACAGTTCCTAAGGTTAAGTAGAAAACCAGACTTCTACAATGGAATGAGTTCTCCATTCAGGTCAGTGACTCAATCACTCTGGGTGCATAGGGTTGTTCAGCCTGGAGAAGAGAAGGCTCCAGGCACACCTAACAGCAGCCTTCCAGCAAATGAAGTGGCCTATAAGAAGGATGCAGAGGGACTGTTTGCAAAGGCCTGCAGTGATATGACAAGAGGCAATGGTTTGAAACAAGAGAAGAACAAATTTGTATTAGATGTTAGGAACAAGTTCCAGCACCCCATGAGGGTGCTGGAAAGCAACAGGTTGCCCACAGAGGTGGTTGAGGCCCCATCCCTGGAGAAATCAAAGGTCAGGCTGGACAAAACTCTGATCAAGCTGCTCTAGTGGAATATTTTCATACTGACTGCATGGGGGCTGGACTGGATGACCTTTGAAGGTCTATTCCAACCCAAACCATTGTATGATTTAGAGCCAAAGCCATACACTAACTACACACCCCACCCTAATTTTTAAACCAGCATGTGCATACACTTTACACCAGCATAGTCCTTACTCCCTGAGTGACACAAGTGATTTAAGCCATTCCTCAAATCAATGTACCTTTCAACCACTTGTTTGTGGACTTCCTTCCAGTTCTCACTATCACTGTCACTTCCCATTGCAGGATTCAGCTGCTGGAGAGAAACACCTGCCACATTAACTCCACTCCAAACAGCCACTGTAACAGAGAGAGGACACAAGTTTCAATAGCAATTAATGACTCCCACTCCACTTCTCATGTCTCAGACACCAGGAAAAAAAAAAGGCAGTAGTAGCCAATGCCACAATCACCTTTGAGGCAGATTTTAAGGTTTTATTTAATTATAGTGAATTCTGAGAACTCTGGGGATCAAATATTAAGTCAATCTCAACACATGAGCTACAGTGCTTTGCTTGGAAGGTGCAGACAACTACTTTTGAAGTCACAAACCTCAAATTCTGACAAAAAGGCTTCTTTTATCTGTTTAGCTTTCTCTAATTTTACCCAAAACCTGCAGTAAGTAGCTATTTGCTGTTCCACACATCAATATTAGGTTTAGCCTTCAAGAAGTCTGCTTTTCTTTCTCTGAATAACTGGGTAGCAGTATGTAAACTTCTCAAGACAGGAACTGTGACCAGCAGCACAGGGAAATGATTCCGCCCCTCTGCTCTGGTGAGGCCCCACCTGGAACACTGCGTCCAGTTCTGGTACCCCCCAGCGTAACAGGGACATGGAGCTGCTGGAGAGGGTCCAGAGGCAGCCACAAAGGTGACCAAAAGGGCTGGAGAACCTCCCCTAGGGGGACAGACTGAGGGAATTGGGGCTGTTCAGCCTGGAAGAGAGCAGGCTCTGAGAAGACCTTAGAGCAGCCTTCCAGTACCCAAAGAGAGCCTACAAGAAAGCTGGGAAGAGAGATTTGAGAAGGGCTTGTAGTGACAGGACAAGGGAATAGATTGAAGGAGGGCAGGTTAAGAATAGAGATTAGGAAGAAATTCTTGGCAGTGAGGGTGGTGAGACACTGGAACAGGTTGCCCAGGGAGGTCATGGATGTCTCCTCCCTGGAGGTGTTCAAGGCCAGGGTGAATGAGGCCTCAAGCAACTTGGCTTAGTGGAAGGTGTCCCTGCCCATGGCTAGGGGGGTTGGAACTGGATGATCTTCAAGGTGCCTTCCAACCTAAACCATTCTATGGATCTCCTGTCCTACTGGAAGCTTACAGGCAGACTCATTCTGTTCCAGTAAAATACCTAGGAATTCTTAGCTACTGAAAAGCAAAAGCAGCAGTAGCACTGAAGCACGTATGCTCCACACAAGCTCCACTTTCACTATGGCAGAAGGCTGGCTTCTGTAAACACTGCTGTTGGTCACTGAACTTTGATCAAATGCAACAGGACACTGAAGAGGTGGCTTCCTCAGAAATACACAGCAGTACCAACCCATATAGATTCATAAGTTGTAAGGTGTAGTCTCTGGGACACCACTAAGTATAAAGTCAGCCATAACAGTTCAGTGTTTAATTATGTAACCACAATCACTTTCATGATAAAAGGGCAGCTACATTTCCTGGACTTGTCTCAACTCCAATATTCATAAGAGTAAAGCCAGGTTCTAGTTGGAGCTTGTCTGTGTCCATTCTCTCAGAATTCTGGAACACCCATTAGGCCCCAACCTCTAACCAATGTTATTGCCTATTCCCAAAGGAATTAGAAGTGCTTCTTACCACTGGAATCACCATGTTCTCCCAAGATCCAGCCATGGCAGCTGGTTGGGTGGATGCCAAGCCTCTCAGCCATCAGATAGCGGAATCTGGCTGTGTCCAGATTGCAGCCACTTCCAATCACACGGTGTTTTGGCAGGCCACTCAGCTTCCATGTGACATAGGTTAATATATCCACTGAAAAGGAACAGATGCACGGTAGATGAAAACATTTGCATGCACCAAGAATTCTCCAGCAACTACTTTACTGCAAGGCAATCAGGAGGACCCTTTACCCACGAGGGTGGTAGAACACTGGCACAGGTTGCCCAGGGACACAGTGGAGGCCCCATCCACAGAGACATTCAAGGTGAGGCTGGACAAGGCTCTGAGCAAGCTGATCTAGTGGAGGATGTCCCTGCTGACTGAAGAAGGTTTGGAGGTCCCTTTCAACCTAAATCATTCTATGATTCTGTGACTGAGAAACAACATCCAGACTTTTGAGCTTTGTAAGTCTCATGATTTGACTCCAGGGGTTTCCACAGAACAAGCTGCAGACAGTGATATCAGAGCTAAAGCCCAGACAGATCAAGGGAATTAAATCAGGGAAGAACAGAGGTCTCACACCACCACATAGGCAGTGGACACCCCTGGAGTCCCTTCTGATGGGCTCACAGTAACTCCCACCATTTAAGGGTAATGGACAAACCACCACACACTGAGGAAACAAAGCATTACAAAAGTAATCCTGACTAACATGCAATTCTCTTCCTGCAGCTGCTCTACTGGAGAGAGGTTTGTAGCTTGAATTCAGCTTTGCTAGAGCAAGAACAATTTGACTGGGTTTGATTTTTAGAGCAGTGTTTAAAATTGCCCTAACTCATTGTACTTGTACCGTAGCTCACTACACTACTATTCAGTAGCACCAATTGTACACCAACTATTTACTCAACCACCAGCTGAGCTGCTAGCTTTCCATGCACTGTTTTGACTCTGCCAAATATCTTTAGAAGTGGTGTCACTCAATTCCCAGGCTTCACTCAGATGTCAAATCAAGCAAAGACAGCATGCCAATTCTTTTTCCTGAAAATACAGCCAAGACTACAGAGCAAGGTCTTCATTCAGAAATATTATATCCAGCCACAAAAGCAAACTATGATTTCTGAACAGTTTACAAGCAAAGTGGATGCCTCCTTTACATCACAATTTTAAACTACCTACTGCTTAAGCCAATGTATGTAAAGATCTGAAGTGTTTACGATGGCATTTAACAAGTCCAAGTGCCAGGTGCTGCACTTTGGCCACAACAACCCCATGCAGTGCTACAGGCTGGGGTCAGAGTGGCTGCAGTGCAGCCAGGCAGAAAGCAGCCTGGGGGTACTGGTTGACAGTAGGCTGAACATGAACCAGCAGTGTGCCCAGGTGGCCAAGAAGGCAAATGGCATCCTGGCCTGCATCAGGAATAGTGTGGCCAGCAGGAGCAGGGAAATCATTCTGTCCCTGTGCTCAGCACTGCTTAGGCCACACCTTGAGTGCTGTGTCCAGTTCTGGGCCCCCCAATTTAAGAAGGACATTGAGACTCTTGAATGTGTCCAGAGAAGGGCAATGGGGCTGATGAGAGGTCTCAAGCACATGCCCTACAAGGAGAAGCTGAGGGAGCTAGGGCTGTTTAGCTTGGAGAAGAGGAAGATCAGGGGAGACCTTATTGCTGTCTACAACTACCTGAAGGGAGGTTGTAGCCAGGTGGGAGTTGGTCTCTTCTCCCAGGCCACCAGCACCAGAACAGGAGGACACAGTCTCAAGTTGTACCAGGGGAAATTTAGGCTTGACTTGAGGAGAGAGAGTTCTTCACAGAAAGAGTAATTGGCCAGTAGAATGTGCTTCCCAGGGAGGTGGTAGAGACACCATCCCTGGAGGTGTTCGAAAAAGGATTGGATGTGGCACTCGGTGCCATGGTTTAGCTAGTCATGAGGTGTTAGGTATTAGGGTGGACTTGTTGCTGAGGTCTTTTCCAACCTGGTTGATTCTATGCTTCTAAAATATGGACAGCATGAGAAGTTCTTAACAAAGAGCATCAGAAAGTACAGAGTGTTTGTATTCTTCTGTTAGCCAACACGTGACAGATGGCCACACAAAGCCAGCCATTATTAACATGTATTTAATAAGATTGGTAAGAAAAAACACTAGTTCCAACAAACAATCACTAAGTGTTCTACAAAAAGATTGCCTTACCTGGGTTGGAAACCACTAGGATGGTACAGTTGGGGCTGTATTTGACGATCTGGGGAATGATGAATTTGAAGACATTCACATTTCTCTGCACCAGGTTGAGACGACTCTCCCCTTCTTGCTGACGGACTCCTGCAGTTACTACCACAATCTTGGAGTTGGCTGTAACAGCATAGTCTACAACAGAGCATGGGGAAGATGTAGAATGTCAGCTAGACTTACCACAAACTTCAACAGCACTGTGTCCATACAGGTATCATGAGTAGCTTCTTCACTGCACATAGATTCCAACCCCAAACCCGCAAGACATCCATATTAAAGCCAGCACTATCATAGAACAGTTGGGGTTGGAAAGGACCCCCAAAGCTCATGAAGTCCAAACCCCCTGCAGACAGCAGGGGCATCCTCCACTAGATGAGCTTGCTCAGAGCCTTGTTCAGCCTCACCTTGAATATCTCCAGGGATGGGGCCTCAACTACCTCCCTGAGCAACCTGTTGCAGTGTTCCAGCACCCTCATGGTGCAGAACTTGTTCCTAGCATCCAGCTTAGATCTGCTCTTCTCTCATTTCAAACCATTACCCCTCATCCTACCACTGCAGGCTTTTGCAAACAGTCTCTATGCAGCCTTCTTGTAGCCCCCTTCAGGTACTGGAAGGCTGCTGTTAAGTCTGCCTGGAGCTGCCTTCTCCAGGCTGAACAACCCCAGCCCCCTCCACCTGTCCTCTATCTCTTAACATTATCTCAACATATGGGTCTTGAGAGTACACTCAACCCCTTAATCTCACTGCCATTATCCAAATAACACTTCTCATTCTACAAAGAGGCACCACAGTGTCATTAAAATCAATTATACTCAACCAGCTCAAAATGGGCAAGTGGACACTAGATAAGGAAAGCCTAAGTAAGAGCCACTCCCAGGGTGTTTATCTGAAATTTCACCCCAGTTCATACACTTTTACTTTTCAATGCTACATCATTAGAGTTCTTTAGAGGCCCACTGTTGAGCAAATTCACAGAACATCAGTATTAAAGAAACTGAGGATTACCTTTGTCTGCCACAATCTTGTGAGTGCGAAGGAACAAGCTCCCATGCTGCAGATCCATCATTTCTCCTTTGAGTTTGTCTTCCAAAACATCAACCAGAGCAAGCTCATCACAAAGATCCTGGAAAGAATGAAATTTGAAGGAGTCAATGAACCAGGTAGCATGGATTTTAATTTCACCCTTGAGGTATACTACATTTTAAATGTACATGTTACACATCTGAAAGAGTCTCCTCTCCAAAGGTAAAGCAGTAGGAGAGCGCTGTGGTGGTGCCCTGATGCATCTCACAGTAACAAAATCAGAAGGTACAACAGCAGAGAACTCCTTCAGACTTTAATAAAAAATATTATTGGTATGGAGCTTGAGTGCACAGCTAGGCCTTGCTAGTAAGGCACTTTGATTTAGCCAGTATCTTAGGAAACAAGCAGCAAGTAGTGTCCTCCCTACTCTAGTCATGAGGTCTGTGGTGACAGGTTAGACGATCTTTGAGGTCTCTTCCAACCTTAGTGATACTGAATATTTTTCAGACCTGTAACAAACCCACCCTAACAAAACACACCAGATTACTATCAAATAAATATTCTAATTCCTTCAACCAATTCATTTCACAAAAATATAGAACCAGAACAGACTTACTTTCCTCAGTGTTAAAACTAGCACCAAGATAAAGCAGATTCCTCACCTAATTTTTTCCTATTACAGCTGCTATGCTGTATCTACTTTGCAGAACAGATTCAGCCATGCATGCTTGTTCTCCAGCCCCATTAAATTGGGAGACAGTGTCATACAATGAAATACTGTCTCCAGTTCTGGGCCCCTCAGTTCAAGAGGGACCTCAGGGAACTGCTTGAGAGAGTCCAGCACAGAGCCATAGAGATGCTGAAGGCAGTGGAACATCTCCCTGCTCTCAGAAAGGCTGAAGGAGCTGCGGCTCTTGAGCTTGGAGGAACCTGAGGAAAGAACTTCAAGAATCTTTGTCTGCAGGCCAAAATCAGTCTTAAACACTGGAAATATCCTGAACTGAAGTCACTGGTGTAAAACTAAGATGGTGTGTGGCAATGCCAGCAACGAGCAGTGTGAACAATCTGGCAGTGCAGGCTTAGAGCCTGACATGGTGGTAGGCCATGCTCAGCATAAGTGCAGAACCAGCTAGCAGTGTAGAAAAACAGTGCTGTGCCTGCAGCATGTAACTAAAACAGGGCACTGGTAGCTATAAACACAGAAAGTTATCCTGGGACAACAGAACATGCACCTGCATCAACAACCTTGTGTGTCATTAGTAGTTGGACTGATAATCTATAATAGTGTGATGTGTGGTCACTCAGAGGGAACCAATGAAGCCATGCCAACAAGGCTCTCCGAGTTTATATCAGTTGTAGAAGTTCCCTTGCTACGCACTTCTGCCTTTCCTTTCTCTTCTTCTTCTATGCTTTACTTTACTGTGCTATACTGGCACCATAGGCCTGCAATACTGGAACGATAAAGGAGCAATACTTGATCATATTGGTCATCTGTATTGACTCCAATCTCCGTCATCCATAGTGGTGTAATCAGAATGTGCACATGTGATTATGGGTAGATTCATACACACAATCTGGCAACACAGGACTTTTAGCCTAGGCCAATATTCAGACTCAGCAGGTTCATGGAACCAGCTCTCACTGAAACAGAAAAGCATCTGGAATAGCCCCAATGACCAATGGCATCTGTGTCGCCTAGAGAAGATCTCAGCTTGTTATCAGCACACAGGAATGAAGTTTACAAAATCACCAAATGCAGCTTAATAGCCTCATTGAAAGCAGCTGACCTGTGGCTGCAGAGACATTTCCTTTTCTACAACAGTAGGCCAACGTCAGGGAATTCTCTTTAAGTCCTAAGGAGCTACAAATAACTCATGGGGAAGTTTGAGGCTCATTCAAATTTATCATTTAAAACATTACAGCAGTAAACTGAAATCAGCATTATCATAGAATGGTTTGGGTTGGAAGGGAGCTCCAAAGGTCATTTAGACCAAACCCCCTGCAGTCAGCAGGGACATTTTCCACTAGATCTGCTTACTCTGAGCCTTGCCCAGCCTGACCTTGAATGGGATGGGGGCTCAACTACCTCCCTGAGCAACCTGTTACAGTGTTCCACCACCATCAGGGTGCACAACTTGTTCCTAACATCCAATCCAAATCTCCTCTCATTTCAAACCACTGCCCCTCATCCTGTCACTGCAGGCCTTTGCAAACAGTCCCTCTCTGCAGCCTTCCTTCAGCTATAGGAAGGCTGTTCTAAGGCCTCCCTGGAGCCTCCTCTTCTCCAGGCTGCACAATGCCAGCTTCCTCAGCCTGTCCTTGTAGCAGAGGTGCTCCAGCCCCTGGATCATCTTCAGGGCTGTTTATCACAAATTCAAAGGCATGTCAAACTCAACTGTATCTTCATGTTACAGTATAGTATGGACACCATCTTATGCCATGGCTTAGCAGACATCTTGGGAAGCCAACCATCTGGAACAAGGCAAAACCATACTGTATTCTTCCATAGCTGACTGGATATGAGCCAACAGTGTGCCCATGTGGCCATGAAGCACAATAGCATCCTGGCTTGTCTGAGAAATACTGTGGCCAGCAGGACTAGGGAAGCAGTGCTGAGGGACACAGTTTAGTACCAAACTGGGTAGGTTTAGATAATGGTTGGACTTGATGATCTTAAAGTCTCTTTCAACCAAAAATATCCTAAATTATTGTCCCCCTGTACTCAGCACTGGTGAAACTTCAATACTGTGTCCACTTTTGGTCCCCTAATGAGAACAACATTGAGGTGCTGAGGCATAAACAAAGAAGAGCAAATAAATGCCTAACACACAAGTCTGAGAAGTGGTTGACCAAGCTCCAGTTTAGCTTGGGGAAAAAAAAAACCCAAAACAGAAGGCTCAAGTGAGATCTTATCACTCTCTGTAACTATCTAAATGGAGGTTGTAGCAAGGTGTCAGTCTCCTCCCCCATGTGTCAAGTAACAGGACAAGAGGGAATGGCCTTGAGCTGTATGAAGAGATGATTAGTTATTAGGAAAAACTTCTTCCCTGAAAATGTTCCAATGCATGACAAAAGACATCAAGGTGTGGTGCTCAGTGACATGATTTAGTGGTAGACTTGGAGTGCTAGATTAAGAGTTGGACTTGATCTTAAAAGGTCTTTACCAAGCTAAATGTTTCTGATTCAGTGACAAAAAGCAAATGGTTTTGTTATCAAAATGCTTTCATACTGCAGCTTACACCTGTGAGAAAGCAGGGGAGAGCAGAAGGTTGAAATAAACTCCATCATACCATAATGCAAGGTAGGAAAAAAAATAATATTAAAACCATTTTTCACTCTGGATTTCATGCATGCAACTTGTGCAACTTTGTGCCTAGATGACTACATTTTCTGTGCATGGTTTGATCCCTGTAAGAGCAGTGTATTAATCAGATTAACACTGGATTGCAGGGAAGTCTGGGGTAACTTCACCTGGCTCTCTGCCATCCTTACAGGTTACAGTACTCAAAAATAAATGGGCTCAGACTGCAAGATAACATCTGCTTAAAAAACACCACCACACACACACTGAACTGCCATTGTTTTTCCATTAAATACCTCCTTCAGTTACACAGTCTAAAAAACTACTCATGACTTTCACATTAGTATTTAGTTTCACCATGGCCTTTATTGTCAGGTTTTTCCTTTGCTCAGAAGGCTCATGAATATGAGCAACTGGAAACCCTTCAAGTTTTTAATGATTAAGACCCTACATGCATCCTCAAGCTAACAGGTGTAAGGAGGATCAGCTCCAAACACAGTACAGTTTGTTTAGTAGTACATATAAGTTTTTTGATCTCACTGTGAGCCACCTAATTTAAGATTCATAGAATGGTGTAGGTTGGAAGAGACCTTAAAGATCATCCAGTTCCAACCCCCGTGCCACGGGCAGGGACACATTTCACTAGATCAGGTCTCTCAAGGCCTCATCCAACCTGGCCTTGAACAACTCCAGTGAAAAGGGCATCCACAACCTCCTTAGGTAAGCTATTCCAGTGTCTCACCACCCTCACTGGAAAGAATTTCTTCCCAATCTCCAGTCTCAGTCTTCCCTTCTCAAGCTTCAATCCACTCCCATTTCCCTACCACTACAAGTCTTTGTAGCAAGTCCCTTCCCAGCTTTCTTGTAGGCCCCCTTCAAGTACTGGAATGCTGGAGGTAGGTAAGGTGTATCTGTTTTAAGTCTTTTTAAAAAGCAGAACAAAAAAAACCTGCAGCTCCCATTTATCTTTTTTAAAAGAGCAAAACAGGAGTCAAATTTAACTCCATTCACAATATTCTCCAAAAACAAAGTGCAAAGATATGCTTATTGCATAATAAGCTTTTGCTTTGCTCAAAGACTACAACTTGAGATTTTGCTTTTAAAAAAGAAAAGCACAAACCCAAAAAAAAAGCAGCAGCCAGCAGGAGTCAGAATAACCTTTAAGTCCAGCCCTCTATTATGAGTTTTTGAAAAGCTAGCTAAAACCCATTTGGAAACAATAAAGTCTATAACCAAGCAATAAGGGCTTTTGAGAAATAAAGAAGCCTGGGGACAACAATATTTTCAGTTATTATGTCACACATGCATTAAAAGAGTAAACACAGTTCTGATTCCTGTCCCCTATTTCACATGGATTTCTGTTCTGCCTGCAGTATTTGCTCAGTGGAGCTCTCCCACCAAGCAAACTCCAGCTTGGTTCTGGAAAAGTAAGAAAATTAGAGAGGGAGCTTTAGCAGGGGCTTCAAAGCCATTTGCCTGATGAAAGATTTATTGTGAAGCAATAAAAACGAATGGAAAGCTGAGCACAAGGAGAAACTGAATGGGGAGGTCAGCCTTGCCTGAACAGTGTAGGTCACTGCTTGCTTGCTTACTTACATGAACCACAAGTGATTCTTTCCCATACTAACCTACCAAATTGCCTACTGTTTGCTAAAACAAGCAGGCAGTGAAGAGCATTACAGCAGTGGGAACCTGAATAACACGTTGCCCTTGAGCTGTACCTTTCCAAGGATGCTGATAGCACAGGCCATCCCGACCTGTCCAACCCCCACAACAGTTATCTTGTTGTTTGGGACTGTGCTTCCTGCACCAATGGGGGTAAACAGCTTGTCCTTGAGGGTAGCCATGGTGTTCTGCAAGGAGACAAGAAAGATGAGAGTCAAAGCAAGCCAGAGAAAACCAAAATGAGCACCCTGAAGAAGGCAGCTACCACAGCTGGTAACTCGCTGCTGGCAGTGCTGCTGCGGGCGCTTTAGGTAAGGTAAGGCAGCAGGCGGGCACACTGCCCTTGCTCACGGAGCTCCTGCCACCCGCGACCTGCCAGCTCACCCACGCACCCACTCCTGCTGAGGCTCTGGCTCCCAACCCTCCCTGAATTCGATGGTGCCTACTGAAAGGTTGAAGTGGGGCAGAAGCTATTTTGGAAGCATGTTAACAGAATATCCTTCTCTTCTCGGAGTTTCCAGAGCCTTCCCAAAGGCAGAGATACCTTCCGTGTTAACGGCTGCTTGGCTTCCCACCTTCACAAATCCCATCAGGGCTCCGGGCCCGGTAATAAAACCAGTTTGGTGCAGCCATACCACTGGGATTTTCCCGGCTCATTTCTGTTCAGCTCGAAGGTTCCCTTCGCTCAACCCACGGAGCGCTGCGCGGTGCCTCCGACCTCCCCCACCGCGGCTTGGCCATGCTGGGGGTACCGCCCCCATCTCACCAGGCGCAGCCCAGCGAGGTGCCGCAGCCGGCACACGAGGTCACCTAGGGGGATTCTGCGCCATGAGCCGCCATCCCATCCAGACCCTCAAGAGCTTTAGCCTGGCTCCAGCCCCCGGCTAGCGCATCGCACGCTCCCCGCCCCAGTGGCATCCGCCCGCCGTGCAGGGATGCTCGGCCCCGACAGAAACCGCCCGCAGGGAAAAAAAAACAACTGGGCTGGGAGACCCTGCAGCATCCAACAACTCTGCGAGGCCACCCCACCAGCTCCGCTCGTCCCGTACCCACCAGTAAGGCTCAGGCTGAGGAGAGGCGAGAATACCAACGCCACGCTCCTCCGGGGTTCGTGCAATGAGGACTCCGCAGCGGAAGGGGCGGGCAGGACAGAGCCGGCCCGGGCCGGGCCGGGCCGCCCCTCGCCTCGCCTTCCTGGGCGTTCCTCGGCGGTTTAGGGGGGGCGGTGGCCGCCGCGTTCAATCCCCGCCAAGGACGGAGGCTCAAGGGTGCTGCTGCCCCGCCCCCGCCTCCCCTCGCTGTCCGTCTGCTTGTCGCCTTCTTTCCTGCTCAGCGGCTCCTTGGCAGTCTCCTGAGCCGGGAGGGATGCGTTGGCTCGTCCCTCTTTTCGTCCTGGCAGCGGCAGGACGAAGCGATGGTGTCGGTCAGCCGTTAACAGCCGTGCAGCCCCGAGCGTCTCTGAGCTGACCGTTGCAATTAGCTACCAAAGTCGGGTTGCGCCATTTCTCTTTCGCCGGGCCGTAGACTTGGCCAGAAGGAGCATGCAGAGGAATCGCTGCGAGCAAGCAGTTGCAGAATCATAGAGGTGTTTCGGCTGGAAAAGACCTTTAGGATCTTCGACTCCAGCGATTACCTTAACTACCACTACTGGTGCTAAAATCATGTCCCTCATCGCCACGTCTCTTGCCTCTCGTTAAATACCTCCAGGCATGGGGATTCAACCACTTCCTGGGGAGCCTGTTCCTGTGTTTAACAAATTGAGCAACGGAAAACATTGTTTATAATATTCGGGGGCAAAGATGCTGAAGTTGGTGATTCTTGTCCTCCACCTAGCTCAAGGTCGATTTTACTTTTTTTGGTGGTTGAACAAATCGGAGGGGACAATGGCCCGGATGGAGTCACGCTGAAATTCTTTGGCAGGAACAAAGGAAAGTAACGTGATGCAGTGCCACAACCACTCCGCTCCCTGCTCCGTCTGCTTCTGCCCTATTCCAGATCACACTCTGACCGTTTCACCATAGCCCTTTAAAATGGTCATATGTAGGACCTGTGGAGTTAGCCCCTGGGGGCATCAATGGAGTTTTTGTTTCTTCTAATGCTATAATATTACTTCTTTCTAGCTATAAAGTAGGAAGGTAGAGGCAAAACACGACTTGTACACACTGTCACTGAGGAAAGGAAAGAAATCTTGAGATTCCTCTTCACACATGATTGTCTCCCACAAGAAGGAAACCAGAGGGTAGGTTCCAGAGTCCTCCCAAATAAGTGAGTGGGTTAAATGTGATTAGGTAGAAAGCCTGGCCCTTCCCATCTAAGCAATAGGGTTAATTTTTTTCTTTGCTGCTGTTGTGGCTAGTTTAAGGTTTTATTGATTTATTTTATTTTTTGACAGATGCTTTGCCAGGTTAGTAAGAGCTGGATGAATTCCCTCTGGCTCACCATGCAGCCAAATGAATGCTGCTGCCAGCACAGGAGCAGTGGCAAACACAAGTGGCGAGGAAAGGCCCAAAGCTGCTTTTCTGCACTGTCGGACAGATTCATGCTGGCTTTAAATGACTAACCAGGAGCTACTTTGCTTCTTCACATTACTTAACACAGCAAAGGGTCCCTTTGAGGGAAAGAAATGAGCTAAGCCATCCACATGACACACCAGGTAGCAGATTGCTATGGGAAAATAAGACTTTGGTAACTACAACTGAAATGGGAGCTGGTGGCAAACAATAATTACACAATGAAATACAAGGTTAATAAAACCTGTCCGGTATAACGAATACAGGGAACACGCACAGCTGAACTGGAGGGAAATAAGGAGGAAGAGAAGAGGTACAGGAAACACTAGGGAAGGATCAGAGCAAGTTTTTTCATTCCTGAACCAGAACCAAGGGGTCATGCTTGTCCTGCCAGTGCCTGTTGTGAGGTACATTCACTGCTGCATTATGTCTTCTTTGGGCAGGATTCTTCTCTCTGCTTATAAGCCATTAACAATCAATTATTATATTAGAATTTGTAATTGAATGGAGAGGGAAATGCCACTATCCTATTTGCAAGATCTTAAAGCTTTTAAAGACAGAGTGGCCCATTTGTCACATTGCAACAATTCTCCTAGACCCTCATTTAGATCAGGCCTCAGTGTTAAAAGGGTATTTAATCCCCCCTGAAGTGTTGTGATCTAAACAGACAAGGCAGGTGCAGGATGGTGGAAGAAAGATTATTCTCTCTTCCTGCTCTTACTGATTTACTTTTTTTGTTGTTGTTGTTGTTCCAGGTGATGGAGGATCGAGGCACAGAGAGGTGAAATGATCTCCCCAAAGCCACAGGGGAAGTCTCCCAGTGACAGGTCACGGTTTCAAAGTTCAGCTGCACTTTGACAACGCTGACATTTTTGGTGAAGCGTAGTTTACCAGAAAAACAAACCCCAAGGGGCACAGTCTAAATAAATTTGTCTAGTAAGCATCATACAATTACAACAGAACTTTTTTTGTGTGTGTACATTTTAACAACATTTAACTTTTGGTTTGTATACAAAGTGTGTAATTAGATAAGCCTGAAGTACTTCACTAGCATTATCTTATCATCTTTCCAAAATACAGGAAAGTATTTTTTTTCCAAACCAGAGGTCTCACTTGGAAAACTCTCTTAATGGAATTATTTTCCACAGCAAAATATTGATGGTCTGATGGCTATAGCCACTTTTCTTTGGTGAGACTTCACCTGGAATACTACATCCAGCTCTGGAGCCCTCAGCACAGGAAGGGTGTGGACTTGATGGGAGTGGGTCCAGAGAGCCATGGAGATGAGGTGCTGGGCCTGTTCAGCCTGAAGAAGAGAAGACTCCAGGCAGACCTTAGAGTAGCCTTCCAGTACCTGAAGGTGGGGCAATGGTTTGAAATGAGAGAAGAGCAGATTTAGATTGGATGTTAGGAACAAGTTCTGTACCGTGAGGGTGGTGGAACACTGCAAGAGGTTGCCTAGAGAGATAGCTGAGGTCTCATCCCTGAAGATATCCCAGGTCAGGCTGGAAAAGGCTCAGAGCAAGCTGATCTGTGGAGGATGTCCCTGCTGGCTGCAGGGGTGTTGGGCTAGATGACCTTTGGAGGTCCCATCTAACCCAAACCTTTCTATGATTCTGTGTTTCTGTGTTGATAGCTGTAGTCCTAAAGTGTTAAATATCATGAAGAATATAACCTGGGAAGGGAAGGAACCCATTACATGAAACTGACATGGGATGTAAGCCTGGTGGCAGGAGAACATAAATTAAAACATGATTTTCTGTCACTGTGTTAGACCTGGCAGTTCAGGTCATCAGACTGTGGGATGGATATGCTCTCATTTCACATGCCTATAATGGGGAAAAAAGGATTAGTCGTCCAGCTCAACAAAATACAGAGAACTGAATTCATCTGCCAGAAGTCACGAAGTGCCAACACACACAGTGCCAGCAGACACTACATGAAAATTCTGGTCCATTTGTATTTTAATTCTGTGCTTATTCATCTGGATTTTCCATTCAAAGGGAAAGTACTTCACACCACAAAGAAAAATTCTCCTGGAATGGCAGGTTTGCACACTTTATTTGATCCAGTTTGCTTGAAGGAACCATTCCTTATTTTTGGTTTCTGTTTGATTTTTGCTTAAAGCTGTTACACAGATGTGTGTGTTATACAGGTAACACATTGATAATTCACAGATTGCATTGGGATGGAAGGGACCCTCAAAGGTCACCTTGTCCAATTCCCCTGCAGTCAGATCAGCTAGATCTGGCTGCCCAGGGCCACAGTCTGATCTTGAATGTCTCCAGGGACAGGGCCTCAACCACATCCCTGGGCAGCCTGTTCCAGTATTTCATCACTCTCACTGTAAAGAGCTTCTTCCTGATGTCCAGCCTAAATCTACCCTGCTCCAGTTTCAAACCATTGCCCCTCCTCCTATCACTCCAAGCCCTTCTAAACAGTCCCTCCCCAGCCTTCTTGTAGGCCCCCTTCAGGTTTTGAAATGTAGCTCTAAGGTCTTTCTGGAACCTTCTCTTCTTCAGGATGAACAGCCCCAATTCTTTCAGCCTGTCTTCACAGGTGAGATTCTCCAGCCCTCTCATCATCTTGGTGGCCTCGTCTGGATCCACTCCATCAGGTCCATGCCTCTCTTGTGTTAAGGGCCCTAGAGCTGGACACAATACTCCGGGTGAGGTCTCACCAGAGCACACAGAGCAGAGATTAATCTATCCCACTCCCTTCCACCTAGACATTCACTTCCACAATCCCACAATTTACCTGTATTTAAATTACTGTCATTCTGAAGGCAGATCAAGTGATTTTTTGCCTGTTTACAGAAACTCTTCTGCCTGTGCTCTCCACTACAGTCAGTCTTCCAGCCACTGCCTTTGAAGCAGATTGCTGATGCTAAGGGTCAGGGTTGTTTGACCTTCTTGTGTTGATATCTTAGCTAACCATTGCCATTTTGCCCTCTGTATTCATACTGCTCTGCAGTTCACAGAGCAAGCTTTGTGGAGCATACTGTGAACACACCTAAGTTTCCAGTGAATGTTATTTATACATTCTCAGGGGTGTTTTGCTCCATTGCTGCAGCCAAGTCCCATGTGAAGTCTTGAAAGACATGCTTTTCTCTGAGCCCACTGGAGACTTGTGATCATAGAGATTTGTTGATGAAAACTGGCAGAAACCAATCAGATGATGGTGGGGAGCATCTTATCCCTAATGGTATTGGCTTTATGGGGAGGAGGAAGAGAACTGTTGACAGATGCAGTGCAGATCTGAATGTTGGGGAGACTCCTGGAGAGTCCTCAGTCACTGCTTATTTTGCCTGACCAATAGATGTCCTGAGAGGTGGCAAGTGGCAGCAACACAGAGCTGCTCCTAGAGAAGGCTCTTACTGAACAAACATGGGCATGCTGAACACATGCTGACAGCTCACAGTGTAGAACTCTCCAGGGGCTTAGTTACTCAGAATCAGCCAGGCTGTGGCCAGCTGCCGCAGCTAAAAACCATTGTGCAGATCTGGGAAGAGGGAGGTGAGTTGTAACTTGTAACCTGCCCAAGCATCAATGTTCTGAGCAAAGCTACAACTGTTTGAAAAGGATGCTTAGGAAAAAAATACGTATGAAGGGAGGTGGTGGTGGTGCAGACTTCTGTTCAGGCTATCAGGGGATTTGTATTTGTTTTCTCATCATCCAGCCTTGTTGGTTGGACATGGTAATCTTAAAGGTCTTTTCCAACCAGAATGATTCTGTGAAGGCATGGTAGCTTGGCACTCAACCAGCCTGGCAGACCTGCTCATGAATGCCTGCAAGTGTCTATGTGACGCATGTATAAATGAGCCCATTTATAATGTTGATGATTCTTCTTTATTGTGAGGAAGTGTTGTTTCCTTTAGCACATACCATTACTATATACTGAATGGAGAGCCAGTGAAATGCATCATGGCTGGAGCTTGGCAATGTGACCTGAGAATTTGAGTGTAAAGTCATTGCTTCGAAGCTGGGTCAAAGCAGCAGACAGGTTTTGCTTTCTGTCTGACTGGCTCCATCTAAGTACCATTGTTTTGCATATTGATACCACTCTCTTCTAAGAAAAGGAACCGAGACACACAAACTGTTTCTCAGTTCTGCAAGTCAGCCCCAAAGCAAGTTTCAAAAGCAGCTCATGTTCTCATTGCTCATACCACCTCTTCCAGGCACCCCTTACCCACCACATACACCCATTGCTGTCTCCCAGTAGACCTTCTGACTCACACCTAAGTGAGATGCCTGTAGAAGAGAGGGCTGGAACCCTATCTGTTACAGTGAGTAAATAAATGGAGCCTTCCAGAGGGCCTGTTCCCAAATGCTGATTCTTGCCTGGGGAGGCTCTTTTTGTCCCCATACCACATTCAGCAGAAACTCTCCTCCAGAGCCAGTTTAAGACATAGTAAGGGATGCTACTTTCAGAAGCCAGGACAGCTTGACATGTTTTTGCCCCATGTTGGCAGCTTCCACTTCTTCATTGTCTGTATTGCTGCTGCTGCAGTGTCTTGAGAGCAAGTCTCTGTGTGCGGGGAGATAATTTCTGTCAGTTTGTCATCCAGTCCTGTGACTATGAGGGCAGCATGAGAACAAGAGTGCAAAGTTACAGCATGGCCATAGGGACTCCTTTAAACCACTTCCACCATTAAAACCCTTCAGTTACAGAGCAGCCTGGGGTGAAGTTACCCAGTAAAGCTGAGACAAAGAATCAGCTCAGTGTTGTGGGAATGAGCAAGTCTCAAAGTGCTGCCCTCCACCCCTACTTGTGTCTTGCACCCACCAGCTCTGATCTGTCTCTAATCTGTTCGTGGGCCAGTTCAGCTCATTAAATTGGCTGAAGACTATCACGTTTCTTTCCTCGAGGTAGTTTTCTGTTCATTAGCCAACTGAGTTCAGAGATGTGCCCAGCAAGTACCAGAGACAGCTCAGGAATGCCCAGGCACAAGGAGACTCCCTTTCCTTTGCTGTGGCTGAGAAACACCATCTCTCTGCTTCTCCTGTAACTTCAGCCTAAATTAAGTTCACGATCTGAGCTGCTTTCTAGAGAAACTTTACATTTCCACAGACTACAGAAGGAGCTCAGGATGGTGATTAGCTTCACTCAGCTAAATTTAGGCTGTGAATACCTCTTCCTGTACCTATCTGCTATAATTCCAACACTTCTTAATAAGTCTTTGTCCTGGCTTTGACAGCAGAGTGCTGGATTTCAAATTCAGCAGGAGAATAATGCTGACAGGACCCTGATGTTTTAGTTGTTGCTCAGTAGGGCTTATTTAAAGGACTTTTCAGTTTCCCATGCTTTGCCAGTCAGCAGGAACACAAAAATCTGGGAATGTCCATGGCTAAACTGACCCAAACTAGCTGAAAGGATATTCCATACCAAAGGACATCATGCCCTAACTGGGGGGAGTTAGCCAGGAGGGACCACTTGCTGCTTGGGGCTGGCTGGGCCTTGGTCAGCAGGTGGTGAGCAACAGTACTGTTCATCAGTTGTCTTTTCTTGGCCTTTATACCTTTCTTTTGTAATCCTCATTTTTTATCACTATTATTATTATATTTTATGGTATTTAAATTATTAAACTGCTCTTATCTCAACCCATGAGTTTTAATGGTGTCCCTCTTTATGATTATCCTGGAACCAGAGCTGATTAATATTTTACCAGTGCTATAGACAGAGGGATCCAGTGCACCATCATCAAGTTTACAGATGAAACCAAGCTGAGTGGTGCTGTGGATATACTAGAGGGATGGGATGTCATCCAGAAAGACCTGGAGAAGCTGCAGAGGTGATCCCAGGTAAACTTCATGAGGTTCAACAAGAGCAAGTGCAGAGTCCTGCACCTGGGTCAAAACAATCCTCATTATCAATACAGTCTGGTGGATGAGCTGATAGAAAGCAGCCCTGCAGAAAAGGACCTGGGGCTGCTGGTGAATGAGAAGCTGGTCATGAACCAACAGTGTGCACTTGCAGCCCAGAAGGCCAATGGCAGCCTGGGCTGCATCAAAAGAAGCTTGGCCAACAGGTTGAGAGAGGTGATTCTACTACTCTGCTCTGGTGAGTCGTCACCTGAGTGCTGTGTCCAGCTTTGAAGCTTTCAACACAGGAAAGACATGGACCTGATGGAGTGGGTCCAGAGGAGGGCCACAAAATGATCAGGGGGTTCTGCTGAGAGGACAGGCTGAGGGAGCTGAGGAATCACTGCTAGGAAAAGAGTAAGATTAAAGTTTAGTCTGATCAGTTACACAAGATCAGCAGGTAGGGACAGGTAGTATGGGAAAAGTAGGAGGTGGGGTCACTGTTTTGGTACTAGCTCTTCTTAAGAAGCTGCACCTTCAGAACAAGGTGAAGGTCATTCATTCCAGCTCAGCACTGGGCTTCTGTTGTGCCCCTGCCAGTTTCAAAGGAGAATTATTTTAGCCAAAGCAGCTGCAAGGTCAAGTGACTGCCTGTGTATTTATAGCAGCAAGGCAGTGCTATTAGGCAGTTCAGATCCAAATGAATAAGGGAACATGAGCAGCCCTAGGAATGCCACCTCCAGCTCAGGTTGCCTTTGCTGCTTGTGTGCTGGAAGTCCGGTTTGCAGCTGCGATGAATTCTGTCATGATCTCATTAGCAGACATAACAAATGCAATCAGATTGGGTTACTGTGTGAATAAGATGCTGTGGACTCCTGCAAAAAGTAAAATGGGGATTGGCCTCAGAGGTACTGTTCTGGGAGTTTTATGCCATTTAGACCATTGTGCTGCTTCACTGATAGAGTGTCTGGTAAGCTAGCATTTGGTATTCCAAAAGATTAGAGGTATTTGTGTGTCAAACAGCAAGGCAACAGCAACATGTCTTGAATAAGCAGTCATGAAGCACATGCATCAGGAGCCACCAAGGTTAGCTAATCATGTCTGATGCTTACATTGTGCTGCCCTCACTGATGCTAGCATAACCCTCACCTATTTCAGGTTATCTGGGTCAGGAAATCAAGGGTGCCTTCCTACTGAGTTTCTTATAAGCCCTTTATTGCTGCCACTCCCACTCTGTGTGTGCAGAGTCTCCTGATTACTCTGACCCCTTCCCAACTGATCTGAAGATCGAAAAACAATGTGGAGCAGGCCCAGTTTGTGCTGATATCTGGTTTCTTTCAGGTGGAAAATGAAGGCCAGAGCCATATTGCTGATGGCTCTCATGGCATCTGTCTTCAGTGACAGCTTTCTGGTTTGTGCTCTGGAGGGATACATTTGTTAGCTTGCTAGCTCAGGGAGTGCCAGGGTAATGTTTATTCTCCTGACTGGTATCATTTGCTCTACTTGAATCTTCAGTCTAAAAGTCAGTGGAAACTCCACTGGAACAAAAACTGTTACTGCATTTATGGACGTTTAAAGTGGTTGTGGGGGAATGCCTGTGAGTAGTTAGTGTGGCATTTTATGCTCTGGGATCACACAATCTGATTCAGATTTCCAGGCACAATCCTAGCACAAGCAATATCATGTCATGATTCACAGATAGATCCATAGAATGGTTTAAGTTGGAAGGTCTTCTAGTTAGAATAGAAGGATAGAATTAACCAGGTTGGAAAAGACCTTTGAGTTCCAACATCCCTGCCATGGGGAGGGACAATCCAAACCATTCCATGATTCTTTGATTCTGTATTCATAGCACTTCAGCTATGGAGTCTGAGCATGTTAAGTGCCTGGGCCATCCAATCCAAGCTTACCCCTCAGTAGGAAAAAAATTATCTCTTAGCTATGTCTGCTTTGTGTGGTGTTGAGTTGTATAAAATGTTTGTTTTAACTTTTCTTAACAAGGCTTCTCCTAATGCATATTTGGAAGTAATTATTAGGCAAAGCCAGAAGCCCTGCTGTGGTGCTGTGGGTGGAGGTGATCATCTCAGGTATTTGAAGTTGTCCTCTAACACAAGCAAGCTATACTGCTGCCTGCAAAGCCTTCCAACAGGTAAATCTGTTTTCCTCAGTTCACATGACCCCCTAGCAAGGACAAAGGTCCTGTTTCTGCAACCTTATTGTCTCAAGGGCTTGAAATCTTCTGTACCCTGGGTTGCATCTTCTCCTTATTTAGTGCCCTTTACTTCAGTGGGATTGCTTGCAAAGCGATCAGGGCTGCTGTGGGTATCATGAGCTGTCCAAAATAAAAGAGGCTTTTGGAGGCTGACAATGTGGAGAGGAAATATTAATCTTGGCAGTGCTTATTATAGTTTTTCCTTTAAATTAGTAAAAAGAAATTTCTCTAACAGATAAAAAGTGTTTAATAACTAGTCACACTTACATTTACTCCTTTAAAGCAGTTATGTTGTTGTTTGGACAAGTATTTGCTTTTCCTCCCCCCCCACTGTTTAAATAAATTGCCCCTCCAGCAGAATGTCAAATATTTACATTTTGCCAGGGCCTGATGATCTCTGGAGCTCCCTTCCAACCCCTGGCATTCTGTGTGTCTGTGTGACCATCCATTTAGATATTCTGCCAGTCAGGCAGAAGTAAGCTCTGTGGCATTTAAGTCGGGAGATTCAAAAGCAAAAGCAACGGCACAAAGCAGTGCCCTTCCTCTTCAGAGCCCAGATTCACTGAATCCATTGAAAGGATTTCCAAGAAGCCTCCCAAGAAGGCATAGAAACAATGGAAAGTGTTTAGAAGAGAGCGCTGTCTACCCGTGCATTGTGTTAGTAAAACAAAAGCTCCACAGAGTGTTAGTAATCCAGGACTGTGTCATTCTAGTTGTTCCATGCTCACAACTGACACTGCTTTTTAATAGGTCAGGCCACATACACAGCCACACAGGAAACTAACATTGCCTCAGCCTTTTGTACCTGCATCTTTTTTCAAGGCAGAATGAGAGCCTAAAATATATATGAAAGATGGTGGGGGTGGGGGGGGGTGGGTAAGAAAAAGTACGGAATTTGGTCATGTTTAAGTTTCCCTGTACACATAAACCATCTCCCACTTAAGCCTGCTGGAGTCAGATTTATTTCTTCCCCAGTGAAAACCACAAGTTGGGTGAAAGCAAAACCAGGAACAAAATGCTAAATTTTTGACTTGAAATTTCTGGTTTCACCTAGTTACAAAGAGATTTGTCTATGACAGCAAACAGCTAAAGAAAGGGTAGGTTAAACATTTACCAGAAGCCTTAGCTTAGCACACAGACTCTGAAGTGCCTTTGTGTTTCCTCAAAGTCTATAGTGAGTTTGCTTAGCTGTTCCTCTCTGCTTTGTGAACAAGGCCTCCTCCTCAGAAACATCAGCGCTCCTTATGCTTGCTGACTCCAGCTATACTGGAAACAGTCTTTATCTCCAGCACTTAGAAGGACATCTGCAACTGCTATGCTTTTTGGAGTCAAGAAAAAAACCTGAAGCTGTTTGCCCAAAGTCTTCACTTCTCTAGTAAACAGGATAGGGGAGCACCTTCCTCCCACCAGCTCTCTGGACAGAGCTAGGGAGGCGACGGGTTTTGCTCTTCCTGAGAAGAATTTCCACTTTGCATTTCAATGAAAGGCATTCAGTCTCCTTTCCCCACCCCCACTGCTTCCTGTGCAACCCCCCTGACTTTCCTTTTCTTTCTGAAGCCTCTATATTTGCATTTCACTAAGCTCTCTCAAGCCTCTTCTTTCACTGCTTGTGAGAGAGGGCTGTGCCGGAGTCCTGCTGGGGTTCACATCTGGCTGCTGGAGTTAAGAGAACCAGGACCCAGGACCCTTGCAGCACGACCCCAGCCACACCAGCAGCTGTCTGCTTTTCTCCCAGCCTGTGGCTCCCTGTGCCAAGCCAGCTACCCTTTGCCTCGCAAGATTCACAGCTTCTCAGGTTGCATTGGGTTGGAGGGACCCTCAAAGGTCATCTTGTCTGACCCCCTGAAGTCCAGTATTATTGAAGCCAGATATTTTGGAAAGGGATATTTTATATTAATCCCTGGCAGGCACTGGGGCGGTCCTCTGCCTGAAGTCAGAGCTGGGCTAGGAGCAGCGTGGGGTTTGAATGCCAGATGGAACAACGCTGGCTGTCTTGCCAGCACCTTAATTACATTTGGCCCCTGAGCCTGACTCAGTGCTTTCCAAAACACTCTGTGATTTCGCTGCAGGGTGCGTTTTTCGTATTGTAGCCTTTTTGATTTACTTTTCACTTAAAATGTATCTCACAACCTTTTTTTTTTCCCCCTTCCACACCCCGCCCCCCCCCCCCCCCCCCCCCGATTTAATGCAGTGAGAGCAGAAAGCAAAAGAGCACAAAAACCCAACCCAACCAACCCAACCCCAAAAGAAGACAATATAGAAAGTGTGACCAGTTGTGTTAGGAGGTAGAATATTTTCTGTGCCTGCAGGGAGAGTAGGCTTTGCTTCGTGTTAACTCTGTCAAACTTCATTTAAAGGAGGAGGAGCCGCTGAGTGGTGTAAAACACAGGGTGCAAGGCTCATCCTGGAAGAGGTGGCTTGTTCCTCTGGCTGCACTGCTTGATTACAGATGCTAATAGCAGCTTCTCCTCTTACGGAGATCCTCTCTCAGGAGGAAATTGGGGGTTCCATAGCATGCAAAACAAAGCCACACCGATTAGCAGTTTTATTGAACTGCGGGCGCTCAGTGAAAGGGCAGTTCCGGAGGCGGGGGGAAGAAGGATGTGGTAGGAATCCCACAGGAAAAGATTTACCTTTGGCAGCTTTGTTGCTGTGTGAGCTATGACTGTTTCACATCACAGAGCTAACTCAAGGGAAGCAGATCAGCGAATGAAGCCTATACAAAATCAGACTATTTTCTTGTCAAGGTGTCTCGGTCCGGAGACACAGTTCTTTTAAATATTCCCGTGTTGTGAAATTAGAGGCACAAACGAGGCCAAAATATCAACAGCTAGACTATTTATTACATCAATTAAGGGGAAATAAGAAGTGGAGAGGGAGAAAATAGAGAGGGAGAGAGAGAAGGGAGAGAGAGAAGAGGGAGAGAAGAGGAAAGGAATTATATTACCACACCCCTCACCTCCCCAAGACAGTTTGAGTCTGTGGAGGAAAGGTGCTGCAGGAGATGTTGGGTCTGTAGACAAACGGTGCTGAGGCTTTTGCTGGAGAAGAGCTGTGGTCCTCTGGGGAGTTGTTGGGTTGGTACAGGAACGGTGCTGAGGCTCTGGCTGGAGAAGAGCTGTGGTCCTCTGGGCAGCCTCTTTTCTCCGGAGCAGCATTGTCCCGGCTTTCCCTTCTCAGCGGCATGGTCTGTCTCCTGTGTTTTCCTTCATCTCAGTTTTTAATTCTCCCTAACAAGCCAGTAGTTGCTCAAGTCTTTTATACAGTTTTTAGTCCTTAGGTATGTATCCAAGTATTGTCCCTCAGGAATTCCAGGGGCCAGGAAATCATCCTTAGGTAAAATGTCCAGGTATTGTTCCCCCGGAAATCTTTCTGTGTATTTCTGTGTGTTTGGGCAAGGTTCTGGATGGGGGGTAGAGGGGGGCCCTCCACCTCCTCCGTCTCCCTCCAGACAAACCCCCACACTCATTACACATCAGGAAACAGGTGGTGAACCCATTGTCTACCCTTTCCAGGGTACTTGATGGGTGGAGATTATCTTGTCCTGAAGGCATGAATGGCTGGGTCATTGTTGTAGGCCAGCTGTGGCCCAGTGAGCAATGTTATCTTTGCACCTTCCAAGAGTTCTTCTAGTGGCTCTGCCCAACACATATTGTCTGGGCAAACAGCAAGTGATTTTATCTTTGTTGAGTCACACCAAGTGAGACAAACTTTTAGTCTCTCACACAAGGCACCAAATATAAACCTGGCATCTTTCTGCATGTCCTCCTGCAAAGGTTTGAAGAAAGGGAACTGGGCTGTTTAAGAAATCAACTTGCTTCTGCTAGCTGTAGATTGTTTTGCCCTTCAGAAGCAGATAACTAAAGCTCAGCTAGCATGGGATCTGTGGGAGATATTAAGCAAGATACACAAATACATCCTTCTCACAATCTCAAAGTGTCTTTGCAGGTAAGAGAGACTTTGGAAAGGTTTGTTGATGATTCAAATAAAAACCCGTTCCAGATGCATGGCTTTGTTTACTCAATGCTTGAATATTAACTAAACTCCAGATAGGAAAGAGTGATTATCCAGCCCAGCAATCCTTGATCCAAACTTTTGCCCAGCTTGAACCTTCCCTCTCTCCCCAGGCAGCCAAGGAAAATTCTGGTGATCATTTCACTCCACCATTGCTTTGGCTGACATCACAGGTGAAAAAAAAATAAACATGGGAAAGCTTGTGGTTATCACCTAGAATTGCTCCTAGGTGGTGAGGCTGCTGGATAGCATAGAATGATCTGAGTTGGAAGGGACCTCCAAAGATCATCTAGTCTGGCCTCCCCTGTAGTCAGCAGGGACATCCTCAACTAGACCAGGTTTGTTGTGGGAGAGGAAACCTAATACATTTAGGGAAGTCTTCTGGCAAAACAAATGTGCATTATGTTTGACAGCATGAACTGAAACACTTCAAATCCCAGGATTAGCAGCATGGATGAACAGTTGTCTGTTGCCTGACCAGGTTAAGCTTGAAGGGTTATGCCCTACCCTGCCCTTCCCTTACTCCCAGTTTCTTAACGGAGCAAAAAGCAATCATTCAATTTAGTTTTCAGTGCATGGAGGATGGATGAAAGAGCTGAATACTCACCAAACAGATTTTTCCTCTTATTTGTTAGTATCATAATATCATAGTATCAATCAGGGTTGGAAGGGACCACAAGGATCATCTAGTTCCAACCCCCCTGCCATGGGCAGGGACACCCCACACTAGATCAGGCAGGCCAGAGCTTCATCCAGCCTGGTCTTAAACACCTCCAGGGATGGGGCCTCAACCACCTCCCTGGACAACCCATTCCAGGGCTTCACCACTCTCGTGGTGCAGAACTTCCTACTACTACTATCTCTTTATACTTAGGAGCTTTCCAATCACATGGCTACCCAGGGAGGTGGTTGAGTCACTGTCCCTTGGAGGTGTTCAAGAAATGTGTAGGGACATGGTTTAATGGCCATGGTGATCTTAGGCTGGTGGTTGGACCTGATCTTAGAGGTCTCTCCCAGCTGAAACAATTCTATGACTCTATGACATTTTGCATTCATTAAAAACATTTTCTGATGCTATTAGCATTTTCATTCTCCATGAGTAATTGCCTTTCTCCTAGTTTCCGTACTCATATGAATAGTCTTTGAAGCATTCTGGATGACACACAAAAAGAACAAACCCTTGTAAAATACTCCTTTGGTTACCTTACATGAAAGAGCTGAATTAGAAATGAAGGAGCCAGAGAAGCTCATTAACAATGGATAGCTGTTCCCCTTAGCCACAAAGAGATTTGCACTGGCCTTTGGCCCTTTCCTGAGGGAAGGGGGAAAGAGAGGTACCCCTGAGGTACCCTTTTGCTGTCTGTTGGCCCTTTTATTTATTGCAGATTTATTGCCACTGGTTGGCTTATTTCAGTTGTGCATCCATGGTTGCACATCCTAATCACTTGCATTTTGTGATGTTCAGACAGACCCCAAAGGTTACACCAAGTGTTTTGACCTCTGTTGTGGATAGAGTAGTAGTGGAGTGCCTCAAGTACAGGAGCTGCACCTCCAGAGCTTCATGACAATCACATCTCCCCAGAGGCCTGGATTCTCCTGATGAGCTGCAGTTGTGGCATTCATGTTTCAGTCTCTTGTGGAGCTCAAGAAGTGACTGGTTATTTCTCAGTGCAGACTGTCATTTCCCCTGCCTGAAATGAGAACCTAATGAGTCATTCATCAACCAAAATTCATTTCTTGCAGATTTTTCTTTCATATTGATGCTGGTCTCAGAAGTATGATCAGTTTCTGCTCAAGCTCCTGTTTCACCCAGGGTAAAACTTGCCATTCCCTTGTGGGTTTTCTGGAAACTTTGTTCTATAACTTCTCCACTTTATATTCCAGTAGTTAGTCTTTGCCCACTAGTGTCCAAATGACAATCATGATATAAAGTTATTCAAAATAGTTGTGGTTTTGGGACAGAGGGGAGTGATGGTTTTATTTCTGCCTTTGCTACTGGCAAGTACAGTGACCTTGTCCTTAGAAGCTTGTCTATGCATTTCCTTCTCCATGATGTGTTGGTCTTGATGCTAGGAATGTGCCCCTCAAGAGGATGTTTGCCCCAGCTTATCCCAGCAGAGTTATGATTTATTCCATGGAGGAGCTTCTCTCTGTTCATTGCTTGTGTCCCTGATTAAGCATCTCAGCTGTGGGGGTATCAACATGGCTCTTTTAACCCCCAGTTCCTATCTGCCTTCTAATCCTTGAGCCTTCTGTAGCAGTCTGCATCCAACAAAGTCCTTTCTGTTGCTCCTTAATGATGTGTTTTCTCTGGCAGTCTTTTCTTTTGAGGTGGTTTGTGACTCATGGGAGTGTTGCTATTGAGGTTGTTACCAAAGGCTCTATTCTGATGTTCCTAATGGCATTTGTGATGGAAATCCATGCTTGGCCTTCCTGTTGTGCTACTACCCCAAGGATGATGAGATCTGACAGCAAGTGTCCAGACATAATGAGAGTAGAGGTCTCCAGTCTTTTCCGGTATTTTCCTCATAACACAGACTGCATTTAAGCTTTTGGTGAGCTGATTTTAAGAGCCAAGATCTCATTTGTGAACTGACTTAGCTCCATTCAGTGAAGATAAAGGATTTGGTGAACTCTGTGAGGCTATGATTGTTCCATGACTAACAAGGGAGTAATTTTGTTTGGAATAAGATCAAATGCAATGTGCATAAAGCTTTATCTTCACATGAAAAAGAATCCAGGTACTCTAAGAGCCTGTGTTGCTGACCAAAAGTTTCAAGATAAATGGAACTATGTACAGATGTGTATATATAGCTTGTGTGACTGTATCATTTCTTCTCTGTTGAGGTTTGAAGAAAGGAAATAAATCCCAAAAGTACTCTAAAGAAGCTAAATCAGAAGGCAAGTAGCAGTGCAATGTTTAAAATGTAGAGGCAAAGGTTTACTATCAATTTTTCACAGTAGAGTGAGATTGGAGCAATTCATCCAGACTTTGATCCTGGGTCACAGTGGTGCAAATAGCTTCCATTCCTACATGGGAGCTATTGCTTTAGCTATTTATTTGCTATTGCCCCAGGTACCCTGAGGCTGGCAGAGGCGTCTTGCACCTTGCATTGGTTCTTTCCTTCTTGTCAAGCTGGCAGCTGCATCCTCCACGTGTGCAGACAAGGTTGAAGAAAAAGGAACTGCTTTGGAAATTTGTTTTGGGTCCTCAAGCAGCTCTTGTGTACACAAGAGAGGATTTCCAGCCATGCCTCCAGATGCTTTGGATATCTGCAGCTTGTGGAGTGAATTCAGCTCTGCCTGAGCTCAGGGGCGAGTGATCATGCAGAAGCAGCAGGTTGCAGGCGTAGTGTGACAAGCCAGAGAGCAAGAGGCGGCAAAGAGAACAGCTGTGGCTAAAGACGAGAGAGTGACACTTTCAGAAACACATCATTTGACTGCTAGCAGGCTCAGTGTGACAGTGTCTGTGGATTTCAGTCTTGAGGCTTGTCTCTGGGACTCACTGTAAGACTTGCAAGAAAACTGAAGCGGATCTGTGAGTGCCAGCAATCAAGATGGGAGGCTGATGGCAGTAACTAACTTCTGCAATGTCCCAAATCTCCCTGCTGCTTAGGGCTTCTAATGCTTTCTTAGGGGACCCCTGCTTTCAAACTCGACTCTCAGCCTTGATGCAAAATTTGGTCTTCATGTAGAAGTTTAAACCTCTCTGTACATTGTGGAAGACAAACATGGCAAACGTCTTTTCAGTGAACTTTTAAGATAAAATCCTTGCCCATGTTTTTGAATCTTGCTTCCTCTTTCCTGTATCCAGCAAATTAGGGATTAGGGAATCAGCAGGCTAGGACATTAGTCTCTTTTTTTCTGTATTATTTTGAACCTTTATAAGTCTTCCAGAGTCACCTAGCAAGTGTCTGCCAAGTCGGTTTGCTGTCTTCTGCTGCTTTTCTATTGTCTCCCCTCTGTTGGTCAAAGGCTGTCTAGCTACTTGTAGTTCCACTCCATACATTATACCCTCCCAGCTTCAATGCAAGATGCCCACCTCACTGAGAAGCATGCAGAGAAACACCTTCCCAATTCCCTGTTGCATCTGACCTCAGCAGAACTTTCTTGCAGGGACATCAGCAAAAGTTTGGAAATGGCTAAGACCACTGGGTGACACTGTCTGAGGCTGCCTCCTTGTTTCCTTCTATTTTCCATTCATCCTGTATCCATACGTTACCTCCTGTCTGAGGTAAAAAGCAGTCTGGGCCACTGCTGTGTTTGTTCGGCCTCTGGACAGTTCCTGATGCAACAAGGTCCTGATCCATGTTGGGGCTTATAGGTGCTCTAGATGTACATGGAGTACTGCATCGAGCTCTGGAGCCCCCAGCTCAGGAAGGACATCAGCCTGATGGAGAGAGTCCAGAGGAGGGCCATGAAGATGATCAGGGTGCTGCAGCACCTCTGCTATGAGGACAGGTTGAGGGAGCTGGGGTTGTTCAGCCTGGAGAAGAGAAAGCTCCAGGCAGACCTGATAGCAGCCTTCTCGTACCTGAAGGGGCTACAAGCAGGCTGCAGAGGGATTGTTTGCAAAGGCCTGCAGTGACAGGACGAGGGGCAATGGTTTTGAATTAGAGAAGAGTAGGTTGAGATGGGATGTTAGGAACAAGGGAACAAGTTCTTTGCCATGAGGGTGGTTGAACACTGAAACAGGTTGGCCAGAGAGGTGGTTGAGGCCCCATCCCTGGAGATACTCAAGATCAGGCTCAACAGGGCTCTGGGTGACATGATGAAGTGGAGGATGTCCTTGCTGACTGCAGGGGGGTTGGACTGGATGACCTTTGGAGGTCCCTTCCAGATCAGGTGATTCTATGAAATACCAGTGGGGATATTTTAGATCCACTTTGGGCTAGGTTTGCTGTCAGAAGGGCCACTTCTGACATATTCATGGTGGAAGGTTGCTCTGTCATTTGGACACCTGGTGCTGCATACACCCCCTTTGGGCTCTTCACACAAACCTGTGTCAGATTGACCCTCCAAAGAGGGCATGTACCTTACAGAGCTGGCTGCTCTCAGTTGTAATAAGCAACTATTGGCAAGTCATTTTACAGACATTACTGCTTCCAGAGCCAAGCTCTTGTGCAGCTCCTAGCTCTGCTGGTAGCCAGGGGTGACACTTGTGTACAGGCTTTCAGTCAAGTGTTTTGGAGTGCATTACAAACAGAGATTACTTGTGCTTCATAGCACCTGCAGAGGCACATAGTATTACCTATTGTCAGACAAGGAATGGCATGAAAAGGAAGAAAAAATTAGTTGGTGCTATTAGCTGCCCAGCTCAGAGTAGGGAAAGCCTGGTTTTCATTGCTGTGCTGAATTTGCTTGGGTTGGGGCTGCTCACCACATCTACAGTGTCCCCAAACAGAGGCACCACAAATGAGCAGCTGTTTTTGCAAGAATTAGGGGTCTTGGCCTCCTTCTAAAGTCAATCACCCTCTGAAAAAAACCCCAGCAAACCAAAACAGGAGCCCTTGCTCAGCTCCCAGCACCCACTGAGCTTCTGGACTATGCCTGGATGTGATGTTCTTGTAGCTCTATGTGGGTGCTGTGACATCTGTAACAATTTCTTTCTGTAGCAACAAAGCTAGTGTAATTTCCAACAAACAAGAAAAAAGGTAAAGGCATCTATCTTAAACATTTAGGATGGCTGCCAAAAGGGAATAAGATACCTATCACATACTTCCATTCTTTTATAGGATTTTTTGGTTAAGATTTCAGATGACAATAGCCAAGGAAGGGCTTACATGAGAAAGGTAATGGGCTGAAAGCTTCTCTGGAAACTGGTTTGAAGAATAAAGTGAGTGAGCAGAAGGTTATTTCCATACTTACATGAAGAACTTAGATGTAAACCAAAGCAGGATGACTTTCATCTCATGGTATTGCAGCAGGATCTGATGTTTCCAGCTACCCAGACTCCAGGAAGATAATTTTACCTTAATGCTGTTTCACAGCTTGGTTAGTGTATGGGAGAATCTTCTTGAGAGCAGGTTTTGTGGATGGAACAGGACAACCTGCTTCCCCAGGGGGAGGGCAACCTCACCTAGATCCTCCTGACTTTTAGGCATCATCCTTTCCATAACCTAGTGGGCATCTCCTTTCTCCTACAGCTATGCACACGTTGGAAGAAGGGCTCAAGAAATGTCTTCAGCAAGACTTTCTCC
Organism: Melanerpes formicivorus; assembly: GCF_026170545.1. Lineage (NCBI taxonomy): Eukaryota > Metazoa > Chordata > Aves > Piciformes > Picidae > Melanerpes > Melanerpes formicivorus. The sequence goes on along the minus strand of NW_027142360.1, from coordinate 9,668,952 downwards.
ATAGAAATATTTGGACCAGTTATGCCTCACATAGCACCCTAGAGGCTTACATTACATCTTACAACTGCAGTGCCTGGAGATCATAGAATGGTCTGGGTTAGGAGGGACCTCTAATGGTCATCTTGTTCAACTCCCTCTGTAGTCAGCAGGGGCATTCTCAAGTAGATCAGCTTGCTCAGAGCCTTGTCCAGCCACACTTTGAGTATCTCCAGGCACGGGGCTTCAACTCCCTCCGTGGGCAACCTGTTGCAGTGTTCCAGCAGCCTCATGGTGCAGAACTTGCTCCTAACATCCAATCTAAATCTGCTCTTCTCTCATTTCAAACCATTGCCTCTCATCCTATCACTGCAAGTTGTTATTAGGTCTCCCTGGAGTCTTCTCTTCTCCAGGCTGAACACCCCCAGCTCCCTCTGTCTGTTGGATAAGCACAAGACCAACTGTTTGTAGCCCTATCTCTTTTGTAGCAAACAGAAGAGAAAAATCTAGCCCAGAGGCAGCCATCAGTTGAATTTGTCTGGTACCAATTCTGACTTCAAAGGTGCTAATTTTGGAGGGTGGCATAAGGCTTTGCAACACAATATTCAGCTGAGAAATTGGGAAAGCATTATTTTTCTCGCTGTCACAATCTGTCTCCCTGATGGCAAGATATTTACCTACTGAAAAAAGAGAGAAACAGCAGATTATTTTTCCCCTCTGCTTCGAGCACCTGGGCTACGAGGAGGGACTGAGGGAGCTAGAGGTGTTCAGTCTGGAGAAGAGGAGCCTGAGGGGAGACCTCATTGCTCTCCACCTGAAGGGAGGTTAGAGTGAGGAGGGGGCAGCCTCTTCTCTTTGGTGGCAAGTGACAGGACCAGAGGAAACCGTTACAAACCAAACCAGGGGAAGTTCAGGATGGATATTAGGAAATATTTCTTCACTGAAAGGGTTCTCAAACATTGGAATGGTCTGCCCAGGGCAGTGGTGGAGTCACCATCCCTGGGGGTGTTTAAGCAGTGTGTGGAGCTGGTGCTTAGGGACATGGTTTAGTGTTGACCTTTCAGTGATGGGTTGAGGGTTGGACTCTGAGGCCTCTTCTAACTGGATTTATTCTGTGATTCTATGTTCCAGTGGGGTATTTCTAAACTGCTTTAAGTTGGCCTCTGTTCAGTCCCTCAGTCCTTTGCACAACCAGGTACTGGCTCCTGTGAACACGCAGCACGACTCTGCTTGGTCTGAATACCATGATCACAAACGAACTGAGGCAGTCACAACAAATTTCACTGCTCAGGCCTCAGGAACTCACTAGCCTTGTAACAATTCAGTCACCCATGTGCAGAAAGAAAACAAAATTCATTACCCACAGGGCTGAGTGCACAGCGTAAGTAACACAGGGCAAATGCAAAAATTGCTGAAGTCTATCCGCCATTGGTAGGGTGCTATTGGCACAGAAATTTCTACAGAGTCAGTTAGCTTACAAACAGAATTAGGGACAAGAGCTTTGGATCAATTGCTGCTGTGATTCACTGCATCAGGCAAATGCAGTATTAATTGTAGCCCTCTGCAGGAGTCCAATAGATTGGGGAAAATAAAAAGCTGTGCCTTTCAATGGGGGGTCTGTTTTACTAACAGCATAGATCCTGATGCTTCTGGTTAGCACAGAATCATTGGGGTTGGACAAGACCCCATGGATCATCAAGTCCAACTGACCCTACTCTACAAAGTTCACCCCTAAACCATATCCCCAAGCACCACATCTAAATGATCTTTAAACACCTCCATGTGACCCAACCCCCTCCCTGGGCAGCCTGTTCCAATGCCTGAGCACTCTTTCTATGAAAAAGTTTTCCCTAATGTCCACTCTAAACCTGCCCTGTTGCAGTTTGAGGCCATTCCCTCTTAGAATCATTGAATTGTTCGGGTTGGAATGGACCTCAAGGATCACCTAGTTCCAACCCCTCTGCCACGGTCAGGGACCCCTCACCCTAGATCAGGTTGCTCAGAGCCACATCCAGCCTGGCCTTAAAAACCTCCAGGGATGAGGCTTCTACCACCTCCCTGGGCAGCCTGTTCCATGGCTGAAGAACTGCTCCCTAACATCCAGTCTTAATCTACCCACTTCTATCCTTGCTCTTGTTGTATTGCTAATTACCTGTGAGAAGAGACCAACACCTACCTCTCTAAAATGTTCTTTCAGTATACAAGTGATATGGAAGAGCTGCAAAAAATTACTCTAGAGAGGAAGAAAACATATTAGTAAGATATGCAGTTTCCAGAAAAAGCTTCTAGTCCTATTTTTTGCTTGCTTTCCTGTTTTGTCCCCTTTTCTGTGCCCTCATTTGTGTAAGAGTTGCTTAGAAACAACAAGAAGAAAACACACTCTAGACACTTCAGGTGCTCCTGTAATATACTGGAGGGGAAAGCACAGCAGGAATTCAATACCTTGCTATGAACAGCCAACACTAAGCAATTGTCTTGTGCCCCTCTCCTCACCTTGTAACACCTGTGTGGGTTAAGCAAGAATATATAACTGACTTGAAAGTCAGCTTGCTGTCCTGAAGTTACAGAATGACAGAGAAAGAAAAGGAGAATGCACTTCAGAATTGCCAGTCCACAAAAGGGCTAAAGACTTTTGACAAATCCCTGCTTTCCCCATGCCCCTTTTCTTTGGGATTATCCAAACACCCCCAAATTTCATTTTGAAGAGGCAGATTCATACATTCACAGAATGGTTTAGGTTGGAAGGGACCTTAAAGATCTTCCAGTTCCAACTCCCCTGCCACGGGCAGGGATGCTTTCCACTAGCCCAGGTTCCTCAAAGCCTCATCAAGCCTGGCCTTGAACACCTCAAGGGAAGGGGCATCCATGACCCCCTTGGACAAGCTGTTCCAGTGTCTCACCACCCTCACTGGAAAGAATTTATTCCTAATTTCCAGTCTAAATCTGCCATCCTCATGCTTCAATCCATTGCCTCTCATCCTGTCACTACAAGCCCTTGTAAAAAGTTCCTCCCCAGCTCTCCTGTAGCCTCATCACGTATGGTAAGGCTGCTCTAAGGTTTCCCTGGAGCCTTCTCTCCTCCAGGCTGAACAACCCCAACTCTCTTAGCCTGTCCCCATAGTGGATGTTTTCCAGCCCTCTGATCATCTTTGTGGCTTCCTCTGGACCCTCTCCATCAGCTCCACACCCCCTTATTCTGGGGGCACCAGAACTGGATGCAGTTTCTAGCCTTAAAGTCATGCCCTCTCTCTGCAAAGGAAAGGAAAAAAACTAACTGCCCAGACAAATCTTACCAACAGCCAAATCAAGGGAGCCAACAGAAAACAGCCTGAACAAAATTGCACTGCTCCAAGAACAGCAGCTGCTGAATGGCTTTAAACAGCAGGAGCTGATCACACTACTAAAAATGAAAAGTCCCACTGGGTTGTTATGTTGCAACTAACAGCACTTTCCCTGCTCATGGAGCAATTATTCCATAACCCAAATGAACATGCTCCCCACTCTTACCTTCCTTAAAAACAGAAACCCCACCAAATCCTCCTTTTATACCAAGGCTGCTGCTAAAATTTAGCTGTTATGAGAAGAAATCCCTTTAAAAAGGGAAAGGAAAAGTAAAAAAAAGGTGCAAACCAAAAAGGTTAGAAAAAAGACAAGGGTATGAAAAGTTGACTCAGAAGTGCTTCACTTTCTTGTTCCATGCTATAGTTAGAAAGGAAGCCAGAAAGGAGGTTTATGAGAGGGCAGCTGTTAAAAATAGGCAGTTTCAGTGCTGTCTGACAGCACAGCTCTGCAGAGAGCTTGCAGCATGAGCATTGCAAGCACAGCACTGCCGTGTCCCTTTCCCCCATTTCAGTATATTTAACAGATTTGTTTTCTTTCTTCTAAAGGAAGCATTTCCAAGGTGCTTCCAAGTTAGGTACTCAAACGAGGAAGCAGGCAAAGGACTACTGCTGGGCCTGCATGCACCCAGCCTGCTGCTTTTTGATACTACTACGTTTAAACGATGGCTGGATGCTGTCCTGTGCTGTAATTCCAACACTTCTTACTAGCTCTTTGTCCTGATTTTGACAGGGACAGAGTTAATTTCCTTCCTAGTAGCTAGCAGAGTGCTGGATTTCAAATTTAGCAGGAGAATAACACTGACAGCACCCTGACCAGCACCTCTGGCCAGCCTGATCTAGTGTGGGGTGTCCCTGCCCGTGGCAGGGGGATTGAAACTAGATGATCCTTGTGGTCCCTTCCAACCCTGACTGATACTATGATGCTACTATGATACTATGATGTTTTAGCTGTTGCCAAGTACAACTTAGCCCAAGTTAAGGATTTTTCAGTTTCCCATGCTCTGCCAGTGAGCAGGAGCACAAGAAGCTGTGAGTGTCCGAGGCCAGGACAGTTGAGCTGAGCTAGCCAAAAGGATATTCCATACAGAGGACATCATGCCCAGTATATAAAGTGGGGGAAGCTGTCTGGGAGAAGCTTACTGCTTTTTGGGTACTGTCTGGACATCAGTCAGCAGGTGGTGAACAACCTAGTTTTTTTTAAAGTTATCTTTATCATTATTATTATTCTACTTTTATTGTTCTTGTCTCAGCCCACAAGTTTTACCTTTTTCTTTCTTTCCAGTTCTCCTCCCCCCACTGTGGGATAGTTGGGGGACTGAGTGAGCAGCTTCTTGCTTCTTAGTTGCTGTCTGAGGTTAAACCATGACAGAAGCTTTGTAGTCAGGAAAGGATTAACCTTCCTGCAGATATTTCAAGTGCCCTTTTCTGAGTTGTAACAGGTGCTGTAGAATGCTGGCTGCTCCCAGACAGCCTTGCTAAACCTGATAGACCAGGGCATTAACAGGATCCAAACTGATTTGAGTCTGTGCCTCTGCTATGCATGTTGCAGGAGGAAGCTGTGCTTGGAGTTGTAGCATTCATGTCCCTATCTAAACATGGGGTGCAACCTATGACTGAGTTTTAGGTCAGAGGTAGATTAAATAGTGATTATCTCACAAACTTCCTGTACACTCACCAAATTAAAAAGAAATCACAGTCTTGTCCTTGTTAAAACCAATGTGCAGTATGCTTGTGGTAGGCTTAGCCAAAGCACATTGGCTGCAAGATACAGAGACCCATCCCTAGGCCCACAGCACAGAGGAGCTAAGTCCTGTTTGCTGTGGATTTTCCCTGTTGCAGAGTTGCAAAGCTGCTCTGCAGCATCAGTCAGCCCAAAAGGAGTGCACATGTGAAAAAGACATCAGGTCCTGAGGTTCCTGGAACTGGGTAAGGAAGATATTCCACAAACATAGAATAAAGAGACTTTATGGCTAAATACATATTTTGAAATGAACAAGTTTAGGTCAAAGAGTGAGCCTGTCAGACTACCCTCACAAAAAACCCAGTAAATCCCATGAGACTTTGACTCCTTTTAATATTTAGAGGTAAGATCAGCAGACCAAAACCAAAAAAAATGATGAGGAAAGAGGAGGAAAAGGGTTGTGCCATTACAAGGCATCATATCTTCAAAACTCTTTTTAGACTCCAGCTGTGTAAGTAATATAATTTCATTGGCACTTTACAATTGCTACTGCACAGTACTTTGAGGTTGGGTTTGGGGTTTTCCTGAGGAAGAAGGAGGTAGAGGAAAAGGTAGAAAGGAATATGACTTCCAGAATATGGCTTCCAGAAAGGAGTAAGGAGAGCACCATACTTGGGAAAAAGCCCCCTGTCAAGAATGAGAAACTCTTGTCATTGAAGTCCAGATCGATGGTGCCGAGTAGGAGGCTGTAGGCAGGTGGGGGTCAGTCTCTTCTCACAGGCTAGGAGAGACTTCTAAAATCATCAAGTCCAACTGATCACCCAACCCTAACTAATCAACTAGACCATGGCACTAAGTGCCTCATCCAGCCCTTTCTTAAACACCTCCAGGGATGTTGACCCCACCACCTCCCTGGGCAGCCCATTCCAATGGCCAATCTCTCTTTCTGTGAAGAACTTTTCTAAGATCAAGCCTAAACTTCCCCCCGCACAGCTCGAGACTGTGTCTTCTTGTTCTGGTGCTGGTTGCCTTGCAGAAAAGATCAACCCCCACAGGGCTGCAACCACCCTTCAGGTAGTTGTAGAGAGCAATAAGATCACCCCTGAGCCTCCTCTTCTTCAGGCTAAGCAACCCCAGCTCCCTCAGCCTCTCCTCACAGGGCTGTGTTCCAAACCCCTCCCCAGCTTTGTTGCCCTTCTCTGGCCATGTTTGAGCAGCTCAATATCTTTCTTGAATTGAGTGGCCCAGAACTGGACACAGCACTCAAGGTATGGCCAGTTCTGAGTACAGGGGCAGAACTGAGTACAGGGACAGAACAAGAGGACACAGTCTCAAGCTGTGCCAGGGGAAGTTTAGGCTGGATGTTAGGAAGAAATTCTTCACAGAAAGAGTGATTGCCCATTGGAATGGCTGCCTGGGGAGGTGGTGGAGTCCCTGTCTCTGGAAGTGTTTAAAAAAGCCTGGATGAGGCACTTAGTGCCATGGTCTAGTTGCTTAGATAAGGTTGGGTGATGAGTTGGAATGGATGATTTTGTAGATTTCTTCCAACCTGGTTAACTCTGTGGATATCACAGAGCAGTGTTAAACTCCAGACCTGTGTTTCTCATTTAATTTGCACAATAAATGCATGGTTTGCAACTTCCATGCCCTTCTACTGGTGGGAAGGGGAGAGTTTCTTATAGAGTGGTGAGAAATTGCACTCCCTGGCCCATCTATCTGAGCTCCACAGAAAATCTCCTGCATTTGAAAGGATTTCAGCCCCATCTGTGCTCACCACGACTAATTCTCACCTTTGAAAGGTGCCTGTTCGGGGATTCCTCTTGAACTGATATTCTCGAGGCCAGGAAAAGCTGTTCTTAATGAGGTGCAGGCTGACCTCTGGTGGCAGAGCCTCCTACAGCCTGCAAACCAGCAGGCTGCCCATGGCAGGGAGGTCGGACCTAGACGACCTTTAAAGTGACTTCCAACCTAAACCATTCAATGAATCTCATATAATTACATCCACAGTTGTTTTTCCCCAGTAGGTGACACCATTATAACCTCTCGTTATAAGGACAAGCAAAAGAAAGGTTTGGTAGGAGAATTACAACATCTAGAACTTTTCTTTGTGGTGGCTGGCCAGTTTCCCACAAAGAAATTATCCAGGTCTACTTTTTAGAGATTGTTTTAAAGCAAACATTTCTGCCCAGCCACTTGCCTGCTGTGGCAGGGGGATTGGAACTAGATGATCTTTAAGGTCCCTTCCAAATTAAACCATTCTACTGAACCTGTGGATTAAGAACAAGTTCAAAGCAGCCTACTGGCACACTGATAGGCTGAACATGAGCCTGCAGTGTGCCCAGGCAGCCAGGAGGGCCAATGGCATCCTGGCCTGCATCAAGAACAGTGTGGCCAGCAGGAGCAGGGAGGTCATTCTGCCCCTGTACACTGCACTGGTTAGACCGCACCTCGAGTACTGTGTCCAGTTCTGGGCCCCTCAGTTTAGGAAGGATGTTGACTTGCTGGAACGAGTCCAGAGAAGGGCAACAAAGTTGGTGAGGGGTTTGGAACACAAGCCCTATGAGGAGAGACTGAGGGAGCTGGGGTTGCTTAGCCTGGAGAAGAGGAGACTCAGGGGTGACCTTATTGCTGTCTACAACTACCTGAAGGGTGGTTGTAGACAGGTGGAAGTTGGTCTCTTCTCCCAGGCAACCAGCACCAGAACAAGAGGACACAGTCTCAAGCTGCACCAGAGGAGGTTTAGGCTGGAGGTTAGGAAGAAGTTCTTCACAGAGAGAGTGATTGCCCATTGGAATGGGCTGCCTGGGGAGGTGGTGGAGTCACCATCATTGGAGATGTTTAGGAGGGGCCTTGATAGGGTGCTTGGTTGCATGGTTTAGTTGATTAGGTGGTGTTGGATGATAGGTTGGAGGCGATGATCTTGAAGGTCTCTTCCAACCTGGTCCCATTCCATTCCATTCCATTCCATTCCATTCCATTCCATTCCATTCCATTCCATTCCATTCCATTCCATTCCATTCCATTCCATTCCATTCCATTCCATTCCAAGTGAAAACCCCCGAGTGAGCCTTTAGTATCCACAGCAGAGGCGTGAAGCTGAAGGAAGGTCGCACAAGTCGTGTGCATCAAGCCTGTTTCTGAAGTAGGTTTTTATGCAGCCGAAGGGGCTGCTGCGAGCCTCGCAGGAGCACCACTAGATGGTGGTACCAGCACAGTTTCCTTAGTGGTTGGTGTTGGGATTTTAGTACCTTTGTTTCCACTTCGAGGGCAGGATTGACAATTTGAGCTGTTCGTGACACTGCGTGGACAGTTTGTTACAGGAGGGGGGGAACAGCCATCAGCCTTCAGATGTGAAAGGGAAACCGGAGGCCAGCCGTGGGAAAGAATGTGGCTGCCCCACAAACAGCTCAGTTACAGCAACTGGAGATGAGCAGATAATGCTAATTACAGAGCAGCGACTGGAAAGGGAAGGGAATGTTTTCCTTGCTCACTAGAAATTCACTTTTCAACTGCCTTCTGTATTCAGAGGCTGGAGGATTTAGATTCATGGCTAAATTCCCACTTGGGCACTCTTTCCCACTAGCACCCAGGTGTTGCAATATTCATCCTTACAACAGCTTTGGCTGGTGTAAGGTTTACAACCTCAAAGTCCACCTAAATGCCTTTTATTATTATTATTTTAATTATTAAATGAGATGTAAAAAATATATGGGCTAATAAAAAAATGTAATTCAATGTTTGCTTGAGTATTTCTTTGTCTCCAGCTTTGGGCTGTAAGGCTGCTGCTGACCACTGATTCAGTGCCAGTGGAACAAAAGTTAAGGTCATGAATGTTCAAGTCTGTCTTGAACAATTCCATCATCTTGCATTCCCCAGTAGTTAAGGTTTTTCAAACAGAAAACTCATCAAATCAAGAAAATTGGTCTGTGTTCTTTAGACTAATGTCCAAACCCCTGTGCAGTCAGCAGGGACATCCTCCACTAGATCAGCTTGCTCACAGTCTTGTCCTGCCTGACCTTGAATATCTCCAGGGATGGGGCTTCAGCTACCTCCCTCAACAGCTGTTGCAGTGTTCCACCACCCTTGTGTTGCAGAACTTGTTCCTAACATCCAATCTAAATCTGCTCTTCTCTCATTTGAAACCATTGCCTCTCATCCTATCACTGCAGGCCTTTGCAAACAGTCCCTCTGCAGCCTTCTTGTAGGCCCCCTTCAGGTACTGGAAGGCTGCTATTAAGTCTCCCGACAGCCTTCTCTTCTCCAGGATGAACAACCCCAGCTCCCTCAACCTGTCCCCATAGCAGAAGTGCTCCAGCACCCTGATCATTTTCATGGCTCACCTCTGGACTCTCTCCATCAGGTCCATGTCCTTCCTGTGTTGAGGGCTCCAGAGCTGGACACAGCACTCCAGGTGAGGACTTACCAGAGTAGAATAAAGGGGCAGAATCATCTCTTTCCATCTGCTGGCCACACTTCTTTTGATGTGCCCCAGGCTGCCATTGGCCTTCTGTACTGCAAGTGCACACTGTTGGCTCATGACCAGCTCCTCTTCCACCAGCTCCCTCAGGTCCTTTTCTGCAGGGCTGCTTTCTATCAGCTCATCCCCTGGCCTGGATTGATAATGAGGATTGTTTTGACCCAGGGGCAGAACTCCACACTTGCTCTTGTTGAACCTTATGAGGGTCACCTGGGCCCACCTCCAGCTTGTCCACATCCTTCTGGATGACATCCCATCCCTCTAGCATATCCACATCACCACTCAGCTGGATTTCCAGGTATTTTCTTTGTCTTAGCAGCCCTGTCCTTGCATAGGCAGTACACTAACAACCATAGGGCAGAAAAGAGCATACTGAGATGTAAAATTTTAATTCCTTCTGTGTCTAGATGAACAAATTAATATGTCTTTTAGTATGAGCATTTCAGCTGGTGTAACTACTTATGTGTTCATTCCACTCAACGGTGAATTTGATGTTGTAGCTAAGAGCACACGAAAATGAAGGGAGTTACTCTGTTATATGCTTAACTGCAAGCTGTGAAGAAGGCTTACTTGATTATTGCAGTTACATAGAATCATGGAATCAATAAGGTTGGAAAAGACCTCAAAGATCATCAAGTTCAACCTGTCACACAAGAACTCATGACTACTAAACCATGGCACCAAGTGCCACATCCAGTCCCCTCTTGAGCACCTCCAGGGATGGTGACTCCACCACCTCTCTGGGCAGCACATTCCAATGGCCAACAACTCTCTCTGAAGAACTTTCTCCTCATCTTGAGTCTAAACTTGCCCTGGCACAGCTTGAGACTGTGTCATCTCTTTCTGATGCTGGTTGCCTGGGAGAAGAGAACAACCCCTTCCTGGCTACAACCACCCTTCAGGTAGTTGTAGAAGGCAATGAGGTCTCCTCTGAGCCTCCTCTTCTCCAGGCTACACAACCCCAGCTCCCTCAGCCTCTCCTCGTAGGGCTTGTGCTTGAGGCCTCTCCCCAGCCTCATTGCCCTTCTCTGGACACGTTCAAGTGTCTCAATGTCCTTCCTAAATTGAGGGGCCCAGAACTGGACACAGTACTCAAGGTGTGGCTTAAACAATGGTGGGTACAGGGGCACAATGACTTCCCTGCTTCTGCTGGCCACACTATTTCTGATGAAGGCCAGGATGCCATTGGCCTTCTTGGCCAGCTGGGCACACTGCAAAGTGTGCACTGTGAAGGGCACCCTACAAAGTGGGTCTTGGTAAAAGGACCACCTCCATATTCTGCAATCTTTACTGCTCCAATTCTTAAATTCATGGAGCTGAGACTTGCTTATAAGGTGATTGCATGTAAGCTATATTCTGTTTTATAGTATCAGACAAAATATCTGACAAAAGAAATAAACTCATGTAACTAATAGAGTATTAAAAAGTAATACTCTACTTGTTTATTTTTTTTTCCAGTTTGAGGCAAATTTTTCCATGCCCTGTGCACTTCATATTTTTGTAATTGTAGGATATGTTGCATTAGTGCTCAATTATTTTATTATCATGACTCTCACATTGGAGTCACTGTCCCTGGAGGTGTTCAAGAGGGGATTGGACGTGGCACTTGGTGCCATGGTTTACTCATGAGCTCTGTGGTGACAGGTTGGACTTGATGATCTTTGAGGTCTCTTCCAACCTTGGTGATTCTGTGATTCTGTGATTACTGTGTGTGCAATGGTTACTCAGTGTTGTGATTTATTGGACTCAGGTGGTGGCTTGTCACCACAGCTGATCACCAACTAGACAAAAGATGTGCTAGGGAAATAGAAGCCTTCTCATGTCTTCCTATGTTGCTCTTTCCCTCCATTTCCCCCCCTCCATCTTGGTCTCAGTGAAACCAAGCCTCAAAAAAATAAATCAATTAGCATAAATCAGGGATGAATTTGAGACCCAACAATTTGAACTGCTAGTTAGAAACCAAATTGAAGCATCAATGAGTCAGGCTTGTGTGCTTGCTAGCTAAGCCCAAGCAGCCATGCTGTTTGGAGACACGCCAGCTGTGCAGATCAGGCACTGCATTGCACTGAGGCCCCAGCTTATTCTGTTTAATCCTTCCTGGTAGGAAAAAAAAGTCCACCCAGAAGAGGTCAAGAAGCTGTAAAAGATGCAAAGCTTTTCCTTGCTGATGAATTCTTTGTGGCCTGTTTTTGCAGAAATCTCTCTTAGTCCAAACTGTCCTGAGATTACGGGTTCAGAGAGGGTTAGTCAGCCTCCCCAGCCATGGCAAAGTAATCACACCACTCAGTCAGCACAACAAATTGATAAGGTGCTGTGCAAAGTGCTTTCTCGACTTCAGGCAGCCTGGGCCCCAAGCCTGTGTCAAATGAGCTTGGAGGATGCCACAGGAATTCAGCCGAGTGTAAATATCTGCCCCAAACCATCTCCCAGTAACGTCAAAGCAAACTTACTCAAAGGAAATGAGGCCTGCCTGGAAATAACACCAAAAAAGCTGTTTCATCAGCTGATGGTGGTATTAAACCTTGTCTTCCCAGAACATTTACACCACAGCTAGTAACAAATAAGCCAGAGTACACTGAAGCTTTATCATTTGTCATTGCATTTGGCAGGCTAATTAGGGTTTTGCTCAACAACAGCAGCTCTACAAGCAGATGAAGAGTTTGCAGGTTCAGCAACCATAGAGAGCAATCCACATGCTGCAAGTACATGGGAGATGAGAGGGAGTGGGAGCACAGCACCTAGGTATGGGTGGACAGTGTGGGGTTTGTAGTGACAGGTTGAGGAGCAATGGTTTGAAACTGGAGCAGGGTAGAAAGCCTCAAATCTGTCTGGCTGCTTTACAAGGGAATGGGCAGAGTGTGGATCCATCTGCCAGATGAACAGAACCTTTTAATGGCAAGTCCTTATGGCAAGCACCTGTTGCATTACCAAGCTTGATGGGGCTCTGAGCAGCCTGACCTAGTTGGGGATGTCCCTGCTTACTGCAGGGGCAGTGGACTAGGTGACTTTTAAAGGTCTCTTCCAACCCAAACCATTCTATGATTCTTTGATTCTATTTGCTGCAGGACACCAGAGCAGCAGGTTCTTACCAGCATGCATAGTTTGCCAGTTAAACCAGCTCAGTGCCTGATGTCTATGAGAAGGTCAGCTAGTGAGTCTCTGCATAGTTTAGGCTAAATTGAAGGTCTGTTTTTTTAATAAGGGAGGTCTGAGTTTGCATGATCAAAGAACTGGATGAAGCTGTGCAGTCTTAACCCTTTTTTACAGGATCTGAATGGGGCAGTTGGAGCATACCACAAAATTTCTCTCTATCAGGTTGAATGGTCATTTTTTAAAACAAATATCTCACCTTCCCTGGGCTGCTCCATTTCAGAGTGCTCACCACTGTCTGTTCTGATCTAGTGGTTTATCCCCTCCAATCTCTGTTTTCCTGTCTCTCCAGGAAGTGTCACTAGTTCTGATCTAGTGGTTTATCCCCTCCAATCTCTGTTTTCCTGGGGTTATAGGACAAAAAGGACTGGTGCATTAGGACTGGCCAAGTCTCATGGGTTAGCCAACTGAATCTGCAATTCCATAGCATGCTGCTGTTTCACAACGAAAGTGCTGCCTGTAGCAAAGCATTGTTTGGCTCATCGTTCAGATTGTGACATGAGAGGCTTCCTGTTCCAGTTGCTGCTTCTGGTTTCTGGGTTTTGGGAGGCTGTTTTTTTTCCACTGGGCTGGCTGCAGGTTTGAAGAGCGGAGTGGTCATTTTATCACTGGCTTCTGCTGCTGCTTCTGCTTTTGCTGTGCTTTTCTCAGAGGCTAAAGCCATTGTACCTTGGAATCATCTCATTACACTCAACCCAGGGCTTGTTGTGTTACTTTCCCTCCCAATCTTTGCGTGAGGGGCTTGCTTTTGAGGGTGGGCTGGCTTAACCCAGGACACTAGGACAGCTTCAGAGAGCCGCCTCCCTCAGCACCCTTCATCATGCCTGCTGCAGAGACCATTTTCAGAGCTCTTCTTCTAGCATGCTACATCCTAGAAGAAAATATTTGTGTGTGTATTAGGAATTAGTTAAAGTTGACACACAAATTGCTTTTGGAACATTTACTTGTGATTACCATTGCTTTTTGAAATTATAAAGCTGGTTCACTTGCTTGTTTCCTTTTAAAAATGGCTTTCTTTTTCCTTCAGTGCTTGATGTGCTTAACAAGCCAGTCAACTTTGAAGCTGCTCTTAGCAACGTTATCTTTTGGTTGTTTGGAAATAACTGTGCCTCCATCCTGAATAGATGTAAAACTGTGTTTTCTTTTAGGTTGCCCCCTATTTCCCCTGCTCTTTAAACAAACTGTGGCCAAATGATTGTGCTAGTGCAGGGTTTCATAACAAAGTAGAGCCTTTCACGTGGTGTTGGCTATTTCTAGGGCAACATGTGAGAAATCACTCTTTTAACTTTGTTTCTGTTGGAATCAGATTGAGCCCCTTTTACCAAATGACTTCATAACTCCAGTACCAGGAATATGAGTAGCCATGAAAAATAACATAGATTTGGGCTGATCAAGCTTAGGGCAGGTACTAGAAAGCTGCTTCATTCTAAGCCAAATCTTTCCTTTTTTTTTTTCCCACCCATTTTTAAAGGTTCACTGGTTTCATCTAAGAGAAATAACTGGCAGACCTGGTTTAGAAAGACAAGTGATCCAAACAACAAACTGCAGATGTATTACAGTTAAACTGTCCTTGCTAAGGCAAAGTTCTGCTTTACTTCCGTAAGGAACGTAAAAAGAAGCAGACAGTTTATTGAATGGATGTTTTGATGACATCTTGAACAAAACCAAATTTATGGCTTGCTCATTTCAGGCAGTGTCTTTGAAGTGCAGAGAATCTTTTTTTTCCCCCTTCTTCTTCTTTTTCCATAGATGTTGAACACAGCAAAACACATTCAAAACTTGAAGCTTTAATGGTGCCACAGGAGGGGAAAGGGAGATGTGGCAAGAAGCTTGAGGTGACGAAGTTGAAGTCTCAACACCCTTAAAAACACAGAAAGGCTCTATTGCTGTGCTAATTTTGTTCCTTGGCTTCTAGGACTTGGTCTGACCATGAGCCACTAGTTCATGAATAGGAACTCTGGGGCCCAGACTCAAAGATATATGTGGCCTATTCATGGTCAGTGGTTCTACTTTGACTAATGACTGGGGCCTTCTATCTCTTTCTTTCTTCCCCTTCCCTTGTCTTATCCCCTTTCCCTTTCACTGCTCCATCCCCTTTGCCTTCTCCCTTTCCTTTTTCCCTCTAGATGTAACAAACTCTTAGCCAGAACAGCACACACTACGTTGTCATTTGTGTGCTTCGTTAACTCTTGCCATGTGCGTTTACCTTAGCACTTCCTTGAATACATGGAGCCACTAAGGGTAAAACAAGCTTCACCAACTGCCACTTTACAATTTCTCTTCCTCCTAGACCTATTTTCTTCTTAGTGGGTTGGCCTAGCCCTTGATATGTTTTAAAACTCTCAAGGAAGCAGCTGTTGAAATGCACGTTAGCTTAATAACCCCCCCTCAAATAAACAGCAAAGATGTGTGGGAAAGGAAACAACTGTACTCACTGTGAACACAGCAGTGTGCAGGATGAACAGCTTTTTCCTCTGGTTCCTCTTGTGAGTCAAAGGCTTTTTACCCACGAACATTTGATCTCAGTTTGACTTCTGCAACAAGGTCAGTGTCTGGTTGAGGAGCCGAGATACGCAGAGATGATGGAGATTGGCTTCTTGTGGCTAAGAGGGAGAAGATAGGAAAGCATAAATCAAAATAAATATCTTTGTCCCTACTGTGGCTGAAATGAGCTCCCCTGGTATCCAGGGACAGCAGAGGATTTGGAAAGAAAGGTTGCATTGTGGTAGTGATTTTCCCTTTGTGGGTTGCTCAGAAACTTGTATGGGAAGATGAGGAATGACTCTGATCACAGACTAATTGGGATGAATCAATGTTTCTAATTCTACGTAGAATAGCCTCTCTGAGAACTGGAGAGGTTAATGTCAGTATGGGGGGTGCTGGTGTTAGAAATATTGCTGGTTGATTGGAGGGGAGAGCAAGAGTAAATAATGCACACAAACAGGCTCTGGGCTCTCATTACAAGCAAAAGCACAGGGAAGTAAAAGAGACATGAGGAGAATACCCAGGAAAACAAATGAGTAAGTGTCAATATTTTCCTTCTCTAAATAGAAATACTTCTGTTTAAACAAGTCCATAGGGCCTGAGGGGTTGTTCCCACAAGAACTGGACAGTGTCATTGTGAGTCCACTCTCAATTACCTTTGAAAAGTTGTGGTCATCAGCAGAGGTTCCTGAGGACTGGAAGAAAGCAAATGTCACCCCTGTCTTCTGGAAGGACAAGAAGGACCATCTGGGGAACTACAGGCCAGCCAGTCTCACCTTGATTCCTGGGCAGGTGATGGAGCAACTAATCCTGGAAATAAGGGCAAGAAGGTGATTAGGAATAGTCAGCACAGATTTACAAAGGAGAAATCACATCTGACCAAAGTGAGGCAAGATAGTGGATGTTGTTTTCCTTGTCTTCAGCAAGGCATTTGACACTTACCCCCAGAACATCCTCACAGGCAAACAAAGTATGGTTAAGATAGGTGGACAGTGAGGTGAACTGCAAACCCACTGCCCTGCCAGGATCAAACAGTTGTGCTGGGTGACATGAAGTCTGGTGGTGGTCAGTCACTAGTGATATATCCCAGGAACTGATACTCTCATGACCCCAAGTGTTCTGAGGCATTCCTGTGGGTTAATGGTGCTTCTCTCAGCCCTAGCTAGAAAGAAACAGGGATTTTTTTTCTCTAGTTCCTGCTGCATCAGTGAGTGGCTTGGCACACCTGGACATTCTAATGGTTGAAAATGATACTACATTGTATGAAGAAACAGAATAGCAAGAGACAGCTAGCTCTGGGGTTCTCAGCACAAAAAGGTATTAACCTGTTGCAGCAGGTCCACAGGAGGCTCCAACAAGGACTGCAAACTCTCTGCTGTGAGGCCAGGCTGAGAGAGCTGGAGTTTAGACTGGAGGAGAGACCACTTCAGGGAGACCTTCTGGTGGCTTTTCAGTGCTTGAAGGGGCTGATGAGAAATCTGGGGACAGATTTTTGAGTAGGGCCTGTTGTGACAGGACAAGGGGAGATGGTTTAAACCAAAAGAGGAGGAAAAAAATAAGGTGTAGAGCATGATACATAGCTTTCAGAAGGCTCTACTGGAAAGTAATTAGTCAGCACCGTCTGGTAGATGGGGGGACCAGTACTGCTCAAGGAAGTATTGTGTGACAAAAAGTCCCCTGCAATAGAGATAGGTGAGGAGATGCTGGTCTAATTGTTCCATGTGACACCGAAGGGAGAAGCAGCTGAGGTGCTATGAGCCAGAGCACAGGTGTACAGCGAGGCTCCAGCTGTGCAAAGAGCAGCAGCTTGTGTTCACTGAGCACAGATACACAAACCCTTTGATTCAAGGCTTCAGGCCAGCCAGGACACCATACAGTTCACAATAGGTCAGGGCCAGACCCAGATGGAGAGTTGATCCCTGGGCTTAGACAGGGCAACTTGCACAATCTGAAGAATTAGGCCTTGCTAAACAAAAATTTGATCAGGTCCTGTGATGTCTTTGTACAGCTTTTTCTACCTGATGACAAATTTGGTGTTAAGAAGCTCCATGATTTAAGTTCCGCAGTTGAAGCTGAGTCCTTGTGAGTTTATCTGATGGGGACAGAGACTTTTCCACATCTGGATCAGAAAGTGGCATAGATTGACTTCAGAAATACATTTATTCTCTGCCCCTTTCTTGGCACTACTTGTGTGAACAGTACTGCCAAGGCAGCTTCTCTGTGTGTGTGTTTGCACCTGCATGACAGACCAGTCCCCGCAGAGGCTGGCATCTGCCTGGCTCTGCACTGGGGCAAATCCTGAGCAGTAACCTCAGCAGAGCTGCTCAGGAGGCACACAAGCAGTTGAGGCCAAGTTCTGTTCCATTTAATGAGACAAATAAAGGTTAAATATCCTGGAAGATCCGTTTTCCAGTGTTCATAACCTTGTCTTTGCTGATGACCTCCTTATTTATTTATTTACTTACTTCCAAACGGAGCTTTTCGTGGGCATTGACATAGATTTTCCAGCTTTTCTAATACAGAACATCTGTGGTCCCTATGCAGTGTCCTCTATAGGTCATGGGAAAGCTTTATCTTACTAATAAGCCTCATTCTTCTATATATTCAAGCCCAGCTGATGGGGCCAAGTGTGTTTATAAATAAATATTGTCTTGTAATGACCACTTCCATATGTCCCTGAGGAACAGAGATTTAGTCCTTTGGAGCTGGACAGCTGCCTCCTTTGTAACAGTGAGAACAGTTTCCCCCTGTCTGGTTAATGTTTGATTTATGTGGAAATGAACTCCCCAAGGTGGCAGGCCAGCGATGCTGGAAAATGAAATGCTCCCAGCTACCCATAATAGTCTGGGAAGTTTGTTCATCCATCTACCATTTTTCTCATCATTCAACAAAAAGAGAGTTGTGTTAATTGAATATATATATCTCTGTCCCTGATTAGCTCTATCTGCCTTGGTCAAAATAGGGCTAAAAGCACGAGGAAGGCAAGTGAGTTCCATTGAAATGCCTTCCCATAGCTTTCAGGAAGAGAAATGACTGTTGATGTAGGACATTGCTAAGTTATGGAACAATACATTTGCTGGGAAATTCAGAGAATGGGTTGCAGAAATATGTGGGAAATGACTGGCCCTTCTTGCTAATGAGTGCAACAAGAAATGTGCTGCAATGTGCATTCTCTTCTGGTTGAAGCATGATCTAATAGCTCCTTATCACTGGAGGATGACATACTGTCTCAGTAGCTTATTTCTTAATACTGCTCTGTCAGAGACAATATATTGTATACCTCCCATGAATTGTGACCTTCTCTGACTGCATCCTCTTCCATCCAGGCAGTGGTGCAGGAGAGGTCAGGATCCATCTTCTAAAAGGCATTCAGAAGAAATCCATCACAGTTTTTAGAAGATCAACACAGAACTAACAGAGCTTATTGGTTAATCTTCACCGCTGGAGTTGTTCCTTTAGCTGCAGAGATGCTTGTGTTTATGTAGGTATATGCACAGAGAGCAAAGAGTGTGTATTCTGACTTTCCATTCTCCCACAGCTTTGCAGTGTGTGGAAAGCAATGAATGCATCTAGATTTCTATGGTTTGGTTTCTTGTAAAGTCTGTTTTCTTCTGACAAATGGCCTCCAGCCTTGATCACTAATAAGAACTGATTCTTTTGGCTATAATTTCATCCTGTAAGACTATTTCTGCCAGAAATAGTTCTGCTGTTTCAGTTGGTGCAATAAACGTATTGACAAATGTCAGATATCTCTTTCTCAACTTCTGTTGGAACAGTGGAACATCTTCCTTATGAGGAGAGACTGAGGGACCTGGGTCTCTTTAGTTTGGAGAGGAGGAGACTAAGGGGTGACCTCATTTATGTTTATAAAGATGTAGAGGGTGAGTGCCAAGAAGATGGAGCCAGGCTCTGCTCAATGATGCCCAATGACAGGACAAGGGGCAATGGTGGAAGCTGAGGCATAAGAAATTCCATGGAAACATGAGGAAAACTTTTTTCACTGTGAGTGTGATGGAACACTGGAACAAGCTGCCCAGGGGCATTGTGGGGTTGTGGAGTCTCTTTCTCTGGAGATATTCAAAACCTGCCTGGATGTGTTCCTGTGGGACCTGCTCTATGTGATCCTGCTCTGACTGAATGATCTTTGGAGGTCCCTTCCAACCCCTAACATTCTGTGATCCCTCAATTTCATATAGAAACAAAAGTATAAAAAGTTTCACAGTAGTACCTTACCATGACATTAAAACCTGGGTTAAATCTTTAGATAAAAAAAAAAAGACCCAAACAAACAACAGAAAACCCCAAACAAACAAACAAAACCCCCCACACCACCCCAAACAAAACCAAAACCAGCCAAACAAAAAATAACAAAGAAACAAAAAAACTCCCAAAGTCCCAAACCAAACCAAAACCCAACCAACCAAAACCCCACAAAGTCTGCCATCTTCAGTGAAATTTCAGGCCACAAATATGATTCTGGCAGCAATCAGACATTCCTATCCCAGAGAGAAATAAAACCAAACCCTCCCCTTATCCTGGAAACCCGAACGGCGAAAGAGACAAGACATGGAATTTAAACTTTACCTCCCTGTCTTCTCACAGCCTATGGCTTTTGAATAGTATTTAGCTTTTAATAATTCTTAGGATTCCATTGCATCCTTTGTTTTTTTACAAAAAAAAGTATTTTTTCCTATTTTTTTTCTTTTCTGGAGGGGGGGCACCAGAGAAGACTGCCAGCGCTGGATCACAGTGTGGAACCGTGGTCTCATTGCATTCAGAAGAAGGGTGAACCGAGACAGGTTGTGGCTCCAAATCAGGAGCTCCATGCTGACACTGAGTTGCCCACGTGGGCTCAAGTATTGGGAGAGGATGAGACTGATGATAGTCAGAGGGAAAAAACAAGTGTGCATGAGTGTGTGTGGGTAACCCAAACACAGAAAAGAAAGGTTATTATCCAGGGCTTCACTTTATAATAATAGAATAATAAACCAGGTTGGAAGAGACCTTCAAGATCATCGTGTCCAACCCATCAACCAATCCAACCCACCTAAGCAACTAAACCATGGCACCAAGCACCCCATCAAGTCTCCTCCTGAACACCTCCAGTGATGGTGACTCCACCACCTCCCCGGGCAGCCCATTCCAATGGGCAATCACTCCTTCTGTATAGAACTTCTTCCTAACATCCAACCTGAACCTTCCCTGGTGCAGCCTGAGACTGTGTCCTCTTGTTCTGGTGCTGGTTGCCTGGGAGAAGAGACCAACCTCTGCCTGTCTACAACCTCCCTTCAGGTAGTTGTAGAGAGCAATAAGGTCTCCCCTGAGTCTCCTCCTCTCCAGGCTAAGCAACCCCAGCTCCCTCAGTCTCTCCTCATAGGGCTTGTGTTCCAAACCCCTCTCCAACTTCGTTGTTATTACCCAGAGAAAACAAGGAATTATCCTTCTCATTAGCATGTTGGAGTTTAGCACTCAGAAGAGTTACCTGGTTTTGTGTCTACTTTGGTTGTTTAGGTGTTTTTCCGTTTCTGTGAGAAATCCAGTTTTGAATGATGTATGAAAGACTGGACAGAGCCTTCCTCTCCTGTACTCTGCAAAATGTTCTTTACCATGAGGGTGGCAGAACACTGCAACAGGTGCCCAAGGAGGTAGTTAGTGCCCCTTTCCTGGAGATAGCCACAAGAAGAGCTGGATGGAGGAATGTGGAAACTCCAGGCCTGGCAGCCTGACCTCAGTGCCAAGGAAAATGATGGAGTATCTTGGGGGTAATCTTGGGGGCAATCACTGCACACCTGAAGGATGGCCAAGGGATCAGGCACAGCCAACACGGATTCAGGAAGGGCAGGTCCTGCCTGACCAACCTGATCTCCTTCTATGATCAGGTGACTGCCTGGTGGGTGTGAGGAAGGCTGTGGATATACACAGTATGAGGCTGCGCCAGGGGAAGTTCAGGCTGGAGGTCAGGAGGAAGTTTTACACAGAGAGAGTGATTGCCCATTGGAATGGACTGCCCGGGGAGGTGGTGGAGTTGCCGTCACTGGAGGTGTTCAGGAGGAGACTTGACAGGGTGCTTGGTTACATGGGTTAGTTGATTAGGTGGTGTTGGGTGATAGGTTGGACGTGATGATCTTGAAGGTCTCTTCCAACCTGGTTTATTCTGTTCTATTCTATTCTATAATGTAGTCTACCTGGACTTCAGCAAGGCCTTTGACACTGTCCCCCACAGCAAACTGCTGGCTAAGCTGTCAGCCTGTGGCTTGGACCACTACATTCTGTGCTGGGTTAGGAACTGGCTGGAGGGCTGAGCCCAGAGAGTGGTGGTGAATGGTGCCACATCCAGCTGGCAGTCAGTCACTAGTGGTGTGCCCCAGGGATCAGTGCTGGGCCCCATCCTGTTCAGTGTCATTACTGATGATCTGGATGAGGGGATTGAGTCAGTGATCAATAAATTTGCAGACAACACCAAGTTGGGAGCAGGTGTTGATCTGTTAGAGGGTAAAAGGGCTCTGCAGAGGGACCTTGACAGATGGGCAGAGTCCAACATGATGGCATTCAACAAGTCCAAGTGCTGGGTGCTGCACTTTGGTCACAGAAACCCCATGTAGTGCTACAGGCTGGGGTCAGAGTGGCTGGAGAGCAGCCAGGCAGAAAGGGACCTGGGGGTGCTGACTGACAGCTGGCTGAACATGAGCCAGCAGTGTGCCCAAGTGGCCAAGAAGGCCAATGGCATCCTGGCCTGCATTAGGAATAGTGTGGCCAGCAGGAGTAGGGAAGTCATTCATCACTGGTTAGGCCACACCTTGAGTCCTGTGTCCAGTTCTAGGCACCTCAGTTTAGGAAAGATGTTGAGTTGTTGGGAGGTGTCCAGAGAAGGGCAACGAGGCTGGGGAGAGGCCTCAAACACAAGCCCTATGAGGAGAGGCTGAGGGAGCTGGGATTGTTTAGCCTGGAGAAGAGGAGGCTCAGGGGTGACCTCATTGCCCTCTACAACTACCTGAAAGGTGGTTGTAGCCAGGAAGGGGTTGATCTCTTCTCCCAGGCAACCAGCACCAGAACAAGAGGACACAGTTTCAAGCTGTGTCAGGGGAGGTTTAGACTAGAGGTGAGGAGAAAGTTCTTCACCAAGAGAATGGGCTGCCCAGAGGGGTGCTGGAGTCACTGTTTGCCACTGGTCATTGGTGTTCAAGAGGGGATTAGATGTGGCACTTGGTGCCATGGTTTAGTAATCATGAGGTCTTGAGTGACAGGTTGGACTTGATGAGCTTTGAGGTCTTTTCCAACCTTATTGATTCCATGATTCCAGGCTTGACAAGGCTCTGAGCAGCCTGATATAGATTCACAGACTTACAGATTTATAGTCTCATAGACTGGTTTATGTTGGAAGGGACCTTAAAGATAATGTCCCTGCTTGCTGCAAGGGGCTTGGACTAGAACCCAAACTATTCTATGATTCCATGTTCTAGGGGAGAATTCAGCAGTATCCCAACTCCTGTAAATTAAGTTATTACAATCTTATCACATTTCCCAATTTCTTTCAGACACTGTAATGTCACAATGTCTGTTAGAAAGGGATGTGTGCACTGAGGCTTGATTTTGATCCTGATGAAATTTTGCTTCGCATTCTTGAGCCTTCTCTTTTGAATGGCAAAGAGAAAGCCATATCACCAGTAAACTAATATAAAATACTCTTTGTAGATCCTTAATGTTGAGATTATGAACTAGGTAAAGCCCCAAAGAATCCCAAACCAAAAAAGCTCCATTGATCTATTACTCAAATTTTCTGACGTACACTACGTGATGGCCTTGCTGTTGGCCGGTGGGAAAAATCTCCTGAGAAGAAATGTGTCTCTTAAGTCCTCTGGGAATGCTCAGTACCCTGGAGATGCTTGTTGCTTGACATTTTGTTTCTCATGTGATTATGGGGCCTTTGCTCAGATGAAGTCGTTTTTCTTTCCCTGACTCCGAGCAGTCCATGCAATTATGTAATTGTAAGGCTCTTTCCTGACTGCTCAAGGCTAAACTGGCTTAGGACAGTGAATGTACAGGGGTTTGTCCTCTCAGTGCTTTTCTGAGCAGGGCTGAGCTAGGCTGGGCTTCTTTGCTTACATTTTGGTGGCAGGTAGCATGGTGACTCACAAAATCTCAGTTCAATACTGGGCCATTGTCCATCCCTACTTTCATAAACACTCCCACAGGGAATCTGGGGGCCAGAGCCAAAAGAGTGCAAACCAGGACAGTATTCATGTCATAAGGGGTCACAGAATTCAGAACCACAGAATGTTAAGGACCTCTTCTATGAAGACAGGCTGAGAGAATTGGGGCTCTTCAACCTGGAGAAGAGAAGGCTCCACAGAGACCGTGGAGCTACATTTCAATACTTGAAAGGGACCTACAGGAAGGCTAGGGAGGGACTGTTTAGAAGGGCTTGGAGTGATAGGACCAGGGACAATGGTTTGAAACTGCAGCAGGGTAGATTTAGGTTGGACATCAGGAGGAAGCTTTTTACAATGAGAGTGGTGAAATACTGGAACAGGCTGCCCAGGGATGTGGTTGAGGCCCTGTCCCTGGAGACATTGAAGATCAGACTGGATGTGGCCTTGGGCAGCCAGATCTAGTTGGAGTTGTCCCTGCTGAGTGCAGGGGGGATTGGACAAGATGTCCTTTGAGGGTCCCTTCCAACCCTATGCAACCTGTAAATCTCTGAATCTGTGACAAACAAATCTTGTTCATTTAATTGATCAATAGTGTATTTTTTCCATTATTAATTGAGGCTTCATTACAAGACAATCTTTAATTTTTCACCAGAAATCTATGAAACAAAAGTATACAACTGCCATACAGAAAGGGAAGCTAGAAGCTCACTGCTGTTTTGGTTTGGTTTGGTTTTCACCAGCAGAAGTTGTACTGAAATGTCTAAACAAGAATGCTTGCATTTGTCTTTAAGTTTAGGGTTAAATAACTCCCCAGGGCTGAAAGGCAAACACCCACACTGCCTGGGAAGGGCTGCTTCAGGATTAGGAAAACTCCCCTGCTAGACAGATTTATGCTCTGGAGATCCCACCGCATTTCACTTTGCTCTACTGCCTGGACTCTGGACTCTGAAGCATATATTTAACTTTAGAGGCTTCCTTGAGAATTATCATAATTTGGAGAGCAAATGTAGAGAGGTTGCTGAACTGCTTAGGGTCTCAGAAGTGGTGTGGTGTTTCTGTGTGTCTCAGCTGGTGACAGCATCCTCAGTGGTTTAATTATGTTCAATTTATTCATATTAGCAGACAATGTTCTACAGTTGGCAGAATCAGAGTCACAGAATCTTACGGGTTGGAAGGGACCAACCCCTCTGCTGAAGCAGGATCACCTAGAGTAAGTCACACAGGAACACATCCAGATTGGCTTTGAAAGCCTCCAGAGAAGGAGATTCCACAACCTCTCTGGGCAGCCTGCTCCGGTGCTCTGTTCACACCTATTATGTACCTATGTCTAATTGTGTCTTACCCAGCACAGCAGCTGGTAGCTAGTGCTTACAGATCTCCCTTTCAGCAGTCTTTGATCTAAAAAAAGCATTTAAAGTTTTTCAAGCTGAACAGCTACCTTCCTTAGAAGTCATCCCTGCCTTGACTTCTTCAGTGCATTCCCACATCAGCCTGGCTCCCTGGAGGAGCTGTCTCCCACCTTGGCTGCTGTGTTGTTTCAAGTCTGCTATAGTAGTTTGGTTTCTGGTGTCCCTGTACTCCTCCTTGCCCTGTCATTGTCTCTTTACAACCCTCCATGTGTGCTGAAGGTGGCTTGTCCTACCATTCTTGGCTTTTCTCTCTTTTTTTTGCCCAGTGACCCTTTGTTGAGCTGATTCACCACAGTGTCACAGCTAACGCTGCAGGAACCATTTAAGCTTGTGCTGTGCACTATTTAGTAGAGAGAATTCAGGTTTGAGGGCACAAGGCACAAGTCCAGCTCAGAGAGTGTGCAAGAACCTTACATTCAGCAATCAATTCTCTAGCAAGAGGAAAAGCAAAAGCTGGGTAAAAGAATCAGGAATCTGTTTTGTCTCTGACAGTCTTTTGAACTGTGCTCTGGTAGCTCCCAGGGAGCCTTCCCCGGGGGGGACATCAGGCACGTGCTTTGGAGAGCAAGAAGATGCAGGGCTGATCCCTGCTGTCGCTCTGAAGTTCGCAAGGCCACAGCTGGAAGTGAGTCTCTGCCTGACGTGACCAGGGAGGCACGTAGCTGTGTGGCCACCACCATTTCTCATGACTGAAAGCACGTGTCCAAGGCTGTGAGCACTTGTGGAGCTCCCTGGGGCCATGAGTTGGTACTGAGAGTAAGCGATAGCCTTTACAAACACAGCTGTCAGAAGGAAGCCGTTTGGTAAGCCTGCTGTGTCTTTGCTAATGAATATTTCACCCCTTGGAAGGTCCACTGGTGCCCTCTTTTCTGTGCCTGCCATGACTGATACTCTTGAGTAGATGGATCCATAGGCATGGCCGTTTTCCTGAGCTGAGTGGCCACAGCTTCTTGATGATTTTGTGCACCAAATAACTGTGGGCTGGGTTTTCAAAGGGAGGTCTCAAACCTCTTTCTGCTAAAACAGCCCTTCCTTTAAAAAGAAAAGCAAACTGCAGGCACAAAGCATAGACACCCTTTGCACGTGTATGTGCACATTCACACTTGCAGATGCACACAGTTTCTTTCCCCTTTGTAAGACTCCAAACCACATTTCTGAATTGCCCATAAGAAACGTCTGGAAATGCTGATGCAGGAAGAAAAATAATTAAGCTTTGCTTTGCAATTATCCCACCCCATTTTCTGTCCAGGTGGCACACTGCTTGTACCAGCCTTTCTCCACCTTTCCATACATATGTAAGTCAAGCTGAAAACTGGAAAGAGGAAGGTGGTTGTGTGAAGCCTTCTGAGCCACTTGACATAAATCTAAAGCAACACATTGCAAAGAGTTACAAACAAAAATTGGTCTCAAAGCCAGTGCTTCTCGTGTGACATCATGTCACATTAATCTCTTCTAGGTTGCCCTAATAAGGATGAAAATTCCCCCTTCACAGCTCATTCTCACAAACAAAAAATGCATCTTCTGAGTCGGACCTTCCTTAATGTCTGCCAGAACAGCTGGAGCTGCTAGCTTTGCTCAAAGGTCTGTGAGGTTAGTTAAGGCCTTGGATGGGAGGGAGGTCCACCACAATGATGGTCTTTCCCTCTCTAAAGCACATGGTGAGGTCTCTGAGACATGAGGATCCATAGCATTTATCTATAATTCGCCTGGGCAGCCAGAGACTAAGCTTTATGTAGAATCTTTTGCCTGGAAAAGCAAAGTAACACCAACCTGGACAGCCCTTAGTGTCCTATCTGGCAGTGCAAGCGTGTAGCTCTTTGTGTCAGTTTATAGCTGTACATATACCTATTTATAGAAATGCCAAGTTAAACAAGATTTTCTCCTTTGGATTGGTAATGTACACAAGGAGAATTTAACTTTAAGGAATTTACTGATTAATTAAATGTAAGGAATTGACTGATTCATTAACAGTCCAGTGCTTGAAGTGGAATAGGAAAGAATGCATTAATATACACAGCTGTATTGTGTTGGAAGACCATAAGGAATTATCACTAGCAGCCAGCTGTATGATTTACAGTGAATTGCAAGCACTGTGGCCACCTACTTAAGATGACCTTTCTATTTTGTGGACATCACTAGCAGCTTCTCAGTGCATGGGTGTTCATGTGTTGGCATTTGAAATAAGACAGATAGGGCTGAATTTGTCACTTAGCAAGTTTCCATCCCCAGTTATTATACGTGTCTGTGTATGGTCTCACTTGAAATGTCTCCATCAGCAAACGTTCTGCCACGCCAGCTTTGAAGATTGTTCCACTGACTGTTCAGTGACTGGTCAGGAAATCTTTATTTCAGTCATCTTCAATTCCAGTTTCGTGGATTTTGTGCCTTTACCTCTAGGAATTGATATGGCTGAAGTACATTAGCCCTGGAACTTCTCCAGCTCCCCCTGAAAGCAATGTACAGCATAGCCCTTAAACTCAGGATTTTCCATTAGCTATAAACACAAGAGGTTTAAAAATATCGTGGTGAAACCTTTCAGGGATTTGTGTATGATTTGGGTTGTACTGCTTCCAATTTTAATTCAACAGGGGTGAAACATTTGTTAGGACTGAAGCAAGGAAAGAAAACCCCAAACCTCAGAAGATGGCCCCTTTTGGCTGGTGCCTTCACTGACAGAAGGGGCACAAGGAATGGTCAGGGGTGGCAGCTGCTTTGTGGCCATACCTGGTCATCTCATTGTTCCTGATTGAATTCTGTGAATGACAGGCAGGTTTGCTCTGTCATCTTGGCATGCATAACTCAAGCTGTGACCGAACAAAGCACTTGAGCATTAACGAGAAGGTGTCTTCAAGTTAGCCCTGGCCTACAGACAGCAAAGGTGTAGATACACAACATGCATCTGGGACAACAGTATCATGCTGGGACACTTTTCACTAGACCAAGTTGCTCAGAGCCTTGTCCAGCCTGACCATGAATATCTCCAGGGATGGAGCCTCAGCCTATTGCAGTGTTCCACCACTCTCATGATGCAGAACTTGTTCCTAACACCCAGTCTAAATCTGCTCTTCTCTCATTTCAAACCATTGTCCCTTGTCCTATCACTGCAGGCCATTGCAAACAGTCCCTCTGCAGCCTGCTTGTAGCCCCCTTCAGGTACTTCAGGCTGCTATTTGGTCAGCCTTCTCTTCTCCAGGCTGAAGAACTCCAGCTCCCCCAGCCTGTCTGCACAACAGACACCCTCTTCGGGACCCTCTTCATCAGGTCCATGTCCTTCCTGTGTTAAGGGCTCCAGAGCTGGATGCAGCACTGCAGGTGATGTCTTCCCAGAGCCGAGCAGAGAGGCAGAATCAGCTCTCTCCATCTCTGGCCATGCTGCTTTTGATGCAGCCCAGGCTGCCATTTGCCTGCTGGGCTGCAAGTGCCTATTGCTGGCTCACACCCAGCTTCTCACACACCAGTACCCCTGTCTTGATGGTCTTGGCATATTCCCCCGACTGTTACCAGATAACTCATCAGTGGTCTAAAAGGAGAGTTCTCAGCCAGAAACTTAGGGAATACTTCTGCTTTAAAACATTTCTTTTAATCCAAGCCCCCTGGCGATGTGTGCTGACTGTGAGTGCCCCAGCCTCAGTGCCTATCTGTCTTGGAAAGCACTGATCTTGTCTCTGCAGGCTAAATCTCTACACCATCCAATAAAGGAATATGGGAACATATTTTATCTTTACTGTCCAGTTATCACATGAGAAATCTTTTTTCCCCCCCAAAATTTATGGAATTCTTAGAGGGGAAGTAGGAAACATAATTCAGAGAGATAGAGCCAAGAATGATTGATAATAGGCTAGGGGTATAAGAAATTCTTACCTATCAGCTTAGCTTAGTCTCTTTATGACCTCAACACACATATATGGAAAATATCTTCTGACATAAGCATTTTGTGGAGAAAAAGTTAACTCTTACCTGCCTATGCAATCAACCCACACTTGTGTGGTAGTTTTAGGCTGTGCCTAGATAATTTTCCAAAGATCTTGAACAGAAAGTAGTAGAATGTAAATAACTATTGGATGTAAAAAGGGAAATAAGTATCATAGTACCAGTCAGGGTTGGAAGGGACCACAAGGATCATCCAGTTCCAACCCCCCTGCCATGGGCAGGGACACCCCACACTAGATCAGGCTGGCCAGAGCCTCGTCCAGCCTGGTCTTAAACACCTCCAGGGATGGGGCCCCAACTAGCTCCCTGGACAACCCATTCCAGGGCTTCACCACTCTCATGGTGAAGAACTTCCTCCTCACCTCCAGCCTGAATCTCCCCACCTCCAGCTTCATTACATTCCCCCTAGTCCTATCACTACCTGAGATCCTGAGAAGTCCCTCCCCAGCCTTCCTGTAGACCTTCAGATACTGGAAGGCCACAATTAGGTCACCTGGGAGCCTTCTCTTCTGCAGACTGAACAGCCCCAACTCCTTCAGTCTGTCCTCACAGGAGAGGTGCTCCAGCCCTCTGATCATCCTCGTGGCCATTCTCTGGAAGGTCTAAGGTCTAATTAATCCCATTGGACAGATACCTAACACAAAAGTTAGTTTTGTGCACTAACTTTCTCTCTTTTTGACTGCTTCTCTCTAGCAGATACTAGCTCTGGCTTCTGCTGCCTTTGCTGCCTTTGGCTGCATCACTTTGTTGTGGCTAAGTATTAACAAATAGCTCTCTCTGCGTTTCTCCTTTCTTCTCTTGTCCCGTGTGTAGGGAGGAGAGAAGGGAGCAGGTAGGGAGAAGCTGTTGGTAGCCCCCTGGTTTGTCCAGGGGGTTTCTGTGTTGTTTATAAATTGTGAATATATGTAAATATTGTATATTTTATACATATTCATTGCATTCCATATTTTAGATTGCAGTTTTGCCTGTAAATACAGCTCCATTTGCTTTCAACTGAGCTGGTCTGGCAATTTTATGTTGGGGGGTATTTTCAACCCACCACAACTAGGAAATCTGGTTTAGAGTAGTGGGAATTTGTCTATTTCACTGCCACCTGTCACACACAGAAACAGTTCCCCCCATCAGCTTCCCATGAAGACCAATACCTTCCTATGAAGGACACTGTCCAAAGCACTTGGGGAGCCACAGTGCTTCCTAGTCAGCTCATGGGGATGACTCACCAACCTAGGGCACTGACACCAGGGTTCTTGCTGACTCCAGCCCCAGCCCCACACCCATGAGCCCCAGCCCTTAGAGTCTGGTGGCCGGACACCAGACTGGGGCTCAGGGGTGACCTCATTGCCCTCTACAACTACCTGAGAGGTGCTTGTGGCCAGGAAGGGGTTGGTCTCTTCTCCCAGAATACCAGCACCAGAACAAGAAGACACAGTCTCAAGCTGCACCAGGGGAAGTTTAGGCTCGAGGTGAGGAGAAAGTTCTTCACCGAGAGAGTCATTCTCCATTGGAATGTGCTGCCCAGGGAGGTGGTGTAGTCACCATCCCTGGAGGTGTTCAAGAGGGGATTGGACATGGCACTTGGTGCCATGGTCTAGTCATGAGGTCTGTGGTGACAGGTTGGACTTGATGATCTTTGAGGTCTCTTCCAACCTTAGTGATACTGTGATATTGTGATACTGTGATACCACAGCTCCCGGAGTCAGCTGCCACCCAGCTTATCACAAATCCCCAGCATCATGTTTGGTGACCACAAGCATCTGAACACCAGACTAACACACAGATGCCATGATGGGGCTACAAAACTCTGCTGCTAATAGTGGCAAAGCACAAAACAAGAGTCTAGCAGGACATGATTTATTGCTTGATGATGCTTTCCAAACCCCTGCTGGTGTTTTGAAACTATCAGGCTCCACAGAGAATATAATTTGTCAAAAATAATGAAGGCTTTGTTACTTTCATTATATAATAGCTAATGTCTTTTTCTCTAGTCAAACTTCCTTTCTGGTCTTGGTCTAAATACTTTCTTAGCTTGCAGCAACAAGCATTTGCTAATAATAATCAGTGGAGAGCTTGGATATTGGTTTCACAACATGTCCTCAATCTTAATTGTGAAGGAAGACAAGACAAGCAGAACTAGCCATGTTTTTCTAGTCTATGAGATTGCTGTGTGCATATCCCTTTCCAGATGGAAAAGTGAAAGAATGATTCCTTGCCTGAACTTTGGGCAATACAGATAAAGGCACATGGTTTTGGGAAATACATGTAAGAGGGCTCAGTCAAGGTCTGTGCCTCTGAAGTGACCCAATGGACTACACTAGGATGTGGTGTTAGGGTATAGGCCTAGTGCATAGATGAGGTATTAACTAAACCTGAATATATTCCTGGCTCTCCTGCTGTAGGATGTCTTCAGCATCCCAGAGTGCTGGAGTTAACCCTTCTGGGCGTGGAGCCAAGCAGTCAGTCCTTTACAGTACCACAGAAAAGGCTGGGTTACAAGAAGGACTAAAAGTATAGAAGAGTGAGTGGAGAATACAAAGGGAAAAAACGACATGACTAGGGAAAAAATCAGAGATGGAAGAAATCATTACCAACACTTTATTTTGTAGAAAAGCTGCTTTTGTACAGCATCTGACTTAACCATGTATGAAACAGACAGCCACAGAGAAATTCACAGCCCTGAAAACAGAGGCCAGAGACAAATTGTATATGCTTTGCTCTGACTCTTCTTGGAAGCTACAGATGTTCATTGTTCGGACACACAATAGACAGATTAGTGTCTCCAGATGTTCACCATCCATCCTCCCACAACATTAGTGGGTAGGCAAGGGAATGAATGCTTTTAGCAGAAATTTCAGTTTCCACTGCTGCTTCAGATGAAGTATTTTGTGAATGTTTATGTTCTGGAGAGCCTACACTGCAGAGCAATGCCCCTCTGTGTCACAACTCAACACCACACAAAGCAAGGAACTGATTTCAAAAGGGAATGAGAATTCAGCAGTGCTTTGGACTATTTTACCTGATAAGAATAAGCAAATACAAAAATATTTAAATGGCTGAGTGGCTTGGAAAGTCAGGAGAAAGATAGCACATGAGCCACACACATAGCAGGGCAATCCCTGTAAGAAATTTGAACAGGAATTTCTCTGTAATTATATTTCTTATTCAGAGAGGGAAAAAAGGACACATCAGTTCAGCACTACCAACTGTGATACAATCAGCTGTCATACATTGATTTATTCCTGCAGAAAAAAATTGTGATGACATTTTTGGGAAGGCTCTAGATAGGAAATGCCCATTTAAATTTGAAGAGAAAAGCTGTTTACCACCAATTCTCCAGGCTGGATTACAAGAACCCCATTGGTGATACACTGCTCAAAAACAGTCATTTAGCAGCAGCACCCAAGTCCCTCTGAAAACTATTCGGTGTAGGAAGGAACATTTTGCATCTGTAGTGATAGGATGAGGGGGAATGGATT
Organism: Melanerpes formicivorus; assembly: GCF_026170545.1. Taxonomy (NCBI): domain Eukaryota; kingdom Metazoa; phylum Chordata; class Aves; order Piciformes; family Picidae; genus Melanerpes; species Melanerpes formicivorus. Next base: position 9,636,881 of record NW_027142360.1, on the reverse strand, counting down.
CAAGCTTGAGGAGGGCAAATTAAGACTGGAGATTAGGAAGAAATTCTTTGCAGTGAGGCTGGTGAGACGCTGGAACAGGTTGCCCAGGGAGGTTGTGAATGTGAACTGAATTTGCTCTCAAAATGCCTTTGCCATAAACCAAGGGAAAGAAAAGACCTGGAAAAATGCAGGTAAAAGACTGGCTTTTCTCTAGTCAAATTATTGAGGAATTCACAGATTCACAGATTGTATTGGGAGGGAAGAGACCCTCAAAGGTCATCTTGTCCAATCCCCCCTGCACTCAGCAGGGATACCTCCAAGTCCATCAAGCTGCCCAGGGCCACATCCAGTCTGATCTTGAATGTCTCCAGGGACAGGGCCTCAACCACATCCCTGGGCAGCCTGTTTCAGTATTTCACCACTCTCACTGTAAAGAACTTCTTCTTGATACCCAACCTAAATTTATCCTGCTCCAGTTTCAAACCATTGCCCCTCATCCTATTGCTACAAGACCTTGTAAACAGTCCTTCCCCAGCCTTCCTGTAGGTCCCCTTCAGGTATTGACGTCTCCCCAGAGCTGTCTCTTCTCCAGGCTGAACAGCTGCTCCTTTTCAGGAGATCAAGGAATTCATCCCCAAGGGTTGATATCCCAATATCCTGCTCAAAAACCAGCCAACCAAAAAACCTGTGGGAGCTACTGTATGCAGCAATTTGTGAAAAGCACTCACTCCTGCCTGCAGGTGGGTAACCTGCACAGGAAAAAACCCAATACATTTTGTGTCAGCCAGCAAGAGAAGATATGCAAGAAACCCTTGACAGGAAAAATACATAGGGCAAAACACTGCATGCCGTTAAAGCAAGCATCAGTAGACATTATCCTACACGAGTGATCTGTGTTCTCTGCAGTGTGTGTGTGCCACTTTTTATTAACCCATACACTACGTGCTCAAGTGTGTCCTAATGCCATGAGGTGGTGCTTTCAGTAACAGCATCAATAGCTCTTGTGCAGCTCATTTTAACCAAACCACACAGGTGTCTTCTGTTCCTGCTCCTCCTCCTGAAGCTCACCGACCTCCTACCAAGCTGTATGTCACGTTTCTGAGGCACTTTGACTCCCCTCGGGTGTGATAAACTGCACTTTGGGCACGATGAGGGAGGAGTTGGTTCTCCGCACGGAGTTGCTCCTGCGGATGGAGTTGTTCCTCCTCATGGAGTTGCGTTTCCGCAGGGAGTTCTGGTGCGACAGCTCGCTCTTCTGCAGGGTCTGGATGAGGATGGATGGCTTCTCGTCCAGCTCCCGAGCGCTGCAGCGCGGCGCTGCCACTTTCACCGTGTTGCCAAACTTGGAGTAGTCAACTGCGTACACGCCTTCCTCTTCCGTGACGATGGGCACAAAGCGGTGACCCCACAGGATCTCCTCTGCTACGTAGGAGGTTCTGGCCTGTGTGGTGATGCCAGTTGTTTCCACAACTCCTTCAAGGATCACAATGAGCTCTAGGTCCTGGAGCGCCAGGTCAGCGGCGGAGATATCGTAAAGAGGACTCCGCTTGTCTATGACGTGGCAAATGATTAGAGGAGCCACAAGAAAAATGTTGTTGCTTTCAATGGGGTTATCCACAGGGATATCTACTTGGTGGATGGGTATGACTTCTCCTTCAGGGGTGGTAGTCTTCCTCACCACCTGGATCCTCACCGAGGCGCTGATGATCATGCTCTTCCTCAGGTCTCCCACTCGAAACATAAAGCAGAGTTTGCCGTTCCGCACGGCGATGACGGCCTGCCGGCTGAAGATCAAGGTCTCTGCCCGCCGGTGGGCCTGCGCAGTTTTCATGAATATGCAGCCCAGCATCACAGCGTTGATGATCAGACCCACGATGTTCTGCAGGATCAAGACTGTGATGGCCAGGGGACATTCCTCTGTCATCATCCTGCCCCCAAAACCAATGGTCACCTGAACTTCAATGGAGAAGAGGAAAGCAGAGGTGAAAGACCTGGAGAAGAAGATTGTACAAAGTTAACTGTAAGGACATGGAACACAAACTGAGAAGCTATTGAGATTCACTTTCTAGAAAGCAGTGTAAGGACCTATTTGTACAGTCCTGGTACAGGTAAGCCTTCAATTAACACCAACAAAAGCACTGTAGGCCTGATGACTCTGTTTTTGTATGGTTGGTGTATCTGATGGTTTGGCAGGGAAGACCTCTGAACCTGAGCTCCTAAAAGACCACCTGTACCACTAGCTGAGAAGCTCACTAGACTCTCTGTTCAGGAACACATCCAACCCACAGTATTAGTCAACAGTGCTGCAGCACCTAGGCTTTCCACCTTCTCCAACACATTAAGCTCTTGGTGGAAAGCAGTGGTTTTAGCAACAGTGAGCACTCAGCCGGTACCCTGAAATTCTTTCACCAGCCTGTGCAGGGAATTTCACTCATGCTACCTGAGTCATGGTCCCCTTTAGCAGGATTCAGTTAGAGGACCCTAATACGCTATAGTGCTGCACATCAGAGGATGCTGCCTGCAAACTTTCCAAAATGCATTATCCACTGCTCAAAATCCCTAACTACATTTTAAAGGCATAGCCTAAAACCACCACATCCACAATGCCATAGGGTGTATGCCAGGCTCTTTAATGTCCTTTTATAACCAGTTATAACCCTCACCAAAGTCTCTTATGTCTAAAATCAGTACCTTGGGGTTTATCCAGTTCTCATATGAACTAAGCTCACAGTCATTTGATGCATTGTCATGCTCAGAGTGGTTTTACCTGTGGAAAAAATGTCCTGTCCATGAAGATGGTTCTAAACCATTTGTTGGGTTTGTTTTCTTTTCAATTAATCTGCCTTTTATTTCATATTCCTATTTTCAGTGAAAGCTGGGACCGTGAGGAGACATTAAAACAGCATAAGCAACATCAGAGATAGTTTGCTGTTGAATGAGAAAGTTCATCTTTCAGAAAACCAATCAGGCTCTGCAGAGATCTCTTTGACAGAAATTTGTCTTTTTTTTTTTTCTTCATTATTTATTTCCTTCTCTAGTTTATTTGTTTAAATCTTTGGCAATTTCCCTTGCAGTGAGGGCTTCCTACTTGCATTTCCCTTTGAAGAAATCAAGGGATGAAAAAGTTGATTAACAGAATCCATGTGATGATTACTTATGTTCATGAATGTTTACTATCACACAGAGTGAAGCTTCTGGTTTAGAGTTAATTCAAGTTCATTCAACTCAAAGCTCTCAGGAGTAGAGACTCTGATTTCTCTCAACAGCTCTCCTCTTAAAAAAAACCCCAAAACACACACACACACAAAACAAACATGAAAAGAGAATCCACCTTTTTGCGACTGAATTCCTGAAGCAGCAAGTTTGTACAGCATTCTGACCACGAGAAGCCACAAACTCCACACTATTCCCAGGTCTTTTCCCTCAGAGCTGTGTAAGAGTTTTCCTCTTTGGCTAACCTATGCTTTCTGTTGTAAAGAGCTATAAGACTTAGAAATGTCTACAGTACTTTGAAAAATTAAAGTACTGCTCAAGTCCTAGGCACTGGTTAAAATTTCCAAAGCCAAAAGCAGCTTTCCCATAAATCTGTAATGGCACCTACCCAAGGAAGCTCTCCTGAAATTTATGTGGGCCTAAATCTCAGGAAAGCAAGTTCAAAAGCATTTGCCTTTATTCTGGCATACAGATCGTTGCAATATGAAATATATTTTACATCCATTGCAATATGAAATGTATTTTGCATCCAACAACTCATCATTCTTAAAAATGTCATCAATCACATTGCTATTTCATTGCTTTGTCCAAAGCAGTAGCCGGATTAAGAAGATTAAGCAATTCACTAGGAAGGGAAAACTTCCCATGGCTTGGACATGGACACATGAGCAGCTGTTGGCTGAGCCATCCCAGGTAGTTGCACAAGGGAGCGATGGGTGTTTTGTTACGGGCTAAACCCGAAAGTTCCAGCAATCCACTTGTCCTGTTTTTCCACACCCCTCCAGGCTGTCCTCACAGCAGAGGTTAGCAGCCATTCTGGAAGAGCTGCTGATGGGGGGCTGCTGCAGCTGCGGCTATGGTGAGGGAGCCATGGCCACCGGACCCCCTTGTCCCTGCACCACAAAGCCCTTGGCAGATGACTCATGCTCTGCAGAGTGGATGTCCTCCCAGCTGACCCCGAAGACCGCAAGTGTGTAGCTACTAGCTAATTTGGGTTGGACAAATCCCATAAGTCCTAGAAACATCTGAGGTGACATCTCAGCAGGCACAAGCTGGATCATGGCATCTCATTTCAGAGGTGACTGCTTGTGACCAGTTTATTGGAAAAGAAATAGGCAGCACACCATCCCCCCCAAACCTCCAACCTCATGCTTGAAAAAAATTCCCATTTCCTTTAGCTTGGAAAACCACCATTTAGCAGAAAAGTATCACAACAAAGGCAGAGTGCAGTGTCTGCTCCCCCATGAGCCACATACAATGTCCCTCCAAACTTTTCGAGGTACCTCAAAACTAAGCGCAGGAGAAAAGTGAAGGAGATACTCTGATGTCTCAGCTGTCCCTGCAGCACTGCAGTGTGTAAAGGCAGCTGATCTGTGGCAGTCTGGTTGTACCCAACCCAGATTCTTCTAATTAAAAACCTGGTGGCATAAAAAGCCCCGCTCAAAAATGTATTACTATTGAGGTGACAAAGCACCACTCTTCTCACTTATTCTACCTCCAGCATGCGGTACCTCTTCTCTTCCATGTGCCTGTCAGTTTCTCAGTGCCTGGAAAATTGTCATGGCTTTGTGGACAGAAAGCAAAATACTTTAACAGGTCACATTTCACCCAGCACTCCCTTAAGCTTTTGCTGTCTGTCACATCATGCACACTAAGTGGAAACTGTTCCTCTGTCAAACTACTGATCTATGGCTTCATCAAAACATTTTGAAGCACCCCATATCTAGCTCTCTGATGAGAGTTGTCTTGAAAGATGTCTAGTTTTGCCCTAAATGCCACTCTTCCTGCTAGCCCTGCCTGGTGCCCTGCCTGGTGTCTGGTTCCCTGCCTCTGGTGGCCAGTACCCTTGCCTCTAGTGGCCAGTACCCTGCCTCTGGTGGCCACCTTTCTCTGGAGCACCACTCTGGGGATGCTCCTGCTGCTGTAAACGTTACAACACATATAACACATACCCACTCTTGTAGCAGGCTCTTAGCTCGACAGGCAAGGTATGTTACCCACAGTGTGGAGACACATGAAAAGCAGCAGGTCTCCCTCTCTTTCAGATCCTGTAAGGAATCAAAGAAATCTACAGTACAGTATTTTCCAAGCCCAGAAGGCTTGCTGAATTTATGTAATCTAGAGGAAAACACCGCACTTTTCAATTGTCTCAACCAAACACAACCATTCATGTAACCCAAAAGCTGCATTTTAGGCACTGGCAGGGCAGCAGGCAGCTCTACTCCCCCCCTTTCTTCATCTCACAGGCTAGACTTTACCTGACACACGTCACACAGGGTGTCCACTTGGTGCTGTTTGTAGCGCTCTCTGTGCTTGGGTCCATGTCGCCATGGGCAAAAGCTACCAGCCACCACATCATGGCAAAGAGCAGCCAGCTGCACAGGAAGGACATAGTAAAGATGACCAGCGTGTGACGCCACTTGAGGTCCACCAAGGTGGTGAAAATGTCTTGCAGGAATCGCCCCTGCTCGCGGATGTTCTTGTGCGCCAGGTTGCATGCCCCGTTCTTGGCGATGAAGCGGGCTTTGCGCGGCCGGTCTCGGATGCGTGGCTTGCGCAGGTTCTCGGCAGCGATCCGTGCCAGCACATACTCTTCAGGGATGATACTCTTCCGAGCCAACATCTTCCTGCCACCATAGTCCACTCAGCAAGATGCAAAAAGGCGGGGGTGTGGTCCCTCTGCAGGGCTCACTCTACCCTGCAAAACAGTGAGAACCTGGTCAGGTTTGTCACCTGTGTGCCACAAGAAGAAGCCCCGATTAGGTACCCCCTTCCAATGATCATTACAGTAAATGTCACTGTACAGTTATGTGTTCTGCAGCACCCTCCCTCTTTCAGACCATCATTTTAATGAAATCAGCTGGTGTCAGCTCATAACAGAAACGAAAGATGCTATTCTGAAACTCCTTGCAAGAAGGGAAGCTGCACACGGGTCTGGCAGACTTGTTGTAAAGTTACATGACGTACGACAGGTTGGTTCCTCAGGTTGTTCCTCCGGGAGACAGCAGCGCCCTGCTGGGTACTGCAACACGGAGCACTAAGTTATTCACATCCTTCAAGCCCCGAAGAATCGGACTTCTGTGGTTAGCAGCAAGGCTGGTGTGCGGGAAGACCTCGGAGACTCATTTCTGACTGCTTTAGCGTAGCAGCGCAGCCAGGAGCCCTGCCGAAAGCTCCTCTCCAGTCCCCCGCAAACATCACAGGAAGCAGCTGCGCTGGAGTTGCGGGAGGCAGGCAAGGGGACTGCGCGGAGCAGGCGGTCGCATTTCCCCTTGGCAGCTCGCCTTCCTTTCTGGGATTAGGCGGCAGAACCCTCCCTTTATTTCCAAACTTTGTCCCCAAACGGATGACCGAACAAGCCTAGGGCAAGCCCGTCTCCCCGCAGCTCCCCGCCGGCTGGCCCGTCCCACCGGGGGAGGGCAGGGGCTGCCTGACCCTCCACCGCTTCGCAGGGTCACCTCAGCGCAGGGGCACGGGGCTTCACCCGCCCGCGCCCAGCCGCCGGCCCCGGCCCCCACTTACCAGAGCGCGGCGGGGCGGGACGCAGCCGTGCCGGGCCGGCCCGAGCGGAGCCGCGGGGCACGGCCGGTTCGGCTCCGCAGCGCCGGGCTGGGGCGGGCTGGGGTCAGGCTGGGCTGTAGGGAGGGCGGGGAGCGGGGCAGCCTAGAGTGTCTAGGTGCGGGGTACAGGCACCCCCGCACACCCCACCCTGCGCGAAGCCCTACATGCGGCTGGAAGGGTGATGGAAGTGATTCTAGGCTGAGTCCAGCAAATGTAGCAGGGGAGCGAGGAGCTTGCAGTGTTTGCTTGTGCCTTTTTTTGCAGGGAGCTGGCTCTGGGCACCCCAAGCCAATCCCTGGCTGCGGCTGGGCAGCGGCACGCTTGCTCGCTCCCTATGGCCAGCCAACAGTTTTGTGCCTTTTTTAACTTTGCGTTTCTCCGACGCTGCCTGAGACAACTCGCGGGCAGAAAGCGAATCGTGTGTGTAAGCGTTTGGAGGACCAAAGCCAAACCCTTATGGACTTCCCTGCTTTTGACAAACGCAATTGCCTGTTTCTGCAAGAAAAGCCAAAAGAGATTCAGTTCTGTGCTTCACAGCTCTTGTTGGGCACAGAGTCAGGTTCAGTTGGTGTCACAGGCACTGTATGTGGCATGGGGATTGGAGAAATTTCACAGGGTGGCTACAGTAACCTTGCAGAAGATCATTCTTTTTCCCACAGGTCAAGGTTTTGGCTTTTGTGCTTAATGGAAACTTGCATTCTTGGAAACTGGAGCTGTTTGGTTTTTTTTTCCTCCCTTTTCTTTTTTTCTTTCCCCCCAGAGTCTTAGGGTTTGTAGTAAGGAGAATAAACAGTACATCAACTTTATGAAAAGATCTAAATTTAGATTTTAACGAAGCAGGGCTTTCATTGTGTTGGATTAACTCCCCCATGCCCAAGGAATGTGTGTGTGTACAGTAGGGAGGTTTCTAAACTTCTTTGTGTATCTGTCAAGCGAATGACCTATGCAGCACAAAATTTACACAGAGTAAAATAGCTTACTTCTCTCTGTAAACTAGAGAAAGAAAGAAACACTTGTCAGGCCTGCTGCCATCAGGAAGGCTTTAAGGGTATTCAGGCTTGGAAATATTGAGAGTGCACATTTGACAGGCAGTTTAATCCTCAGCTTGATGATATCCACCCTGTTGAACGCATGCACGTGCTCAGCCTTAAACAGACGAGTGATTCCTGGAAACTTTTCTAGCACTGGCCTTTTGTGATACCAGATATCCACTATCCTTTTGTGATACTAGATAACCAATATCCTTTTGTAATACCAGATATCCAATAGTCAGGGAAGAAACAGACTCAATCCCCCCAGTCATTTTAGGTAATTAACCAAACATTTATATATGAAAAATAACTGTAGGCAGATGACCAGCTCCAGTCTGACAAATCAGAATCTCAAACTATTACCTTTAGATTCTAAGCAGGCTCTGAGAACACCTACATAAAATCACTTGGATGGGTATCTGCAGGGTCAATGCAATTGGTGCCATCTATGGCACTTCGTGGGCTTGGGTTGGAGGACTTGGGACATTACCCTGCTACAAATGGGGTGGCAGAGACTGGTCTTAGGGGGCTGACTTACCTTTTTGATGCAGCCTCCAAACATACCTCTCACTTGATTGTAACTATTGGAAACGAGTGATTTAATACACGTGAGAAAAGAAAAAAAATAAACCAACAAACCTGTTCTTTTTACTTTTTCCTTATCCTTTTCCTCCTTCTTTCTCCTTTTTATCTTCTGTGAAGCATTTGTTCTGTGCTGGTGTTCCCTAGTATGGCTGCTAGCTGCATCTCAAAAGACAAAGAACTGTCAGGGAATGACATGTTCCAGAAGTGTGCTCAGGTGGCCAAGAAGGCCAACAACATCCTGGCCTGTATCAGGAACAGTGTGGCCAGCCGGAGTATGGAAGGGATTTTGCCTCTATACTTGGCACTGGGAAGCCATCCTTCAAATAGTGGGGTCAGTTTTGGGACCCTCTCTGTAAAAAAGACATTGAGGGTCTGGAGCACATCCAGAGAAGTACAACAAGGCTGGTGAAGGGTCTGGAGAACAGTGAGGAGTAGCTGAGGGAACTGAGGTTGTTTAGTTTGGAGAAAAACAGGCCAAGAAGAGACCTTCTGGCTCTCTACAACTCTCCAAAAGGAGGTTGAAGTGAACTAGGCATTGGTCTCTTATCCCTGGTAACTAGCAATAGGATGAGAAAATGGCCTCAAGTTGCACAAGGGGAGGTTTAGATTGGATATTAGGAAAAAAAATCTTTACTGCAAGAGTGGTCAGGCATTGGAACAGGCTGCCCAGGGAGGTGGTGGAGTCACCATCCCTGGAGGCATTCGAAAGACATGTAGACATGGCACTTCAGGACATGGTTTAGTGGGGGTGTTAGGTTGACAGTTGGACTTGATGATCTTAGAGGGCTTTTCCAACCTTAATCATTCTGTGATCCTATGTAAATCTCTCTCCTTTTTCATAAGAACCTTGGGCTGTAAAATTTTGCTTTTGACACAGATTTGCTCATGTTGCATGCTTAATGGCACAGTTTCCTCCAGGGCTTTATAAACAGGGACACTGATACACCCAGGAATGTCCCTTTTATTTACTTGCCACTTCAGAGCATAAGCCACCACTGTGGCTGTACTCAGCCTCAGCCCCTTCTCACCATGCCAAGGCCCCTCAGCTGCCAGTGTGCTCCTTGCCACATCTCTGCTAGCAGTCCCTGGGACCTTGTGACACAAGGTTAGTGTGTGGATTAACTGCTGGTTTGGCAAAACAGATCAAAATTACCTTTGAAGGCAGGTGGGAGAAAGAAGGGACCTTCCTCAAGCTGATCAGGTGGAGCAGAAACTTCTGTCAGTGCCAGTTCTATCAGAGATCCCTCAGCCCCTTGTGTTTCTACTGCTAATGTGCTGGAGGTTCCTCCCCCTTAATTTGGCACCATGCAGAAGCCAATTGTTTTGTGGTTTTTTGTAGCTGAGGTGGGGGGGGTTTCCACCTAGCACACTTGGCACAACCCTAAGTATGCCTAAACAGAAGTTATTGGTTGTTTTACCTGCCATCATACACTGGAAGAAAAGTGCTCATTAAAGTCTCTCTTTCCCTCTCTGCCTGTTCAATACTGAAAGAGTTTCCCTGTCACCAGAAGGGGTGCCTTCCTCCTCTCCTACACTTGACATTTGCTTTGAGGAAGCCTGCTGGACCATGAGCGCTGGGATGTGAAGATCAGGAGCAGATGATCTATTCCCTTTTCCTGGCTAAACATTCTGAGACGTGCACAACATCCACTTCCCCAAGTTGCAGCGTGTGAACGTGCTCTGGAGAGTGACAGCTACTAAAAATGTTCCCCTTTGCCCTTTTAAATACTTGCTTGGTTGCCACATACACATTTAAGTCTGAGATGTAAGTAATAGCTGGGTAAATCTCCCAAAATGTCTTCTAACCCATTTTATAAGGAACAGGGTGTCTGAGTGCTGTGAACACAGCCTTTTCAGGCAAAAAAATGCTCAGACTTGATGGAGAGCGTGGGTCCAGTTTTGTTCAAGGCCATCATGCATCTCCCCCCTTGCTGTTTCCCCTCCACCCACAGGAGTCACCGATACTGTGGTAAATACCACTTGACAATTATGCCTATCTAAACAGGGATTAAATGACATGCTTAGACATGAAGCTGAAATTTCCACATCATAGCTGTGTCCAGCCCTTTCAGAAAATCCTGCTTTGTAATAAGCTTTGTTTGAAATTCTAATCTTAGCTTAGAGATAGGATGACTCTGCAGGCATCCAGAGATGTCATGCACTCAGCGCAAGGCTTCCACAAAGACACAAAGCTGATAAGCCATATTTGGATCTCGTGGATGAACCCTTCCCCAGCTGACCTGACAGGAGATCCATCAAACATGAAAGAGCAGAAACTGCAACCTAAGGGTATCTCTTACCCCAAACCAGCCTTTTACTTACCCCCCCCCCCACCCCCCCCACCTTGTTTCTTGCAAAAGCAGCAGGAGAAATATAGTCTTGCTCATAAAAATATGTGTAACTACTGCTGCTCATCCAGTGTTACTAAGGCACACATTGAGGTTTGGAGATGTTCAGTGAGCTTGCTGTCAGACAGAGGGCTTGCTGTCACATTCCTCCCTCTGGTGGAGCAGTCTAATGATCACAGCTGGTATTGCTGAAAGAGCAATGAGCAAAATACTAATGAAACCCCACGTGTAACCACTAAATGTGAATCTCTAATTTTCTGCTTTTCAAAGAATATGCTGCTAGGAGGCATCTGCAGCTGTGATATGGAGGGGTGGTGGTTCTGGACCATGTCATTTACACCAAGCTACATTAGTTCCTTAGTTACATGGTTAAATATTTGACCAGGCATTTAAGCTTATGGATGTAATTGCATCACAGATGTAAGCTGGTACAGTCAGAAACCCCTGAAGTAAATGAAAGGGAGAGCTAAGCAGTGTGATAGGAGTAATGTCAAGACACTCTTCTGAGCAGAGTTAGCTGGCATTGTTCATTACTTATTCATACCTGTTATCCAGAGCATGGACAGCCTTGGAATGTATTTATGGATAAAACAGACTAAGATAGGTACATGGGAATGAAGGAATGTATGGGCAGTGGAATGTGCAACATGGTAACAGGCTGAGGGAGTTGGATCTGTCAGCCTGGAGAAGAGAAGGTTTTCAAGGGAGACCTTATAGTGTCTTTCCACCTTCCAGCCCACAGGAAGGCTGGAAAAGGACTTTTTATAAGGGTGTGTGATGATTATACAAGGGGCAATGGTTTTAAACTAGAGGAGGGTATATATAGATTAGGTACTAGAAGGATGGTGAGACACCAGAGTGGGTTGCCCAGAGAAATTGTGGAAGAGTTTAAGACTGGGCTGGATATGGCTTTGAGCAACCCGGTCTAGTGGGAGATGTCCCTGCCCATGGCAGAGGGGTGAAACTAGATGCTCCTCATCCTATCACTGCAGGCCTTTGCAAAACAGTCCCTCTGCAGCCTTTTGTAGCCCCCTTCAGGTACTGGAAGGCTGCTACTTGGTCTCTCTGGAGCTTTTTCTTCTCCAGGCTAAGTTTGAAGAGACTTACCTGACTAGATAAAACCTGGATAATCTGTATTTTAAGAAAACATAATTCATTGGAACTACTTTTTGCTGGCAGAGGTTTGAGATGTAATGATGCCATATTATTTGGGCTATTTTCACGTTGGTACAAAATGAATTTAGGGGAAGCAAGGGCAGATTGCTCAGGGAAGTCATGGATGCCCCCTCCCTGGAGGTGTTCAAAGCCAGGTGGGATGAGGCCTTGAGCGACCTGGTCTAGTGGAAAGTGTCCCTGCCTGTGGCAGGGGGTTGGAACTAGATGATCTTTAAGGTCCCTTCCAATCTAAACCATTCTATGAAGTTACAAAAGTGCAGCAACTAAGCCAGCTCAGAATTAGGAATCATCACATCCATTGACTTATGTCCTTCAAAACCCCCCCCAAAACACAAAAAACCAAACTAAAAAACCAGTAAACAAAACCCCAAAGACAAAAATAACTTTCCTGTTTGGTAACTGTATTGTTTGTAATGTCAAGTCTAAATAATCATCATGCTCCCCAAATCCCTGAAGCATAAGCAACAATTAGCAGAACAGAAGTGGTTCAGGCAAAGCTGCTTTTAAGGAGATTCTTACTGTCTTTCAATCTTCGATTGCCTGGAAAATATAGTCAAAATAATTCACCTTAGATGAATCCTAGCATTCACTCTGCTGGAGTAGATCCCCAGAAGAGTGAGTAGATGAAGAGATCTGTTTTAAATACTGGATCTTCAGAAGGGAAATTGTCCCCTTGCTACATGTCAACAGTGGTGCTTTATGGCAGAGACTTAAAGACCTGCTTCAAGAACGACTTAAAGCCTCTACATTGTGTTTCCCAGCACAGTTAAGTTTTCACTCAGTAATAAACACAAAGATTGTATGGGATAGTTCTAGTTTAGGAGAAACAGTAATGAGTAGCTAGTTGTTAGGCCTCATACAGGAAGGGACAGTCCCAGGCCTGAAGCAACCCTTTAATGTAGTGGAAACTGGGATCTCACTGAGCTAGCTGGCACCACTTAAATCAGACCTACATTGTCATCAAAGATAGGCAGTTAAACTTATTTGTTCTTCATACTGTCTGAGTCTGACATCAAGGAATTCAATTAGCTTTTCACTGAGGACAGTGAAATTAACCCAGGACTGATTTTGGCTCTGAAATCAGTGTAACAACATGTGCTTCTGCTGTCAACATCTGCTTTTCTTTCTTTTTTTAAATTTCCTTGTATGACAAAGGTTGACAGAGGGAATCAGTCCCAAGAGAGCAGGGAAAGTAGGCAGGGAAATCACAGAAGTACTTCCTCTCATAAAATTTTCAAGACTGAGGGGACTTTTTTGTTTAGTTATATCACATAGCTTTTATTTCCAATAATCAAGATGGAAAAAAACAACCAACCAAAAAGATAAGTGACTAAATCAGTTTCCACACTACCAGACCATATTTAACTCCTACAGCTTTTCCAAAATACATATTTTTTCCCCCTCCATGTGTACTTTCTTGTGTTCTTTTAACTACACCAGAAATAGGCTTAAGCTCATCTTGTGTTCTTCCTAAATCTCATAAAAATAGGTGAATAAGAATCACATTGAATACATGTTTCAACACATTGAGACATCAAGCAAGCTGATGTCTCAACCTGTGCCTTCAAATGCCTGTGAAACTCCTTCTGGAGGTTTATTGTGCAGTTGTCATGGTTCAGAATCTAGCCATATACATTAGCAAAGTGCAGGGAACCTTTTCAAAGTTGTATGGTGTTATTATGCATTTAAATCCACCCCAATTCTTGAACATATAGCAACAACTTAAAACTGATCTCTTCTTGGACTAGATCTGATTTAGAGATGTGCCGGAAATGTGCAAAGGAAGAAAACAGGATTGTCCCAGGATAAAAACAATAATGTGAAGGACTAAAGATATGCAAAACAATTAGTGGTTGGCCAATGACATGCCATTTTTATGTAGAATCTTTTAGTAGGTGTGTTTAAAAGCTTGGCTAATATCAAGTTGATAAATTCAAATTAACTGTAATACAAAGTCTTAAAGATACTGTACAAAATTCCTCTATAAGCCTATCGAAGCATGCATGACAAATAGGTTTGCAGAACAAATATGGATTTGGGAATTGACTGCAGGGTTCAGCCATCACTGCACTGAAGAACAGTGCTGTGATAACTACAGTGTGAGAACTTCAGTGAATAGGAAGAATTTCCTTATTTCTGTTAAAATTCCTTTCCCCCATTCACTGCTCCACTACAGTATGAAGAGTGAAGTTTATGCCTTTGGAATGCAGCAAATTGCCCCAAGTGCTATGGGTTTGGAATATTTTTTTATTATTATTATTTTTTTTCAATGTCTCCCCTCTGGGGATCTCGTTTCCTTGACAAACTTCACAATTTGGTTGCTGGTTCCAGCGTAGCACACAGAGTATCATCTGAGAGCAGTGCATTCCTTTGCTTTCTGTAAAAGAAAATGAAGTCACTAAGGAGTCAAAGGGGAATGCCACATTCCCAGGAAAGTAAAACTTCTGCCTCTGTGTGTTCATATGCTATGTGTGTGAAGCTGAAGAGCTTTTGAACCAGGCGGCATGGCTTTGATGGCTTTGAGGCATCCATGTGTCGCAATAGGTTTTATTGCTTTGGAAGATGGAAGTGTCAAGAAAGTATCTCTTAAAAAAAAACAACCCAAAGATAAAAATGATGTTACATTGAGTAAAAATTATTTGCAATCCATATGTTTCAAAAAGAAGCTCTTTAAGTGTATGGTGCAGTTCTTCACATGTCAGCCCTGACGAAGGAGGCGAAGATGCCATCTTCTTGAGAGAGCAGGTTCTCAGGTGTATCGTATTCCAGAATGTTCCCCCTCTTCATCACGATGACCAGGTCTGCAGTTAGGATGGTGTGAACCCGATGCTGCCATAAGGGAAAGCACAGAGAAGTTTTTTTGTCACCGTGCTAATTCTCCTTGCAGTTTATTAATTGGCCTACACGGTGGGCGAAAGCCTGCCCTGGAGTAGGCCCTTCTGGGGTGCTTTCGGTCAGAAGAGTTCTCCAACTGCTTCACAGCCTCTGCTTCCAAGCCCAGAGGTACTGAAGCATGCACTTTGGTTTTGGTCTGCTAATTGCTACTCCGCACAGGCACGGCTGTTGGAATATAATCTATGGCACCACTGACACACCTCTTCCCTTTTAGGAAATATGAGTGAGAAACGTCCTGGCTGTGCCTACGCTGTCAGGTGGCTTAGCCTCCTGCTCCGCAGCTTGGCCTCTGTACCCCAGCTGTGCACTCTGCACCCCAACTGTGCACTCTGCACCTGTCTTAGGGCACTTTTGGGTTGTCTTCTTCTGTAAATGAAGTAGCTCCCTCTGAGACAAATAAATTTGAGTGTGCTACAAGCAATAGTTTATCCCCATAGGCAACAGGAATGAAACCAGGCTGAGTTTGATTTCAATGCCTTATGAATTCAGCCAGTCGAGTATAGGCAAGATGAGCCCTAAGAGTGTGGTGTTTCGCCATACAGCCTGAAGTTCAGGGATTACTTGATGGGGTGGATTCAGACTGAAGGAGTTGGGGCTGTTCAGTCTGCAGAAGAGAAGGCTCTGAGGTGACCTAATTGTGGCCTTCCAGTATCTGAAGGAGGCCTACAGGGAGGCTGGGGAAGGACTTCTCAGGATCTCAGGTAGTGATAGGACTAGGGGGAATGGAATGAAGCTGGAGGTGGGGAGATTCAGGCTGGATGTGAGGAGGAGGTTCTTCACCATGAGAGTGGTGAAGCCCTGGAATGTGTTGTCCAGGGAGGTGGTCGAGGCCCCGTCCCTGGGGGTGTTTAAGGACAGGCTGGATGAGGCTCTGTCCAGCCTGATCTAGTGTGGGGTGTCCCTGCCCATGGCAGGGGGGTTGGAACTAGATGATCCTTGTGGTCCCTTCCAACCCTGAATGATACTATGATACTATGACTTCATAGATTCAGTGTTAGCTGCATGCCTAAGCATTAGTTAAATATGACTAGCATAAACAGTCATGAAGTTAAAACAAATCCAGGAACAACACAATAAACACCTTCTTGCACTCTCGTCTGAGAAGATGTACAGTAGAAAAGCAGAGTGAAAGGAAATGAAAGAGGTAAAAGTAACTACCAAAGAGCCAGAAGTCTGGTGAACAATGTGGACTGAGAGAGTCTACTTGTGAGTCTTCACCAAAGTGGTGAACAGGCCGTCCTCTTTGAGGAGTAAGTTTGAGGCAGTGTCACATTCAACTAGAAAGCCCTCAGAAAGGACTAGGACAATATTGGCGTCCAAGATGTGAGATACACGGTGCTGGAAAAGAAGAAAAGAAAAACAGGTGGGTGAAGGAAGGATCAGCCATGAATGAAGAGAGGAAGGACATGACGTCAACTCTGTGAAGAAAGCTAAATATTAATGTGTGTTAATTGGCTCGAGACACTGAGTTTGGAAAGGCAAAGCAAAAGAAAAGTGAGATTCCAGTCAGAGCAACAGTGGTGAGCACTTGAATGGCATGTAACTGATGGACTGTTTTACTGCTAGCATCTTCAGCATTTGCACATCCCAGCACCTTACAGTCTGTTGTAATGAACCAGGCTAAGTGGTTTGACACAAACTAGTTACTGATGGACTTGAAACCAGAGTCTAGGAGAACTGGATTCTAGCAGGATCACCTAGAGTAGGTCACACAGGAACACATCCAGGTAGGTTTGTAATGTCTCCAGAGAAGGTGACTCCACAACCTCTCTGGGCAGCCTGCTCCAGGCTCTGGCACCCTAACCCAACTTTCTCATTATGTTCACATGCAATCTCCTCTGCTCCTGCTTGCACCTATTGCCCCTTGTCCTATCACTGGACATCTCTGAGCAGAGACTGGCTCCATTCTCCCACCACTGCCATTCACATCTTTCTAAACATGAATGAGTTGACCCTTCAGGCTACTCCTTTATCTCCAAGCTAAAGATGTTCTGCTGCCTTCAGCATCATTGGGGTTCTGTGCTGGACTCTTTCAAGGGGGCGTGCATGTGCATACATGTACGTGTCTGCAGTTACACTGCATACCTGCACAGATACATTGAACAATAGAAAACTAAGCAATCGAAATGTCAACAAAATGAGAGAAAATATCATGAACCTGTTTGAATGTAAAATCAATTTTGAGCAATACCCAATGACTCAATTTTTAAAAAACCTTTATCATAAACCCAGAGTTTTATTCTGAAATTCAGAAAGGGTAATGCAGCTTGAGAAACCACATCAAAAAGATTTTGAAATCTCATGCCTAAGTAAGACCAGTAACTAGTGGCATCCCTCAGAGGTTAGTAGTAGGACCAGTGCTGTTTAAAATCTTTGTCAGTGCCACTTGGACAGTGGCATTGAGGCATCCTCAGCACGTTTGTGGGCAACACCAAGCTGTGTGGTGTGGTTGACACACAGGAGGGAAGGGATCCATCCAGAGGGACTTGGACAGGCTGGAGAGGTGGGGCCAAGCCAATCTCATCAAGTTCCACAAGGCCAAGTGCAAGGACCTGCACCTGGTTCAAGGCAATCCCAAACACAAATTCAGGATAGGTGAGGAGTGGCTCAAGAGCAGCCTTGAGGAGAAGGACTTGGGGCTGTCAGTTGGTGACAAACTTCCCAGGAGCCAGCAATGGTCACTGGCAGCCCAGAAGGCAGCTGTGTGCTGGGCTGCATCCAAAGCAGGGAGAGCAGCAGGGCAGGGAGGGGATTCTGCCCCTGTGCTCTGCTAAGACCCAATCTGGAGCACTGCCTCCAGCTGCGGGGCCCCCAGCATAAGAGGGACCTGATGCTGTTGCAGCAGGTCCAGACCTAAACCCAAACCATTGTGTGAATCTGTGAATCTCCTTTTATAAATCTGTGCTCTGCTCATGGACACTACATGCACAGACTTCAGAGGCCAAATTCAAATACAGATTTTGATACAACTTTCAATAGCAGTTTAGCTATTGGTTCAGTTTCACTTTTTTAATGAGACTGATTCCAAAGTTTCTTGGAGAAAATGGAGATGCTGAAGCTCCCTGTGAAGTCCTTGTTTGGATCTAAGTGCTTTAGTCTGGCCTGCTTTACAGCACAGTAGCATCTACTGCAACGTTTTTAGGTTGATAGCATGTATCTGGGAATATTCTGAGTTTGTGTTTTAGTTTTATTTTGTGATGGTTTTAATTTTATATGGTGGTGTTTAACTGGTGAAAGGCGAGATGAACTGCCTGAGGAAGGAGGAAAGAGGACATTTGCTGGCGTCAGTACTTACTGCTATGGTCACAACCGTGCGGTCTGCAAAGGCAGTCATCACAACCTTCTGCAGAATGTTTTCCTACCAAAGGAAAAAGCTTGCTTTAGTTAATTAGTCTTTGTACATTTCAATTCCTGTCTCTTCAGGCACAAGAGAGGGGACCATAATGCACAGTATCTCTGCTGTGCCCACCAGACTCTCAGTCCCTGTGAAAGCAGGCATTTTCTAAAACATGTCATGTTGTCTTTTTTCTCTCCTCACCATTGGCCTCAATTCCCAAAACACATCAACAGCAACAACCAAAACCAAGCACAAGAGAAAAGCAACAGCCTGTCAGATTTTTCTGCTAAGGAGGTCTCATGGCTGACACTTAGGGAAGCTGCCTCTCCTAGCAGATCCGTACGTGCACGGACGGGGCCAATTGCTGTACTTACTGTGGCCATGTCAATGGATGCTGTGGCTTCATCCATGATGAGAATGCTGCTTTTGCGGACAAAGGCTCGGGCCAGGCAGAACAGCTGCCTTTGCCCTACGCTGAAGTTCTCTCCTCCTTCTGTGACCATTGCATCTGTAATAAAATCAGTTACTTTGAAAATTGCACAACTGAAATGCAGTTAAGACGCAGTACTTGCGAGTGGGCCCTGTGAAAGCTCTGCTTGTAAACAACAGTAAGCGTCATCAGCCTTCCAGTACCTGAAGGGGGCCTACCAGATAGCAGGGGAGGGACTTTTGGCAAGGGCTTATAGTGATAGGATGAGGGGGAGTGGATTGAAGCATGAGGAGGGCAGAATGAGATGGGAGATCAGGAAGAAATTCTTGACAGTGAGGGTGGTGAGACACTGGAACAGGTTGCCCAGGGAGGTTGTGGATGTCCCCTCCCTGGAGGTGTCAAGGCCAGGTTGGATGAGGCCTCAAGAGACCTGATCTAGTGGAATGTGTCCCTGCCCATGGCAGGGTTGTTGGAATTAGATGATCTTTAAGGTCCCTTCCAACCTAAACCATTCTATGAATCTATGAATCTTGGCTGAACACTGGAGTGGAGTGATA
Source organism: Melanerpes formicivorus (assembly GCF_026170545.1). NCBI lineage: Eukaryota > Metazoa > Chordata > Aves > Piciformes > Picidae > Melanerpes > Melanerpes formicivorus. The sequence goes on along the minus strand of NW_027142360.1, from coordinate 9,617,769 downwards.
GGAAGAAAAGTGAGCACAGCATCTTGGGAAAGGAGCAGTATATCACAAAGCAAATAGTTGGCACAAATAGCAAATCAACTAGGCTGCAGAGTAATATCTTGGCAATAGAAATAAACTTAATGTGGAAAGAAATATGTGAGTTTCCTTCATGAATCAGATCTGAAATGATAAGGAAAATGATCTCTCAGTGTTCTGGACAATAGCTACAGCTCTGCTGGCAGAGACAGATTCTGATGGAGGAGCAGAGGCAAAACTCTTCTTTTTTAACTCTTTCCTGACTAGCTGCCCCACTTTGATGCTGAAATGGTGCAGAATTATTATGCAATGAATGGAAAACCAGACTGTCCCTTCTAACCCCTAACATTCCTTTATTCTGTGATACTCTCCAGCTTTTCAGTAAAAATATGCTCTCTAACACAGAGTTAGGAGTTTGTGTTGCCCACAAACTCCTACATGATGGCTCAAAGCGTAAGATGCCATGTATCTGTTTATGTGTATGCATGCTCACACATGCATAATTTCATTGTTGGCCTGTGTTCCCAGAGACTTGATTCAGACATACCAAGGCCTCCTGGCAATGATTTGACCATGTTCTTCAACTGAGCAATCTCCAAAGCTTCCCAGAGCCTATCATCAGTGCACTTGCATTCTGGATCCAAGTTAAAGCTGCAAAGAAAACCATAACAGGAATCTTGTCAGTGCAAGTGCATTGTGGGGACATTCTAGCGTTGTGTATGTCATTTGATTTCCCTTGGACAGACTGTGTAGATAGAAGGGACTGAGCTTTCCCATCCCTTCCTGTGCCACAATGCCCATCACAAACATGTCAGTCACTGCTGCTTGTTACTCCCCTGCGGCATGCACCTACCGGATGGAGCCACTGAACAGTATTGGATCCTGGAGAATAATGGAGAGTCGAGAGCGAAGGGTATGAAGAGGCAATTTGCTGATGTCTATTCCATCAATCACTATCCTTCCTGTGTAAAACAACACACAGAAGACATGTGAAGGAGCTGCACAAAGCATGGGATCAGCAGGTAACAGACAGAAGGATAAACCAGCTCATTTGGCCTGGACTCCAGACAATGAGGCAGTGTGTGCCTGCCATCTCTCAGCACTGTCACATAAACAAGGGGAAGGTGCATGTGTGTAGTAGCACAAGCAAGAAGGAGCCCAGCTTATTAATGACACTGTTGCCTTGCTCTTTTTCTTCCCCCACCTCCCTCCCCCCACCATCCCTTAAAGGAAATACATGGCATGGCTTCCATGCTATGTGATTAATGATAACACCAGAAGTATAATTTATGATGAGGTAACCTGAGCTTTACAGCCAAACATAACAAGAACAAAAGCAACTTAGGTAATTAGCCCTGTCCTGTACATTTATCATGTGTGGGATATGGTTGAGATTGTGCACAATTTCTTTTGTGTAATATTTGTATCTGCAATCCATACATCAGGAGCCCAAGCTATCCCTTGAACTCTAGAAGGCATGGGGTAGGATTAACTTTTAAACAAGAGGCAGATCAGAAAAAAAACACCTCCACAAAAGAAAGGATGTCCTACTCCAAGGAATTTTATTATCATTTATGCTGGTTTCTACAGCTCAGTTTGATTTGAGTGTTTGGTTGTGAATTAGCCACATACTGTTCTGCTAGCATAAGGTTACTGGAAGCAGTCACATGAATCACTGCTTAATGTAGTAGTTCATTCCCTGATAAGAACTTGCTGCAACAGCTGAGATGCTTGGTAAAGTTAAGGGGATTTTTCCTTTTCTAGTCAACACTGCAGGTCAATGAGCATATGGATTTATGATACACTGGATATGGCAAATGCTGATATTCAGGCAAGGGAGATGGGCAAAATGCACAGGAGAAACTGGTTGGCTACTCTGTAAGAGAGGAGGGTGAGAAGGACAGAAGCAACGTCTTCCTTTGAATCCTCAAACAAAGGCCAGGAACTACTGATTTCACAGGCATTCCCTGGACACAGGAACTCCCTCCAGGTTATGGGGAAGGGATGGGCCAGGGCAAACTGAACACAGATCTGTTAAGGAGTATTTTTATCAGGCTCACTTCTGCACTTTCTCTATGAATTACTTCACTAGGAAGATGCACTTCTCCCTGGGAGGATGACATTAAAGTCATCAATTCTCTCTTCCAACAGTGAGAACCTACTTGTGAATTGGAAAATGCATGGCTATTCAAAGCTGTGCACATATGCCTCTTCTGTCATTCCCAATTACCATGATACTGCATTTTGTAGGTTACTCTCTGTGGTCCAGTAAAAGACTTCATCCCCACCTAGCTGGACTACCAATAGTTTTATGCTCTTTATTAGATGGTCAGAGGAGCCAAGATTTCATCTGTGGGGTGCAAAGTCCAGTTGTTTTCAGACTTTCAGGAAGTCTGAATCAGATCATAAGATTCAACATGAGACATCTGTGGTTGCATACATTTAAGCAATTCCTTTTCTTCACAAGTGGGGTTGTGAGCAAGGTTTAGCAGAAGATGAGGTGGGCGAATGAGAGAAAGAGTAATATGGCATGCCTTGGGAATAGAGAAATGCATTTTTGATAGAAGCCAGGGTGCTCAAGGAAAAGAAAAGAGCAGATGAGGAGACAGATTTAAGGGGAAAAGTAAATTAGAGAGGATCTGGGAAACCAAGTAATGAGTGGTGGCTAAGCAAGACAGAGTAGTAATGAGAGGTAGTTTGAACAGTGGGGAAGAAAAAGGAAACCCTGAAGAACAAAGAAAGAAGTGAGAGTAGGGGAATAAAGTGAAGCACAGACAAAAAATGAAACAAGAGACATAAGGATCCAAGATGGACAACATGAATGAAGTCTTTGCTCTAGTAAAGTTACTCAAAATCTTGTTATGTAATTTTTAACAGATCCAGGTCTTTACCCAGAAGTGGACCAGTACAGAGGCCAAATATGGGTCTAGCTGAGAGAGAGAGGGATGTGCACAAAGGATAACCAGAGCTTGATTAGGAAGGACTCAGGCATTTCCACTGGGAAAAATTAGAGATACAGAAGGAACAGACAAAGAAAAAATACAGAAAGAAGATGAAAACAGATGAAACTTAAAGCTGGCCATAAACATAATTATTATTTGTCCTCATTATTTATACATCCTGGAAGCTGGCTCGTGAATCAGAAGCCTATTACCATAGATACATACAGGCACAGAACCACAACAAAAGCAAGCATCACCTGCATCAAATTTGCTTATCCTCCTCCCTTCCACAACCTACTAGGGTTCCCCTAGCAAATGCTCTGAGTGCAGTGGGTAAGTTAGAAACATGGATGTCTTTGAAACCAAAAGGTGACATTCCAATAGGTTTCCACATCCCCACAACAGCCCACATATCTGTGTATTATGAATGCCATACTGCACACTGCTGCCTGCCAGCTTGTGCCAATTAGCTGGAGAGTGAAATGCTGCAGAAGTGAAAACATAGGCAAGTGTTTCCAAACTCTTTAGTCAATTTCATAGAATCATAGAATGGTTTAGGTTAGAAGGGACCTGTGAGATCATCTACTGCATCCCCCCAGCCATGGGCAGGGACACTTCACAACTAGCCTGGGTTGCCCAAGGCCTCAACCAACCGGGCTTTAAACACCTCCAGGGACAGGGCATTCACATCCACTCTGGGCAACCCATTCCAGAGTCTTGCCACCTTTGTACTGAAGAGCATCTTCCTAAGATCTAGTCTAAACCTACTCTCCTTCAGCTTCAAACCATTCCCTCTGGTCCTGTTGCTAGACACCCTTATGAAAAGTCCCTCTGCAGCCTTTCTGTAGGATCCCTTCAGGTATTGGAAGCCAGTTGTAAGATCTCCCTATAGTCTTCTCCAGGTTGAATAACCCCAGCTTTCTCAGCCTGTCTTCATAGCATAGGTGCTTCAGCCCTCTGATCATCTTTGTAGCCCTCCTCTGGACTGGCTCCACCAATTGATGAATATGAAGTAAATATGTGGGTTTTATTTGGGCTTCAGAAAATGAGAGCCCATTTGAGTTGCTGTGCCTCAGCAGAGGGGATGACATTCCCAGTGGCCAGGAAGCCCATCAAAAACAGTGCTCTCCCTGTGAGAGATGCCTGATCAGACTGCCCTGGTTGAGACTATCCTTGCACAGCAGTCTTTCATTCAGGGCCTCATCCTGCAGTCCTGAAGAAAAAGCCTGGGGGATTTCAGTGGTGTCTAATGTGAAGGCTATTCATGCAAGCCAAAGTTTCTGCTGTCATTGTAGGAAACCACAGTAAAATAAATATCAAGGGACTGGACTTGTTGAGCTCTAGTTTCTTTTCTCTTCTGCTAATATTTTGTCAGCTATCATAAAATTAATGCAGTTATTCTTTAGGGACAAATCTAGGGGTGTAACTCCTATCTCAAAGATGGGATATTGTTTTGTCAGGGCACATGCAAAAATATTGTAAAAGTTACAAGTATAAACTCTGCATAACATTTCCTGGAAGAGCCAAGTGCTACTCACAGTAGGGCACTTGGTACTTTGAAGGATCAAGTATCTAATCGAGTATCCCCTGAGCCAGAGAGCCAGGATATAAACTAGCAAAATGTCTCCTATATCCTTCTGAAGGTATAAAGAGGGAGCAGGTCAGGAGTGACAGCCTAGTCTAGTGAGAACTAACCATCAAATATGTCCACCATCCTGAAGAATGCCAGAGACAGGGACGACTTGCCACTGCCAGTACGACCACAGATCCCAACCTGCAAGAGAAAGCAAGATGTCACCTGCTTATAGAGGGAAGCTGTAAAGCAGGCTTGCAGTCCTTTTGGGAAAGCTAGACTGGATTGCCCTACAGGTGAGGAGAAAGGTGGCAGACACTAGGGTTAAAAACCCAACAGCACAGCAAGAGCACTCCTCTTTTCTACCTCTCAGCAGTAAAGCCTTGTCCTGTGAACATTTTTGAACCTTCAGCATTTTGACCCAGACTCCAGAGACATTATTTGCTGAAATGTGAGATAATGCATTTTTACTCAGTTCCAATCTGGTGTTCACCAAATCTCATCTGGCCACCTAGGCTCACTCTGTGCAAGGCAGATGGACTTAGGAGGAAGTAGGACTCTCAGAAGGAAAACTGATCCCAGGCAAGAACAAGGCGTCATCAGTTAAAGTTTCTTGACCCAGGGACCTCAGAGAGGACCACCAATGTACATAGCTGTCACTGCAAGCTGTTGTTATTCTTGCTTTTTTACCACTCTAGAAAAGAAAAGGCAGTAAGGAAAGGTGTGCTGCAGAGTGAGGACAAGAGGCAGTTGCCTGGCACAGTACCTTTTGTCCTGGTTTGATGTATGCCTTAACATGCTTCAGAACAGGCTTCAAGTTGTTCTCATATCGAACGCACAAGTTCTCAATCTTTATTTCCCCCTCCTGAGGCCAGTCTTTGGGGACTTGAGAAGGATCTGAAATAATTACAGAAAAATAAACCCAAACACACACTGTCAGAGGGTTACCCTTGATGATATTCCTCTTTTCACCTCTCTCCTGCCTGGGCACCTCCCTGAGGCCACTCAAGAAATGGGAGTCCCAGTTCCCTGCCAAGGCAGAGCTGGGAGCTGCCTGGCAGGCGCATTAGTATTTAGCTTCCAGATCTTGACACTTAAGGAGAGAGGGCAGATGCTAAAGTGGCTCTTGGCAGTGAAGTGGGAAGAAGCTGCAGGAGCAGAGGGGAATGTGGTGTCAGTGCAGTGCTAACTGGCTCTTCGGTCAGTGACCAGCACAGGAAGGGCAGCGCGAGGATGTAGTCACCGCCATGCAACATCAGCTGTTGACTTTATCATAGCTCGTGTTTTGTTCTGATTTGCAAAGGAGCAGACAGGTTTTTTTCTCCATACTAAGGGGCTTGGTTTTCCAGGGAAGCTTGCTCATCTGGAACACTTTTTGGTCTTCCACTTTGAGCACTTGTGGAGTGCCAATCCATGCTAACATGAAGTATGTGGAGCACAAACACCAATGAACTGTAGTTCAGGGAAGAGTTGCCTGCCAGCGTGACCCCTATCCTGTAGTCCCCATTTGCTGCAAAGATCAGATATTTGGAAGCATAGAACTGATGGTGCATTTCTAGTTTTTATCCATATTATTGTTTTCTAAATAGCTAGTTGGATGTTTTGTTCATCCTGTCTATAGCTGTGCCCTGGTACTTTCTGCTCTGTCTCCCTGGAACTTGCCAGGGTTGTTTTCTTTTGTGGTGACTAACATGGCCTGCAGATCTCATAGGTTTTGATTGTCTTTCTCAGGTCAGTGGCAGCTCCTATACATCAATGAGAACAGATTTTGGCCAAAGAGGCTTATACATTTTGCATGACCAAGTCTACCATGCTTTCACATCACCACCACATCACATCACCATATTAAGATCCCCAAAGTTTAGAGTGCAATACCCAAGTAGCCATCATAGTTCTCCGACTCCATGTTCAGCAAGCTGTGTACTTTTTTTACTGCACCCATCTGCACCTCCAGATCAGCCAGATTCCTCACCACCCAGTTCAAATAGTTGGTTATCTGCATCACAAAATGAGAACAAGAACATGGTTCAGCCTTCTGGTTATCTACGTGTATGCAAATAAAGGTTGGATAAATTGTGAAAGCTTTTAGCCTGACTCAGCACAGTGGGGCTCTTATTGGCATTACAGTAGTTCAAGACTAAATGTCACAACATCACAGACTCATAGAATGTCAGGGATAGGAAGGCACCTCCAGAGATTACCCAGTATGACCCTTCTGCCAGAGTAGGATCACCTAGGCCAGGTCTCACAGGAACACATCCAGGCACATCTGGAAAGTCTCCAGAGAAGAAGACTCGACAACCTCTCTGGGCAGCCTGCCCCAGGGCTCTGGCACCCTCACCATACAGAAGTGTCTCCTTGTGTTGCAGTGAAACCTCCTGTGTTTCAGCTTGTACCTATCAGCATTGTCCTATCACTAGATACCACTGAAAAGAGCCTGGCATCTTCATCTTGACACCTACCCCTCAGATATTTATAGATGTTGATAAGGTCCCCTCTAAGCCTTCTCTTCTCCAGACTAAACAGCTCCAGGTGTCTCAGTCTTTCTTCATAGGAAAATGTTTAAGTCCTGCAATCATCCTCATAGCTCTCCATTGGACTCTCTCCAGCAGATCCCTGACATAGCAGTCTAGTGCTCAGTATTCTCACCTTTGTTTTTTGAAGCTGTATGGAAACGTTGTACCTAGGGTCTGAACATGTGAATGATCAAGGGAATGTCTTCTTTTCAGAATCTGGTAATCAGTACTGAAAGACAACTTCTTTAAGCACACAAACACAGAACTGAAACAAGACCTGGACGTGCTGTTTGGAAATATGACATTTTCTAATATTTTGAAGACTGCTGAGGATTAAGAAAGTTCACTGTTTGCAAGTATAGTCAAATGATTTGAGGGGCATTTCAATTCTCCTGCTCTCTGTGCATATTCAGAGACTTCATTTCTCTCTGTGGAAAATACGAGGGCTTTTAGCATAGAAATAAATGAGGGGGGAAAAAAAGGGTATGAGCAGCTCAGTAGTATTTCCTTTGTTTTAACTCCTAGTGTAATGCAAAAGATTGGATCAATAGTAAAGGTATGTTCAGGTTTTGCTGGGACAGATTCATGTGCCTGACAAGGGCTGCAAGCCATTAGCAGTTCTGAGTCAGCCAGGACAGCTGGCTTGAGTTTGCTCACAGGTGTATCCCATACCATGAGCATCACACTCAGTATAAAGGAGGAAGTGTGCCTGCCTTCTCCTACTCACCTTCCTTCCCCTAGTCTTGAGGACTGTCTTGATGGGTGTTGTGAGAGCCCTTTGCAGGGCTGAGTATAGCTTTACATTCTTTGTGTTGCCATGAGTTTGGATATTTGATGAAGCCTGTTTCATTTCAACCTGTGAGTCTCCTTTTCCTGATCCTCCCCTTCTCTGCTAGGGAGGGATTATTGGGTGATAGAGCAGATGATACCAACCTGAGTGGTGTGGTTAATAAGGCTGAAGGACAGGATGGGTGCCATCCAGAGGGACCTGTACAAGCTGGTGAAGTGCACTGAGGAGAATCTCATGAGGTTCAATAAGCCCAAGTGTAAGGTCCTGCACCTAGGTCAGGACAATCCTAGATATCAGTCCAGGCAGGGGAATGATGAGATTGAGGGCAGTCCTGCAGAAAAGAACTTGGAGTGCTGCTGGATGAGAAGCTGGACATGAGCCAGCAATGGGCACTTCCAGCCCAGAAGGCGTATGGCATCCTGGGCTCCATCAAAAAGAGTGTGGCTAGAGCTGGAGTGAGGTGATTCTTCCACTCTGCTCTTGTGACACTTCACCTGCAGTGCTGTATCCAGATCTAGAGCCCTCCACACAGGAAGGACATCGACCTGATGGAGAGGGTCCAGAGGAGGACCACCAAGATGATCAGAGGGCTGGAGCACCCTCTATGAAGCCAGGTTGAAAGAATTAGGGCTGTTCAGCCTGGAGAAGAGAAGGCTTTTGGGAGACCTTCTAGACCTATGTAGGAGACATTTCAATACCTGAAAGTGAGCCACAGGCAGGCTAGAGAAGGATTGTTTGGAAGAGCTTATAGTGATAGGAGGAGGGAGAATGGTTTGGAACTGGAGCAGGATAAATTTAGGTTGGACATCAGGAGGAAGCTCTTTAAAATGAGAGTGGTGAAATACTGGAACAGGCTGCCCAGGGGTGTGGTTGAACTCCATCCCTGGAGACATTCAAGATCAGACTGGATGTGGCCTTGGGCAGCCTGCTGTAGTTGGAGGTGTCCCTGAAAATTGCAGGGGGTTTGGACACGATGACCTTTCAGGGTCCCTTCCAACCTGATGCAATCTGTGAATCTGTAAAAAATCTCATAGTTCCCAACCCTGTCTCCTCTGCTTTCCTGCCTGGCATGATGAGCCATGCCTATTACATCAAGGGTCTCAATCATCAAATCCATTCAGAATTGTATGGACAATACTGGGCACCTGCATTGCTTCCCTCCAAAGGCAGAACAGGTGTTCCTGGTGGTGAGAGGCCTTGAGCACAAGCCCTATGAGGAGAGGCTGAGGGAGCTGGGGTTGTTTAGCCTGGAGAAGAGGAGGCTCAGGGGAGACCTTATTGCTGTCTACAACTACCTGAAGGGAGGTTGTAGCCAGGAGGGAGTTAGAATTACATAGAATAGACCAGGTTGGAAGAGACCTTCAAGATCATCACATGCAACCCATCAACCAATCCAACCCACCTAATCAACTAACCCATGGCACCAAGCACCCCATCAAGTCTCCTCCTGAACACCTTCAATGACGGCGACTCCATCACCTCCCCGGGCAGCCCATTCCAATGGGCAATCACTCTCTCTGTATAGAACTTCTTCCTAACATCCAACCAACCAGTTGGTCTCTTCTCTCAAGCAACCAGCACCAGAACAAGAGGACACGGTCTCAAGCTGTGCCAGGGGAAGTTTAGGCTCGAGGTAAGAGAAAGTTCTTCACTGAGAGAGTCATTTGCCATTGGAATGTGCTACCCAGGGAGGTGGTGGAGTTACCATCCCTGGAGGTGTTCAAGAGGGGATTGGATGTGGCACTTGGTGCCATGGTCTAGTCATGAGGTGTTGGGTGACAGGTTGGACTTGATGATCTTTGAGGTCTCTTCCAACCTTGGTGATACTGTGATGTGGTCTTTGGTTAAAGATTAGCCAGGTTCTGACAGTCCATAGAATACTATTTTCTGGCAGGTTTTGTCATATCCAGGCAGAACCAACACAGTGTTCAAACCAGAGTGCACAGCAGGTCCTCTTACGCATTTGTAGCTTTCCTGCTCTGCCTGGGAGCACCACAGGGCCTGGGAACATTGTGGTTTTTTTTAACTGGCTCACAAAACCTGAAGCAAGTCCAAGTTGCCCTGAACTCTCTCAGCTTTGGCTCAGATCCATTATTTGCAAGATTAGTTGTTGTGTTTTGCTCTCCCAAGATGAGGAAAGCTAGAAGATAACCATGTGTATGTGTTTTTTTAAAAACATAATTGTAGAATGAATACTTTGGTGTGGAAGCTTTGCCTTGATACTTACTGTCAGGGCGTACAGGAGACCCAGCCCAACAAACCCCGAGTTAGGCCCTTCAGTGATGGAAGTGACAGCTGCAGTCAGAACTATGCAAGCACCGAGGTAATCCTGGAATGAGAAAGGGAGAGAGAGATTCTAGGCAACAAAACCCTTTCTTTAGTTGCACAGTAGCTTGGCTGTAATGAGTGTGCTTGGCTGTAATGAGTGTGATTTCTCTAATGACACCTAGTCATTGATTCTGATCTCTTCTTTCCTGGAAAATGTCAGGGCTTTCAAACTAGAGAAGAGGAGATTTAGACTGGATCTTAGGAACAAGTTCTTTACCATGGGGGTGCTGGAACAGGTTGCCCAGGGAGGTAGTTGAGGCCCCATCCCTGGAGATATTCAAAGTGAAGTTAAACAAGGCTCTGGCAACCTGATCTAGTGGAGGATGTCCCTGCTTATTGCAGAGGGGTTGGGCTGGATGACCTTTGGAGGTCCCTTCCAACCCAAACCATTCTATGAGGGGTTGTGGTGCCTAACCTGAAACACTGTAAAGGAACTTGCTGAACCCAAGTGCAACAGGTCATTGTTATCTACAAATCCATTTGGGCTAGGGGCTTTTGTTGTGGGCAGCGTGTATCAAATGAATCCAGAGCACTTAAAGTAATAAGAATGGCATGACAATGACACCCTTAATTCCTACCACTAAAACAAATTCCACTGCCTCCATTCTCTTTTAGGTCTTCTCAAAGCTGGGGTTTCCTTCCCCAAAACAGAGAAGCATCAGCCATTTTGCAAAGTCCATGAAGGATTTTGGTAGACTTTATGGAGGCCATGCACATGTGTGTACAGCTATGTATTGTGGTGCTGTAAATGGGCTGCTAAGCCTTGCCTCTGCCACAGCACTTTGAGTTTCAGAATGGTTCCATGGTAGATACCCCAAGGATATGTTGTGTGGTGAGGACTTGTGCAGCTGTATTAGAAAGCTCTGACTTCTCACCAGCCTTGCAGCAGCTCGAACTCATCTTCTTGATATGTACCTTGGTTTTGAAGTGAATGTCACATGTGATCACTTCTAGCTGTCAGGGTGCCTGATTCATGAGACTCCTGGTATTCCCACTCTCTCACTGCTCCCTGCATATATTTACTTTGGATTACAGGTTTAGTATTTTCCATCCATTTGTGTCTAGCAGAGTAAGGTCACTGCTCTTTCAGTGTCAGATGAATAAGGAAATTACAGCAACTTTGCTTGCCTTGTTTTGCCTTGCAGAGCAGGAAGGTTCCTCAAGTGCTGTCACTGAAGAGCTTCCATAGAAGCCAGGAGCCTGTCTCTGTCTCACTGGTGCGGCTGTGTTGTGCCATACTGACATTTGCTTTGCAGTTAGAGTCTAGTTCTGCTGACTTTTGTGATGTTGACTAGTGAGCTCATAGACAGCACAACTGCAGAAAGGGCACTGCAAAGGAGGCATTTAAATTACAGCTGAGGGGTTAAAGCTGTTGCTGGAGAGAGATCTTGGGACCTGGAAGCTCAGCAATGTCTGAAACTGCCTTGGCAGAAGGAGGGCACAGTTCACAAAACTACTAAGAAGCCATGCCCTGCTTTGAAATAGCTCCTGCTCAGCAGGTCTGGAGATGCTGCACAGTAGTAGAGAAAGCTTTATTTCAAGTTATGTCAATGTTTGTCCTTGCACTCTCTTCAGCTGCTAGACATTACAACAGCAAAAGATGAGGCAGACTTGTATTTTCCTACTCCTGGCCAAGAAAGCTGCAAAAGCTGTATGGGTTTAACATAAACCACCCTGATCTATTTTAAGGAAGAGTGTGTATAACCTCATAGTGAGATTAATTCACTTTATTATCTTCTTTGCATCAGACAGAGTCTCTGTTTGCATCCAAGGTTTCAAAACCAGGGCTTGGACAAAACTGAACGTACCGTCCTGACCTCCAGCCATCTGTTGGCAGCCGACAGAAATAAGTAGGCAATGTTGTTCGTGTCCGTCAGTTCCAGCATGCGTTGTTTAAATCTGGCTTCATGCCTGCCAAGACCAAGCTTGTGCTGTTACAACACATTACACACTCCAAAGAATCAAACATTAAACTCTTCCCTCCCTCCTCTCTCCCCAAAATAGAACTTTTTCCTCTTCCACTTTTGCCAAACCTTGGGTTAAAAACTCTACCCTCGAGATCCACTCCTGCTGCCAGGGCTTTCCTTAACCAGGCAGAGCTGGATGTAGAATGGGGAGAAATTTCTTCAGCAAGCAATTATATTTGAGGTGGTGGTGATTAAGAGAGCCTGCAATGTCCGGGTGCTAGGCAGAGATTTTACTTTTCAGGGCATATCTGATTTTGTGGTTGCTGCTGCCCTCCAGCCCTCTCACAGGCAAGTGCTGCCTTGGCTCCCTTGCTTCTTTCTCACAAGCCATTGTCAGTTTAAAACCTGCTTTCAGAAGTGATCTGGCCAGCTGCAAGAGACATTGGCACGGGTGACATTTCTAAGGCTCAACTCAGGTAGACTAGAAAATGATCAGCATCTGCAGCAACTCAGCTCAGCTGTTTTCTTATCCAGTTACAACTGCCTGAGCAATTTGGAAAAAGGCAATGAGGGAGAACTACAGATAATGTCTGAATAACAAAAATGAGCAGTGTTACCTCCACTGCCTCTTGCTTCTCTCTTCCCCATGTAATGCCCATTCCACTTAAAAAAACTGCAAGGATGTCAAGAGCCAAGGTACACATTGGAAGGGGAGAAAACTCTGTTGGTGTATTACAGATTCACAGGTTGCTTTGGGTTGGAAGGGACCATCAAAAGTCATCTTGTCCAACCCCCTGCAGCCACCAGACATCTCCAACCAGATCAGGCTGCCAGGGCCACATCCAGTTTGATCCTGAGTGCCTCCAGGGCCTGGGAGCCTGTTCCAGTATTTCACCACTCTCCTTGTGAAGAACTTCTTCCTGATGTCCAACCTAAATCTACCCTGTGGCAGTTTCAAACCATTGCTTTTCATCCTATCTCTACAAGCCTTTCTAAACAGTTCCTCCCCAGCCTTCCTGTAGGTCCTCTTCATATATTGAAATGTAGCTCTAAGGTCTGCCTGGAGCCTTCTCTTCTCCAGGCTGAGGAGCCCCAATTCTTTCATGGCACCTTGCAGTACTTTAGTTATGACCTGCAGCCAGATGGAAACCATTTCATTGTTTCATGTTCTACTATCTGCTAAACACCCTCACTAGCTGAACTTTTCCAGTAGTTTATTTTCTGTTTCAGCATGGCAAGCTCTTCCCCTTTGAAGTCTCAGGGCCCTGCTGTGAAGCACCTGTAATCCCTCTCTGGCCAGAAACTTTCAGTTTTTCCTGCCTATTCCCACGGATACTTTCTCTCTGCACAGCTTGTAAACATGGCAAGCAACCTCCTCAAAACAACAACTGGTAAGAGACGTGATGCAGGGGGAACCAAAGGTGCGCTGACTGTTCTGCTGGGCAGCCTTTCTGGCAGCAGAACCCCTGGGTTTCTAATGGAAAATCTGACATGCTCTATCTGTATCTTTTCATCCCCATCCAGCTCATCCTCTGGGCAGTTTTAGACTTTTATCCTGTCAGATGACAAACAGCAAAGGTCACTCAAATTGCTTTCTGATCCAACTGTACTACTTTGTGGTGAGTTATGGGAAGAGCCGCTCTATTTTATCCTGGAACATACTGGACTCAGACTTCAGGGAATGACTAATAAGACTGTTAGTAAATATGAATTTGCTGACAAAAACTGCTGGAGACTTCAGGTTTTGCTGGCAGTGGAGAGCTGGTTGACAGATAGAGATATGAAATGGCTTCGATTAGCACCAGAGATCCTGGAAAACTCAAGTGATTTACAATGCCCAGTGCTTCCCTAGGGCTGCCTTTGGATCTCTACTATCCAAGCCCACATATGGCCTTTTTGTAAGGTAAAAAAGAGTTGAACCACTCCCATGAAGAATGAACCCCCTTCATCAGGAGATAATATGATGAAAAGCCATTCTGAACCTCTCAAAAAGCACTCAGCATACATCAACATCAGGCCTTAATATTATGACTTGCTGCTTCAATACATCCTTCTAGTTGATAAGGCTTGTTAAAACATTTCTTGTTGACCCCTGGCTCACACCTCTTCAAGACAGCAACATTTTTGCTTGTCCTGCCACAGTCCTTACTGCAGCACTCTTTACTAATAGCCTAGGTCTTAAAGCTAGCTTGGAGTGATGGCACAATCTTAGGCATATAAGATAAGTGTGTAAACAGCATTGCAATGAGATTTGCACTGGGTCAAAATTCTATGTTGTAATGTGTAAATGTTACACTTACTGGGAAGCAAGATCAAGCTGGCACATTCATAGATTCATAAATTCTTTGAAGGGTTTAGGTTGGAAGGGATCTTAAAGACCATCCAGTTCCAAACCCCCTGCCAGGGGCAGGGACACCTTCCACTAGACCAGGCTGCTCAAGGCCTCATCCATGTGTGTGTTACTGAGAATATGCACAAGTGTCAGAGGCATGGCAGAGTAACACAAACCCATAAGTTCTTCTCTTTTTTGTTGACATGGTGCAGTTAAAGTCCACCAAATCCACAATTTGCCCTCAGACATGCTCCAAACAAACTGGACTGGACCAAAACCCAAGCCTACCTCCAAGCATTTGCTTTACTTACCCAAATGCTCTAATGGTGGTAAGACCTTCAGCTGTCTCAGAGAAGTGGCAGAGTAAAGGTAGCTGAGTGCTGTCATCAAGTTCCTGGAGGTCCCTGGGAGTAGCAAAAACAACAGTCAGCCGTCACAGTGTGAACTTCTCTGTCTGTAGAAATTTTAGATGCATGGATTCACAGAATGGCTTAGGTTAGAAGAGACTTTGAAGATCATCTAGTTCCAACTCTACTTTCAATGAGACCATGTTGCTCGAGGCCTCATCCAACCTGGCCTTGAACACCTCCAGGGACAGGGCATCCACAACTTCCCTGGGCAACCTGTTCCAGTGTCTCACCATCCTCACTGTCAAGAATTTCATCCTGATCTGCTGTCTCGTTCTGCCCTCCTCAAGCTTCAATTCATTCACTCTCATCCTTGTTAACTGCATTACAGACAAGAGCAGGCATTTTATCTATCGCACATATTCTTTGCAGGATCACACAAAATAGTATTTATATAGCATAGAAAGACACTGACATAGAATTATCTTATTTTACTTTTGCCACAGGAGGCTTTGAATCACCTCTCAGCTACTACCTCCACTGTCAAGGTTTTGGTCACAGGTAAGCTTCTCTTTGTCCCACAGTGATAATGACATCATCACATCTCTCCTGGATTAAAACCTGCCATCCATTTTGGCCAGGTTCTAATTACTATTATCCTCAAACATTCTTATTTATTAATAGAATAAATTCAGAACATGCTATAAGCATGTTATTTGTGGCTTTTATATCAGGTGTAAAATAGTTGCATCTGCAAGTTTATCTATTTTATTGCAACTGTACCAGCTGGCCTAACAATAGAACATAGGGCAATGGTTTGAACTTAGAGGAGATTTAAATTAGATGTTAGGAACAAGTTCTGCTCCATGAGGGTGCTGGAACACTGCAACAGGTTGTCCAGGGAGGGAGTTGAGGCCCATCCCTGGAGATGTTCAAGGTCAGGCTTGAGAAGGCTTTGAGCAATCTGATCTAGTGGAGGATGTCCATGCTGACTGCAGGGGTGTTGGACCAGAAGACCTTTGGAGGTCCTTTCCAACTCAAACCATTCTGTGATTCTCTGACTTTCCATATAAATCCTGCTTTATTTTGTGTGTGTGTGTGTGCTATAAGATGCTGAACGTAGACTGTAACTGATTATAAAGCACCTTCTGTTTGTAGTGCTAACATAGTATCTCCAGTTGAAACAGAGACAGCACTGAGAGAGAAATAATATGAATGAGAAAGTTCCTCAATTATCCATCAGAGACCTGCATGGAGCAATGACACTTCAGTCTAAAAAGCTCCACTGCTTTGAAGCAAGAACATTTTCCAAACCACAGAGACAAATACATCTTCCTGTAACACTCTGCCCTGGACTTAGAAGCCACTTGTATAAACAGAAGAAAGGCCAGATCATCAGATATTTAAACTCTTCACTAAAATCCTGCTGTGTTTGCACACTGTAATAGATAGGGCAGAAGAAATAACTGCTCCATGATGCTGAATGTTGCACTCGACAGGATTGAATTTGCTGCTGATGTTTTGATGATGAATATGTGCTCTTTCAAATTAATGATGGAAAATGCACACAAGTTTTTGAGAGATGTAATGGAAAATACAACAGAGGGTCAAAGTGCTGCAAGGAATACTGTAAATATTTGCATTTCTAAACATTAGTGGAGCTTATATGCCTGAAAACTACTGCATGTGAGTTATAAATGTTGGCCAAAGCTACCCCTCCATCCTGCATTTCCTAATATTATTTTGTCTAGAAATACATTGGGTGTATTAACTCCAATTATAGATTGAAAGGACACAAGCCAAGCCTGACTGCCTCACAAGTGATTAAAGAGAGCTCAGTGTAAATAGATAATAAAAAAAGAAGGAAGAAAAAAAATGCTATAATGACTCTAAGAAATCCTGACACTCATTTTGCTGAAAATTTGTGCTCTTTGTAAGCAGATAAATAGTTGGTAATATGAAATGTGGCTGCACGCTCTTACTTTCTGCAGATTCTTTTTTACCAATACGAAGGAAAAAGCCTTCGACTGACACTAATCCAGGAAGCTGTTTTTCATTCTCTACTAGCCCTGAAAAGGTCAAAGAGGATCTTTGAGCAGATGCAAGCTGGCTCAGTTGCTTCACCAACTTCATGTTTATCTGACTCTATAGCCAACAGTGCACAAAACTGATGCAACTACAGCTACTTCCCCAAATACCACGTTTGTAGCCTGTTGGCTGGAAACCTCCTCCAATGTATGTCTCAAGCTTATACCTCAGGATCAAAAGCAGGACAGCTGACCATTAGGTGTTCAAGAGGGGATTGGATGTGGCATTTGGTGCCATGGTCTAGTCATGAGGTTTGTGATTACAGGTTGGACTCGATGATCTTTGAGGTCTCTTCCAACCTTGGTGATACTGTGATACTGTGATTTGCTCCTTATCTTAGCTCCTATAACCTCACATTCCATCACAATCCCTAAGTACAATTTTTTTCCCCTTTTAGAAGACATTTTCAGGACAGGTTTATCATACATACTTGGAAGCAACTCTGAAGTATTTCTGGATGAAATAAAATGCTATCCCAAGAGGCACGAGGGCAACAAGGAACCATGGAGTGGCATAAGAGATCATTCCAATGGCTGACAGGCAGAGTAAGGTGGAACGGGTGAGAGACTCCAGTGTAGGAGGGATGTGCTGGAATGAAACAAAAAATCATATATAATGCCAAAATCACCTGCAGTACCAGTACAGGCCACTTCCTAGGGAAAGTGGAACAATCTGAGTGTGCACTCATTGATTTTCTCTTTAGGAGCCTTCCTGTGGGTCTGCTACTCAGATGTGCAGAGGTTAACAAATGAGTCACTGGAGTTTTATTTCTAAAGGTCAGTATTTCAAAGATCAGGGGGAAATAGGAGCCATTTCCACCTTGTTTATATTACAAGCAAGAAAGAGAAAATTGTTCTTGGTATCTCAAATATGTAGAGAGAGCATGCTGTTTTTCTCACAGCCTCCTAATTGTCCTTTCATGTTTCCATCAGGCTTTCACTCAGGATGATTGCTCATCCAAATATTTTGAATCACAGCTGTAATGAAACCATCCTTTCTGCTCCCTGAATACTACACATTCACGTGTGCCACATGTGCCAGGATGGAACATGCAGTTGTCATGTGTAGTGCCATATAGTTAAAATTGTTATATTCTACCCTGTTTCCTCTTTTGAGACCAAGGTCTGGTGGTTTGCTCATCCAGACCTTCCAAGAGAAGCAGCCTGTCTGCATATGAAGCAAGAGCCACCATCTTCCACTGTGTCTATTCTGACAATTACCTCCCCTCATTACTGCAAATGTCTGTACTTTGTTTGCTCTGTTCCTATTCCCAGAGCCTGTGCAATGCCTTTCTCTAATGAATGTTTTAATTCACCATCTTCATCAGTGGCTAAGTGACAGTATGCAAAGACAAGCTGTAGCAAACCACAGTACTTTAGTACCTGATCAATGATATTTGTGTCAGCTGAGAAGCGATTTAGAATTAGCCCCAACGGAGTCATATCGAAGAACCTGTTTAACAAATGAAACACAAAAGTTACCTGAGAAGGGTTTCCAGTTTTGGATCAAAAGCCAGCTCAGACAGAACACAGAGCTGTGGCCAGCTGTTTTCTCTGAAACCAAGCAGTAAATATGAGTAATGTCACAGATCATGATGTCTGCATCCTGAGTAGCAAAATGCTTCTCTCAGCATTTCCCTTCCTCTCCCAAAAACCTACTGCCTTGTCTCCTGCTCTTTCATCTATGCTCTGTCAACATTTAAGACCTCTTTCAAGGATCCCAGTAGCCTGCCTACTACTGAACTTCATAGTACAAGGCACCAGGATTCAGCTGTTTCATGAAAGCAGCGTGATAACTGCATGTGTTATGTAGCCACCTGTCCAGCCATCCTGTTGCCTGTGAGACACTATGGTTATCATAGACAGAACCTGTCTCTTTCCATCATCAGAAGCCTCCTGTCCACATCATATGCTCACAGTTTGAGCTGAGTGCCCTGGAGCAAGAACTGTGCTCAGAACTGTCCTTGACACCCCCAGCCTTGAAGGAGGTGCCAGCTACCTGACACATCAGAGAGATAATATGAGGCAGAACTTCATATGTTCTGACATGGAATTACTGTTTTCCCTGATTGCCTCCCTACTTACTTTTACTTTTTGAGGCCTTGAAGGCAACTGGGCAAACTTAGGAGCTTTTCAGTTACAAAGAGGAGAGATTTTGGCCATGTTGCTTTTCAGAAGGCATATTATGAAGATAATTGTACCTGATTGGTCCAAGGATGATCTTGTTGAGGAGATTATGGTGTAGGTTCTTGGCTGCTGTGAGGCCCATCCACTCCACAGTCAGAGATGTGATGAGGCAAAGGACGATCCCTGCTCCAGAGAGGATGCTGAAGACAGCTACATGATAAGTCTAATAAAATAACAAATGCATCAGTGCAAGAAATAAGCACTCATTTCTCTTTTCTACTAGGAGATTCCCAAGGTACCTGGGATCAATTGCCTAGTATGTCACCACACTTATATAAGTACATTAACATAATCTTTGGGAAAGAAAAGAACTATGATGGAACTACATTAAATGCACAGAAAAAGAAGAGCTGGAAGTTCTAAGATCCCTTTAAGACCCTCAAGAGAGAGTACTTAGAACTGTAAAGATAGACTAAATGGACAATAGAAAAATAGGCAAATTGTTAGCCAAGAACCTCAAGCAACCAAAGTAGAACCTCTCGAGAACTGAGTCATTTGAGAGATGTTGGAAAGCTCCACTTCATTAAGTTCAAGCACCCCTAAAATTCCCAGAACAAATCCTAAACTAATCTGCCAGGGCTGCAACACATTCAAGCATTCTGAAGTGGAGTTCAGTGAGGAATTTGTATCTGAGTCAAATTTACAGCTACAAGCAGGTTGTATTGAAGTAAGACATTGGAGGGCTTTTTTTTTCCTGGCAGGACATTACTGGACAGTCAGTACTTAGGAAAATGGGGTCATTGACTTAGGTGTTAAAAAAACCCAGCTCAGAAAGTTTAGTATGAGATTCCCTCCTTGGAAAGGTCAATCATTTTTCTAACCTCAAACATGCTTCTGTTCCAGTTTTGCAATCTGGATTATCTAATGGTTTAGCAGGAGCAATTAATCTATTTTATAGAACAATCAATCTTTATCTGTCTGTCTTTCTAATCTAGCTGGCTTCTTTGTCCACTTCCTTCCCTCTTTCCCTTTTTCCCCCCATATTTTCATTCCCTCTCTTCTGGAATGATAAAAGCCTCACAAATCTTTAGAGAATCCTAGATGCTCATGTTCATCTGAACAACAAATGATGACTTTGGAATAGATATATTACCTTTTCCCTGTCAAGTTCTGAAATATGGCTCACCTTATTTGTGCTCTTAATATCATCAACATTCCTGACTTCATTTGCATTGTCCTTAGATGTCCATGTGGCAAGCCAGTAATCTATGGCCACTATAACTGAATGTTTCAGCAGCTTTGAGAAAATCATCAGAAAGAGCAAGAAAAATCCTCCAGATGTTAGATATCTCCAGCAGGTTTTCCATGGCATCTTTGTCCTGAGCCTCAGTACAGTTGACATGTTATCATCTTCCTCTTCTTCTTCTTCTTCCTCTGTGATTCAGACATTTTATCAAGTTAGCTTGGATTCAGTGCTAAGAATTGTACTTAGGTTTACTGGCTTTGGTTTACTGGGTTTTAGAATAGAATAGAATTAACCAGGTTGGAAGAGACTTTTGAGATCATTGAGTCCAACCTATCACCCAACACCTTCTAATCAACTAAACCATGGCACCGAGCACCCCATCCAGTCTCTTCCTAAACACCTCCAGTGATGGTGACTCCACCACCTTCCTGGGCAGCACATTCCAATGGCCAATCACTCTTTCTGTGAAGAACTTCTTCCTAACATCCAGTCTAAACCTCCCCTGGCACAGCCTGAGACTGTGTCCTCTTGTTCTGGTGCTGGTTGTCTGGGAGAAGAGACCAGCCTCCACCTGTCTACAACCTCCCTTCAGGTAGTTGTAGAGAGCAATAAGATCTCCTCTGAACCTCCTCTTCTCCAGGCTAAGCAACCCCAGCTCCCTCAGCCTCTGCTCACAGGGCTGTGCTCCAAACCCCTCCCCAGCTTTGTTGCCCTTCTCTGGACTCGTTCCAGCAAGTCAACATCCTTCCTAAACTGAGGGGCCCAGAACTGGACACAGGACTCAAGGTGTGGCCTAACCAATGCTGAGTACAGGGGCAGAATGACCTTCCTGCTCCTGCTGGCCACACTGTTCCTGATACAGGCCAGGATGCCATTGGCCTTCTTGGCCACCTGGGACTCTGCTGGCTCATGTTTAGCCTACTATCAACCAGTACCCCCAGGTGCCTTTCTGCCTGGCCAGTTTGGCTTTTGGTTCAGATTTTAATTTTAATGGCAAAATTCAATTTGTCACTTAAAAACAGCCTTCATGGCTAGAAATCCTTGGGGAAGAAGAATGCTGACCTACTCTGACTACCCTGAATTAACCACAATTCCACTCATTTCTGATGTTGAATGTTAAAAATGAATTAGGAAGCGATTTCTTATCAGCTGAAATTCTACACTGTTTGGGAGACAGAGAGCTTGTGAACATTCTCTAGGTCACATAATAAGTGTGGATGACCTAGAATACAATGTTAGGTTATATTTCTGTCCTGAAGTTACTGATTTCTGGTTTTGATCTGAATGATGTCTGCTGTTGCTGTCTGGGGTTTTTTTGCAGGCATTTTATGGGCTATATGGGTATGTCCTTTCTGTCCTGGGTTTTCAGTCTTACCTACAAAAAAAGATATGGGTTTTTGGCAAGGCTTTCTTGCACAGACCAAAAGGAGGAGCTTGGGAATGATTTCAATTTAATCTCTTTCAAGAACTGAACTGATGAAGCATAGTAATGACTGCACATAGTAAGACATGTTCTGCTCAGCTCCCCCAAAGAAGTCTGAAGCCAGAGCATTTCCACCTCGAGGGCTTTGGCATCCGGCTCTGTCTATCACACACTGACTGGGAACCTTTTTAGAATGGAGCAATCCAGGACCTACAGACCTATTAGTTTAGATGACAATCCCTCATGAGCATTGCCAGATGAAACACAAGGCAGAAAGAACCTGTTAATTTTGCCATCACTCCAACCAACATCACCATGATAATTCCTGCAATTACTGCTCCTCTTGAGTTAAGGTGAAGCCTGCAGTTCACTTCTATTCCCTGGCCCAAACTTACTGCTTACCAGGGCTGACTACTCCCTTCAGGCTTAGTCTAGCATCCCAGAGATGTTCTTGATGGGTCTTGTTGCCAGCTGCAACCATTCTGCCTCTCACCCTCCTTTAAAAGTTCTGTGAACCTGTATCTACCCCTCTAAAAGCATCAAGAACTTGGGGGAACATGAAGCTAAGCTTGAGAACAAAGCCTAAAGGTTCTCCCACAAATGCTCTCAGCTAGAAAAATAGCAGGTTACATTCAAAAAGGAACTGGAAATTGCTTCAAGTTTGATCACATGATGAAGCCCAGAGCAGACACTTCAGAGACAAATCGTGAGGGACAGAGCTACAGATGATGAGTTCCTCCTTGCAGAGCTACCTCAGTTTGCTTTACTTACTACTATTATCACTATTTTACTTCTATCTTGGTATCTCCAGGTAGTATGACTTAGCAAAAAAACCCCCAAAACTCATTTTGGTCCACTCTAATCCATGCACAATGTTTAGAGAAATCTGTGGAGTATCTCTTAAAATAGTAGTGTTGTGAATGGGTCAGTGGATTGGACTTTCCACTGGTGTTACCAAGCAGCATCAACATATTCATGCTCCATGGCTAAGAACTGCCAACTGTTCAGGTGGAATGGCAATGAATATAGTACTAGAGTAAATAAAGTGAAATGGTAAAACATACCTTCGTCTTCATCTTCCAGCTGAGCTTTCGATTCTCTGGGGTACATGGCCCTTCTAAGGGTTTTTCTCTCCAGAGTAGCCTGGTCAGCTTCCATATCCTGTAATAAGGAAAATTATTAGTTTGAGAACTTAGCTGTCTGCCACTATGGTAAAAGCAATTTAGCTCACAGAATACAAGGATCAGTTGTGCACCATGTTTCAAAAGGATGTTTGCCTACTGTGTCCTTTCAGACCACTCATGGCAGATGTACAATTCCTACATGGCCTGTTCCAGTCCTTAATGTTCCTTACATTTCATGTGGTTTCCCCCCCCAGAAAATATAATTTCTAGTTTAAAACTTGCTTTCTGTGCTTTTCAGAAATGAACTGAAAAATATTTCTTTTCAGAGAAGTCATCCTTGACCAAATGCTCCCAGGCATTGGGCCCCACGCTCTTTAACATCTTTATTGATGATCTGGATGAGGGCATTGAGGCCATCATCAGTAAATTTGCTGACGACACCAAGCTGGGGGCAGGAGTTGATCTGCTGGAGGGTAGAGAGGCTCTGCAGAGGGACCTTGACAGGCTGGGCAGATGGGCAGAGTCCAATGGCATGAGATTTAACACATCCAAGTGCCGGGTTCTGCACATTGGCCACAACAACCCCATGCAGTGCTACAGGCTGGGGTCAGAGTGGCTAGAGAGCAGCCAGGCAGAGAGGGACATGGGGGTACTGGTCGATGGTAGGCTGAACATGAGCCTGCAGTGTGCTCAGGTGGCCAAGAAGGCCTCTTCCAACCTCTTCTGTTCTGTTCTATTCTATTCTATTCTATTCTATTCTATTCTATTCTATTCTATTCTATTCTATTCTATTCTATTCTATTCTCCTCTTTACCTTTTCCAGTTCTTGATCTTGGCGATTCATCAAAGTTTTCCAGTGTTCATATAGCTCAATATCCTTGTTTTGGATATCCTTTAGTGTCCCTTCTCTGAGCACCATTCCATCTTTCATTGCTATTATCTAGGGAAGAAAGCATCCAATAGTTCTAGTCAGCAACACAGATGCCATAATCACTGACCTCAGTCCTACATGACATTTCTCAGTATTGGGGAGATTATTATCATGCACATTTCTGTGTTAATTTTATTCAATATTTCACTAATAACTTCTTTGTTGACACAGTTTATAAATTGAAGCTTCTATAAGACATGCTTAATTGTCTTCTAAAAGAATGAACAAGACATAATAAGGAATAGTCATATTTGCAATTAAGTCGTAATTCTCTAGTGGCTTTCAATCAGAAAACCTTACACAAATACCCTCAACAGGAGGCAGAAGTGGTTGCTTGCAGCCCAGAAGGCAGCCATGTCCTGGCTGCACCCAAGAGAAGTGTGACCAGCAGGATGCGGGAGGTGATTCTGCCACTCTGCTCTGTTCTCATGAGACCCCACCTGGAGCACTGCCTCCAGTTCTGGGGCCCCCAGCATAAGAGGGGCATCAAAATGTGGATGGGGTCCTGAGGACAGCCACAGAGATGAGCGGGCTGGAAAACCTCCCTTATGGTGGCAGGCTGAGAGAGTTGGGGCTGTTCAGCCTGAAGAAGAGAAGGCTCCAGAGAGACCTTAGAGCACCCTTCCAGTACCTGAAAGGGGCTACAAGAAAGCTGAGGAGAGACTTTTTGCAAGGGTTTGTAGTAACAGGATGAGAGGCAATGGATTGAAGCTTGAGCAGGGCAGATTGAGACTGGAGATTAGGAAGAAATTCTTTGGAGTGAGGGTGGTGAGACACTGGAATAGATTGCCCAGGGAGGTTGTGGATGCCTTCTCCTTGGAGGTGTTCATGGCCAGGTTGGACGAGGCCTTGAGCAACTTGGTCTAGTGGAAGGTGTCCCTGCCCATGGCAGGGGGGTTGGAACTGGATGATCTTTAAGGTCCCTTCCAATTTAAACCATTCTATGAATAACATAAAAATAAAACTTTGCCTTCTACTCTGAGATTAGCAGTATGCAAAGTGTTGGTTAGCCACATGACATATGGAATTAAGAAGGAGGGGCTCTGTTACAGAGAAAAATATTGATCTCATTAATTGCTATGGTGCTAACTTCAAGTGTAGGTTCTTCTTTAGCAAATCTGCATCAGAGTGTTTCTTCTCTTACCCAGTCAGCATGTGGCAAATATTGTAATTTATGTGTCACCAGAACAAGAGTCCTCTTGTCTTCTTGCAGAAACTTCAAAATCCCTTCCTGCATCAAATGGTCACTTAAGTGAATGTCCAGTGCAGAGAATGGGTCATCCTACAACCAAACCCAACAAAAGAAAATATTAGAACAGGACCACCACCACCACCACCAAATTGGTTTTATTTCTTTAAAGATTTTTTTTTTTTCAGCAGAAAGCATCTGCCATTATGAAAGAGTTGGGGCTGTTCAGTCTGGAGAAGAGAAGGCTCCAAGGTGACCTTATTGTGGCCTTCCAGTATCTGAAGGGGGCCTACAGGAAGGCTGGGGAGGGACAATATCTCAGGTAGTGATAGGACTAGGGGGAATGGAATGAAGCTGGAGGTGGGGAGATTGAGGCTGGAGGTGAGGAGGAAGTTCTTCACCATGAGAGTGGTGAAGCCCTGGAATGGGTTGTCCAGGGAGGTGGTTGGGGCCCTGTCCCTGGAGGTGTTTAAGACCAGGCTGGATGAGGCTCTGGCCAGCCAGTGTGGGGTGTCCCTGCTCATGGCAGGGGGGTTGGAACTAGATGATCCTTGTAGTCCCTTCCAACCCTGACTGATACTATGACACTATTATTACTAACATTTCATCTCTAATGTCTGAAACCCAGTCAGAGGGCTGCACTATGGAGCAGTGAGCCAGCATCTATTGCCCTTCAGTTCATAACAGTGGACTCAGTTAACAATGGACTCAGTTTTGATTCTGCCTCTGGTGAACGTTTGTTTTCTACCTCTTTAACTTGCATTTGGGGCTGAAGAAAAGTTCTTACAGCTTTCTAAATGTCCCACACATTTTTTCTGAAGCTAAATATAAGGAATGGCAGTTTTATTACTGACTTTCCATGCTCCATGTGTAACAGGAAAGAATCTTACCAAGAAGACAATGTTGGTGTTCTGATAGAGTGCTCGAGCTACACAGATTCGTTGTCGTTGGCCACCGCTTAAATTAATCCCCTAATGAGGATAACGGATCAGAAACGTGCATCTTTGAGTAAACATCATGATAGTACTTTGTACAATTATACAGAGTTGAAATATCAATAAAAAGCTTTGTTAAGATGCTAATCCTGTTGATAAACAAGCATAATCCTCATGTAATATGAGAGGGAAAATTATTATTCAGCAACTAATCATGGGTCAGTGTGAATTATGAGGAACTTCTCTAAGCATAGAGGGACTGCTTACAAAGGCCTGCAGTGATAGGATGGACACTGGTTTGAAAAGAGAAGAGCAGATTTAAAATGGATGTTATGAACAAGTTCTGCACCATGAGCTTGGTGGAACACTGCAACAGGTTTCAGAGAGGGGATTTAGGTCCCATCCCTGGAGGTATGGGATCAGATGTGGCTCAGTTGGTAGTGCATAAGACCCTTAATGGGAAGGTCGTGAGTTCAGACCTGCAGTGGGCAGTAGTATCTTCCCTACTCTAGTCATGAGGTCTGTGGTGACAGGTTGGACTCAATGATCTTTGAGGTCTCTTCCAACCTTAGTGATACTGATACTGATATTCAAGGTGAGGCTCGAAGGGGCTCTGGGGAACCTGATCTAGCAGAGGATGTCCCTGCTGACTGCAGGAGTGTTGGACTAGATGATCTTTCGAGGCCCCTTCCAACCTGAGTGATCCTATGATTCATAGATTGAAAAAATCAAATCCTGCAAGCAAAATATAGGAAACTTTGATCAAAAAATCACATTCTAGAAACAGCTGAAGAAGGAAAAAAGTTTTCAACACCTGGTGAATTCCAATTATTAAGCAGGCTTGCAGCCCAACACAGATTAGTGCCATCAGAGAGTGCTTTCTTAATACATAGGCTAAGCAGACATATAAGCATGCATATTATTTACCCTTTCTCCAATTTCTGTCTGATCACCAAATGGCAGTAAGTCAATGTCAGGCTGCAGAGAGCAGGCATCTGTGACAGCTTTGTACCTGTTAAAACAATGTGGGTTTGTTATTATTTAACAAGCCACTTGTTTGCTAACACAAAAACCTGTAGTGTGAGTTTCCTGTGATGATGGCTCTGTCATCACAGATAGCTGGAAAAATAGGCAGGGCAAAAGGATTATCCAGCAGCTACTCATGGAGTGTTGGAAACTAAGCATTGCAAAAATTTACTTCTTTAGTATAGATCCTATTTGGAAAGTCTACTTTTTAAAGGTTCAATTACATCAATTATTTGGTATGTTTCTCCCTGTCACAAAGCTGTTTTCTTGGACTCTGTGGTTTGCTGGTCACACCAAGCTGGGACGAATGGCTGACACCCCTCAGGCTGTGCTGTTATTCAGCCAGACCTGGACAGGCTGGAGAGTTGGGTGGGGAGAAACTGAATGAAATCCAACAAAGCCAAGGGTAGAGTCTGGCATCTGGGAAAGAACAACCCCATGGACCAGTATAGGTTGGGGACTGACCTGTTGGAGAGCAGCTCTGGGGAAAGGGACCTGGGGGTCCTGGATGCTCATGAGCCAGCACTGTGGCAAGAAGACCAAGGGCATCCTGAGGTCTATCAGAAGGGGAGTGGTGAGTATTGATATTTTTCAGAATCTAGAAACTTCCTCCAGAAGGAGAAGCCAGAAACCTCTTTAAAAGACATTGTGAGGTGTTTTTGCAAGGGGGTTCTTATTTACCTCTGTTTGTTGAATGGGCTCCCAAAGATGATGTTCTCCTCCACAGTGGCGTTCAACAGCCACGGCTTCTGAGCTGCGTAAGCCACGGAGTATCTGTTTCTACTGTTGACAGATAAAGAGCATTAGGATAAAAGCAAAGCACTCACATTATGAATTGTCTCTGAATCAGGTTTTTTTTCTAATTTAATGTTATGAATGTGCATTCATTAAAAACACAAAGAAACACAAGGGCACAGCAACCGTTACAAAAGTGAAGGGATGAGTTCTAAAATTAGATGCTATTAGAACAGCACCCACTCTCTCCTCTGTAGTGTTAAAAATCTACACTCTAGGTTGTATTCTATTCTACTACAAATGGCTGGTGCCTACCTCAATCTAGTAGTGGCCACTTCAATCCACAGGCAAATTATAATTAATCAAAAGTCTTAAATTCTCACTGGGACAGTTATTTGGTATTTTTCTTTCTCTAGCATCAGAACAGATAGTGAAAAAGCACTGTTCAAGTGGCATCACTTGGCTTGCTGCTTTACCAAGTTTTAGTTTATGTGGCCATGCACACAAAATGCTTCTTTTCTTTTCTAAGTCTCTTAGATGCTCAGTGGACTGACATGACACAGGAAAAGGGGGCAGTTTAATACAGATTGGGAAGGACTCCCTACGATCTCCCAAGTACTTACTTAGACAAACTTTAAATGTATCTAAAAACCCAATGACATGTGCACAGCAGGGGTATGAATGTTTTTTATTCTGTCTGGTTTGACTATGCACAGCATCAAAAAGGGTCACATAATTTCAGACATTCTTCTGAGATGAACGAGATGTGTGAGGAAGAAGGCATGAACCAGTATGAACATTTATCTTCTTTCTCAGTCTCTTTGATGGTATTGCTTCAAACCAAACATTTGATACTGCTTTATATGTGAGCATCTAGAGGGAGAGGGTGATGGGATATGAGAAATAGCCAGTTAGAAGCAGTCAGTGTTATCCCCAGAATTTTAGGCGATGTAGGAGTTCAGTATGCACTGACATGAAATATGTCCTTGGGATTGTCAGGGAGGGAGATCATGGGGTAGCTCCCACTCACAGCTCTCTGTGTCACTACTTCTCCATCACTTATGACATGTTTTTAGCTTAGCTTGTCCTTCTTCTGACCTGCAGAGCCTTTCCCTGAAGCCAGGGCTGGAGTCACTGCTTTGCTGCAGCTGGAGCACAGCTGGCTTCCTTTACAGGCTGTGTGCCCTGCTCCATCACATAGTTGTCAAAGCTGGGTTACCAGTAATGTGACACCCAGCAGTGATCAGAAAACATGCAAGCTCATGGAAGGGTACAAATGATGTCTTACACCTAGAGGCCCTGACTTGCAAGGTACTTAACACACTAAACTCCCAGTAATGACAAAAGGGAGCTGGGAGTATTGGACATCATTCAGACAAGACTGAGGTAGTGGTACCATGGCTGGAGAAGATTGGGATCCACTGGATTTAACAGAATCTGTCAGTAAATCGTTATCAAGGTGGTAAGGAAACACAGAGATGGCTGAAGGGGACAAAGATGGAAGGTTTGAGCAAATTCTGCAGAAATGAATGAGTGCATTATGATACACCAAAACCAGAATTAATACCTTCTGGATGCTTCAAAAGAAGGTTCAGTTTCATTTACACTGTAAGTTATGGTAAATGACATTTAGTAAGCAGGAAACACAGAGAATAACACTTTGAGCAAGTTTTATATACAGGGAAACTGGGGTTCAGTACATGCTTTAAGAATTCAACATCATTTTTTTGGTCTTAAAGTGGGTAAGAGGAAAGTTCTCAGTAAAAAACAACTTTTCTAAATAAACCAGTTTCATGTCTGTAGTGTAGAGTGGCTAAAGAGGCAAGCTATGTTGTTAGAAGATATATTAACATTGCAAAATGCATTGTAAAATCTAATCACTCATGAAATTATTCATATGGCCTGCATATATAAAAGGTTGTCAAGCATCAAGCTAGCTTCTCCACACAGTTCCACCAGTGACATGCAAAATCTGGTGATTACTCTAATGTCAGATTTCTCCTGGAGTAAAGATAAGCTTGGCAGATCTCATTTTGCAGTGGCAGTAATGATGTGAATGGCTTATGCTTCTCTATTGACTTATTAGCAGTGTCAAGGACATGGAATGGCACTCAAAGCCATTCTGGATCATCAGTGATGACTGTGTCCAGGTGTGGTGCAAAACCTGAGAGAGTAAGTTTGTGCCAGGTAAATGGGAACAGGCATTAGAAGGGACTAGAAAATTATATGAATGTGTTATTTGCCTGACTTAAGAGACAAATTCTCCCGTCCCAAGCCTATGCATGCTCTAGGTGAAATGTTTCACTTTTGAGAGAGAAAAGTCTGCTTGCTTCCAGGACACCAGTCATTGCAGCTGCACTTGTAAGCAGAGGATCCAAGTCTGGCAAAGGGCATTAACATTCCAGTAGGAGAGCCCTCATAGTTCCAGACACACATAATGAGCATCTTAAAATGCCAGAGCTGAGACATGTTGCTTTCTGTGCTGCACATCATCTCTCTTACAACTGTGACAGTTCACCTCTCCTAAGGTGCACAGTTATTTTGGTTCTTTCATGCACCTATCACCAGAGAATTTTTTTACATCAGAAGTGAATAAGCTCTCTTGGTTACCCCAGAAGGGGCAGAGAGCCATAAGTGGACACTCAGACCAGACACTGCTTCACTAGATCTGGTCCTTTATGCAGCAGAAGCTTTCAGCCTTCTCTGCAATGGGAGAAAGTTACAAGAAAGCAAAAGACAGAACCTAATGAGAGATTAAGAAGTCAGAAATCAGGTCAAACCAAAGAAAAAGAAAGGAAATCTAAATTTCCTTTATAACAAACCTCCAAACTTTTATCAGCAGAGCATTGCAATGGTAGAGAAAGGGATAAAGCTTTCATATATAGACTTGGGACTGCTCTCTGAAGTACAATTTCACAGAAACTGGGCACAAGCCTTATGAGACCCCTTGCAAAGCCACACCAGATTTAATGTAGTCACCATTAGAATCAAATACATTATCTGAACCATCCAGGACTAATTTTAGGATCCCATTTATTAAACTCTCCTTCCTTAGCTAGAAATTCCATTCCATGCTTAGCTTGACAAACGCACTTTAAGCCTTCCATATTCTGAGGGAGATTTCTGTGAGAGTCAAGGTTCATTAGTCATCTCCTTTATAAACACATGTAAGACCTTTTACTGAGCCTTCACAAATAAGGGGATTACCCTGCTGGATCTGAAAGGGGGATGCAAATGAAGGGCATGAGAGTGGGGCTGGAAATGAAGCTCCTGAGATTGTTAAAAATAATATTTGCTTTGCCTGCTGGGATTTAATAATCTTTGCTCTAAATTCTTTATGTCTGTGGCTATTCCTACTGCTTTTTATTCTGCACTGAAAAACAGAACACATTCAAATAAAAAGAGAAATGGAACATGGGGAGTTCCAGGCTGAAATGTCAGGAAAGACCAAATGAATTAGGTAATAATTTGCATATGATTTTTGAGTGATTTTTTTATGTTTTTGAGTGAGCTGATCTGTCAGAAGTGTATTTAAATGAAAGTTGTAAGGAAAGGTAAAAAAACCACAATATAATAATCAAAGAAGAAATTGTTGAGGTTTCAACAACTAACTCTGGACTTCAAAAAAATAGACATCTCTAACCAGATCCAGGTTCCCTCAGCCTACATAATGAACAGGGAGGAGAAAAAAGGGATGCAACACCTCCAGGATGCCGTGGCAGAGTGAACAGGATCTCTTACAGAAAGATACACTAACAGACTTTCTTTCCTAAGATCCCTCTAGCAGTGTAGGTCAGAGCTTCAAGGCCAGAGAGAGGCTGAGCATCTACACAAATCCTGCCCAGCCATTTGCAGGGATTTGTTACCATCTCTGCAACCAGCTGCAGCAGCACAGCAGCACTAGTAGGTATGCTGATGATTTTCTGGCCAATTATTTCTCTCTTCAGGGCCCATAATACTCTTCAGTGTTTTCTATGAGCTACTGTGGTTGCAACCTTTTGGTTAGCAGCTGTGCTTGGCAGTCCTTATGACTTTTTCTCACTTTCCTCGAAGCCTTCCATAGCTCAAGGGCAGAACTGGCCATTTGTCAGGATCTGTTTCATAATTCTTGTGTTTCCCATGCTTTTTACTTAGTGCATAACAACTTGTTTGTTGCAAAGAAACCAACTCGAGGTACAGAGATTGTATCCCAAGTGACGGGCTTCCACTTAGCCACCTTGGCAGTCTGATAAGAGGGTTCTAAGTGTTACAGCATGGGTGGAGGGAATCCATCATTCTGCATACTCCCCCACATTTGTGTCTGCATAGACTTAAGAACTCAGAAACAGGCTCAGTTAAATCATTGCATCCAGACAACCTCCTGCTTCAGTGCCTAAGAAGTCTGTCTAGCTGATTTCTCACTGGGAAAACAAAAGGCCAGCTCCTTGTCTAAGGTTTGTCATGTATATAAGGCATGTCTTGTATGAGTGGGCTGATCTTACCCATAAGATTTTCCCTGGCCAAGATCTCTTACAGAAAGATACACTAACAGGCTTTCTTTCCTAAGATCCCAAACCAGTGGGACACAAAGCTCTCACTGCAGACAATCACAACAGCAACAGGGAATTCGAGTCCCATCATGAACTTTCACAGTGATGCATAGGAGGATTACCCCAATATAACTGAGTCTGAAACCAGAACCATTATTATTACTGTGGTGTTATGCCTGAGTCAGTAACTGCGTTAGTCATGCATGGGAAGGGATTTAAGAGAGCAAATAGGACCTTGATTATGGTTTTGTATGGGATCCACTTAGTTAAATACCTGACGCTTCCTTCTGTATCCATCTGTCTGTCAGGCAGTCTGAAATCATCAGCAAAACATAACCATTTTTGCATCAGCTATACCACAGTACCAAATTACAGTTTTCTAAGAAAAAAGTCACTCAGTGAAGCCTGAGATGCTTGCTAAAACCTGAGGTACCTGTGTGATTATGCATGGGCTGCTAATCAACTGGCAATATGATCTTCCTCTCTTAATACTTCAAACCTTTCTCTAGTATCTTTCTAAGATTTCTCTTCCTGTCTGATCTTCCTAAGACTTCCCTGTCTTTCTCTAGGACCAATCTGATTCCTTCTCAAATACAGCTTTGAAAACAGCTGTGCCAATAATGTTCAGGTACACTACTCTTTGTACTTTCTTAAACTACACAGAAAAAAAATCCCCCCAAACGCCTGCTTGTGAAGTCAAAACCTTCATTATATGTCTTCAAGAAATTAATGGTATTAAGTCACATATTCTTCTTCCTTCAAAGCTTAAGCTCACATGAAATGAGCCTTAGCCTTGGCTTCAACTATACCTGCTACTACAATGAGATCATCTAGAATAGCAGACAGTGAAATATGGCTAGAGAACAAAATTGCCACACATACTAGCACAGGAAAAGCAAAAATCTCCAGCCTGCAACACTGCTGTAAAAAAACAAATGACAAAGGAGGTTACTAGTCAAGGGATGGGGCAACAACACAGAGTCATAGAATCAACAAGGTTGGAAAAGACCTCAAAGATCATCAAGTCCAACCTGTCACCCAACACCTCATGACTACTAGACCATGGCACCAAGTGCCACATCCAATCCCCTCTTGAACATCTCCAGGGATGGTGACTCCACCACCTCCCTGGGCAGCCCATTCCAATAGCTAGCAACTCTCTGTGAAGAACTTCCTCCTCACCTAGAGCCTAAACTTCCCCTGGCATAGCTTAAGACTGTGTCCTCTTATTCTGGTGCTGGTTGTACTGCTCTCTGTCACAAAACCCACCTTTTCTCCTCAAACAGCTGATTAAGAAGAGTTTGGCGTAGTAGTTTCAAGGAACCAGAACTAATCTTTTAGATCAAAGGACAAGTCTGGGGTTGACAGCACATCCCTTTCACAACCTCTGCTTTGCCTAGGCTTCAAGAGTGGTTTCTGCCCCACTTAGTTATTAGAGAGTTCTCATTCACTGAGTCTGAATATATGTGGATCTTGAGGCCAGATACCAGGGAAGGGGAGAAGCATCTCTCCTGTGCTATTATATCACCTTTTTTCTTTTTCCTGCCAGCAGCAGCACTGAGTGGGAAAGCCAGCCTTGCCTGTGTGCTGGCACATACCCCGCTTGTCTGAAGAAGCTCCAGCCTGTGTACAGCAGCACCATAACAGTGCTGACTTCAGTCATAGTGAGGATTGAAGCCTATTTGATAACAGGAATAATGTCTGCATTCTATTCAGGTCCTTTGCTGGGGCTAATATTTTAGATACTAATTGCCAGGCTAGTCTCTTTCCCATCCTGTGCCACTTCCTCTGCCTGCTTGAACCATGACAAAAGAGCAATAAAAATCCTTTGTGGGTTTGCAAGTGATGCCTTACAAAGAGGATCTGGATGATGCTAATCATTCAACCTCCAATTTCTAGGATGTGAAATTTACCTTTCTCACAGCAAATCCTAACTACCACTTGCT
The DNA here is from genome assembly GCF_026170545.1 of Melanerpes formicivorus. Taxonomy (NCBI): domain Eukaryota; kingdom Metazoa; phylum Chordata; class Aves; order Piciformes; family Picidae; genus Melanerpes; species Melanerpes formicivorus. Next base: position 9,583,721 of record NW_027142360.1, on the reverse strand, counting down.
TGCATAAATGCAACAATTAACAGCCATATAAAACATACTTGCTCCAGTGGACTTTGCCTTCCAGGGTCTGCATCTCTCCCAGTATAGCAAGGAGAAGTGACGACTTGCCACAGCCAACTTGGCCCACAATCATTGTCATCTGACCTATGGTAATAGTAGCAACAAAAACATTAAAAAAAATGAGTAATCCAAGGATTCTACTTGAGTCCACAAGGCCCAACTAGATCCAGTTCCAGGGCACCCAAGCTACTTGGTTAAATATTTTAGCATCCACGATGTAAATGGGCAATATTGCATGGATCCATCTGTGGAAGCAGACATTAATGAACAGTACAAGTACACAGTAAGCTCCAAAGGAATGAGACTATTGCTTCGACAAAGATCATAGAATCATAGAATCATCGTCATAGTATCATAGTATCAGTCAGGGTTGGAAGGGACCACAAGGATCATCTAGTTCCAACCCCCCTGCCATGGGCAGGGACACCCCACGCTAGATCAGGCTGGCCAGAGCCTCATCCAGCCTGGTCTTACACACCTCCAGGGATGGGGCCTCAACCACCTCCCTGGACAACCCATTCCAGGGCTTCTCCACTCTCATGGTGAGGAACTTCCTCCTCACCTCCAGCTTGAATCTCCCCACCTCCAGCTTCATTCCATTCACCCTAGTCCTCATACATTGTGTGCCATTGTGTACTCTTCCAACCCCTAACCTTCTGTGATTCTATGTGTACAAACCTTTGTAATTTCTGGTTTATTTATGGTACTTTAGGTTAGTGATGTAGCTATATGACCAATACAGCTCACAGCATTGCACACAGTTTGAGCCTTCACTTTTCCTGATAAAAATCTGCATGTGTGGATTTCTGCTTTACCCAATACCAAGGAATGGAATTGGAAGCAATTTGGTATCATCTATTTAGTGTTTAACATGTCCATTTATCCTACCTGTTGGGATTCTGATGTTTATGTTGGACAATGTTGCTAAACCACTTCCCCATGAAAAGTATCCATTGGTCACCTAAAAAACCAATTACCATGGGTCAGATAATTAAACACATTAAGAAAATAAAAGTAGAAGGCCTAGTCTGGATTCAAAATATGATACTGAAATAAACCTGTGGTTAGCAGACATGGTGAGGTATGCTCCTATACAACAAATAAAAGCAAAGATTGTCAAATGAGGAAAAGGTTGTGAATAAGGAAAGTTCTATACACAAATGCATGCACTATATGAAATGCAAAGGATGATCTGGAGTTGAGCTCCACCAAACATTCTAGTTCTGTCAATTGTAAGAATAAAGACTATGAAGAATGATTGCAAGAGCCACAGGTGACAATCTAAAGAGTAAAGCTTCTCAAGGAGTGAATCATCCTGTGGATTGTGATATATTGTCTCTTGTGAGTGGGTTCCCCAAGTGCAAATTGAATGTTCACAAGGTTTATGCTGGCCATGAGAGAAAAGGTTTCCCAGTGTATGCCACCCTCTTTGTACTTCCTTTAAAGCTGACAGGTCCCTGAAACGTTCTTTGCCCGGAGCAGAAGAACCTATGTAGGGAAAATGTGGCCAGCATAACTTAAAATAATGTCCTAATAAATTTAAAAGAGTTATTTAAAAGTGGGTTTGTTTCCTCAGTTCTAAGAGTGCATGAAAGGAAATGTGAAGAAATCTATATTCATTTCTGCTTATCAGATTAGCTAGTTTTTGTTTCTTTACTCATGACCATAGAGTCACAGAATGACTGTGGTTGGAAAAGACCTTTAAGACCATCAAGTCCAACCATTATGTAACTCTACCATGACCACTACTCCATAGCCTTGAGCACCATATCCAGGGAGTTTCCTGGTGATATCTCTAGCCTGAGCCCCAGGGAGGCAGCAGATTTCCTTGTGGGATGTATCTGGTCAGCATATGAGGCCTCTGTTCCCCTCAGAAGGGAATCACCTATGACAATGACCCTCCTTTTGTATTTAGTACAAGCTATCCTAACATGTAGGGCTGGCTGAGTCACCCCAGGCAACTCCCTGGATGGGCCTTCATCTATATCCTTATTTGTCTGACCCTCAAGATCTAAAGCCTTGTAACTGTTTTATGTAAGGACAACTGGGAGGGGAAGGGAGACTGACAAGGGATCTGCCTGCCTCCATAAGCAGGGATCTGTTTCCATTCTCCCCCATCTCTTGGGTCCCCTTCTTCTGCCTGGTGGCAAGAGGAGAGGGGATCCTCTGCTTCTTGTGGAGCCTCTGTCTGTTGCCTTTGCCTCAGAGAGTGGCTCCACCAATCTACCTCCCTCAATGCCTCTGTGTCCTGAGAATACAGAGAACCTACAAAGATTTGGTTAGTAAAGAATTCTTCTCACTTTATATTTGGCTAAAGTATTGATTAATTTACGGGCTTGCTTATGCAGTGAACAATTTGCCTTTGAAAGACCAGCAGAAGTTGGTTACTGTCTGGTACTGTTGCAGGAGGACATGCTCCTTGTGAAGAAAGAGACAATTTCCAACCTACCTTGATTGCAACATCATCCATTTCCACAGAACGTGTTTGCTTCCTTGTTGGCTGTTCATAGCTTTCAAGCTGATACCTCAAGGGCTGCCTCCTGTTGATGGCTTTGGTGTGCTACACAGTGAAATGAAGAAAGGAGAACAGTTGGAGTTCTCAAGAGAGGATAGTATTTGTTTCCTTATAAAACAGACACCATTCTACCACCATTCTAGGTCACAGGAAGAAAGCTGTGCTTTGCAGTGTCTCTGATGGTAGAGAGGCACAACTGTGATGCACACATTGTAATGTTTCAAACACCCTCAACTGAAGCATGTGGAGTGTCTTTCTAATTTTGGTTTCCCATGCACAATCCTCCTGAAGTTCAGCTCTGTCATCCTCTTCCAACCACTAGATCAGATTGCCCTACCTGAGGTAGCTCCAAACAAGGCTGTGCCAGTAAAAGTCTAATGACATGCAGAGTTACCAGTTTGGTTCTTGGGAGCTCAATAGCCACAGGAGCAAGAAGCATATCAAATTAGCTCGTGCAAAGGACCTCCCTAAGGCATAATAGTGATTGTGGAGTTAGCTCGTTCAGAGCTGCCTGTGGTGTTTGTGAGCATCACTCCACTGAGGTGACTCAGCATAGGCTTAGTGATTTCCTACACCTGAGCTGCCTACAGTGAATGATTTCCCTTTACAGATACTACCTTTATTTTTCCCTCTCCTCATCATCTAGGCTTTGTCTCTCTCTGTGGGCAACAGATGGACAATAGAAACAAAACCAATGATGAAACAATTCCATGTTTGTTTCCTTTACTGTAGCAGTTAAGCCAGAAAAGCAAGAAACGTTGCTTTGGGTTGGTGAACTGATTTGATTCAGCTCCAAATAAAACTTACTTTGTGCTAATCCTTTCTCCCTGCTGCCATCTTCAAGTTGTAGTCACATTTTCAGATGGCATAATCCATTTGAAACAGTTGAAATAACCATCTTTAGAAAAAAATACCATCAAAATGAAGGGAAAAAATAACTTTATCTTCCTTAGGGTTTTTTTTTTTCCCTCCTCATATTGTACTTAAATTCACTATATGCTTAGCACTCCTGAAACAGTCTTTTGGAGTTCCTATTTCATAATGTTTGGTGTTGGTTTCCCCACCTCTAACTCTGAATTTCACGGAGTAGGAATCAGTCCTACCTAAAGATACTCACATATGGCAGGAGGCACTGGCAATACACATTGCAAACCCCACAGCCACCAGAAATGCAGCTGGGCCTTTTGTGAAAACTGAGAAGGACAAATCTGAACCATGTGTAAATGTGTCCATTTTATTACCACAGGTACTTCAGCAGCGCTTAAATGTGTTTGGGGACCCTTCATGTCATAGAAACACAGGGATTCTGACACAGGAGAGGTAAATCTGGGCAATGTCAGAGTCAGGCTGGAAGCAATACTCCTGAGCCCTATCTACTGTAGGGCTATACGGCCTCTTTGCTTTGAAATTCAGTCTCATCAAACAGAACTTACAAGTCCTGTGTGCTTCTTACAGGATTCATAAGCTACAGAGCCGTCCCCACTTCTCCAGGTGTCATCTCCAATCTCATCACTTAGGAGAAACTCATTCAGCTTCTGTACACTTGAAAGAAAACAGGACAGGGAGTTAAATAAACCCCAGGTTCCGTGAGTGTATTTTCACTTTCAGGCAGCCCAGCCAGCAGGATGTAGCAGAAATGTCCCAGAAGTTGTTTATGGGAGACTTTTGGGTTCCTGCTGGACTGCCTGCCACCCTGATGGCAAGTGAAAAATTGTTTACGTGGAAGAAGGACAGATAAAAATAATTAGACAACATAGTGAGAGCTGGGAATGAAGAGATCTAGTCATGTGAGTGCCACTAGAGCTCTGTAAGAATGGTTTCCATCTTGCCAGACTTATGTTTCCTGTGCCTTTCTCATGCCTACAACAATGTTGGGATGCATAAATGAGTCATTCAGCCACCTACATCCTCTGAAAGGGCCAAGGCAAGAGGTGTGTCCTGAGCACAGCTTTTGGAAACACTACATGCAAGCAGGGCTGTATACTGCACTAATCAGCACAGCCACAGACAGCTTTGGAGAAAGAGAGCAGGACCTCTCTTTGCCTGCTTCAAACCGTCCACAGGGATGTACAGCACACAAGTTCCATTCATTCAACACAAGGACTTGGTTCTGTTTCTGCTCCACTTCCTTTCAGAGTGCTATAAGCACATGTGTCTCTCTTGGTCTGGGTAAGGGATGAATAAAAGCAGCCACTGGTCACAGTGAAGCTGTGTTACATCATATAGACTACAGTCATAGAATCGTAGAACTGTTAAGGCAGGAAGAGACCTTTGAGACGATGAAGTCCAACTGCTCACCTTAAGCTTGCAATCCCACTGCTACTGCTAAGCACTACCTCTATGCATCTTTTAAATACCTCCAGGGATGGTGACTCCACCACTGCCCTGGGCAGCCTCTTGGTTCTGCCTGATTTTGGGCTGTGGTGTCTGTTGCTGGAGCTTTGTCGTGAAACCACCTATCGATCTCTGCCTCGGCTCCTCTGGTGCTGCACAGCTCCATTACAGTTTCCTGTAACACAGCCACTTGATGTAACAGGTTTGATTGATGATAAAGCCACGGACTGCCCAAGCACACATTCTTCATTCTTCACTTGGGGGACATGATGTGCATGGGAGAAAGACGTCAGGAAATAAGTTTGCCAAAGGTTAAAGTTTATTTTGGCAAATATGGTCTTTAAATAATACCCTGAGTGGTGGCCAGCAGTGCTGAGGAAATGGTACACACCATTTTGATATTAGTGCTGTGAAAAACACAGTGCAGGGATGTAGAGCCTAGGATGATTTATAAAGGAGGCTTGAGATTTTCCACCAGTCAGAAATCCTTTTCATCGCAGGGAAAATCTTTCATGCAGCCCTGCTGCTTCTTTCATAAAAGTAAACCCTGTTTGAGTATTGTCCTTTTTTAAGTGATTGTGATGCTGGCAAATGGTGGCTGTGAAGCCTAAAGTCCCCTTGACTGCTCTCTATTGTTATCATTAACCACCAGAGGCAGTGGAAGCAGCAATGCAATACCTCGTCAATGCGCCTCCTTTTTGGCAAGGAGTAACTCTGCTTCTGGGTGGGAAGGCCAGTTTGGTCTGTACAACTTTCTAGTGCTCAGCATCTGGCGTGTTACTGCCAGTCAGGTGTCAGTTTGTGCTTTATGGGACATCTTGGTAGTGTGTATGTCTGCATAACTGCCCCATGACCATGACTCCATACAGACCATGCAACAGCTGAAAGTCTGAAATTTGACTCACTACCAACCAGCTCCCTTGGGATTAAGTGCTTTACAGCCCAGCACAAAGGAAGTTGTTTTGCTGGGCTAGTTGCCAGAACAGATGCCTGGAACATAGAAGTTTCTGATGAAGCAACACATTTTATGAGTTTCTTTTCCTTTTTTTTTTTTTTTTTCTCAATCTTTCCACTACAGGCCAATCTCCTCAGTGTCCTGCCATGCAGATCCCTCACCCTCACAGATGAAACTTCCATCCAAATATCCGCCTTGCCCTGCTTCCTCACCTGCGTCTTTTTGCTGCCGTTCATGGAAAGAGCAATTCCTCTATAAGAAAAGTCCTGTAGGACTCCTTTTCCCTTGAACAACTACTTCTTCAGCGTCCAGTGTTCCCCCATCCACTCTCTTGAGATTCCATATGATGCTAGGCAATGACAGGCAAGGCAACCCCAAATTCTCACGTAAAGCCCCAAAGCACCCCTTGTGAGGTTACAGTTCAGCCAGTTTCTCTTCCTGGCATCAGCATGGCCAGTCTTGCCAAATAGCTTCACACCACTTCTCATCTCCCTCTGTGTTGACAAGAGCCCAGAAAAGTACTAGGTGGAATGATGATAGTATAAGAAGAGGAGCATAGAGGACACAGTCTCAGCCTGCTTGATCTTGGAAAGAAGTTCTTCACAGAAAGAGAGATGGCCCATTGGAGTGGGCTGCCCTGGGAGGTGGTGGGGTTGAGGTCCCTGGAGGTGTTTAAGAAAAGACTGGATGAGACCCTTAGTGCCATGGTCTAGTTGATTAGATAGGGTTGGGTGAATGGTTGGACTTTGATTGATCTTGGAGGTCTCCTCCAACCTGGTTGATTCTGTGAAAGACAGCCCAGCTCTGATTCTGGACTGCCAAACTTTGTGAAATGATAAAAAGAATGCAACATTTCCTTGTCTCTGTATTGTGCAGTACAAAGAAATGCTTCCTCTGGTTTCTCTCAGGTTTTTGAACATTGGAGGCCCACCTCTAAATCCTCTTGCACATGAGCAGGCAGAAACAACCTTTTTCTTCAGCTGCTGTGTTACTGAACATAGGTGTTCAAGAGTGAGGTCCACGTACCTTATGATAGCCTTGACTGCAAAACGAACCACAGTGGAGAGCAGGAACAGTGGGGTGACGAGGATGTGAAACAAGGAGAGCGAGGCAAAGGCCTGGGCAGGCTGCAGTGGCCTTTCACTGGTATATGCATAAGTCACGAAGGTCTGTCACAGTAGGAAAAGAGCATGTCACCATAAGAACTCTTAGAAGCACAGAATCATAGAATTGTTAGGGTTGGAACAGACCTCAAGGATCATCCAGTTCCAACCCCCATACCATGGGCAGGGACACCTCACACTAGATCAGGTTGCTCAGGGTCACATCCAGTCTGGCCTTAAAAACCTCCAGGGATGAGGCTTCTACCACCTCCCTGGGCAACCTGTTCCAGTGTCTCACCAAACTCATGGGGAAGAACTTTTTCCCTGACATCCAGTCCAAATCTATGCACTTCTAGTTTTTTCCCATTCCCCCTAGCCCTACCTGACACCCTAAAAAGCCTCTCCCCAGCTTTCTTGTAGGCCCCCTTAAGACACTGGAAGGCCAGGCTTAAGATACTGGAAGACTCTTGGAAAAAGGTGGACAAGGACAATAAAACATTTTGCTCAACTGTGGTCAGTAACTATGCACCTCAATTTGTTTGGAATCCCAGGGAACAGAAGAAAAAGGAGCCTTCTGTTAAAGTGAAAAGGATTTGTAAAACCTGCCAGTGATTTCAAGAGCTTGGCACATTTAAGAATAAAGAGGCTTTCTTTCTAAAATCAAAGCATTTAGGGCTTTTAAGTTTTGCAATGGACTTCAGGGTTTAGAGGAAACACATACTCAGAAAAATCAGGAAGAGTCTAATAAATCTTATCTTATTTTGTCCACAGATACAGAGCTGTAGTCATATTTCAGGCAACACTGGGACATACTGTTAGCATGCTCTGATTAATGCCTTCAGAGTTTGGTCTATGAAGACTCCTTACTGACATGCCACAGCTCCTCTTGGCCATTGGCTGAGATTTAAACCTGGCCAGAGGTTGGGCAAAATTACTGTCTCCTTAAACTGCAGAGTGCCCTTTCCTAAATATTGAAATAGTGGCTTCTGATGCCCTTTGAAACAGGAACGATTTTCACTGCTAGACAACAGAAAAGCAAAGCCAGCCCTTCAAAATAAGAACCTCTCAAGAAGGGTCTTCTTTCAAGTGGCAATGATAATTTTCTTTATTTCTTCTAGCAAAAATTTCCATTTCTTATTGGTTTTGGGTTTGGTTTACCAATTCAAACCACAGCTGGTGAAATACCAGCTCTGGGGGTGGGCACTTAACGGTGTCATGCTGTCCTACAGTTAGCAGGGACACATTGACCCATCTACTGATTTTATGAGGAGTATGTCCTACAATAACAATGCCTTTTATTGCTTTCCCCCCTTCTCTTTTTCTCTCTCTTAGTTATAAGGAAAGGTGAAAACCAAAGAAGAATAAAAAGGTCTTACTGCAAGAACAGCTGCTATTGGTATGGCTGCATTCATAAAAACTGTGAAAGAGAAATAAAATAGGCATCAGATTACAGGAAATAAGGGGGGAAAAAAAAAACCCTCAACATTTATACAAGCAGTTGCATGGTACTAGAGGAATCCAATTATTTCTAATCCAAGCACTTGAAACTCCCAAAGGAAAATTTCTTCTGCAGGAAGAAATTTCCTTCCGTGACAGAGGGATCTTAAACACACAAACAAATAGGGCAAGGAATGATCTTATTTGTATGCTTTAGTGGCCTGGGACAAAAAGTTTTATGTGCACAATTATTATTCAACACAAGTGAAACATTGCCCTCTCAGCCCTTCTGCAATACGGGAAACACAATTTAGTTCAGATAGGAATTTATCTTTGCTGTAATCAGAGCTGCTAATATTACATGGACCCTTCTTACTGTGAAGCAACTCATTAACTGTAAGGTCATAATGAAGGTGACAGAAAAGGGCAACAAAGTTGGTGAGGGGTTTGGAGCACAAGCCCTATGAGGAGAGGCTGAGGGAGCTGGGGTTGCTTAGCCTGGAGAAGAGGAGACTCAGGGGTGACCTTATTGCTCTCTACAACTACCTGAAGGGAGCTTGTAGACAGGTGGGGGCTGGTCTCTTCTCCCAGGCAACCAGCACCAGAACAAGAGGACACAGTCTCAAGCTGCACCAGGGGAGGTTTAGGCTGGAGGTTAGGATTGGATTTAGAAAAATGGCATTCTGATTTGGATGCCTGTCACCAGGTATCAGGACAGCAATGAATTTAGGTTAACATACCAAATGATGAGGGAAAGGAAAATGATAATAGGGAAACAAAATATCAGATATCCCAGGCAACCAGAACAAGAAGACACAGTCTCAAGCTGCACCAGGCTCAAGGTGAGGAGAAAGTTCTTCACAGAGAGAGTTGTTAGCCATTGGAATGGGCTGCCCAGGGAGGTGGTGGAGTCACCATAATTGGAGGTGTTTTGGAGGAGACTTGACAGGGTGCTTGGTTGCATGGTTTAGTTGATTAGATGGTGTTGGATGATAGGTTGGACACGATGATCTTGAAGGTCTCTTCCAATCTGGTTTACTTCTATTCTATTCTATTCTATTCTATTCTATTCTATTCTATTCTATTCTATTCTATTCTATTCTATTCTATTCTATTCTATTCTATTCTATTCTATTCTAATGTACCATGGGAAAAAAAATAAATCAACAAGATATGCTTTAGATTTTCAAGCTTCTTTGTTATTTATAAATTCATAGGATGGTTTAAGGTGGAAGAAACCTTAAAGATCCTCTAGTTCCAACCCCCCTGCAATGGGCAGGGACACCTTCCACTAGACCAGGCTGCTCAAGATCTCATGCAGCTTGGCTTTGAACACCTCCACAGAGGGGGCATCCACAACCTCCCTGGGCACCTTTCAGTGTCTTACCACCCTCACTGTTAGGAACTTTTTCTTAATCTCCATTCTCAATCTGCCCTGCTCAAGCTTCAGTCCATTGCTTCTCATCCTGCCACTGTAAGCCATTGTAAAGTCCCTTCCCAAATTTCTTGTAGTCTCCTTCAGGTATTGGAAGGCTGCTCCATGATCTCCCTGGAGCCTTCTGTTCTCCAGGGTGAACAGCCCCAACTCTCTCAGCCTGTACCCATAGGGGAGCTTCTCCAGACCTCTGTCAACTTTGTGGTCCTCCTCTGGACCTGCTCCAGCAGCTCCATATCCCTCTTATGCTGGGGGCACCAGAACTGGACGCAGTGCTCCAGGTGGCGTCTCGTGAGATCGGAGCAGAGCAGAGCAGAGCAGAGCAGAGGGGCAGAATCACCTCCCTCATCCTGTTTTTGTGAAAAAGCATCATAGGCACAGCTGTCTCTTGCTTTAGTGGAAGTCAGGAGGAATGCTGACATGAAGAGCAGGAGTCATTTCCGAGCACTATAACACAGTTACTTACTGGAAAGAGAGGTATGAAGTGCAAAGGTTTTGAGACTGGTGAGCTCCTTCATTCTTGTTTCTTCCACGCTAGTACAAAATATGTGCTCCCAGGCATACAGCTTTAATAACTTAATGCCTTTTAGTATCTCATTGGTTTTCTTTAATCTCTCAGTAGAGTAGTCCTTTATGTCAAAAGAAAATAAGGATAAGAAATGGCTAATGGTTTGTAGCTTTAACGAGAGTGCTCTTTCCCCTTTACTTCCCTTGTAAAATTCATGAAAGATTTATAGCTTTTGCAGGCTTTCAGTTGCCATACTGAATAGAGCACTATCATAGAATCATTAAGGTTGAAAAAGACCTTTAAAATCATCAAGTCCAGCTGTAACCCACCTACCATGCCCACTAAACTATATCCTGAAGCGTCACATCTACAGCTTCTCGAACACCTCCAGGGATGGTGACTCCACCACCTCCCTGGGCAGCCTGTTCCAACCCCTCACCGCTCTCATTAAAGAAGTTTTTCTAAATGTCCAACCTAAACCTTCTCTGCCACAACTCAAACCCATTTCCTCTCATCCTGTTGCTGGTTACTTGGGAGAAGAGACCAACACCAGCCTCACTCCAACCTCCTTTCAGGGAGCAGTAGAGAGCAGTAAGATCTCCTCTCAGCCTTCTCTTATCCAGACTGAACATCCCCAGCTCCCTCAGCCCCTCCTTGCACAATGCCCTCCAAACCCCCACCAGCCTCACTGCTCTTCTCTGGACACCTTCCAGCCCCTCAGCGTCTTTCCTATCCTGTGGCACCCAGAATTGAACCCAGCACTCAAGCTGTGGTGTCACCAGGGCCAAGTACAGGAGCACCATCAGTGCTCTACTCCTCCTGGACACACTGGTTTTGATCCAGGCCAGGATGTCTTTGGCCTCCTTGGCGACCTGGACGCACTGCTGGCTCATGTTCAGCCCCAGATCCTTTTCCACTAGCTGCTTTCTAGCCACTCCGTCCCAAGCCTGTAGCATTGCTTGGGGTGGCTGTGACCAAAGTGCAGGACCCAGCACTTGACCTTGTTAGACCTGTGTTCTTTGGAGATATCAAAATATTTACTATCAGGAGGGGAAATGAAGTGATCCTGTTCTGAAAACAAACATAGAGCAAAACATCCAAATCCTTCAAAGAGTGGGGAAATGTGGGGGGGGTGGGGGTGGGTTAGTAGGTCAGTGGTGCCCATAACAATACACAGAAGACTCTGTGTGTGCACTTGCTGATACAAAATTAATTCTGTGATTCATACAGACCAGCCATGAAAATGAGATGCTTATTGATATATTTAGCTAATTGTCCCTTGCCAAAACCAAAAGAGCAATGACAGATATTTGTAAAGTGATAACCCAGAAGATGTTTTGTGTCAGAAGAACTCAGAAAAGAGCAAGAAAGCCACAAAACATCCAACCTATTTCTGAAATGATGCAAAGTTCCTTTCTCTGCTGGTATAAATTGGCACCACTCGACAGCCCTGAAGTGTGCTGACCATTAGAGCCCTGCAGTATAATTGGCTTTAAACATTAAGATAAGGAGGGTCTTTAAATATTTAACAAAGAAACATCAAAGGTTGGTTGAAAAAGTTCAAGGCTCATGAGGATAAAGTTAAAAATTAGACAAAAGTATCAGAAAACATTTGAGATTGGTAAGCTAAATCAGACAGCAAAATAAATTTGCAGCACTGAGGGGAAAAAATAAAGAATATAAGGCAGGATAGATCCAGCAGTGCTAGTTGGGTTTGAGAGAAAACCTAAGGTTGGAATGACAGCAGAAAGTCTGCAGGCACTGCAGAGAGGGGTAGGACACATTCTTTTATCCTGTTATCCTGCTATAATTTATCAGACATTTGTTCCCTTCGCTGACATCCCATGAAATGCAACGTCCAACACCCTTTCATGGAATTGAATTCAGATGAAACTGTGCTGCAGGGTGAAAAATACTCTGCAGAGAAGACAGGTCAAGGCCCACATACTATTTTCAGAGTTTTGTCTGACAAATGGTAGGAAGGAGGAGATGCTAAGCCACAGCAAACCAGAAAGGGAGGGATGATGAAATGAAGGGATGGCTCGCTCAAACCTTTGCAATGAACATTCACTGACAATGAGAACAGAATCCAGGGTCCCTGGTTCCTTGTTCTCATTTCTGGATCACAAGTGTCACTGAAAGAATTTACTTACAAGAGTGCTCTTCTGAGCCTCAGCCAGCTTCGTAGCTATGAAGTACTGTATGGGAGCTAACAGGACAATGACAGCAGCACCAACCAAGGCACTCACTCCCAGTAAATTGTAGAGTAGGATCACACCCATTATTATCTGTGAAGAAAAATGCAACAAAGAAGAAGAAAAAGAAGAAAAAAGTAGATTTAAATGTGTTAGAATAATAGCAAGGAAAAATAAACACTTGGTTTTTCTAAGAAACAGTGAAATAGTTCCTAGGAATCTGCTGAGCTCATACTTCAGAAGGTTGTATTGGTAAGGTATGGGAGATGAACCCAGCAGCTTTTCTTTTTGACAGGAGCCGCACAGTTTGTGTTACTGCCTGGCAGCTCTAACTCCAGATGAGGCTTCCACAGAACGAAAGGAGCAGTAAAAGGATAGTGCTTTCCCCGAGGCATTTTGCAGAGTTCCTGGCTTCAAGTCTTATTTACACTAGGGCTCCTTACATCACCCTGGAACTATGTGAAGGTCCTAATACTGTCATGAATCACAGATGCATTCTGTTGTAGTGGTCCTCTTGCAACTGCAGACAGAGGCACATAGAGGCAAGCACTGAGGCATGGAGCAGATGTGCTGGGAGTGACACAAAGCTGAGCTTGTGCATCAATATCATGGGGCTCTGTAGGAAAATAGCAACCTTAGCCGTACAAACAGTTTGGGGAGAATTCCCACAAAGGTTTACCCAGGAATGGCTGTGATGGAAGTACCAGGATTCTGGTTCCTTAGTTTCTCCAAGCTCTACTACAGAAACATTTTGATTAAAAGCTCCACTTAATGGTACAGAGATGTTGTCAGTGATAACAGGGCATGCAGAACTAGTTCACCACTTTGTAGCTCTAGTCAGTTCTGTCTTTAAATCTATCTCCCTGGGCAACCTGTTCCAGTGCCTCACCACCCTCACTGTAAAGACTTTCTTCCTAGTAGCCAACTGTCAGTTTCTTCCTGCTTTCTCCAAAACACAGCCATTCCAGCTTATCAGGCTGAAAGAAATATTACCACAAAACCCAGTGCCACTGACATCAGCTGCATAATATTTTGAGGAGGAAAGAGTAAGTATTTGTCTTTTAATTTTGGAGCAGAGGGGTGAGGTGAGTAAGCTTAAGAGCTGTACAGCCTTGGTCACAGATGCTCACTCACCAAGTGCACTCGCCAGGTGCAAATTCATGTGCGATGCTTACTCATCCCCAGCCAAAGCTACTGTCAGGCTACCTCTATGTTCCCTGTCTCCATATTGTCTGATGGTGAACTCCAGGAACCAGCAAAATCATCAGAAGCTTCCTTAAACCAGCCTTTTACAGTACTGGTGAGGAAGGCCATTACATTTCTACAGTGGCTGGGACAGAATCTCTAATAAAGAGACAAAGAGGTGGTGAATTTAGGCTATCCACAAACATCAGACCATTGATTCCTTTAATAACATTCACAGTATCAACAGCACCTGGGTGTGAAACAGTGACTTGAAATGAAACCCTCCATATTATTTCTGATTTCTGTTGCCTTTCTGTTGTCTTTTTCTCCCTAAATCATCTTATGACTCTCTAAACCCTACCTGATTCATTAGTAGTAGTAATATTGCTGACTGTTAGAACAGATTACTCACATTGTTCCAGGAATTTCAGCAACAGAGCTTTGCTGTAGGAGTGGTTCTTATCTCTTTTTCAACTTGTTTAATCTCAGTGGGATCATTTATAGGGAAGAAGCATGCCTGGCCTGCCCCAAGCTAAAATTTTGAAGGTACTACAGGAGTCCAAGCTTCATGCAAAATCAGCATGACTAATTAAGTCATTTAGCACTTTTGAAGATTTCTTTCAGGCTAATAAATTTTAACTTTCCTTCCTACAGATCTCCCTACAGGTCTTTCCCAGGCTTGTTAAAACCCAGATGTTTACAGTAGCTAAGCTTGTTTAGACGAGAGCTCCTCTGAGCATATCGTGCAGTGTGCTGTCAGTGCTGCTGTCAGCCACTGAGCAGGATGCAACTGCTTTTTGCTCCTGCCACAAAATGCAGTTCCAAGTGGACACAGCAGCTGCAATATTGAGCACTGGTTAAGTTGCCTGTGCTGCTGCCATGTGGCAGAAGTAAAAGAGTGCCACTAACAATAGAAATAGGAGCAGGGAAAGGATGGCAGGTCAACAGTTTTGAAGCCACAGACCACATCCATAACGTGGAAATCCTGCTCAAAAACCCTCTCTCTCTTTAGTGCAGAGACAGGCTCCCAGCCCTGGCAGCAGATGATGGGCCATGTTTCTTCTTGTTAGTCTTCCTGGTAAATGAGTGTGAAATCCAGATTCCCTCTGGATCTCGTAATAGTCTCACAGACATACACACTTTTCAACCAGGCTGGAGGATCTCTGACATCAGGCTCTTGGTTTGACACTCTACCTGAACAGGCATTGCCCACAGATTAGGGCACAGGAACAAGAACCACATTAATTGGTTTGTTTCTATGGCAACCAAGTTATTGATTTGTCCCAAGGTCATCTCTCCCATTGACAAGTTGGATGTAGAAAGCCTCAGGATCTTATTATATATCATTGCCTGTAGGGAGGGAATAAAAGGGAAGATATTAAAATGGTAAAATTATAGAGCAACAGTAGCAGCAGGATGTTTCAGACTCTGGTGTCAGCCTTTACCTAAGCAAGCCAGAGAGAGAGATGGAGACAGAATGAGAGAAAGCACAAGAGAGAGAACAGACTTTTAAAAACTCCCAATTCCTCTCCAAAAGGTTTGTTGCTTCACACAGACCTAAAATAGAAGAAGCCATCCAAATTTAGGAGTCTGGGCAAATATATATATTTTTAACAAACATTTGGTAGGTTTCTATGACACCCTTTGCCCAAGAAATCCTTGCTTCTGATAAGACACTCTTGCTCAGGGTGGGTATACATTCCTTTGGGTTTCTTACCCAGTCATCTATTTCCATAAAATTTGTAGACGCTTAACAGGGCTCAAAATGAATCAGGTCTTATATCCACCAGAATTTTGAAGATAAATATTGTGACCCCAGTTTGCAATTATGACCAAATATCAAATACTGCAGCTTCAAGGAAGTTTTGAAAGTAATTTATGCTCTCCGCTCTGTTTTGTCCATAAGCAAGGTAGAACCTGCAGAATTATACCTGGTGAATTACAGCAGCTGTATATGGTCCTAGGGGTTCCCATTTTGGCAAGTGAGAATCACAGAAGGACAAGGAAATTATCAGGTACTCTTTCTTTGAATCATAGAATCAACAAGGTTGGAAAAGACCTCAAAGATCATCAAGTCCAACCTGTCACCCAACACCTCATGCCTACTAGACCAGGGCACCAAGTGCCACATCCAATCTCCTCTTGAACACCTCCAGGGATGGTGACTCCACCACCTCCCTGGGCAGCACATTCCAATAGCTAACAACTCTCTCTGTGAAGAAATTTCTCATCACCTCAAGCCTAAACTTCCCCTGGTGCAGCCTTTGACTGTGTCCTCTCATTCTGGTGCTGGTTGCCTGGGAGAAGAGACCAACTCCCTCCTGGCTACAACCTCCCTTCAGATAGTTGCAGAGAGCAATGAGGTCTCCCCTGAGCCTCCTCTTCTCCAGGTTAAACAATCCCAGTTCCCTCAGCCTCTCCTCATAGGGCTTGTGCTCAAGGCCTCTCCCCAGCCTCATTGCCCTTCTCTGGAGATGTTCAAGAGTCTCAATGTCCTTCTTAAATTGAGGGCCCCAGAACTGGACACAGTTCTTCAACAAGACTGTGCCATCTCTCCTGGGAGAAGGCAGAAAGTGTTTAAACCCGCTAGATCAGTCACAAAAAAAGAAGGTTTTGTGCTGAGATGATAGTCCTACAGTTAATTACCCCTAGCAAAACATCTGCCTTCTGTTGTGAGCACAGTTCTACTGCTGTTTGTGGAGTTTGGTCTGCAGAGATTCCTGCTACAAACCACCCACGTGCTGAGCTGGAGCTGCTGGCTCCAGTTCATAAAGATGACTTTCACAGAGGGTTAATGGATGTTGGTTTTAGAGAGGCAGTTTTGCAGATTAAGCACTTCTGTCCCATCCCAGAGGGCTCTGTGAAAAAGGGCATAAAGATTCAGACTCACCACACATGGTGAGGCGTGGACAATGTTCCCATAGAACATACCTCAGCCAAAGATACTCTGAAGGTGACTCTGTTCACAGTCAGAAGTGACTTCATAAGCATAGGAACAAAGCAGATGCATAGCCAGAACAGCACTGCTTGTCTTCATTTACCTAACTTCATATTCAAAGATAAGTTCTGACATGCAAAAAGTGAGTGTTAAACTTTCACATGCTAGTATGAAGGGTTTAGTTCTTAACAGAAGGAATTCACAGAATCACAGAATGTTAGGGGTTGGAAGGAACCTCCCTGGCCCATGGGGTTGTTCTTTCCCTGACTCTGCCCTTGTCCTTGTTGGATTTCATTCCATTTCTCCCCACACAACTCTCCAGCCTGTCCAGGTCTTGATGAGTGACAGCACAGCCTGAGGGGTGTCAGCCACTACTCCCAGTTTGGTGTCATCAGCAAACTTGCTGACAGTGCCCTCTGTGCCCACATCCAGGTCCTTGATGGATATATTGAATAGCCCTGGTCCCAGTACCAAACCCTGAGGGACCACACTAGATACAGGCCTCCCTCCAACCAGTTGACCTCTCTGACTTTCCTTAACTGCTGCCATCACCTTGCCTGTGTCAGCGGTACTACTTTTTCCAGCTTTCTGTAGAAAAATACAGTGCCTATCTTCTCTCAAACAGTTGTTAACTGATTCTCCAGATAAAGAATAAGACAAATGAAAGTACCAAGCTGGAGCAATATCTTGTGTGAACATCTTGTGAATATCTTGGCTGAACATGGGAATGTCTTTGCTCACCAGTAAAGCACCTCGTAAGTTGATGCCAGTTTCTGTAGTCACATAGTAGGATGCCTGTAGGAATGTCCTCTGCAAGATAAGAGCCAGGAAGAGAAGAACTGCCAAAACATAAACATTCCTGAGGAATTCCTCTGAGGAAAGATATGAATTTGATGCATCTTTCACCTAAAAAGAAAGGGGAAAATTATGTAAGTGGCATAGGAGAGACTGCAGGTTCTTGGGACACTGGAAAGAATGAAATTCAGTCAGTTCCTTAGAATAAAGAATATTGATGGAATTATACAAAAATGATATAAATCAGATTTGTCACTGTCCCATGTATCAAAACCATTTGGATAGCAATTAAATACTCTGCTCATGCGCCAAAGACTTAGGAGCCTACCTTCTAGCAGTTTTATAGTTACTTGTTTTTTAGCAGGAAAGATAAAATGAGCATGAAGCATATCTGCCTTACTGTTAGTCTCTTCTCCCAGGCAGCCAGCACCAGAACAAGAGGACACAGTCTCAAGCTGTATCAGGGGAGGTTTAGGCTGGATGGTAGGAAGAAGTTCTATACAGAGAGAGTGATTGCCCATTGGAATGGGCTGCCCAGGGAGGTGGTGCAGTCACCATCACTGGAGGTGTTCAGGAGGAGACTTGATGGGGTGCTTGGTGCCATGGTTTGGTTGATTAAATGGTGTTGGATGATAGGTTGGACTTGATGATCTTGAAGGTCTTTTCCAACCTGGTTAATTCTATTCTATTCTATTCTATTCTATTCTATTCTATTCTATTCTATTCTATTCTATTCTATTCTATTCTATTCTATTCTATTCTATTCCATTCCATTCCATTCCATTCCATTCCATTCCATTCTGATGATTTGTGGGATAGAAATGCTAAGCAGTAAAAAGTAAGTCTCATTCCACCTGCACCACAAAGAAGCTGGAAGAAAGTATTTTTTACTATATGGGATTAGTTACTTCTGTTGCATTTGCATACTATAGAAATAGTTCCTTCTCTGATACCTGTGAATTCTGAATAAATTAAGGATATATATATGCCAGTATTCTCCACAAAATGAGGTTTGTATGCCATAACAGGGTGGGAAAAAATCTTGTTGAAACAACTTTTTTTTTTTTCCCCTTTTCATTTTTCTAGTTCTTATCTTCACTGATCTGCTCTATTTCAGGCAGAAAAGGAAACAAATGTACCACAGCAGTGCAAGGAAGGCTGTTCCCTTGGTAATTCTGACCCAGCTGGAAGCAGGATGTGTTTGAATTCTTAAAAAAATAGAATAAAAAAACACAATAAAAAAAAAACACCAAAAAATAATCAAAAAAAGAAGGAAAAAGCCTGTTCTACTGACACACACAGCCTGATTCCAAGATCAAAGGCTTGGGAAGTACTGGAAACTAACCAGGTACCTACCCTCTTGAAGATTCCTTCATCACTCTGGATTACTGTCATCTGCCATGAGACTGCCTGCAGGACAGACATCTTCTGAGCCATCCAGGCTCACCTTGCTGCAGTGACCCTAGCCTCTCCACACTGCACACAGGCAGCTGACACCCAAAAGGTGTGACCTGCCCTAAGTGATCCTGTTTTGCAAGGGGCTTGGACTCAGTGATTTCTGGAGGTCCCTTCCAATCCCTAGCATTGTATGATTCTATGATTTTGTGCTTTTCTCAGGAAGTGTCTTTAAAGTTGCCAGAATTGACCATTTTATAGCATATTATGTTAGAAAGAAAATATACAAGGCTTTGACAAATTAGGAATGAGAAATCTTATCACAGAATCACCAAGGTTGGAAGAGACCTCAAAGATCATCGAGTCCAACCTATCACCACAGACCTCATGACTACTAAACCATGGCACCAAGTGCCATGTCCAATCCCCTTTTGAACACCTCCAGGGATGGTGACTCCACCACCTCCCTGGGCAACCCAGTCCAGTGGCTAATGACTCTCTCTGTGAGGAACTTTCTCCTCACCTCGAGGCTCAACCTCCCCTGGTGCAGCTTGAGACTGTGTCTTCTTGTTCTGGTGCTGGTTGCCTGGGAGAAGAGACCAGCCCCCTAAAAGTGTTCTCCAAAGGTCCACTGAAATAAGGGGACTAAGTAGCTCAATCAGCCCAAGTAGCTGCTTAAGTGCATGATTGGTCAGCTAAAAATGTTCAAAACCTCTTCTCTTAACATTCTGCTGCATCTAACTTCCCCATCTTTACATGGTGGGGATATTAATGATAGTATATTTGTATCAATGTACTTAGAGCTCTCAGGAACTAATGGGGAATAGGCAGAAACTTCAATTAATTCACATTAATTAAAACTGGAGAAATACATAAGAGCAAGAACAACCAGAGGAAAGTTTATCAAAATCCATAAATTCCAATCCAATGGATTCTGAAGTTTACCCAAGAGAAACAGTGACTGTCACTGAGCCAGGCCCTTGTAGTGGTTTAAATTTACCCAGTGATTTTCATCTTCCCTTTAGCCAGTGTGGATTAAAACTTAGAAAATCCCACAACACTGAAGAGCACAAAAGAACAATGACATGTACAAGGTACAGATTCTTAAGCTTTAGATCCAGAAATAGATAATTTTCAAACTAAAATAACTAGTTTGTTCAATATGCACAAAAAAACCTCCACCCCAAACCAACAGACAAAACCAAACCAAACCAACCAAACAAAAAAGCCCAAACCAACGTTTTGGAAGCAAAATATGCACTTTGCCTTTTGACTCTGTGGCTCAAATCCAACATGTGGAGGTTCAAGGATGATAAAGAGCTTTATTTGATAAGCTGTACAATTAAAGGTTCATTCTTCAGTGGAATGGCTGAATGAGAGTCTAAAGCCAAATTCAGGCCATCAGTCGAGAAAATGAATGTGAGGAGTGAGCAGCCAAAGAGAAGGTATTTGGATAGTGATGATAGTCAAATGCTTTTTCTGGAGGGGAAAATGTTATTCCATTACATACCTATCTGCTCATTCAGATACAAAACACTCACTTTATAAAGCCTGTGGAGGTATTTCCATATCAGAAGGCAGATGTTAGGAACATTTCTTCCTCCCTGTTGTCAGCTAGTAAAATAAGTCTACCTGTATGGTTTTACTAGTTACTGGTAAATTCTTCCTCTTAGGATCAATGCTTAGAGCTGGGATTTGAAGGTTCAGTCTTGGTGAAACTTGAAATGAGCTGTGAACTGGCATCTTTTGTGCATCTCTACTATAGAATCATAGAATGGTTTGGCTTGGAAGGCATATTTAAAGGTCATCTAGTCCAATCCCCTGGCAGTGAGCAGGGACATCTTCATCTAGGTCAGCTTGATCAGCTTGCTCAAAACCCCATCCAACCTGACCTTGAATGTTTCCAAGGATGGTGAATCTACCACCTCTCTGAGCAACACGTTCCAGTGTTTCACCACCCTCACAGTAAAACATTTCTTCCTTGTATGTAGTCTGAATCTCTCCTCCTTTAGTCTAAAACCATTACCCCTTGTCTAAAAAGATTGTCCTTGTCTTTCTTATAAGCCACTTCAATTATTGACAGACTGCAGTAAATTTGCACTGAAGCTTCTCTTCTTCAGGCTGAACAACCCCAATCTTTTCAGCCTTTATTTATAGTAGGAGACGTGCTCCAGCCCCCAAGTAGTTTTTGTAGCCCTCCTTTGGTCTGGACCTGTTCTAACAGTTCCATGTCCTTCTTGTGTTGGAGGGCTCCAGAGCTGGACACAATACACCAGGTAGGGCCTCACTGGAAAGATTCGCCTTCCCTGACCTGCTGGCCACCCTTCTGTTGATGCAGGCCAGGGTACAGCCATCTGGGCTGCAAGTGCACATCGCTGGCTCCCATCCATCTTTTCATCCACCAAGAATGCTGCTGTATGAAGAACGCCATTGAACAATGTGTGTGCTTTTCACCTCACATGCACCAGTGCATTTCATCACAGCAACAAGCAGCACAATCAGTCACCAAGAGGGAAAGCAGATTTCAGAGAGCTCAAATCTGTCAACAAACTACAAACTGACAGATGGACAGAAGTGAAGCAAAATCGCCACTCCTCCTTGCTGCACACGCCCCTGAGGCACAAGGAGGCAGTTAAAGAGGAGCACAAAAGCTCTTCCTTCTCCCCAGAGCTGCAGGGGTGACTCCTGCAGGAGGCAGGCAGTTGGGCAGCTGGGGGAAGCCTACATTACCTGTAGTGCAGTCATACCGAAGACTTCCACTACTTTCTAACTTGACTCACTCTCTCTTACCAAAAAAATTACACAGTTTGCTTGAAAGAAACAATTAAATACTACAAAGATCACAGAAATCGCAGAAGACCCTCAGGAACACCAAGTCCAACCCAGAACCCTACTCTACAAGCTTCACCCCTAAACCATAGCCCTAAGCACCACATCCAAACCACCTTCAAACACACATAGGGTTGGTGACTCAACCCCCTCCCTGGGCAACCCATTCCAAAGCCTGACCACTCTTTCTGTGAAAAAATGTTTCCTAATGTCCAGTCTAAACCTACCCAATTGTAGCTTGAGGCCATTCCCTTTTGTTCTGTCACTAACAACCTGTGAGAAGAGGCCAGCACCATCACAAAGAGGTAAAGGCATGCAGTCAGACATATTAAATATGTGCATACTAGCAGACAACATCTCAGCCCAGGCTGTCAGGTTACCTTTTCTGTTGTATTTGTGTTATTGGTTGTGTTCTGGAAGCCTTGGACAATGCCAGAAATGCACAATGGCCCAGCAAACCCCAGCAGGTCGGCCAAGTAACGGAAGGTGCTGCTGAGAAGAATCGGGCGTCCAAAAGCACTGTACATGGCCAGCCATATGGAGGGGCTCCTGTTGGGCTGCTCTGCTACCTTTTTCTGGAAAACAGATAGACAGCTGTCAGTGCACCAGGAAGAGGCCTTCCTGGCTGCGTATGGCCAGTTTCATTTCATTCCTGTCTGGGTGCCACATGGTTCTTGAAGGCTGCTTTGGAGTAGATGGCGTAGCAAACGTGCTGTAGATTTCAACTGATTTCAGAAAAGCTTCACAGCAAATTCAAACTCTGCCTCTTCTCAGCAACCAAGGCTCCTCTCCTCTAAATGCTAACTCTTTTCTAAACCTGTGAACACAGGAGTGCAAAGGCAGAGTAATCGTGCCAGCAGAGAGCCATTGCTCCTTGTCACATGTGCACTGGTCTGACCTATCAAGCCCTTGCTGACATGGGAAATCTTGGCTTTCACTGTAGGTGTGAAGCTACTTGAACCAGTGAGGGCTTCTCATGTGAGAAAAGGATTAAAGAAAAGAAACCAAACAAACAGACACCTACAGGAACATAGTTTGATTTCATTTATCTGGGGTTTCTGTTTGTTTGTTTTTGTTCCCCCCCCATCTTTTGGATGCCTTCCAGGAAAACACACTTCAGCTGATCACTAATTACTTTGCTCAAGGAGGTGAAAGTAACAGGCTATGTTGGTAGGTAAGATTAAATCAGCTAAGGCTCCTTTCTAGCCTTCAGTTCAGGGAATTTATGAAATATCACAATGCTTACTCTAAACCACCAACCAGATATCTCTGTATTTAGCCAGAAGAGCTCTGATATTTCTGAGGTCCTTTCAATCTAAAGAAGAAAGAGTTTTGCTTAACAGACCTGTGGTCTGCAGAGTGTTTCCTTGTGCTTCAGGCTTTTGACACTTTAAAAAAGCTTCTGTCATTTTTCAAGCAGCATGGATGCCTGCAAATTGTAACCCAAGCCAAGCCCTCTTGAGTGTTCACAGATACATTTAAGTTCAGCCCAGAAATAACAAGCCCTTGCCTCAGCAAATTAACCAAAGAAGAGCAAGTTTGCCTGTACACTGCCTGCCTGCCTTGTCTTTTTGACTCCTGTCTGCCTTTCCTTTTATGTCACTTCAGCAGTAAGATAGAATATGTGCATGGTGCCAAAAATGTACAAGTGTACAGAAGGGCCAGATGGCCCTCTGGCTTCTAGAGACTAGACCAGAATGGTCATACCCAATGCCAAGAAGCTTAGTACACAGAAATAAGCAGCATGGGGACACATTTGAGCTAACATTCCAGCGAGTGCAATGAAAGAATGAAGCTGCTGCTTCTGATGAGGGAAAGCGTACAAGGGCCTCAGGTGAGTTTCCCAGACAAAAGACTCTGAAATTGTTGCCTGATAGGTTGTGAGTTAGACTTGCACTGTGGAGGCTTCTGTCACACTTCTCAAATGAACGATCTGCCCTTTAACAGCTTGATAGGAGCTAAGCTCACTTATTAGGAAACACATCTGTTGTCTTCTGGAATAAAATGACACATACTTGTGTCAGCAGGCAAACCTTCACATGGTAGAAGCCAGCAGAATTCTCTCTAGTTGAATATGAGTTTCAGGAGTTCATAGTATCATAGTATGATAGTATCATTCAGGGTTGGAAGGGACCACAAGGATCATCTAGTTCTAACCCCCCTGCCATGGGCAGGGACACCCCACACTAGATCAGGCTGGCCAGAGCTCTTCACTGACATTGAAGAAAACAAGAAAACGTTGAACTCAGTGTTCACAGGCTCCATGGTTACACAAGTGGCACTATGCTATTTTAGCAGGGTACAGCAGCCATAAAAAGTTCATCTCAGACCTGCCACTTTACAGTCCTGTGTGCTTGGGACACAGGTTTGGAAAGCAGGGATTTAGAGAAAACAGTCAGCAACATTTCACCTGACTCATTTCTCTCATGCTGTTATTTGTGGAGAAGTTCAACAGGTTTCAGTTTTCATGGCGTGCAGAAGGGATAGAAAGGCAACATCACATGAGCTGTCCGAAAGGTATTTCGCAATAGAGAACATTCATGATCATATTCAGCATCTTTCCTCAAGGCATGTGATAAGAAGGGTTTGGAAAGGACCAGAAGCCTTCGTTCTGCAGGGGCATGGAGCACAGCTGAGCTCAGCTATTTCCAGACACAGGCAGGGGTAACTCAACTTAATCCAAAGGGAGCTGGGGGGCCTTCTCTTGCTAGCTCCAGAAGATTAGTGTAAAATACACCTTGGCAGCAGAGATGGTGATAGATCATCTCATCCGTATTGCAGACTGTGCTTCAACCTGAAGAATTTCCCTAATTCTGTTTTCTGATCTGACCATGCACAAACCAACATGTTTTTCTATGGGAGTGAACTGCAGTGAATTCCACTGCCTGGCTCTTTGAATTGGCTTTAGCCCTTTGGTTTACCTTGTCTATGAAGTATCAGTTTACTCCAGGGTTACAGCCTGTTTTCAAATATCAGCACAAATGTGCTAGAGGCTGTGGTAATCTCAAGACTTTAAACAATCACAGAATCACAGACTCACCAAGGTTGGAAGAGACCTCAAAGATCATCAAGTCCAACCTGTCACCACAGACCTCATGACCAAACCATGGCACCAAGTGCCACGTCCAATCCCCTCTTGAACACCTCCAGGGATGGTGACTCCACCACCTCCCTGGGCAGCCCATTCCAATGGCTAATGACTCTCTCAGTGAAGAACTTTCCCCTCATCTCGAGCCTAAACATCCCCTGGCACAGCTTGAGACTGTGTCAAAATGTGTTGTAAAAGAGCTTCATAAATGTAGGCACATGTAATTATGAGTAACATTCGTGCAAGTGTTTATACATGCATGGCATGCTGAGGGAAGCTACACACTGAAAGTTCACACATGTGAGCAATAGCCTGGAGAAGAGGAGGCTCATGGGTGACCTCATTGCTCTCTACAACTACTTTAAAGGTGTTTGTAGCCAGGAAGGGGTTGGTCTCTTCTCCCAGGCAACCAGCACCAGAACAAGGGGACACAGTCTCAAGCTGTGCCAGGGGAAGTTTAGGCTCGAGGTGAGGAGAAAGTTCTTCACTGAGAGAGTCATTCATCATTGGAATGTGCTGCCCAGGGAGGTGGTGGAGTCACCATCCCTGGAGGTGTTCAAGAGGAGACTGGACGCGGCACTTGGTGCCATGGTCTAGTCATGAGGTCTGTGGTGATAGGTTGGACTCGATGATCCTCAAGGTCTCTTCCAACCTTGGTGATACTGTGATACTGTAATAGCCCCTTTGGGTTGCCTTTTGGCAGCAGAGCCACATCTTTGTGCAGGCACACAAGGCATCTACACATATAAATGAGCTACAGAGAAATGCTTGCACCCACTCATCATGCCTGTCATTAAGAATGGCATAGAGACACAGATCCTTGGGGCATGTAGGTTCCTGAGAGTCTTTGGATTAAGTAGAATTTTAGGCACCCCAAATGCTTCTTTAGGGAGGTGGCCTAAAGGATATGCTTCTTTGCTGTGAAAAGCCCAGTGCCAATGACTCCATTTTCTGCTTAAAGCAGGTCTAGTCTCTGTAAGCAGCAACTACAAGAGGAAGGAGGAGCAACCTAAATGTATTAAACTAGAAATAATTGTACTGGTTAGGTTTCATTTCACAGGGCACAGAAAAGATCCTGCAGCTCCATCCTTTGCTGGCAGCAGAGAGCTGCTCCTCCTGACTTTTTCAGTTCTAAACTTTAAACGAAGGGGAAACATCTATATATGGTGTGTGCAGGGATGGGATTTATATGCTTCTGTCCTGTATGTTGCATTTTCCAAAGTGCTTGCTTCTGAGTGCTTGCATTCCCTTAAGAATTGATATGTATGGACAAATCAGGGAAACAGGCTCTCAAACCCTTCCTCTCTTCTGCAGAACAAAATCTTCTTACTTCCCCCCCCCCCCCCCCCCCCCCCCCCCAAAATACATAGAGAAATTTCTCTGGAAACTCCTGCCCTACACAGTGTGTTTGTCCAACATGGTTTTGTACTGGGTCTGCCTGCATTGGAGTTAATTTTCTTCATAGAGCAGCCCATGTGGTGCTATGTCTTGGATTGGTGACCAAAACACTGTTGACAAGGCACCAGTGTTTTGGCTCTTCTTGAGATGTTCTTTTTGTTCTTTCTGAAGGAAATAAAAAAGTGAAGATGAGTGTTTCCAGATGAAACTATGTTTTCTAATTTAAGATGCTTTCACAACTAGCTAAGATCTGAACACAGCTTTCCCTTTCAAAATGAAATCCAGCAAGCGACCAGTCTGTTATGGTTTTGGTTTCCAGTTGCTCTCAGTCTGGCAACTCTCCTCTGCTGTAAATTCACCTAAAACCAAACAGTAACCATTGGACTGGAACTTCCTAAGACAAGCTTTACCTTGGAACAAACAGTCCTAAGTTAAAAATTCCTAAAATTAGGCTCTCAATAAAGCACAAAAACGTCAGTAGAATTTCTAAGGCCAGTGACAGGCACATCTTTGGTTACCTTTTGTTCCTCATACGCCTCTTTGAGACAAACATAGTTTGTCAGAGCTCTCATTGCAATTGGAAGCTTTCCAATGGCCTTCAGGTCCACAGGTTTCTTGTGAGCAGATATGATGAGAGTGTTCATCCACCAGTAAGTTGCCTTGGAGAGCAAATTGACAAATGGCTGCAGAAACCTCACCCCCAGGTCCTGTAAATCTTCTGGTGGCTTTACTTTCTGAGGGTTCATGAAAAATACATACCTCTGGAAAGGAGAAAATAGGCAGCACATGATTAGGAATTACCTTATCAATAGTAATTTTTCTAGTTAAAATGATGTGTAACACAACCAGAGTGTCAAATCTGCATTTAAAGGTTGAGATTGAGATCAAATATAAATTTTCATGGAAAGAGAAGCATTTACATTTTGACAGCACAGCTGTCAAGAACTTGAACAGATGATCAGGGGGCTGGAGCACCTCTGCTATGAGGACAGGCTGAGGGAGCTGGGGCTGTTCAGCCTGGAGAGGAGAAAGCTCCAGGGAGACCTAATAACAGCCGCCCAGTAACTCACAAGAAGGTTGCAGAGGGACTGTTTGCATAGGCCTGCAGTGAAAGGACAAGGGACAACAGTTTGAAATTAATGAAGAGCAGATTTAGATCAGATGTTAGGGACAAGTTCTGCACCATCAGGGTGCTGGAACACTGCAACAGGTTGCCTAGGGAGATAGTTGAGGCTCCATCCCTGGAAATATTCAAGGTTAGGCTGGACAAGGCTCTGAGCAACCTGATCTAGTGGAGGATATCTCTGCTGCCTGCAGGGGAGTTGGGCTGGATGACCTTTGGAAGTCACTTCCAACCCAAACAG
The DNA here is from genome assembly GCF_026170545.1 of Melanerpes formicivorus. Taxonomy (NCBI): domain Eukaryota; kingdom Metazoa; phylum Chordata; class Aves; order Piciformes; family Picidae; genus Melanerpes; species Melanerpes formicivorus. The sequence goes on along the minus strand of NW_027142360.1, from coordinate 9,556,187 downwards.
TTCTCTGATTCTATGACTATGGGATGTGTACATAGCTATGGAGCCTACCAGTACTACCTATCTCTGTCTGAACACCAACAAAAAGAGTTGTTGGCTTATAATCACATTTTAAATTATCATGGATAAGAACATTGGCTAACTTACACATTCTCTATAAATATAGTTTATCATATAGTTTAACATAGCATATACTGTGTAGATTACATACACATGCAGCCTTACATGCATGAATATTCATATATATATATGAATATATAGATATATAAACATACACACACATCTATATACACATATATATACATACATATGCACACACCTCTCCTATGAAGACAGACTGAAAGAGTTGGGGCTATTCAGTCTGAAGAAGAGACTGCTCTGGGGTCGCCTTATTGTGGCCTTCCAGTATCCAGGAAAGCTGGGGAGGGACTTTTTAGGGTGTCAGGTAATGACAGGACTAGGGGGAATGGATCAAAACTAGAAATGGGTAGATTCAGATTAGATGTTAGGAAGAAGTTCTTCATCATGAGGGTGGTGACACACTGGAGCAGGTTGCCCAGGGAGGTGATAGAAGCCTCATCCCTTGAGGGTTTTAAGGTCAGGCTGGATGGGGCTCTGAGCAACCCGATCTAGTGTAAGGTTTCCCTGCGCATGGACAGGGATTTGGAACTGGATGATCCTTGAGGTCCCTTCCAACCCCAAGTGCATATGAAATATGCAGTCTCTGTGTGCACACAAAGAGACACATAAATACCATGCCCAGGGGACACATCAAGGATGCCATCTCCTGTCAATTCATATAGAATCAACCAGACATTTACTGCTAAGCTAAACTTGGGTCTAAATGTGCCACAAGCCAGAATTATTGAGACTAAAGATTCCTCTTCAACCCCAAGATACTGCTGATACCTTTTCAGATGCTGATAAAGAAACCACATACCCTAACTCGAATGACATTGATCTCCACAGCCATCAGCAGCCCGTAGAGAATGACCATAATTCCAGTGATGCAGAAGCGCAGCTGAGAAAAGGGCACACCATCCTGGCAGTATCTGACAAGCTTGATAGTTTTGGTCACAAAGGCCATTATCCAGTAAAGAAAGAGAGCTGTAAAACAGGGGCACATGCATAATTTAAATAACTAAATCAAGAAAAAAATAACTACACCAGTGCTGCAGGAGTTTTAGCTCTCACATTCTGTGGTTTAGTCCCGTGCAGCACAGTGATCATCTGTATCCTCAGCCTGCAGGTTGGTGATGTGTGATGTCAGCCAAAGTCAGCAACTTGGGTTCAAGAGATTTGCTTTGCATTACCTTTTCCCAACTCACTCTTTTCTTCCCTGGGCCAATACTCTTCAAATACATCCACAGTGGTGGGTCTTCATACAATTACAAAAGTCCACTGAAGGTAATCTGAAAGGGTACTTTGCAATTAAAGTGAGGTAAAAGTCACTGTGCAAGCTGTGAGAGACTGAGAGCCCTGGGGCTTTTTGAGTCTGGAGGAGAGAAGGCTGAGAGGGGATTTAATAAATGTTTACAAATATATGAGGATTGGGTGTCAAGAGGGAGGGGACAGGCTCTTCTCAGCTGCACCCTGTGATAGGACAAGGGGTAATGGATATAAACTACAGCACAGGATGTTCCACCTCAATGTGATGAGGAATTTCTTCACTGTGAGGGTCACAGAGCACTGGTACAGGCTCCCCAGGGAGGTTGTGGAGTCTCCTTCTCTGGAGACTTTCAAGACACATCTGGAAGTGTTCCTGTACGACCTGTGCTAGCTTCTATGGTCCTGCTCTGGCAGCGGGGTTGGACTCGGTGATCTCTGGAGGTCCCTTCCAACCCATAACATCCTGTGATCCTGTGAAACCTGACAAATGTCATATTTCCTCTTTGAAAAAGCAGAGGGCATGACAGGTGAGCATATGGAAACATGCTCATTTTGGAAAAGAATTCATATGGCTTAATTATAGCTTGCAACCTGTCAGGGGCTTGTTCAGGTAGTTGAATTATGGATCATATTCATACATGTATGAAACATTATCCTGCAACGTCTAGTGAATTCTCCTGACCATCTCCTGACAGAGACAATAGACTGCATAACTTCAGAATCAACTATCAAGGATGCTGAGGAAGAGTGATCTGCACAGGGTGGTTTGTGATTAGGCTGCTATTAAAAGTGGCCTTTTAAAATAGCCCTTTTGAAGGAAGACAAGTTTTTGTCTCTTGTCAAAATAATGATCAGTGTTAAAAGACATCCCCAAAAATCATGCTAGAAAGGCAATAGGCACACAATATTTTTCCTCCTGTGATCATCTTTTAAAACACAAGTTTCCAGTGTGTACTTTAAGGTGCAACACCTACCAGTTCAAAGAGCAGAGGATTATTCCTCCCTCTTTGAACATTCTCACACTTTTCACCACATATATACACAAGCTGACTTTGGCTAAACTATTGGGTTTTGTAAGAGTACATTCATACCACAGTTAGACTTACCCAGCAGCAACTTTGGAAAGTTAGATGTTTCAATATTATGATAATAGACTATGGATACCGTGGCAGCCACAAAGCCCATTATAGCTGGTAGAAAGAGATGCAGGTGTCGAGATTTCATTTGTCTGAAAGTAAATAAGGCACAAATTATTGATTTTGGTGTCTTTCCCACTATTATTACATTCCTAGGTGTTTTGGTAATCTATTTAAGAGGACAAATATGACTTTCATAGGGACAAAAACAAGACAGCAAAGGTTTCTTGCAGCCCAGAAGAAAATGGTGTCCTGGGCTGCTTCAAAAGAGGTGTGACCAGCAGGATGAAGGACATGGAACTGATGGAACAGGTCCAGAGTGAGCCATGAAGATGATCAGAGACCTGGAGAACTTCCCCTATGAGGACAGGCCAAGAGAATTGGGGCTGTTCACCCTGGAGAAGTGAAAGCTCCAGGGAGACCTTAGAGTAGCCTTCCAGTGCCTGAAGGGGGCCTAGAAGAAAGCTGGGGAGAGGCTTTTTCCAAGGGCTTGTAGTGATACGGTGAGAGGGAATGGATTGAAGCTTGAGGAGGGCAGACTGAGACTGGAGATTAGGAAGAAATTCTTGCCAGTGAGGGTGGTGAGACACTGGAACAGGTTGCCCATGGAGGTTGTGTGGATGATGTCCCCTCCCTGGAGGGGTTCAAGGCCAGGTTGGATGGGGCCTTGAGTGACCTGGTCTAGTTGGAGGTGTCCTTGCCCATGGCAGCAGTGTTGGAACTAGACAATATTTAAGGTGCCTTCCAACCTAAACCATTCTATGAATCTATGAACAATATTATTTTCATGTGAATGCCTTAACTTTTGCCAGTCTTTATTTGCCATTATAGCTTGAGAGAAGAGTAACAAAGTGCAAAGACTAATTGTTTTACCTTCATCCCATTAAAATCCAGAGAGTTCATGAAATTATGCCCCAGATAGTTCATGAGATTATGCTCCATCTTTTTTTTTTTGAGGAAAAACTTCCTAGACAGCCCACCACTCATTAACAGTATACATTAATGAATGCAGTTAGCTTGGTTATCTACTGAACACCATCACTTACGTATCAGAAACGATGCCCTCTGCTATTTCACACACGTGTACGAACAGGAGGGTGAATGTCAGGATCCACCGCAGGTTGTGCCCAGGGAAGTGCAGCCAGGTATTGTGGTGAATCTGGACTTTGGAACTTTGGCTTCCCCAGCCTGGGAAATAATAGTAATGAAAGAATAAACCTTTATTTAGAATAAACCAGACCAGGTTGGAAGAGACCTTCAAGATCATCGCATCCAACCCATCAACCAATCCAACCCACCTGAACAACTAAACCACGGCACCAAGCACCCCATCAAGTCTCCTCCTGAAAACCTCCAATGACAGCGACTCCACCACCTCCTTGGGCAGCCCATTCCAATGGGCAATCACTCTTTCTGTATAGAACTTCTTCCTAATATCCAACCTGAACCTCCCCTGGGGCAGCCTGAGACTGTGTCCTCTTGTTCTGGTACTGGCTGCCTGGGAGAAGAGACCAACATCTGCCTGTCTACAACCTCCCTTCAGGTAGTTGTAGAGAGTGATAAGGTCACCCCTGAGTCTCCTCTTCTTCAGGCTGAGCAACCCCAGCTCCCTCAGCCTCTCCTCACAGGGCTTGTGTTCCAAGCCCCTCACCAACTTTGTTGCTCTTCTCTGGACTCGTTCCAGCAAGTCAACATCCTTCCTAAACTGAGGGGCCCAGAACTGGACACAGGACTCGAGGCGTGGCCTAACCAGTGCAGTATACAGGGGCAGAATGACCTCCCTGCTCCTGGTGGAAAGAAGAAGGTTATCATACAGCCAGCCAGTGAATGATACAGTCATCAATTCCTTCTTCTAATCCATAGGTCACTCTTAGTACTATATAATCAACATAAAAATTCTATAAGACTATGGGGGCTGTTGTTAAGATGATGCAGGTGCATCTGGGTTGCCAGGTAGCTCCCCATAATTTAGATCTGCCCATGTAGACAGCAGGACAATAGACTTCCCTAGAAGAAGAGGCCACTGGAGCAGACAAACACCTCAAAGTTTTACCCTCACACAACAGGGACTGACAGCTCTCAAGTGAAGGTATCATTGTGATATCCCCACTCACAGGCATGAGCAGGCAAAGGTTCCAATGTGTAGAAAAGTTGCGTTCTCCAATGAGACCTCAAAGAGACTTTGAACCAACATTTACTTTGAACCAATAAAACTGGTTACCTCTGTCTGAGGCATAACACAACATGTGTACACATACACATAACATACAGTTTAATCTATTATTTTTCCTGCCATCATTAGGCAAGAGAGACTTTGCAGTGGCTGCAGCATTGTTTCAAAAACAATTGGTTAATACCTGCAAAACTATTAAAGCAGCCTGCTACAGCTTGATGCACAAACCATGAGTTGCTAATTTCAAATCTGAAGAAAAATTCTCAAGAGAGAAATTTCAAAGCACTTGGAAATTATTTATTTTGTTGTTGTTCTTCTTCATCTATCTTTTTGTGCACCTTAGTTCAGATTTGCATCTAAAATTGTCATCATTTCAAGCAGGTTGGTTTCAGACCTCTGGGTCAACCTCTCTCTCCCATCTGAAAACTAGTAGATACAAAGCCTGCAGAGTCTCCACAACCTCTCTGGGCAGCCTACTCCAGGGCTCTGGCACCCTCACAGGGAAAAAGTTTCTCCTCCTGCTCACATGGAAGCTCCTCTGCTCCAGCTTGCACCCGTTGCCCCTTCTCCTGTCATTGGACATCCCTGAGCAGAGCCTGGCTCCATCCTCCCCACACTGCCCTTCACATCTTAATAAACATGAATGAGGTCACCCCTCAGGCTCCTCTGCTCCAAGCTCAAGAGCCCCAGCTCCCTCAGCCTTTCCTCAGCAGGAAGATGTTCCACTGCCTTCAGCATCTTTGTAGCTCTGTGCTGGACTGTCTCAAGCAGTTCCCCAAGGTCCTTCCTGAAAAGAGGGGTCCAGAACTGGACACAATATTGCAGATGCAGATCACCAGGGCAGAGTAAAGGGGCAGGAGAACCTCTCTTGATACACTCATCACACCCTTTCTAATTCACCCCAGGATGCCCTTGTCCTTCTTGGCCACAAGGGCACATTGCTGGCTCACGTGCATCCTTCTGTCCACCAGGACCCCCAGGTCTTTTTACCCTATGCTGCTCTCCCACAATTCAGTCTCTAGCCCATCCTGGCCCATGGTTTCAGTGTTTATAGGGTTGCACAGCTCCATGGAGTCACTCACCAATGAACAAAATTGGGAAGGTGATAAACAGCAAGAAGACATGAGGGACCAAGTTGAGAGCATCCACAAAGCAGACATTCCTTAGCACACCAGCACTGATGTTGTAGGCTGAAGCATTGTCATTACCACAGAAGGCGAGCCTCATCGCTTCCAGGAGTTCTGACTGCTACAAAAAAACCCAGAGAACAGTTGACTACCCAAACTGCCAGCATTCCCTTTAGCTAAACACAAAGTAAATAAAACAAGGAGATACAGAAGGAGCACACTGAACAGCCTATAGAGAAATACTTAGTTGTGTGTTGCAAATGCTTTTGCACCCAGTCAGGTAGAAACACATTAGAATGAAGGTGCTGGTTATACTGAACATACTCATTAAACACACTACCCAATGTCTTCTGCTGTTCTTCTTATGCTCAAGTGTTTTGCTGCAGGAGGAAGGACAAGAAAAACTTGAAAAGATGATTTTCTTTTCCCATAAGAAAAGTCAAAAGCATATAAGCTGGCTCCTGCTTTTACTGCTTCTTCAATGATCCAATGCCCTCTGAGCAACATCTTTTGCTGCACTAAATTTTTAGTGCAAGCTCTGAACCTTCAATATTTGTAATTTGGCAGCTTTGCACTTTGATAATCCGATGTCCTCTGAGCAATGTTTCTCTTTTGCACTAGATTTTCAGTGCAAGCTCTGAACCTTTGATATCTGTAATTTGGCAGCTTTGCATTCAGTGACATTTTTCATTTCTTCATTGTCCCATAGAAGGCCAATGTTCCTGCACAGCAGTCGTCACCAGAAACTCAGAATTGAAGTAGGTTGGATTCAAGATTGCATAGGCAGAAAAAGTCAGGATTTGTGCTTGATCCTGCAAATCCTTATGCATGTGCTTAGCCTCATCTAAGCAGTTCTCTGACTTCTGTGATTTCTTATGAGATTATCTTTGTACACCAAGATAAACTCAAGCATTCATGCTTGCAGAGTGTGGGCCATAGCATGGCTTAGAGTTATGACCAGCTTCTGGCTTTTATCAACCTGTGCACGGTTTGTTTAATCGTTCTTTACAGGGAGATGAAACAAAATTGCAACCAAAATGTTTCCTTGATGGTTTCCTTCTGCTAGACTTACATACAGCAACATAATGCTGGGGAATAGTTTGTATAAACTCATTTCCTCACAGCCTTTAGCCCAGATTTTACATTCTTGAAAGGGAAAGGACATCTTTAATTCAGCACATCTTTGTATGCTTTGGTGAATGCACCTTTCTGCCACAACATTGGTGGCAATGAGCTTTGCAGAATCAGAACAATATAAATAATAATGAAAAAGAAGAGCATAATCACTGATAAAAATCCAAAGGTTTTCTTCTTTTCCTCAAATAGTTCAGATTAGTTCTCTGAGCCTAGTTGTAAGCGTAACATGGTAAGCATAAACTACTAAAGCACTCTCTTAGACAGAACAGAAATGTATGGATCACCAAAACAATTTTAATCCTTTGCACAAAAACCCTTTTTTGCCTTCAACTCCCTTTATGCTGGATCTGAAAAACACAATCCATACTAAAATACATCACTGAAGTTTGTAAAGGAGTTTCATTGAAAAGAAAGTGGAGGATAGAATAGAATAGAATAGAATAGAATAGAATAGAATAGAATAGAATAGAATAGAATAGAATAGAATAGAATAGAATAGAATAGAATAGAATAGAATAAACCAAGTTGGAAGAGACCTTTGAGATCATTGAGTCCAAACTATCATCCAACACTATCTAATCAACTAAACCATGGCACCAAGTGCCCCATCCAATCTCTTCCTAAACACCTCCAGTGATGGTGACTCCACCACCACCCTGGGCAGCACATTCCAATGGCCAATCACTCTCTCTGTATAGAACTTCTTCCTAACATCCAACCTAAACCTTCCCTGGTGCAGCTTGAGACTGTGTCCTCTTGTTCTGGTGCTGGTTGCCTGGGAGAAGAGACCAACCCCCAGCTGTCTACAACCTCCCTTCAGGTAGTTGTAGAGAGCAAGAAGGTCTCCTCTGAGCCTCCTCTTCTCCAGGCTAAGCAACCCCAGCTCCCTCAGCCTCTCCTCACAGGGCTGTGCTCCGAACCCCTCCCCAGCTTCGTTGCCCTTCTCTGGACACATTCCAGCAACTCAACATCTGTCCTAAACTGAGGGGCCCAGTTGGACACAGTTGCAGCCCCTCTTCCAAATGTATCAGCAATTTATGGTCTGAGATTTGCTGGAAGTCATACGGTGGACCACAAATGTAAGCATGCACTTTCTATGGTGCAATACCTGACAGGCAACCCCCTTAATCCTCAGTAAAACACAACCTGATGGAGAGCTTGGCCCATGCTCTACACTGAGCAGAGTGATGCCACCACTATCTTTTATTTGTATGTAAAAACCCATTCATCAGTGCATATGAGGAGTAACATAAAAGAAACATTATGCTAAGATGAGTTCTGTCTTAAAACACAGGAGGAAAAATACTGGGGAGTTATTAGCAAAACAAACCTTTAACTTGAGAAGAGAAAAACAGCACTACAGAGAGATTCTTTTGGTTTAAATTGTAAAAGCTTGATATGTTTCCTTTAAGAAAAAAAAACATAATGGTAATGATAATCTCTTGAAAATCAGAAGTGGTTTTTCCTCATTTTTATCAAAGGTCAAAAGTCCAAGGGAGTTCTGCTGGGAATTTTCCTCCCATTCCCACAAATAGGACTTCTTTTCTGAGACAGCACAAGGAGCTGTTGTGGTCTAGTGGTTGGACTGGTAGTGAAAGGCAGGAGGATCCTGGGTTCAAATGAGCACTGAATCACTGTCTTCCAGTGTAGCTTTTGGATTGTGGTCAAAAATTAATTTGGGAGAAAGGACTAAAAGCATGTGCTAGAGAAGCTAAGGGAGATGCTGGGTGTTGCCCATTTTTTCTGGAAGGGAAATGGAATATTGGCAGTAGACATTCCCATGGAAGAAAGAACTATTAACTGGAGGACTATTAACTGGAGAGTCCCATCTGCTAGCTAGGACCTACCATCAATTAGTAGAGGTTTCATATCACACCTCAAACAATAGTCCCTAAAAGCTTTCAAGACCAGGATATTCTTCAAGAATCCCATCTGCATCTTCACAAGAATCCGTGCTATGCCTCATTTTGTGATGGGCTGTGTCCAATAACACACTCTTAAAACCATCTCTGCTTTGCACACTGGCAGGGTGGAGGGAAGAATCTGGCTCTACTGTTAAGACTGATGGATAGAAACATACTCCATCATACTGAGGATACTTTTCAAGAGTAGCTATAAACAATATTTAGAATACTTCTGTTAAAGGTTTGATTCAAAAAAGAGGCAATATTTGTCTTGTAAAGTGAGGTAGAAAATCAAGGAGTCTGTGTCAGTCAGCTTGTTAAAAACACCACAGAAAGTAAAAAAAGATTGCATTGCCAGTAGAATGAGATAGAGCCATTTAAATTGCCACATTTTTTAATTAGGCAACACATCCTCATTAATCAGCACAATCAGTGACCATGTCCACTAAAACTCCACAGCCTTAAACTTTATCAAAACATTCTGATCTGTGTCACAATGCTGCAGCTCATGATTTGGCCTCATAAAATGCTCACCAGGTACAGCTTCCCTTTTTAGCAGCTTCAGGACAAACATCTAATACCATATGGCACTGATAGGGAATAGAGAAGAACTGCAAGAGGCATTAATGGTCCCATGATCCATCAGCCTCCATTCCATCCATCAATCCATTTCTTTATCACCACTGTGCTAGAAATTTACTGTGACTAGTAGTGGGGGACTCACGTTCTGCATCTGTTGACATATGTTAACTTTCATAGACACATTCTGGAGGTTACCCAGGCAGGCTGTAGTGGTCCTCTGTATCTTCAAGTGTGGCACATGAAAATATGCTTCATCCCTTTAGAGCTCTAAGAAATAACTTTATTTCCAGTGTGCCTCACAAGGAGCAAGAAACCACTCCATCATTCCCTTCCCATCCATTTCTGGTACAGAAGGTAAATCCAATATACCCTCCACACTGTTGCTCATGTGACTCAAACCACAGGACCTTGCTCTGTTGTTTGTTCAGCTTGTTGTTTTGGACAGCTTAGACAGGAGGCTCTGGAGATGTGCTGATGCACAGGTTTATCACCTTAGGCATAAAGCAGTTGCTTCACTTTCTGCTTCTTCACTCAAGTTTTACAGACATTGGAAATACATTGGATGGCATTTTACTGACTCATAAGGGAGGACACTTTGCATTTACAGGGAGTGTGAGTGAGGTTCCCATTTGGTTCAAAGCTGAAATTAGCCCTTACTTTCTGCTGCACTAGGGCATACCTCCACAGCTCATTTTCCTTGGCCTCAGGGTTTAACAAACTATGCTCATTTCCAAAGGACAGGACAGAAAAGTTCCTAAAGCAGAACAACTAGTCCTTGATTTCTCTACACAGTATAGGGCATCTCAAAACAATGCTTGCACAGCTCCAACAAAATTAATAGGAGCTGGACCATGACTGGTTTCCAGATGCAAATTGCTTGTGCAAGGAAACAGTGCAACCTTCAGTTTTCTTCAGAGAAATATTTGACAATGTAAGAGCAAAATTTCTCTTGCCCACACTCAGATCTCATGCTTGTAAAGTTCATTGTAGCTATAGATGGACACATCCTTCCGATTGCAAAGAGTGCAAGTAGCATGTTCAAAAGCTTCAGATTAATTTAGGAATCCAAGATGGGTTTTCAAAGAGTATTTGGAGTTGAAACTAAAGAGTCTGTAATGATCCTAAAAATTGTCTAGACTTTTAAAAGACCTTATCTATACTGACTTTTATTGAGTCTCAGGTTTGACAATTTTCTCTCAAAAAACTGAGCCTGGGAATGAAGAGTTTGGAAGATCTTGACTGTAGATAAGCAATGAAATGGAGAGTGGAAAGGCACTATTCCCTTCTCTTCTAGAAAACCCATAAGACTTCATTAAATGAAATGAAAATGTGATATCAGCCATGCTGAAGATCTTTGAATTCATCCTAGGCAAGTCAGAACAAAGAGATGACTCAAGATTTTCCACAGTGGAGTCAAAGGTGGCTTCTTCCTCACTGAAGATGAGAAGACAGACCTTTAGACTATGGTGAGCATGCAGGGAGACATCAAAGAGGAAAAACTTGGCTGCAGAGCCACATGAGTTTAAATTCAAAGAGATCACTGTTGTCAAGGGAGGGAAGTGATAAAAGCAGCTATTGCTGCAACTCTTCCAACCTGGTCTGGTCTATTCCATTCCATTCCATTCCATTCCATTCTATTCTATTCTATTCTATTCTATTCTATTCTATTCTATTCTATTCTATTCTATTCTATTCTATTCTATTCTATTCTATTCTATTCTATTCTATTCTATTCTATTCTATTCTAACTCAGAGAGTCTATCGCATTCCATAGTGGCAGCTGCCCTTCTACACCTGCCAAGACACCTTCCTTGGTAGCACCATCAGCAGCACAAAACTGGGGTCATAAATGAATAACAAGCATGTGATCTCTGGTGATACCAGATACATTCAGCACCCCAAAAAATATTACCAAGAAACAGGAAATGTTTTGTTTTAACACTTGTAGGCTGGAATATCTTTGTCCTTCAGTGTTACTGACAAATTGCTCACTTTGTAGAATCACAGAATATATCTGGTTGGAAGAGACCTCCAAGATCATCCAGTCCAAGCCTTGACCCAGCACTGAAGGGTCAACACTAAACCATGTCCGTAAGTGCCAGGTCCACACATCCGCTTGAACACCCCCCAGGGATGGTGACTCCAGCACTGCCCTGGGCAGACCATTCCAAAATTTGAGAACCCTTTCAGTGAAGAAATATTTCCTAACATCCAGCCTGAACCTCCCCTGGTGCAACTGGTATTGGCAATTTCCTCTGGTCCTGTCAAGGAGAAGAGGCTGACCCCCTCATTGCTCCAGCTTCCCTTCAGGTAGATGTAGAGAGCAATGAGGTCTTCCCTCAGCCTCCTTTTCACTAGCCCGAATGATCTCAACTCCCTCGGAAAATCCTCATAGGTCGTGTGCTCTAGGCCAATCACAAACCTTTAACTTCAGACTTCCCAAACTCTACAACTGGCCAGAAATTTTCAGAGGCATTTTTTCCTTTCTCCCTTTGAAATTGGCCTTTGCTGAGGGGTCAACTATGAGCTGAAGCCACAAGCTCATAAAGGAGAGGAATGGGAAGAACAATCAGAAGGATGGGCCCATGATGGCACCAATGAGAGGCCAGTTCCAGCTCTTCTGTGCATCATTTGAGAATCTGATTCCCTGCTGGTATATTTTAATGAGAACAGCAGCTCACACTGCAATGAAAGAGCTAAAGACACTAAAGTCCCTTAAAGATCTACATTTTCATTCTAAAATCCCCATCACTGGCAAGTCAAGACTTTCTTGTTTGGGGCTAAAGTGCACAGACATAATCATGATACAATAATGAGAAGACAGTGCAAAAGAGATTGAGGAATAAATATGCACCACAAAGAAGAAAAAGATTTGGGGAAGAAAAAGAAGACAAGACATAATTGTCAACATTACTATGATGTAGCATTGAGTCCAAATACTTGGAAATTCCACTTTAACAAACATAAATGAGGATTCTCAGAGCGCTAAGCCGGCTCCTGAGATAAAATTTCCATAAGTAGCTGCGAAGAAGACCATGAGAAAATAGCAGGTAATCTACATTTGCATTAAAACTGTGAGAATATCTTCACCAAGAGCAAAACTGCAAGAATTCCATTTAAAGACAGCTTGACTACCTTGGGGCCTTTTAAAGTGCACTTAAAAGTCTTGATATACAAGAGTTCCATCTTACCTGGGTTATCACTCTGTTTGGCATGCTCTGCAAGACATTTATAACAATAAAGAGGATAAAAAAGTCCTCAAGTGGACTTTTTTTGAGGGGAAATATAACAATTTTGGGAAAATATTTATTATGTATTAAAACTCCAAGCACTAACCACAGAATCACAGAATTGTCAGGGTTGGAAGGGACCTTAAGGATCATCTAGTTCCAAACCCCCTGCCACAGGCAGGGACACTTTCCACTGGATCAGGTTGCCCAGAGCCACATCCAGCCTGGCCTTAAAAACCTCCAGGGATGGGGCTTCCACCAGGTCCCAAACAAAAAATCCACCAAATCAACCAGAAACCAACCAAAAACTAATGGCTGCACTTCTTAATTAATATATACCATCTTACAGAGCGTACTTGGGTCTCAATTCAGATTGGGGTTTTTTGGCCTCACATATAATCTGCATTAAATGCCCATTTATGTATATAGATACATAGAGGTAGGTATGTGTATACATACAGATGCAGGCTGCAGGAAGCACTCAGAGATTTACAAAAGTAATTACTTCTCATCTTCTGAATAACTGAGTCATTACAAAAGCAAGAATTTAGCTTTACTTCTTTAATTTCACAGAGAAAACTTTAGCCAAGGACCGATTATGAATTTCTAGGTCTGGATGAGCACAGCTGAAAGGCCTAACTCTGAGTTTCCCCATAGATTTTTAGATCAGTGCTCTGAATCTTTTTCCTTTCTAAGTACAAACCTAACCAGCTCATTCTTCTTATTTTCCTAAAAGCACAGGACCTAATGCATTTCATCTGACCTACCATCTGTGCATGATTTTGCAGAGAGGGAGTGGCAGAAGGTGCTGCCCCTTTAAAAATCTCTTTTATCTGCACAAAATAGCATTTCCCCTTTTTATTCCTATTTCAGCTGTGACCACCTCTTCTAGAAAGACCCCATTGCCTTGATAATCACTGCCCCAGTTACCCTGGGCCTTAAGGTGATGAATTACCTGATACTTGTCAGCACTCACACCGTTAACTGCCATAGAGCAGCAGCCTGCTCCAAGTGTCACTGAAGCCAATGCAAAGAGTCTCAGGGTTTTGGTACAGGCTCCAAACACACACACACACACAAAAAGTCACGACAGCACTGGTGCTAAACAGGCTGCTGGCTCTGAAAAGCATTTCACACAAACATCTGCAGTGGACTCACACATCTAAAACGTTGGGGTTTGGGTTGTTGGTTTTTTTTTCCCCCCCTGGTTTTGGTAAGCTTCTTAACACAATGCAATTTCCAGCCTCAGCGTGCTGCACTGCCTGCTGTAAACCCTTCGGCTTCACATGCCAAGACAGGACAGTTTAAAAAAAGAAACATAACCTTGTGAACAGCAGCAAAGAAAACAGCAGGAGGGGAGCAGTAAAGGCTGAGAATGCCTGTGAATGGAAAAGGAAAAAGAGATTGAGGTTGTAATCCCAGCGAAGAGCGAGGAGCAGCCCTGTCCCACAGATATAAAGGGAAGGAGGAGGAGGTGGTTAGTGGGAAATAATGGGGGAGGGTCACCGCATGCCCCGTTTGGTTGCTGAATGTTAGATCAAACTCTGTAGCTTACCTTTGTAAACACAAACCCCCAAATACCAACCCAGTCACTCGGTAGTGCTATGTGATCAATATCATCCCGATGGCAGGATTTTCCTCCACTTAGTGAAGCTGCTCCAAGCCCTGGAGTGGATTATTTTTAGGCTGGTGATGGGAAGATCAGCTGCTGCCTCCTATCGAGTTTCCAAAGTGCACAAACTCTTCTTGCCTTTCTCATACACTGAAGGGGGCAGGAAACTGGGAAGAGACAGGCAAGCAAAAAGCACCAATTTTTTTGTCTTCTGGAGCTACAGTCCCCTGGGACTTCTTCTGCTTGCTTTTATTTTCGTTTTTCCCTCACTGGACTAGTAAGGTTCCAAGAGGCTGCATTACAGCACATGGGCTATTCTATTAGCAGATTCTGAAGTAATTGATTTAGACAAGGTAGTCCCACTTTGGGCAGGCGTGCAGGGATTCAGCTTTTGATTTCTTTTGAATTAATCTTGGATAATTCGAATTTGACAGCACAGGTTTGCACATCATTTATCATCCTGATCAGATGAGAAAGGAGAAGTCTACTCCAATATTTTACTTAACCCTGGATCCCTCCAGGCTCTTCTGCTTAAAATACAGATCAAATCCCACTTTTTGATTACACAGAGTTGTTTCTTTTGAAACAGAATTTTTAAGGCTTGAAATAAAACTCAGAAGAAGTGTGATGCTCCTACCAGGAATATAGTTTTCGATACAATAGCCTTTATTTACAAGGGATCTATTTTTTTTGGCTGCAAAAAAAGCATTGTTTATTTAGAGAGAAAGAAGACTTGAGAGAGCCTCACTTGATTTCTTTGCTCCTTTTCTTTCACTGCTAGTGAACCAAGATATACCAAAGTTGAGAATGTCCATCATGACCATTTCAATTAAGCTCTACAACTTGAGGCCACTAATAGCAAAGATCTGGGATTAAGTGGTGTAATGCAGAATGCTTGGAAGGGTGTTTTTGAGCACAGCTATTCAGTCATTAGGTACCAGAAGTGGAGGCCCCTGGGACAGAATTTACTTAGATCTTGCAGAATCCAGGGTTTGCATCTAGATCACTAGAGAGCAAAATGTTTTCAACGGATTGAGGTCAAAGATGTTTGCTTGTTATGAAAGGGATTACAATGAGCTCTGAGCTGAGAATGTAGTTGGGTGGCTGAAGCCAAACACTGCCAGTACTCATCAAAATCTTAGCAAACTGTGGTGGCTTGAAGTTTCCCCCAGCATTAACTTTTAGCCAGAGTAGCTCAGTTAGAAGCAAATTAAGCTGTTTGCTTCTTTTCCTCTGATGTTTCTTACCTTATGATTGTGCGGATGAGAAAGGGGAAACCTAAGTGGAAACCTCAACACAGCATTACACTGAGCAACTGAGACATTCTGTGCCATGGTCTAGCAGGCATGATGTCTTGGGTGACAGGTTGGACTTGATGATGAGTTGATCTGCTGGAGGGTAGAGAAGCTCTGCAGAGAGACCTCGACAGGCTGGACAGATGGGCAGAGTCCAACAGCATGAGATTTAACACATCCAAGTGCCGGGTTCTGCACATCGGCCACAACAACCCCATGCAGTGCTACAGGCTAGGGTGAGAGTGGCTGGAGAGCAGCCATTCAGAGAGGGACCTGGGGGTGCTGGTTGATGGTAGGCTGAACATGAGCCTGCAGTGTGCCCAGGCAGCCAGGAGGGCCAATGGCATCCTGGCCTGCATCAAGAGCAGTGTGGCCAGCAGGAGCAGGGAGGTCATTCTACCCCTGTACACTGCACTGGTTAGGCCACACCTTGAGTCCTGTGTCCAGTTCTGGGCCCCTCAGTTTAGGAAGGAGGTTGACTTGCTGGAACGAGTCCAGAGAAGGGCAATGAAGTTGATGAGGGGTTTGGAACACAAGCCCTATGAGGAGAGGCTGAGGGAGCTGGGGCTGCTTAGCCTGGAGGAGACTCAGGGGTGACCTCATTACTCTCTACAACTACCTGAAGGGGGGTTGTAGACAGGCAGAGGTTGGTCTCTTCTCCCAGGCAGTCAGCACCAGAACAAGAGGACACAGTCTCAGGCTGCGCCAGGGGAGGTTCAGGCTGGAGGTCAGGAGGAAGTTTTACACACAGAGAGTGATTGCCCATTGGAATGGGCTGCCTGGGGAGATGGTGGAGTCACCATCACTGGAGGTGTTCAGGAGGAGACTTGACAGGGTGCTTGGTTACATGGTTTAGTTGATTAGGTGGTGTTGGATGATAGGTTGGACGCGATGATCTTGAAGGTCTCTTCCAACCTGGTCTATTCTATTCTATTCTATTCTATTCTATTCTATTCTATTCTATTCTATTCTATTCTATTCTATTCTATTCTATTCTATTCTATCTTTGAGGTCTTTTCCAACCTTGTTGATTCTATGATTCTGTGATTCCTCAACATGCTTCCAAGGCACTTGCCCTTTTTATTTTGGGGGGATGGTGGTGGTAGGGCTTTTTTTCCCATCCCTTTTATGCATTAAAGTCCAAAACTGTAGAAAAAAAGACTGGATAGAAACCTTCTTAGTTCTCCTGTATATCTGTGTTTTACTAAAGGATATCAAAACAGAATCTTTAACCCATTTAATCGTCGTGTACAACAGTGCTGTCACGTGGCATTTCTGAATGTTTCAGACAGAAGTGAGCAGCGTTTATTGTCACAATTTTCTTTAACAAAACATGACAGTTGGGTTCACTGGCATTCAGCTGTGTCATTTCTACCTAATTGTTTTAAAAGGAAAAAAACCCACCAAACTAACCAAACAAAGAAAAACAAACAAACAACCCCCCCCAAACCACGGAAGAAGCCAGCCTGTTTCATTTCGCCGCTTCAAAACGAAGCGCGTTCATTCCTCTACGTGACCAGCTAAAATGTTTTGAAATGCATTTTTTAAAAGGAAGAAGAAACACAAGAAGCTCTTAAATGTCAGAAAACATTCTGCTGTGGTGGGAAATGAGTTTTTGTGTCCAGGCTTTTCAATTTGCTGGACAGAGAGGGGGAAGAAAAAAGCAGCAATAGTGGGAATCCAAGATGGTCTTGGTTGCGTTTGGACCTGTAAATGAATGGGAGAATTCATGGTCCCATTCTCAGGCATCCCCCTATGCAATCTGTCACCAGTTCTCCAGTTTTAGCCCCCAGAAGACAAGAGCTCTGTTACCACCATCTCCCAAAGCTCAAGCTACCTTGGCTGAGAACCAACACTGGGTTCCAGCACCTCCTGGGCCAGGCGCAGCAGCTGGGCAATGATTGTGGGTGGCAGGCACAATGGATCAGCCCCCAACAGTGGGGTGGGGGGAGGCATGTGCTGCCCCCTGCCAACCACCTAGGGAGGGATGTGCTGCTGCCCTGCTACCCACCAAGGTCCTGGCCCCTGCTGCTCCCCTGTTTGGCACAAAATTCTAAGCAGACCTCAACAAAAGCTCTGAGTTTCGGCCCCTCACTCCAAGGCAGGTGAAATGGGCTGCCCAGCTCTGGCAGTGATTTCCATGCTGTGGTATTCTCCCAACAGCTTGACTGGCTGAACCCAAAGGAACCTTAATAGTGGTTTCAGCTGATGACAGCTTGCTTTCATATTTTCCATATTGCAGACCAGTCTATAGGTCTCCCTCTAAGTGCACTTTATGGCACACCAACACTAACAATCAACTTACTGGCCTATAAGCTCCCAGTCATTAGCCAAACTCAGGGAGCTGCATACAGGCTCCAAGTCTTTTCCATTCCTCAGGTGATGACCTGAATTCACCATAATTTCACCCAAGGGTGCAGGTTATTTTGATTGATTGATTTTTGTTTTGGGGCAAACCTCTCAAGGGTACTGTGATGAGCAAGTAGAGATAAATCACTTGGCTCATTACAAACTTACGTGCATGTAGCAATAGGACAAAGGGTGATGGTTTGAAACTGGAGAAGGGTAAATTTAGGTTGGACATCAGGAAGAAGTTCTTTACAATAAGCGTGGTGAAATACTGGAACAGGGCCACATTGAATCTGATCTTGAATGTCTCCAGGGATGAGGCCTCAACCACACCCCTGGGCAGCCTGATCCAGTTGGAGGTGTCCCTGCTGAGGGCAGGGGGGTTGGAGATGATGACCTTTGAGGGTCCCTCCCAACCCAATGCCCTCTGTGAATCTGTGGATTTATATGAGTGCTCTTTGCTAATACAGAAATGTAAACAAATGCGGGAAGTACATTATATAAGATGCACTCTGTCAAGTCTTTCTTTTGCGTCTAATTTTGTCACAGCGACGGAACTCTCGTTCTATGTCAGCACTTGTGCCATTATATGAAAAGGTCAAACTGACACAGCTTCAAGATCCAGAAGGACATCAAATTGCTGGAGCTGGTCTAGAGGATGGTCAGTGGGTTGGAGAACCTCCCCTATGGGGTCAGGCTGTGAGAGTTGGGGCTGTTCAGCATAGAGAAAAGAAGGCTCCAGGGAGACCTTAGAGCAGCCTTCCAGTGCCTGAAGGGGGCTAGAACAAAGCCTGGAAGGAATTTTTTACAAGGATTTGTGGTGACACAATGAGAGGGAATGGATTGAAGCTTTAGGAGAGCAGATTTAAACTGGATATTAGGAAGAAATTCCTTAGAGTGAGGGTGGTGAGACACTGGAACAGATTGCCCAGGGAGGTTGTGGATGCCCCCTCCTTGGTGATGTTCAAGGCCAGGCTGGATGAGGCCTTGAGCAAACTGGTCTAGTGGAAGGTGTCCCTGCCCATGGCAGGGTTGTTGAATCTGGTTGATCTTTAAGGTACCTTCCAACTTAAACCATTCTATGAATCAATGAATCAATTTTATTTATGCTTGCAGCCCTATTTAAAAGTAAAAGGTGTTTGGTTTAATTACATACTGCCCATTGTATCTAAAAGAAATGGATCTACCAGGAAGATGTTAATGAAGTAGGAAAGACTACTTTACATGTCTTTTTGTTGTTGTTTTTTTTTAAGTTATTATTCCTGGTTTCTATGGGGAAAACTGTTGTGGAAAATATATACAGCAAAAGTTCAACAGAGCAACCTAAGTAGAGAAGAACTCTATATGGAGGAGTAGAAGAAAACCCCATTGCTATAAAAGGTCTCAAAAGACTTGAACAGGGATTTGGAAACCTTCTTGTGCCTACCTGAAGGGAGGTTGTAGACAGGAGGGAATTGGTCTCTTCTCCCAGGCAACCAGCACCAGAACAAGAGGACACAGTCTCAAGCCAGGGGAAGTTTAGGCTCTAGGTGAGGAGAAAGTTCTTCACAGAGAGAACTGTTGGCCATTGGAATGGGCTGCCCAGGGAGGTGGTGGAGTCGCCATCCCTGGAGGTGTTCAAGAGGGGATTGAATGTGGCACTTGGTGCCATGGTTTAGTAGTCATGAGGTGTTGGGTGACAGGTTGGACTTGATGATCTTTGAGGTCTTTTACAGCCTTGTTGATTCTATGATTCTGTGACTGCATTTTCTTTTTTAATGTAATGGAAAATGCAGCCTGGTCTTTGAATAACGTCTCTGTCCCTTTTAAACATTTATTGTGGTAGAGCTTGCAGGGGCAGGGGGCAGGGAGGAAGCAGCAGAAGCTTAGCATTATCTGAAATATTTTCCATGTCTTTTTTTTTTTTAAAGTCATTATTCCTGGTTTCTATGGGGAAAACTGTTGTGGAAAATATATACAGCAAAAGTTCAACAGTGCAACCAAAGTAGAGAAGAACTCTATATGGAGGAGTAGAAGAAAACCCCATTGCTATAAAAGGTCTCACAAGACTTGAGCAGGGATTTGCAAACCTTCTGGTCTTTGACGGACAACTGTGCCTAAGTGGAGTCAGAGGCACCAAACTCAGTGCTATGAGTTCTTAATCTTGGCTGAATCTGCATGCAGCATTGCAGCTTAGATGCTAAACACCATATAACTTTTCAGGTCTCCAGTTTTATATCTTCTATTTGATAAAGGACTTTTTGTTTTCTTGAATCAGTCACACTGGTAACAAAACACAAATGCTTTGTATTACACTCTTGTGTTTCATTTCAAAACCCACACAAAACATGAGAGCTGTTCTTTTAAGATTGCTCCTCAAGGCTGTCAGGAATACCACAATACTTCCATGTCACAGAATCACAGAATATTAGGGGTTAGAAGGGACCTCCACAGATCATCCAGTCCAACCCCCCTGCCAGAGCAGCATCACCTGGAGGATGTCTCAGAGGAACACATCCAGTGGGTTTGGAATGTTTCCAGAGAAGGAGACTCAACTGCCTCCCTGGGTAACCTGCTCCAGTGTTTCACCACCCTCATGATAAAGAACTTGTTCCTAACCTCCAGGGAGAAAGTCAGGAAGGGACTTTTTAGAAGGATTTGTAGTGATAGGATGAGAGGGAAGGGATTGAAGCCTAAAGAGAGATTTAAACTGGAGATTAGTAAGAAATTCTTTCCAGTGAGGATGGTGAGACACTGGAACAGGTTGCCCAGGGAGGTTGTGGGTGCCCCCTCACTAGATGTGTTCAAGGCCAGCGTGGATGAGTCCTTGAGCAACCTGGGCTAGTGGAAGGTGTCCTTGCCCACAGCAGAGGGTTGGACAAGATGACCTTTGGTGGTCCCTTCCAACCCAAGCCATTCTATGACTATGTTTCTATGATAAATCCCATGCTTGCAAGGAATAAAATCTTGAATACAAATTATTCAAAAGGATAAAGTTTATTTTAAAGTAACCTTACAGAGCAGTGTAAGGCAATGTCTTAGCAGAGGACAGAAAATCCCTTCAATGAAAACAATTACAAACTTACTAAATTATTCAGCAATCAGCACACTGCAAAATGATTATGTCACAGGGAATGGTGTCCCCACAGACTCTCCCCAAGCATGTTCTGAAGGTCCTCAGAAAGATACACATTAAGGTACTTCTGTAATATTTCATCACAAACCTGTGTCAGCAGTCTGATAGCGTGGTCAGAGGGTTCATAGAATCATAGAAGCAATAAAGTTGGAAAAGACCTCAAAGATCATCAAGTCCAACCTGTCACCACATGACCTCATGACTACTAAACCATGGCACCAGGTGCCACGTTCAATCCCCTCTTGAACACCTCCATGGATGGTGTCTCCACCACCTCCCTGGGCAGCACATTCCAATGGCGAATGACTCTGTGAAGAACTTTCTCCTCACCTCGAGCCTAAACTTCCCCTGGTGCAGCTTGAGACTGTGTCCTCTTGTTCTGGTGCTGATTGCCTAGGAAAAGAGATCAACCCCCTCCTGGATACAACCTCCCTTCAGGTAGCTGTAGAGGGCAATAAGGTCTGCCCTGAGCCTCCTCTTTTCCAGGCTAAACAATCCCAGCTCCCTCAGCCTCTCCTCACAGGGCTTGTGGTCAAGGCCTCTCCCCATCCTCATTGTCCTTCTCTGGACACGTTCAAGAGTCTCAATGTTGTTCTTAAATTGAGGGGCCCAGAACTGGACACAGTACTCTAGGTGTGGCCGAACCAGTGTGGAGTACAGGGGCACCATGACTTCCCTGCTCCTGCTGGCCACACCATTCCTGATCCAGGCCAGGATGCCATTGGCCTTCTTGGCCACCTGGGCACACTGCTGGCTCATGTTCAGCCAGCTCATATCATCACAGAAAAAATGGGATAAATTGTTACAACACAACTTGGTCCAGTTCCAAGACAGCAACAAGATAATACCATATGATACAAAATCATGGAAAATTAAACCATCTTTGGGGTAAAAATAGCAGTTTCTGTAGAACAGTACTAGTAAAACATCATCCTGCAGTATACAACATTGCAAGGCAGAATCTTGGCAGACAATATAACATTTATTACCATGAGGGAGATTTACATCATATTTTCTTTAATAAAGTAAATGGTCTGAGAAATATAAAAGCAAATTAAATAATCACCAGTGTTCATTCTCTGTTTTAAGTCTAGTCCCTGTAGCTGTCATGAGCTTGCTAGGGAGCGCTATCTCATTTCAAGTCAACCAACAGATTCTTCTTTAACTTTGTGTATGAAATGCTGAAATGCTGAAGCAATCTGGAGATCATTAAGCAACTATAACCAGAACCCCTCTAGCCAAACTTTCAATTTGTACATTGGTATATAAACTGACAGCACATGATCCTGCATTCAGCTGTTCTGATGAACTAATTTATCCCTTCTTCAGGTTATCTCAGGGATAAGTTGGTTTATGTGCATGAGTGTGTGTTACGTGTTAAGTCATTAATTGCTTATCATTCCACATGCAAGTGAAAATGAACCCCATCTGTACAACTGAGATTCAGATCTGATCTGTAAAATCATCATCCATCAGATATTTCAATCTAAAGAGTGGATTTTAGCTACGAGACTGCTTCTTTGAGACAGCTTTCAGCAACTAATTGCTAGATGTGGCTGAAGGATGCCTGAGAGCAGTCTGATATAAGTGGGTTTAGATTTGAAACATGAGGCAACAGTCACTAGTGATAATAATTATATACATATGATGTGTTATGCCTGAGCAGATGAAATGGTATCTTCAGGAGATCAAAATCCCATTTTCCTCTTCAGAAAATCCTAGATGGAAATACAGGTTCACGAAATCAACATGCAGTATGTCCAATACTCTCTTCAGACATTGAGTTGTGTCCTGAGCAGCTGATATGCATGTGCACTCTTTTATTTACAGTATGAAAAACCCAAACTCACTTTATCTGTTGCTATGACAATATTATGTTGTTGGAAAAAGTAGCTAATGATCATCTGATTCGTGTTGCTCCACAGGACAGAGAAAGGAAGCGTGAGAAAATACGAGGGGAAGAGAGAGACACTCGAGATGTCTCCAGCAACATTTATGTCTTTGAGGAAAAATACAGCTGCACAGCCTACTTACTTTCATAGAGTACAGCCTTTTGCAAGACAAGGTGTCTTCATTTGAATTGGCTGTTTGGCTGAAGTAACTAAAAAGGTGAGACATGATAAAAAAGGAAAGAGGAATCTGGTCACTTTCAGGAGCAATGAAGAGAGGCAGGTCCACCGTGGAGCAGCCACGTTCTGAAGTTTCTCAGATTTGGGTGCTGCCTAATCCTTACCACTCAGCCTAGGTTATTAGCATTTAATTCAGCTGCTTCAGTACCTGCTGATAGGAAACCCACAACTGTTAGGGTTGGCTGGAATTTTACTTGGCGAAGTTCAAAGTATTTTTAGAATGTTTTTAATATTTACTTATGAAAAAAAAAAAAGCAGCCTTTTATTATTATTTCTACCATTTTCTCCCTCTTTTAAGTCATCCATCTTTTTAGTAGCAAAACATTCAGACTGGAGAAAACAAGGTTCTGGGGAGACCTTGGAGTAGCCTTACAGTACCTGAAGGGGGCCAACAAGAAAGCTGGGAAGGGACTCTTTACAAGGACCTGTGGTGATAGCACAAGAGGGAATGGATTGCAGCTTGAGTAGGGCATAGTGAGACTGCAGATTAAAAAGAAATTATTTCCAGTGAGGGTGGTCTGACACCACCTGACAGAACAGGTTGCCCATGGAGGTTGTGGATGCCCCTTCCCTGGAGGTGTTTGAGGCCAGGTTGAATAAGGCCTGGAGCAACCTGGTGTAGTGGAAGGAGTCCCTACCCATGGCAGAGGGGTTGAAAGACAAGGGTAAAGGTATGAATAAAATGGCTAGATAATATCTGTCTCAATAGAGCAGAGGTTTCTGTATCCAACTCTTTTCCTTTTAGTCACCTCTTGGCTATATGGCCACCTCAGCTACTTATTTCCCCTCCGTAGGCATGGTTGAAGCTCATCACCACAACTCAGGCTTAAAGCAATCAAAATTGCATGACTGAAGCAGTTTAAAAAATAACCTAGAAAATCCTATTATTGCCTTCCCAGCAGCAATTATGAGTGAGAAGTAGCTCATGCTCTAGTATGGGGAGTCCAAAATAACCATATGCAACTGATTGCTTAGAGCGTGACAACCATCTTCCAGAAATTGCCATTGTAGTGAAGCACGGAGATTGTACGTGCAAACCTGAGCTCTGCAATGATCTCAGTGGCTTCACTGAGGCAACTGACCCTAGGGGAACGTGACACAGAATATTTCTGGGTCTGAGAAGATGGTTAGCCAAACAAGGGGCCACAAGAGCAGCAAGAACTTTCTGACTCTGCTGGCCGTTTGTTGCGTAAGCAACGAGGAGCAGGGTGTAGACTTCCCAACAGTGTGAATGATTAGAGGTAGTATCAGGACACTCTGATCCCTGCCTGATCTTTCGTGCAGTCTTCTGTAATTCATATGCTCACAGAGAAATTATTAAGAGGACTATTTGTCTGACCCCGCCAATTTATGTTCAGGCTGCACACGTGCTCTCTGTGTAGGGCTTGCTCCGTGGGTCATCAGCCAGCAATGAGACTGGAAACAGGAACCAATCCAAACAACAACACTCTACTGTACTCGTTTCCCATCCAGCTTGAGGCCTAGAGAGACAAAGGGTGTTTACATTGAAAGGAAGAGGAGCAACATGACTGCACAAGGAATTAATCTCACTTAAAGGGAAACCACCAACTTCTCTATACCTGCAAGTCTTGCTCTGTGAGAAATAGCAATTCCAATACAATGTAGAATCAGAGAATCATTTGTGTTGTAAAGGACTTCCAAAGCTCTAGTCCAACCCCCCCTGTCAGCAGGGACAGACTTCACTACATCAAGTTGCTCAGCACCTTGTTGAGCCCAGCCTTGAATATCTGCAGGGATAGGGCCTCAAGTACCTTCCTGGGCAACCTGTTCCAGTGTTCCACCACTCTCATCATAAAGAACTTGTTCCTAACATCCAATCTAAATCCATAACTAATCTAATCCATCCTGTCAAACATGCAAAAAATAAAGTGATTAAACCCTGCAAGCAGCAGTGGCATACCAGCATCTGCAGAAACTATTTTTGTGCAATAATCACAGGTAGCTCCCTGGAAATCTGTCTCCAGCAAATACAGCTGGTGATTTTAATGGGCTCTCCATGGACACATTTTGGCATCATTCTCTGAATAAGAAGGATAATTTAAGCTCAGTTCTTATTGTACCTCTGATGAGGATTTTCTCAGTTGATTATTACTTGCTTCTGCACCACATGGTGTTAATGCTGCTATAGTAATGGCCCTACATGGCACTGCTCCCACCAGCTGCCAAAACACCATGCCAATGCTGCATTGGGTTGCTGATTTATGGAGGGTTATACCAGGCTGTATTCCAGCAGCGGTTTCAGAAGACATAGCAGACTATGAGATGTATGAATCTATAATTAAATCTACTACTACAGACAGCAGATGTTATAAACTGCTTTAGACTAGGTACAAATAAAGAAAGCTCTCTTCTGATTATGCCATCATTTCAAAATGTGGATTTCTTTGCTACTGAGAAGCAACCTGCAAAGCCTTGCACTCGGCAGACCAAAACCATCAGCAGCAGTCAGCAATTTTCAGTGTCAGGCAAAAAGGAGGTACTATATACACATTCCTGTGAAAGAATTTGGTAATGTGTAAAAGAAACATGCATTTCATAAATAGTTCTGACATGTACCGACGGCAAGCAGTGGCAGCAGATTGAGGATGTTTATGGACTCAGGCAGATACAGTGTTTAATCACCCAGTGCACAGATAAAATGAGAGAGCTGGCTGCTAAAGTTGTAGGCATTTGTAACAAACCAAACAAAAATAATAAGAGTGTTATGAACACAGTATGAATGGAAACATTTATGAAAGCACCAGATGAGACAGCAGAACAAGCTGTAAAAGAATCACAGAATGTTAGGGGCTGGAAAGGAACTGGAAAGATTAAAATCCTCCTGCCAGACCAGGACCACATAGACCAGGTAGGCTGTATTGACAATGGAAGACACCATTCCCTTGACACTCTTTCCAGACCATTGTTCTCATCAGTAAAATTACATAATATGATTAGGACAAGCCCAAAAGCCTGCACTCAAAGCAACACAGCCTGCTCTATGAGACCACAGGATAATATGACTTGCCAGCAGAAGATGCTGCATCCTTACAATGGGACGATGACCCACCTCAGAGCCTTTTTTTCTCCAGACTGAACAGCCCTAACTCTTTCAGTGTGTCCTTATAGGAGAGGTGCTTCAGCCCTCTGCTCATCCTCGTGGCCCTTCTCTGGACCCGTTCCAGCACCTCCATATCCCTCTTGCAATAGGGGCTCCAGAACTGGACTCAGTACTCCAGGTGGGGTCTCAGCAGAGCTGAGTAGAGGGGAAGAATCACCTCCCTTGCCCTGCTAGCCACACTTCTCTTGATGCAGCCCAGGATCTGATTGGCCTTCTGGGCTGCATCCCTTGATGTCCCTTGACCCCTTCACCTCTTAGCTCCTCTCTATTGCAATCTGTATGTATGATAGCAGGTTTGGGGTTCTTCTCTCCCAGGTTTCTTCATGAGATCATTTTCCTTGCAAATCATAATTTTAATAAAATAAAAAGGGATATGGAAGGGACTTTAAGAGATCAGTTAGGTCACCCAGTGGTACCTAGAACAAATCTTAACACCCTGTAAGTGCCAGCTGCCAATGAAGGAGATGCCACATCCTCCCTAAGCAATGCAGGGGTAATCACCCCTCTGATTAAAATTTCTAAGAGCTAGCTTTAGTATTCTGTGATGTAACTCAAGCTTCTAACTTCTTGTCCTAAGCACACTAACATGACAAAGATCTTTTTCTTGTAGCAATATTTCACTAGTATGATGATGGTTATCATGTTCCCTCTCATTTTCTCCCAGGCAACCTGTGACAGAACAAGGAGACACAGTCTCAAGCTGCACCAGGAGAGGTTTATATCATAGAATATCATAGAATCAACAAGGTTGGAAAAGACCTAAAAGATCATCAAGTCCAACCTGTCACCCAACACCTCATGACTACTAGATCATGGCACCTAGTGCCATGTCCGATCCCCTTTTGAACACCTCCAGGGATGGTGACTCCACCACCTCCCTGGGCAGCCCATTCCAGTGGCTAACAACTCTCCCTGCGAAGAACTTTCTCCTCAGGCTGGATGTTGGGAAGAAGTTCTTCACAGAGAGAGAGATTGGCTAGTGGAATGTGCTGCCCAGGGAGGTGGTGGAGTCACCATCACTGGAGGTGTTTAAGAAGAGACTGGATGGGGTGCTTGGTGCCATGGTTGAGTTGATTAAATGGTGTTGGGTGATAGGTTGGACTTGATGATCTCAAAGGTATTTTCCAACCTGGTTAATTCTATTCTACTCTATTCTATTCTATTCTATTCTATTCTATTCTATTCTATTCTATTCTATTCTGGGAAAAAACTCTTGCTTGCACATCTGGCTGAATGCTTAACCTTGCCCACGACACCAGGACACACTAACCTGGCATCTGAAAAAGCAGAGTATCATGAGATAATTACCACCACTAAAGCTAAGATTCCTTCCTGTCTGCTTTTAAGATATCTCAGACCCTTGAAGGTTTCTTTGTCCTTTTTAATAACCATATGTTAAACTTTATTCATCTGACTTTTCCTGTGTGGACAGTCTAGCCTGAGACTTGCATGAAGCTTCAAATAACAGGAATGAGTAATGCTAGACTTTCTTAGGCACATCCCTTGTTATTTTTTATACTGGTTTGACTCTGCCATAACTCCATGGATTTCACTGGAGCTATCTATGATTCAGGGCTAAGAAAGGATACCTGAACCTCTGAAATTTCCTGTTGCTGCAGAGAGCCCAGCAGGTTTAACTCCCAGGTTAGCCAGATGTACATATTCCTAAGGTTTCCATCACATGCTTCCACTGAGGCTTACTCTTTTGTTGCTGTAGTATTAAGTATGTCCTAGAAAAAGACAGGATTCTGACACTGGACCTATTTGCATGGATACTTATGCAGCTAACGTAATTAGACTCCATGAACACAAAAATTAAATCCTGGCCCCAGTGAGGTCAACAGCAGTTTTACCACTGTTTTTTCAAAGGCATTTGCCTTTGCCTCTGCTCTTGAAGCTCCCTTGTGAGCTTCAAAGACTTTGCTTAGTTTTCCTGTCTTGAAGCCTACAGAGAGTGTTGTGACCAGTGTGAATGTTAGAAAGGGAGGCTCTCAAGACTGGCATCTCAGAAGGTGGAAGGGCAGAGCAGCTCTCAAGAATGGCAATCCAGAGGGTATTAGTTTGAAAACAGACCCCAGCCCTCATTACCACTGAGGTTTCTTTTTCAGCCTTGCCTGATACACATTAAGTACAGTTACACACTGTGTAACAAAACATTTTCCTAATTAATAGCTTAATTTCCATAATCTGCTCCCTGTTAGTATATTATAACCTTTGAACAGGGTTCAGAGTAACACCTCAGCACAGACCTACTGAATGCCTCCAGTTTTGTGCATCTGCTCTTATACATAGGCTTGAATGAATGGACTTCTTTCTTGAGGGCAACTACAATGTGAAACTTTATAGCAACTGAGCTGTGACCAGAAAGGAAATTCACAGATTTTTATTATCCCCAGAGGAATAATATGGCATGGAACATGTTTTTTTATATAGATTTATTCCCACTAATTTTACCAGTATACCACTATTTCCTTGAAATGAGCCAGTTTGGCCCTGCTTGTTCAGGGGAAGTCAGGCATGACAGGACCAGGGGCAGGCAGGCTACACAGTCACAAGACCTTGACCACAGTGTGCGATGTGGATTGTGTGTTGCATTAGCTAGTGAGGATGAGAGAGCTGAAACCCTTTCCTCCACGCTGGCAAACCTGTGCCTGCAGGCCACTCCATGGTCCCATAAAGCAGTGTACATGCTCCAAAGAAGCAGAGAGCATTGTATTCTGTGTTTTGTTCTCTGCTGCTCTATTATTAGAATATCAAATGTTCTTATCTCACCGAGCACTGTTCCCCACACAGTCCCTTCAGAAGCAAGACATCAGTACAAATATGGAAGAAATGAGTCAGAATGTATTTAGGTGAGTAATATGTACTCAGTCTAGCTCAAAGCCCAGCTTCATCCTTGGATACTGAAGCAGCTGGCTGATGAAACTTCAGAACCAGGTAGAGTTACCAAGGCTAGACAGCACAAAATACTCCCTGGGTTAAAATTAGGGGGAAAGTAAGCTTTAGCTTTATGTGACATAGTAACAGTTTACACACTGGGAGACTCAGTCCAGAAGTGTACTCTTGATCAAAACCAAAACAATTAAGAAGGATTTAATTAGGTACAGAATTGTAAAAAATTCTTACAAGATGACCCCCCCTAGATTTATGATGTATGCCAGATCTTCTAATGTCATATCTTTTCTCTGTAAATGAAAGCTGAAACCAGACCTAGCTCCTTCACTGGGATATTCCTGGACTATGGGAAAGAACTAAACCAAATTATGTAGTTGAAACATTCTTTTTGATAAATCATCCAATGTTCACAATGTCATGAACCAAAATACATATATGTTTAACCCATTGCTTCTAAACATGTAGGTATTTTGATACTGTAGCAATTAAGAAACTCTGAAAGAGGTTTAATACAACATAAGCAGGAGCAGGGAGGTCATTGTGCCCCTGTACGCCACACTGGTTAGGCCACATCTTGAGTACTGTGTCCAGTTCTGGGCCCCTCAGTTTAAGAAGGACATTGAGACACTTGAACATCTCCAGAGAAGGGCAATGAGGCTGGGGAGAGGTCTTGAGCACAAGCCCTATGAGGAGAGGCTGAGGGAGCTGGGATTGTTTAGTCTGGAGAAGAGGAGGCTCAGGGGAGACCTCATTGCTGTCTGCAACTACCTGAAGGGAGGTTGTAGCCAGGAGGGGGTTGGTCTCTTCTCCCAGGCAATTAGCACCAGAACAAGAGGACATAGTCTCAAGCTGCACCAGGGGAAGTTTAGGCTCGAGGTGAGGAGAAAGTTTTTCACTGAGAGAGTTGTTAGCCATTGGAATGTGCTGCCCAGGGAGGTGGTGGAGTCACCATCCCTGGAGGTGTTCAAAAGGGGGTTGGACATGGCACTTGGTGCCATGGTTTAGTCCTGAGGTTTGTGGTGACAAGTTGGACTTGATCTTTGAGGTCTCTTCCAGCCTTGGTGATTCTGTGATAAGATTTCTCATTTTTAATTTGTCAAAGCCTTGTATATTTTCTTTCTAACATAATATGCTATAAAATGGTCAATTCTGGCAACTTTAAAGACACTTCCTGAGAAAAGCACAAAATCCTAGAATCATATAATGCTAGGGATTGGAAGGGACCTCCAGAAATCACTGAGTCCAAGCCCCTTGCAAACCAGGACCACTTAGGGCAGGTCACACAGGAACATGTCCAGGCTAAGGTACTTAGCAAGTTATGGCTACTAGTTTCAATCTTGTATGACAAAAATAAATGAGGCCTGAAAGGTGCTGCATTGGTCTGCGTAGCAGCAGAGCAAGCTGCTGCATTGGTCTGCGTAGCAGCAGAGCAAGCTGCTGCATTGGTCTGCGTAGCAGCAGAGCAAGCTGCCTACCTCTGCTGGATTTATTTTAAAAGATATCCACTGCAGAAAGGAAAAAAACCTCCTCTTGCAGTGACTCTTCTTAAATGCCTGCCTCTGGATGAATATAACTTGGAGTGTTTCCTTTGGCAGCGGTAGATGAGGTACTGCTTCTTCACAACACATTAAACAACCTGAGGATGACTTCAGTGAACTGTACATAATACATTTCCATTAGAAACCGAGACCTTGAGTGTCCAGGAGCTGCTTTACGATGCTGCTGCTTGCCATTCTTCAAATCACAATAAACCCCAGCTTCCCATGAAGCTTTTTATGGGAAGTGTGCTACTGTATTTTGTGCATTCAGATTGTACAAATAAGTTCGTATAACTTCACATCCGGCGCTTTTATGCTTTAATACGCTTTGTGGGAGGTGGAGAACAGAAGAGAGGCAGAGGGGATGTGTCCCTTACAGAAAAAAAAGGCTCCGCTGTGACTCTTCTGCCCTCTGCCGGGATTCCTCGGGCAGGAGAAACCACTGAAGTCTGCAAGGGTGTTGTTTGCAAAGTGAAAATGTTTGGGGTTATAGTGACACTGGTGAAGTTAGGGTTAAATGTACTGCATCGGTCTTCTAAGCAGAATGATTGATCAGGGTGTAAAGCTGCTCACTTGGAATAAATGAGGCATGCCTTGCTAGCAACTAAGTCCTTGAAAAGTAGCCAAAGGAGTGATGATAGCCTCTGCTGGCAGCTCCCATCAAAGTAAAACATCAAGGATATCAACAGGAGCTCTTAATTGGAGGAGATTCCTGGGGTTTGTATATTATGGGGAACATCCTAAGATAAATTGCAATAATGTGTCATCAAGCAGGACTCTGGCAAGAAAACAAAGCTTAAAGGTATCCTTTCTTTAACCCACCCTCCGAATGTGAAAACCCACACCTCCTAGCTAGAAAGCCCCCCACCCAAATAAACCCCTCACCCTCTGAGCATGCATAGTGAATTTAAAAGAAGCTGTATCTTTAAGATTAAGCAAGATAGAGACTAACCAATGCCTAATTAATAGGTGTCAACATCAGGTGTAGCAAATACATTGTACTGTACAAATATACCCACAAATCTCACCTGGTGTGCTAGATTTGTGGGGATACTCCCCAACACCCAAACCTGCACAGCATTCTAATGAATCAGTATCCTGTCTCAGTGTGTGAGGTTGGATTACCGCACACAGGGGGAAAGAATTTGTTTTTCAGACAACAGTGGCTGATGAAAAATCCCTTGAATCCAGTCGCCCGATGCTTATGCAGCTTTGCAGACAAAAGCTGCGGTGCTCGCTCCTCCCAGCTGTGAGGGCTTGCCATTACCAGAGCTGATAACCACCTTAAAGTAACCTTCTATGCGCTGACAGGAAACACAGCCACACCTTTGACTAGCATTTGTTTTTTACATGCAGAGATACCGGGCTACATTTGTGCTGCAGAAAGCTAGGAAAACTCCGCCCCATCTCGAAATTGATATCTGTGAGGAGGTGGTGGAGTCACCGTCTCTGGAGGTGTTCAAGAGGAGATTGGACGTGGCACTTGGTGCCATGGTCTAGTCATGGGGTCTGTGTTGATAGGTTGGACTCGATGATCCTTGAGGTCTCTTCCAACCTTAGTTATACTGTGATGCTGAGCACCCTCCCCCTAGGACAGGGTACCCCATGCCAAAAGGGGTAACACGCCCCTGTGAAGACACAGGCAAGAGGATGGGCATCACCCTCAGCTTTCTTGAGCCTCTCACTACATGGTGGAGCATGTCCAGAAAAGGGGAAGGAAGCTGGTGAAAGGTCTGGAGAAAAAGTCTTATGAGAAGCAGCTGAGGAAACTGGGGTTGCTCAGTCTGGAAGAGGCTGAGGAGAGACCCCATTGCTCTTTACAGCTACCCAAAAGGAGGCCATAGAGGTGGGTGCTGGTCTATTCTCCAAGCTGGAAACGATAGAACAGGTGGAAATGGCCTCAAGTTGCATTAGGATAGGTTTAAATTAGATATTAATTTACTGAAATACTGGTCATGCATTGGGTCAGGCTGCCCAGAGAAGTAGCGCTGTCCCTGAAGGTGTTCAAAAACATGTAGAGATGGCACTTCGGGACATTGTTTAATGGCCATCGTAGTCTGGGGTTGACAGCTGGACTTGATGATTCTAGGCGCCTTTTCCAACCTGAATGAGTCTATGGTTCCATACCTCCCCCAGACTAACAGCTGCTCGCTGCTAGACCCGCACCCACCCCCTTTGCCCCGCTACCATCGCCTTACGCCCCGCCCCCTCCCACGCCCCGCCCCCTCCACGGCCTCCCGCCCCGCCTCTCCTCTCCAGCGCGCAGGCGCGGCCGGGACTACACTTCCCGGCATGCAGGCTGGGCGTGGGGCAGAGCCGGTAGCAGGCGGCGGCGGCGGGAGCAGAGCCCGGTATGGAGGCGGGCGCGGGGGGCTCGCGCGCTCATCTGGCCGCGCTGGTGCTGGCCCGCGGCGGCAGCAAGGGGATCCCCCTGAAGAACATCAAGCTGCTGGCGGGGGTGCCGCTCATCGGCTGGGTGCTGCGCGCCGCCACCGA
This sequence comes from Melanerpes formicivorus, assembly GCF_026170545.1. Taxonomy (NCBI): domain Eukaryota; kingdom Metazoa; phylum Chordata; class Aves; order Piciformes; family Picidae; genus Melanerpes; species Melanerpes formicivorus. The sequence goes on along the minus strand of NW_027142360.1, from coordinate 9,522,962 downwards.
TGCCGGCGTCTTCCACAGGTGCGCATGCGCCTCCCCCTGCATCGGCTTCCCCCTGCATCGGCGCCCGGACTCATCTCCCTTCCCGCCCCTTGCCGGAGGGGGGAAGGCGCAGCCGGGGGCAGGGGTAGTAGGATGAGGGAGTCCTAGCTCCTGCGGCAGCCCTCCCTTTCCAGGAAATCGGGCGAGGGGGTCTGGAGCACAAATCTCACGAGAAGCGGCTGAGGGAAGCGGAGGAGGCGGGGGGGAGACCTTCTCCCCCTCTGCAAGTGACTGGAAAGGTGGTTGCAGTAAAAGTGGATGTCGGTCTCCTTCTGCCAAGTAACAAGCGATAGGAGAAAAGGGAACTACCTGAAGTTGTGTCAGGGCAGGTTTAGATTGGCTGTTGGGAAGAACTTCTTCCCTGAAGGGGTTGTTAGCCATTGGAGCAGGCTGCCCGGAAGTGGTTGAATCGCCGTCCGCGAAGATGTGTCGATGTGGCACCAGGGGAGGTGGATTAGTGGTGACTTGGCTGTGCTAGGCTCATGATGGGACTCGATGGTCGTAAGGGGCTTTGCCAACCTAAACGATTCTATGATTCTTAACTGGCTTCACCCTGGCAGGCTCCGAGGCACGGTGCCAGATGCCCAGCTGACTCGTGGGCCAGCAGTGGGGCGCCTGGTCTCCCCTGTGGTGTCGTTAGCCTGGCTTTAGCCCCGTCAGGTTGGTGCTTGAGGGAGATGTGTGGTGTGGGATCCTCACTGAAGACAAGGGGATGCAGTCAATGTGGCACTAGGTTATGGATCAGGCAGGGCATGGCACAGGGCAGGCAGGCTGCACCCTGCCGTGAATTGCACTGTCCCCTTTTTGGTGAGCTGTGAGGGAATGAAGGAATCAGTGTCTTGCAACAGTTGCTCCAATTTGTGGTTGGGAGCCACTAGTTGATCTTGGCCAGTTACTATTGACATTTTTACTTTATTAAGATGGCTGCATTAAATGAAACTGCCCAGTGATGGATGATGTCCCATGAATCATAGGATGACTTTGGTTGGTGATCATCTGGTCACATCCACGGTGTGAAGCTGGCCTGGTTAGGGTTCCTTGGGGCCATGTGCAGCTGAGGTTGGATGTTTCCATGGCTGATGACCCCACAGCCTTTCTGGGCACTGACTGCAGTAACTGATAGCTCTCATGGTTGAAAAACTGTTTTGCAATTATGTAATTGGCACTTCTGTTCCTGCAGTATGTCTGTGTCCTTTAGCAGCTTTGCCTGGATGAGCACAGCACTGTTTTCTCTCAACCTGCCTGTTAGGTACTGGAAGACAGCAATAAAGTCAATCCTTAGCCTTCTCTTCGTAAGCTGAATCAAGGTAGCTCTTTCAGCATCCCCTGGTGTACAAATGCTCCCAGCCCTGAGACATCCTGCTGGCTCTCAGTGCAGCTTGCTCCAGTTTTTCTTTCTCATATCAGGGAGCTCACAGCTGGACACAGCGTGCCAGAGGCAGTCTCGTAAATGTTGAGTGGAAGGAAATAATCATGTGTGCCCATGTGACACAGGACAGAAGCTTACTTTATGGCAAAGGTCACAAAACTTTGGTAGCAATCATTAGAGCTAGCTTGAAACAAGCATGTTGTTTGCTTTAGGAAATTGGGCATTACAATTGTCTATTCTTTTTTTCCTGTGAAAGCAAACCAGAATTTTCTCCACACATACTGGAGAAATTAATTAGAACCAGTGTGTGCTTAGGAATGCCACACACCAAGTGCATCCTAGGTGCAGGTTCTAAATGCAAACCTTCTGCATTATGTTTAGTGCAGGAACTTGATATAGTCCAGTGGAAATGTCACTCAGCTAGATTCAGAGCTGGAAATCAGCATGAGCCTTCTGTATCTCATAGCTGCTATACCGTTGCATGCAGTGTGCCCAGGCAGCCAAGAGGGCCAGTGGCATCCTGGCCTGCATCAAGAACAGTGTGGCCAGCAGGAGCAGGGAGGTCACTCTGCCCCTGTACACTGCACTGGTTAGGCCACACCTCAAGTCCTGTCTCCAGTTCTGGGCCCCTCAATTTAGGAAGGAGGTTGACTTGCTGGAATGAGTCCAGAGAAGGGCAACGAAGTTGGTGAGGGGCTTGGAACACAAGCCCTATGAGGAGAGGCTGAGGGAGCTGGGGTTGCTTAGCCTGGAGAGGAGGAGACTCAGGGGTGACCTTATTGCTGTCTACAACTACCTGAAGGAGGTTGTAGACAGGCAGAGGTTGGTCTCTTCTCCCAGGCAGCCAGTACCAGAACAAGAGGACACAGTCTCAGGCTGCACCAGGGGAGGTTTAGTTTGGATGTTAGGAAGAAGTTCTATACAGAGAGAGTGATTGCCCATTGGAATGGGCTGCCTGGGGAGGAGGTGGAGTCACCATCACTGGAGGTGTTTAGGAGGGGCCTTGATGGGGTGTTTGGTGCCATGGTTTAGTTGTTTAGGTGGGTTGGATTGGTTGATGGGTTGGACGCGATGATCTTGAAGGTCTCTTCCAACCTGGTTTATTCTATGTAATTCTATGTAATTATCTACCCTCAAAAAATGTTTTCACTGTATCTGAAAAGTAGAGGAAGCATCACTGACTTGGTTTTATTTTTAACACAGAAACAATCAAAACTGCTTCTGAGCTAGATTACTAATATTTTAATGCATGTGACCCCATATTGCTTAATGACCTGTGATGGATGTGGTGGTTTGACCTACCTACCTACCTCATTTCCTAATTGCCATTTGAATTTGCCCAACAGGAAGCCAGTTAGGGTTTATGTAGCCTAACTTTGAGGTGCATTAGATGAAGGGTGCTAGATCTTGTAGTCACTTCTGAAACAGCTCTGCTGACAGGGTACATGTTACACAGCAAAACTCTCTTAGTTGATTTGGGTGTGTCAGCTGGTGGAAAACTCCACATGAGCCAGCCGTGGCTGCTGGCAGCCCAGAAGGCAGCTGTGTGCTGGGCTGCACCAAGAGAAGCGTGACCAGCAGGATGATGGAGGTGATTTTCTCCCCCCTACTCTTTCATGACACCCCACCTGGAGCACTGTGTCCAGTTCTGCTGCCCCCAGCAGAGGGGGACATCAGACTGCTGGAGCAGGTCCAGAGGATGGCCATGAAGGTCATCAGAGGGCTCTAGAGCCTCCCCTGCGGGGACAGGCTAAGAGAGCTGGGGCTGTTCAGCCTGGAGAAGAGAAGGCTCTGGGGAGAGTTTAGAGCAGCCTTCCAATATCTGAAGGGTGGCTACAAAAAAGTCAGAAATGGACTTTTTACAAGGGCTTGTAGTGACAGGATGAGAAGGAATGCATTGGAGGTTAGGAAGAAATTTGTTACAGTGATGGTCGTGAGACATTGGAACAGGTTGCCCAGGGAGGTTGTGCATGCTTCCTCCCTGGAGGTGTTCAAGGCCAGGTTGGATGAGGTGTTGAGCAACCTGCCTGTGGTAGTGGGGTTTGGAACTCTGTGACTTTTAGGGTGCTTTCCAACCCATTCTGTGAATGGGGAGGCTATATATAATCTCATTAGCCTGAAGCAGTTGATGAAAAATACCTCTTCTGCACATGTTTGTATGGGTGTGATCTCACATTGCTGTCACTGTCACATATTTTTCTTCTGATGATCTTGTGATGTCTTTGTATGAAAAACCTGAAGCACCACTTGCTATGTGCAGTGCTTTGAGAATGGCTGTGGGGAGGGTTATTTTTCATACATTCTGGAGTGGTATCTCATGTGGGTTTTTTTTTTCACAGGGATGGCAACAATGGCCTCTCAGTGTTGAAGCCAGTGTTTATTGTCATCACATAATATTCAGGCTAAGCCCTGCCTTTTGTCAATGTTTATTATCCCTGAACAATGGTAATCTTGCTTTACCAGTATTGAAGGTTCTCTGTGCCAAAAAACATATGGGATGGTAACTTGAACAGCCCTTTCTCTGCAAATGTGTGGAGCCTAATTAACACAATTGAAAACACTTGCAGGATAAGCTGATCTTCTAACTATTTGGCAGTTTTGCTTGTCAGCCTTCTTTCTGAGCTCTTAAATTACTCCAAATGCATCATTCAAACCATTCATTGATCTGTTAGCATGCCTAACGTATTGTGGTGTGCTGACATGAGATTTTTCTGGGAGGGAAGGGAGGCCATCCAGAGGGACCTTGGCAGGCTGGAGAGGTGGGCCCATGACAGCCTCATCAGGTTCAAAGACCAAATGCAAGGTCCTGCATCTGGGTTGGGGCAATCCCAGGTGCTGATATAGGCAGCAACTGGCTTGAGAGCAGCCCTGAAGGAAAGGATCTGGGGGTGTTGGTGGATGACAAGCTCAACGTGAGCCATCAGTATGCACTTGCAGAAAGCCATTCACATCCTGGGCTGCATCAAGAGAAGCATAGCCAGCTAGTTGAGGGAGGTGATTCTCCCCCTCTACTCTGTTCTGGTGAGACCCCATCTGCAGTACTGTGTTCAGTTCTGGAGCCCCCATTACAGGAAGGATCCGGAGGTGCTGGAATGTGTCCAGAGAAGGGCCATGAAGATGATTAGAGGGCCTCTCCTATGAGGACAGACTGAGGGAGTTTGGGCTATTCAGTCTGAAGAAAAGAAGGCTCTGAGGAGACCTAATTGTGGCCTTCCAGAGTCTTAAGGGGGGGTTATAGGAAAGCTGGGGAGTTTTTAGGGTGTCAGATAGTGATAGGACTCAGGGGAATGAAAGAAAAATAAAAATGGGTAGGTTCAGATTGGATGTTAGGAAGAAGAGATCATCCCATGAGGGTGGTGAGACACTGGAACAGCTTGCCCAGGGAGGTGGTAGAAGCTTCATCCCTGGAGGTTTTTTAGGCCAGGCTGGATGTGGCTCTGAGCAACCTGATGTAGTTTGAGAGGTCCCTGCTCATGGCAGGGAGGTTGGAACTAGATGATCCTTGAGGTGTCTTCCAACCCTAATGATTCTATGATTTATGTTGCCTAAGCTTTCTATGTGGAAGCAAGAGCAAACACCCAACAGTATTAAACTGAAATGCAGCCCAAGCTTGAGACTTTGTAGTCTAGTCTGCAACCCCAAGCAGTGCTGCAGGCTTGGGGCAGAGTAGCTGGAAAGGTGGAAAAGGATCTGGGGCTGCTGGTGGACAGCTGAGTGTGAGCCAGCAGTGTGCCCAGGTGACCAAGAAGGCCAAAGGCATCCTGGCTTGGATCAAAACCAGTGTGTCCAGCATGGTGGTGCCCCTGTACTCAGCCCTGGTGAGGTCACAGTACTGGGTTCAGTTCTGAATGCTGCAGGATAAGAAGGATGTTGAGGATCTGGAGGGTGTCCAGAGAAGTGCAACGGTGCTGGTCGGGGGTCTGGAGAGAGCTGAGGTTGATCAGTCTGGAGAAGAAAAGGCTGAGGGGAGATCTTATTGCTCTCCACAACTCCGTGAAAGGATGTTGGAGTGAGGCTGGTGTTGGTCTCTTCTAAGTAACCAGCCATAGGACCAGAGGAAATGGGTTTGGGTTGTGCCAGGGGAGGTTTAGGTTGGATGCTGGGAGAAACCTCTTTACTGAGAGAGTGGTGAGGGGTTGGAACAGGCCCAGGGAGGTGGTGGAGCCACGAGGGAGGTGTTCAAGAAGCTGTAGGTGTGGTGCTTCAGGATATGTTTTAGTGGTCATGGTAGCTGGGTTACACTTGGATTTGATGATCTTAAAGGTCTTAGGGATTCTATGATTCTATGTGTTTTATCCCTGTCAAAAGCTGCGTATTGGACTCGCAGGGCTAGTTTTACTAGTGCAAATAAAAGAACTGCTTCCTTTCAATGCAAGGTGTAGTGCACACATAAGGTCAGGGTGTTCTGTTCAGATTATGGGAGGCAAATCCGCAAAGCTGGGAATTACTGTTTTTATTAATCACTGTCACTGTTTGCCAACAGTATCTGGGTTTCTACAGACCATGATGAAATCGAGAAGGTTGCAAAGCAGTTTGGTGCTCAAGTCCATCGCAGAAGCCCCGAAGTGTCTCAAGACTCCTCAACTTCTCTAGAAGCTATCAGAGAGTTTCTTAATCATCATCATGGTAAATCAGTAATTAATTTGCTGAGCTTTTATTCTGTAGCCCCAAAGGGGTGATGCACTTACTATTTAGAAAAATAAGTGACGGCCTTAGCAAATAAAGGCAAGAAAGTTTCTCCTTTTGTCTGTCTGTGTGGCATCCACTCATACCACACTTTGCAGTTCTGTGTGTTAAAAGCATTCCTTGTTTCACAAATGTTTCTTTGTTTTGCTTTAGAAGTTGATATTGTAGGAAATATTCAAGCAACATCTCCTTGTTTACATCCCAGTGATCTTATAAAAGTAGCAGACATGATCCAGAAGGAGGGATTTGATTCTGTCTTCTCTGTTGTGAGACGGCATCAGTTCAGATGGAGCGAGGTGAAAAAAGGAGGTAATGTGTACAATGTTTAGTACAATGTTTAGCTGTTTCTGGTCACAGTTGTACTTAATAATATTGCTTAATTTTTCAACTGGTTTATTTTCATACCTGTGGTTTTTACATTAAGAACTGATATCAGAGGCTGAGTTCTTAAAGAGATGAAGAAATTCCTTATAAGTAGTCTTGGTTTTATGTTACTGATCATTGTTTTACCTTCCTGTAATTGTATTGTAGGAGTGATAAGATATTGAAAATTACAATATTTTTAACTTGTCTGAGCTCAAATTATAGCTCCCCAGAGCTTTACATGTTAAATTAGTATCATAGTATCAGTCACGGTTGGAATGGACCACAAGGATCATCTAGTTCCAACCCCACTGCCATGGGCAGGGACACCCCACACTAGATCAGGCTGGCCAGAGCCTCGTCCAGCCTGGTCTTAAACACCTCCAGGCATGGGGCCTCAACCACCTCCCTGGACAACCCATTCCAGGGCTTCACCACTCTCATGGTGAAGAACTTCCTCCTCACCTCCAGCCTGAATCTCCCCACCTCCAGCTTCATTCCATTCCCCCTAGTCCTATCACCACCTGATATCCTGAGAAGTCCTTCCCCAGCCTTCCTGTAGGCCCCCTTCAGATACTGGAAGGCCACAATGAGGTCACCTTGGAGCCTTCTCTTCTGCAGACTGAACAGCCCCAACTCCTTCACTCTGTCCTCATAGGAGAGGTGCTTCAGCCCTCTGCTCATCCTCGTGGCCCTTCTCTGGACACCTTCCAGCACCTCCACATCCCTCTTGTAAGAGGGGCTCCAGAGCTGGACGCAGTACTCCAGGTGCGGTCTCACCAGAGCTGAGTAGAGGGGGAGGATCACCTCCCTTGACCTGCTGGCCACACTTCTCTTGATGCAGCCCAGGATCTGATTGGCTTTGTGGGCTGCAAGTGCACATTGAGAGCTCATGTTGAGCTTCTGGTCCACCAGCACCCCCAAGTCTCTCTCTTCAGGGCTGCTTTCCAGCCAGTCACTGCCCAGCCTGGATTTGTGCCTGGGATTGCCTCGACCCAGATGCAGGACCCTGCCCTTGGTCTTGTTGAACCTCATGAGGTTGGCTTGTGCCCACCTCTCCAGTCTTCTTCTTGGCAAGTGTTCATGTGTTTGTAAACATGACCCTGAGGTCCTGTCTTAACTAGGAAGTTGTTTGCTCTTACTATGCAGTAGCTAGCAAATGATGACTAATGTCAGGTACAGCCTTAGTGAATATGGGGTGGGAACTTCTTAGCCTGGAGACACAGGCTTTATTTCAGCATGCTAATTTGACTGCTGACTTAGGGCAAATTGCAAAGTGCTTTTGAGTCATGAGGACTGAACTCACGTTGGTTAGCTCATACAAAAGAGCATGACTGGTTTTCCCAGCAAAAATATGCCTCCCAGGTACAATTGCCAAGGTGACTAAAGGGTGAACTCTTTACTACTTGTAGCTTGTCCTTGTACAAAGAATTATTCCACACATTAGCTATGTATGTGGTGGGTTTTGTGTGTGTGTGATTAAAGCAGAAACATTTGCTTCGGTTTTTTTCCCTCAACCCAGTTCATTCAGATGCTGTCACGTCGTTGTTATTGTTGTAACATTAATGTGTTCCTCAGACATTACAATTATTCTGTGGAGAGTGAATTGCCTCTGATGAAAATGTTGTTGGTGGTGAGTTTTCAAAGCATGCTGTCAAAAAGCAGGCAAAATAAATGAAGCCTGGTGTTAGAGTTAAGTTGGAATAGGAGTTAGGCCTTTGTTTAGGATAAACAGCTAACTGGAACGTTTTCGGTGTTCCTTGCAAGAGGAAAAACAACCTGACACAGTTTGTTCATAAAGTAAAAGAGGAGTATCAAACCTGGGGGTGGCAGTTTAGGATTCTGTGGATTGCACCCTAGGCAGCCAAGTAAAAGTCCAATTCACACCTTGAGATGTGGCTAGAATGGATATCTATGAAAGACTAAATCTCGTTTGGATCTACCACGTGGCTTCGTGAAGTGACAGTGTGCCTCCTTATCCCTATGGGCAGATTATTAACACTAGAAAGCTTCAAGGCCTACCTATGAGAGCAAATTACTCTTTAGTGTAATGCAACATCTAAAGACTCTTCATGTGGCAGGGGATACAATGTCTTTCAGTTGCAAGAAGTGTATGCAAGCAGATCATGGAATACATTGTGCAATCATGATCATCTTAAGGGTAAAAGCAAATGGCCTTCCAGGACTGTGGTGTTTTAGGTGACAGTGATTCCTGGGAGCATTATGCAGCTTAGCATTGTGCTCTTTTTCCATCCTTTCTTTTATTTTGTTCCCCCTAGATGGCTCTAAAGTACTGATTATGTACACTTTTCTTGTGTGTTTCTGTTGTTCTTTCTGCTTTAAGGTTTAGTATTGATGCAGCCTGAAAGAGACAGGTGTCTCTCTCTGCAAATGTTTCCTTCATTGAGACACAAAGCTGTAGTGTATTTAGGAAACACAAGGTGTGTATATATCCTAAAGTCTCAGCAGGTTTTGGGTATTTGAGAATGCCCTCTAGCTTTTTTTCCTGGTTATTAGATCATGAGACCTGCTGAGTTTTAGCTACTTTGTGTGTGTGAATTTGGATGGCCTTAGGAGAGAAGTCTCTCTAGTTTCTGCTGCATGCATTACTGGCATTGACTGGTTCTGATGGGGTCAGAGTGGCTCAAAGATGTTTGTTTATTTGTGGACATTGATGAAACCATTGATGAAAAGTTAACATAAGGTGTGTCCTTACAAAGGATGTGTTTTGGCTAAGTGGCAAGATGTTTTCACAGACCAAACTTCTTCTGTGGACTCTTCACGTTCCAGGTTGGACCTCTCAGCTCTCAAAGATCATCCAGGACATTCCTGATTTTAGGTCTAGGTAGCTGAATGAGGGTTTTGTGTTTACCTTGATTGTGAGTTAAGCCCCTTCCTGTTGTGTACTGGGAGATAGCATACAGAGAGGGTAGAGTCTTTCTTTGACGCTGGCAAGAGAGTCCAGAAGAACGTCAACCCTACTCCTTTTGGTAACTAATTTTGGAGCTGATGATCTCTCAGGTTTTTGGTCTGTGTTGTTGTTTGTTTTTTGTTTTGTGTTGGCTTTTTTGTGATTGGAATGAAAAATTTCCTTTACTGGAAATAGGAGGCCATTCTGCACTGTGTTATCCAGAGTTCCAAGAATGAGAAGTGCTTCAGTGATTGTTTATGAAGCTAAACAATGAGAGGCAGTAACAAGAGAAGTTGGTGACTGAATTGTGTCTTTAATTTCTCAGCAGAAAGCTCTTTCCAGAAAGTTAAGTGACTGCACAGAGATTCTGGATAACTTATTTCCTGAAATCATTGCATCCTTGTTTCCTGTTGACAGACAACAAAATGACAGAGCCCCAAAACCTGAATCCAGCGAAACGGTACCGGAGGCAAGATTGGCCTGGGGAGCTGTATGAAAATGGTTCATTTTATTTTGCTAAGAGACATTTGATTGAGAGAGGCTACTTGCAGGTTAGTCCTTCTGTTTTTCATGCTCTTTAGAATAATGCATCCTTTGTTTTAGAGGGTTCTGAGTTCAAGGATGTATTTCTGATGCAGGCAGTATGCAGTAACGATGCTTTCACCTCGGTCCACTTTGCTTATTATGTTTAACTTAATGGAGTTAGCTGTAGCTAGGGCAGCTCCAGTAGCAGCACCCTTCACAGCAAATACATCTGTACAAAAAATATTAAGCAATATATAGTTAGAAACCCAAAGCAGTACAATATTTAATTTCACACCAATACACCAGTATGTGAGTATAATTCATTTCAGTGCTATTAAGGATGTAAAATGAACTGCCATAGTATCAGTCAGGGTTGGAAGGGACCACAAGGATCATCTAGTTCCAACCCCCCTGCCATGGGCAGGGACACCCCACACTAGATCAGGCTGGCCAGAGCCTCATCCAGCCTGGTCTTAAACACCTCCAGGCATGGGGCCTCAACCACCTCCCTGGACAACCCATTCCAGGGCTTCACCACTCTCATGGTGAAGAACTTCCTCCTCACCTCCAGCCTGAATCTCCCCACCTCCAGCTTCATTCCATTCCCCCTAGTCCTATCACCACCTGAGATCCTGAGAAGTCCCTCCCCAGCCTTCCTGTAGGCCCCCTTCAGATACTGGAAGGCCACAATGAGGTCACTTTGGAGCCTTCTCTTCTCCAGACTGAACAGCCCCAACTCCTTCAGTCTGTCCTCACAGGAGAGGTGCTCCAGCCCTCTGCTCATCCTTGTGGCCCTTCTCTGGACACCTTCCAGCACCTCCATATCCCTCTTATGACAGGGGCTCCAGAACTGGACTCAGTACTCCAGGTGGGGTCTCACCAGAGCTGAGTCATGCAGTATCATAGGCTTCTCATAGAATCTGTAAACTTACTGACAGATTTAGTCCTATGCCAATTTTGTATTGTCACTTAAACAGTTGTTTTTCCCTTTGCTGCTGCTGATATCCCAATGTAGTAATGCAGAACAAACGTGTTTACTTCAGCTCTCATTTTGTTTGCCTCTAAGTAGAGACTTTCAGTTTTCCCAGGAAGGACAAGATCTCCATCTTGCAGACCACTTCAGTATTTGTCAGCAGAATAAAAAATAACCCCAAGTGTAGATACATCTCTGAGCAGAGCCTGGCTCTGTCCTCCCCACACTGCCCTTCACATCTTTATAAACAAGAATGAGGTCATCCCTCAGGCTCCTCTGCTCCAAGCTCAAGAGCCCCAGCTCCCTCAGCCTTTCCTCAAGAGGGAGATGTTCCACTGCTTTCAGCATCTTTGTGGCTCAGCACTGGACTCTTTCAAGCAGTTCCCTGAGGGGCCCAGAAATGGACACAATATTCCAGATGTGGCTTCACCAGAGCAGAGGGGGAGGAGAACTTCTCCACCTATTCACCACACCCTTTCTAATCAACCCCATGGTGCCATTTGCCTTCCTGACCACAAGGGCACATTTCTTGCTCAAGAGCATCCTTTTATCCACCAGAACTCCCAGGTCCCTTTCCCCTGATTAAATGCTATAGCTATTACTATTTTACTATATGAAAAGACCTAAGTGTGACATAAGGGCTGTATTTCATCATATGTTTCTTGCATGCTTTTTCTAGTTGTAAAACTAAAAATGCTCATTGTCTGTTGCTTATAGGAAGTTGTTTCAAATGATTCCCTGTGGTAGTGGTAAAAACTTTATATAAATGAACCATCATAGAATCACCAAGGTTGGAAGAGACCTCAAAGATAATCAAGTCCAACTGTCACCACAGACCTCCTGACTAGACCATGGCACCAAATGCCATGTCCAATCCCCTCTTGAACACCTCCAGGGATGGTGACTCTACCACCTCCCTGGGCAGCACATTCCAATGATGAATGACTCTTCTCGGTGAAGAACTTTCTCCTCACCTCGAGCCTGAACCTCCCCTGGTGCAGCTTGAGTCTGTGTCCTCTTGTGGTGCTGGTTGCCTGGGAGAAGAGACCAACCCCTTCCTGGCTACAATCCCCCTTCAGGTAGTTGTAGACAGCAATAAGGTCTCCCCTGAGCCTCCTCCAGGCTAAACAATCCCAGCTCCCTCAGCCTCTCCTCACAGGGCTGTGCTCAAGGCCTCTCCCCAGCCTCGTTGCCCTTCTCTGGACACATTCAAGTGTCCTGGTGTCCTTTTTGAACTGAGGGGCCCAGAACTGGACACAGTACTCAAGGTGTGGCCTAACCAGTGCAGAGTACAAGGGTTCAATGACTTCCCTGTTCCTGCTGGCCACACTATTTCTGATGCAGGCCAGGATGCCATTGGCCTTCTTGGCCACCTGGGCACACTGCTGGCTCATGTTCAGCCGGCTGTCAGTCAGTACCCCCCAGGTCCCTTTCTGTTCAGCTGCTCTCCAGCCACTCCGACCCCAGCTTGTAGCTCTGCCTGGGGTTGTTGTGGCCAAAGTGCAGCACCTGGCACTTGGACTTGTTGAATGCCATCCTGTCGGCATCAGTTACTAAAACCATTGTGACCACTGCCTAACCAGATGCTTGGCTTTCATTGTTACGTGGTGCTAAATGGTGCAGTGTTGCATTTTTATTAACCCAAGCAGGAAGGTTTAATGGTCTCTGTTTGATTTAGGGTGGGAAAATGGCCTACTATGAAATGCGTGCGGAGCACAGCGTGGATATTGATATAGACATTGATTGGCCTATTGCAGAGCAGAGAGTGTTGAGGTAAACCCACTTTTTAAATGCCTTTATTTTTGCTGGTGTCTTTCATTGTTTCAAACTCTGGGAAGGTGTGTTCTTAATGTATGTAATGTCAGTAATCAAAGATAATTGCAAACTTTATTTCTGATCATCATTTTCTTCCCCCCCTGTCTCTTTTGAAATCATCTGAATTGTCTTTGTTGTATTTTTGGGGCTTGTGTTTGTTTGGGGCTTTTTTTTGAAGTGCAGCTTGGGGAAAACTCTTAAGCCCCACTACACTATAGCAGTGTGTTGGCATCATCTCTTGAGTTTTCCAGCTGAGTTGTCCCAGGCTTGCATGGCCTGTACCACACATACTGATGTGCATGGCTGACAGTGCTCACGTTGAAGGCATGAGCTGATTACACCTTGCCAGCTGTCTTTTCTTTGCAGCCACTCTGCAGCCCTCCAAGGAATGAGTGGGAATGAAAAGGGTTTTGTGTGCCTTTTACATCCTCTACTCTATTTTGGGGTTGCCCCAATAAATGCTGCAGAGCATAACTTCTTAGTGCTAAGGAAATTACTCTCATCCTAATATTTAAATGGACAACATAACTGAGCTGTCTTTTGGATCATTTTGTTGGGTTTTTTGGTGGTTTTGTTTGCTTTGAAAAGGGAGAATATAGTTGGGCAATGACAGTGATGAGAAAAGACATTCTCAGGAAAGAATTTCACAGGTGTGAAGGTCACAGTTGTATTTGAAATACTTGGGTTTGGAGTGTTCAAAGAGTTCCACCCTAAAAAGATAACTTCTTTGTCTAGCTTTGGATACTTTGGCAAAGAGCCACTGAAAGAAGTGAAGCTGTTGGTTTGCAGTATTGATGGGTGCCTGACAGATGGTCGCATTTATGTGACAGAAGATCAGAAGGAAATGGTCTCCTATGATTATAGAGATATTGTTGGTGTTGATCTATTAAAGAAGAGAGGAATCCAGGTAAGTGTTCTGAAGTGTGAGGCTTTGTGTCTGCTGTAGCCTTGAACATTGAAAAGTTTCTAGAAGACTGCAGCATGTAAGCTGAAGTTTCTTCAGAGTGCTTCTGATCAAGCAGCATAATACAGTGTTTGAGGGCTGGGACAAAGGTTCTGGGATCCCTTGCAGGACAATAAAAGGGTTTTTGAGTAGCATCTTTCTCCTTTTGTCCTGGAAAACTGTGGGAATAAGTTGTTATGGTATTTTGCCATCACCAGTCATGTTGTTCTGTGCAGTCTAGGCACTCGTTAATTAAAGGCAGGTCACACCTTGAGTCCTGTGTCCAGTTCTGGGCCCCTCAGTTTAGGAAGGATGTTGACTTGCTGGAATGTGTCCAGAGAAAGGCAACAAAGCTGGGGAGGGGTTTGGAGCACAGCCCTGTGAGGAGAGGCTGAGGGAGCTGGGGTTGCTTGGCCTGGAGAAGAGGAGGCTCAGGGGGGCCTTATTGCTGTCTACAACTACTTGAAAGGAGGTTGTATCCTCGAGTGGGCTGGTCTCTTCTCCCAGGCCAGCAGCACCAGAACAAGAGGACACAGTCTCAAGCTGTGCCAGGGGAGGTTTAGGCTGGATGATAGGAAGTTCTTCCTAGAAAGAGTGATTGGCCATTGGAATGGGCTGCCCAGGGAGGTGGTGGAGTCGCCATCACTGGAGGTATTTAGGAGGAGACTGGATGAGGTGCTTGGTGCTGTGGTTTAGTTGATTAGATAGTGTTGGATGATGGGTTGGACTCGATGGTCTCAAAGGTCTCTTTCAACCTGATTAATTCAATTCTATTCTACAAAGCAGGGATGTGTTGTTGCCCTTTGGATATAGAAGTAGAAATACCCAGGCAAATTAGCTGGTTCATGTTAGATCACCCATGGTTGTTGTAAAGAGGGGAAAATCAACCCCCAGACACTTTTGTCTGCATTGTTGTTTAAATATAGGTGAATGTGCTTTAATGTTGAGAGGATTCAATGTAAATGCAAACCAAACAGCACAGGTTGTAATGTGGCTGCTTTCATTAGTATTGATTGTTATTACCACTACTAAATGCTGCTGATCTGAATCTCTACTTGCATTTATGTAAAATCAGCCTCCTGTCTGTGCTCATGCCTTTGGTAGAGCTGGAAGAGATTTTTCATGGTAGGAACTGAATGAAGATTTAGACTCTGAGAGGCTTAGCTCAGCTCTGTCACAGACAGAGATGGGCACAGATAAGACACAAGTAGCTGTACCTCAAGCAGACTTCTCCAGGTACATTTTTGGAGTCTCTGTTGTAGGATTTTTCTTACAATTTAGGTGAGACATTCATGACTTGCTTTGATGCATCTCTTGCTGCCTTGGGGCAGTGAAATGCAGTAGATGGTTTTTCTGGGCTCCCTTAGCTTTTTCTGTGAGGCAAAAGAGTGAAGAAATTTGTGATAATTGATTTGTTGCCTGTGAGAGACCATTTCTATACTTCCTGTGACTTGGAATCTTTCACTGAAAATCTCCTGGTCTTTGTGCTGCACTTCATGTACTTCTAGTACATGTGGCTGATACACACTTGCTCTGAGCACCATTCCTCTTTATCCTCTGCTTGGAATCAGTGCTAAGTTAGTATCACAGTATCACCAAGGTTGGAAGAGACCTCAAAGATGATCAAGTCCAACCTGTCGCCACAGACCCCATGACATAGACTGTGGCAGCAAGTGCCACATCCAGTCCCCTCTTGAACACCTCCAGGGATGGTGACTCCACCACCTCCCTGGGCAGCACATTCCAATGGTGAATGACTCTGTGAAGAACTTTCTCCTCACCTTGAGGCTCAACTTCCCCTGGTGCAGCTTGAAACTGTGTCCTCTTGTTCTGGTGCTGGTTGCTTGAGAGAAGAGACCAACTCCCTCCTGGCTACAACCTCCCTTCAGGTAGTTGTAGACAGCAATAAGGTCTCCCCTGAGCCTCCTCTTCTCCATGCTAAACAACCCAGCTCCCTCAGCCTCTCCTCATAGAGCTTGTGCTCAAGGCCTCTCCCCAGCCTTGTTGCCCTTCTCTGGACACGTTCAAGTGTCTTGGTGTCCTTCTTGAACTGAGGGGCCCAGAACTGGACACAGTACTCAAGATGTGGCCGAACCAGTGCTGAGTACAGGGGTACAATGACTTCCCTGCTCCTGCTGGCCACACTATTCCAGATGCAGGCCAGTAATTAAAGAGTTAAGGAAGGTAAGTTTGTTCACAGCTTGAGCAGAAAAATTGGAGGGGCTGTCTCTCAGATTTTTAAGAACTCCTGCTGCAATAGTCTTCTAGGTTTAGTTTGCCTTGTACATGATTCCTGAAATTTCAAGTTTGGAATGAACTTCTAGAGATGAATGTGCTGTACTGCTTCAGTCTCTTTAGTGCTCTCTCGATGCTCTGGAGTTCTGCTGTGAATGAAATGAAGTTTCATAGCTACCAGAATCACAGAAAATACTTCCTAGTATTTTACTTACAGAGCTGTTACAGAAAGCTTCCTTGGGGATTTTCTTACTCCCTGTGGTGGTGTTGTTAGTTGATAGTGCAGTAGACAGTCAGCATGCCACTCTACTGTGATATTCAGTGTTTTATTTGATACATGTTGCATTTACAAAGACAAATGGAATAATTTTGTTTTATTTGAACCTCGGAGAGGTTTCACAAAGCAGCTGCAAGTCTGGAATGTGGCTTTGGGATGCTTATCATTTCTGCTCTGAGGTTTGACTGAAGCAACCAGTTACTGCATGCTTTTATGATATCTGAGGGAGCTTCAATGAGCAAAACTTCTACTGTTTGGGTTTGTTTGTTGTGTTTGGTTGTTTTTTTTTAGTAAAGCAGCTTACATCTCTTCTTTCTTTGTGGGTAGAATTTATTCTAACTTGACTCTGTTTTAATAGGTTCGATTCGTCTCTGAAAGAGATTGTTCAAAAACGCTGTCAGCCATGCAGCTGGGATGTGTAGCAGAGGTTAACACAGCAAATAAGTTACAAGTCCTGGAGGACTGGCAAAAAGACATGGGGCTGAGCTGGAAAGAAGTCGCTTACTTAGGTCAGTTCCTGGGGTTTGGGTAGTGAAATTTAGATGCTGGGCTGTCCACTAATGCAAACTGCACTGCTCAGCTTCAAGAGGCTTTGCTCTTAATACCCTAATCTTAATGGGATTGACAAGCAGATTTCACAGTATCACAGCATAACTTAGGTTGGAAAGGACCTCGAGGATCATCGAGTCCAACCTATCAACACAGACCCCATGACTAGACCATGGCACCAAGTGCCACATCCAATCCCCTCTTGAACACCTCCAGGGATGGTGACTCCACCACCTCCCTGGGCAGCACATTCCAATAACGAACAACTCTCTCAGTGAAGAACTTTCTCCTCACCTCGAGTCTAAACCTCCCCTGGTGCAGCTTGAGACTGTGTTCCCTTGTTCTGGTGCTGGTTGCCTGGGAGAAGAGACCAACCCCTTCCTGGCTGCAACCACCTTTCAGCACATCGTGGCTTGTTAGGATACAATGCAAATATTAAAGGCATTGATGAATCAATGTCTAATTTGGCAAGGGAAGTCTTAGCTATTTTTATAATCAGGTTTAGGAAAGCTTTTGCTATTCCACAGGCATACAGTTCCAGCTCTTTACCATCAGGGTGGTAGAATACTGGAACAGGTTGCCCAGGGAGGTGGTTGAGGCCCCATTCCTGGAGGGATTCAAGGTGAGGCTCAACAGGGCTCTGGGCAACCTAGTCTAGTTGAAGATACCCCTGCATGTTGCAGGAGGTTGGACTAGGTGACTTTTGGATGTCCCTTTGTGGTGGTTTGAGCCTTAACTGGGGCTTCAAAGCTCAGATGGGGGCAAGGCTGAGAATCCCTCCCCTGTTTCTTCCCTTCCTCTTCCCCAATAGAGAGATAAGAAAAAGAAAGGGAGGGGAGCAAATCCACCAAGAAATAATTTTGGTTCAGCTTGGAAGTAGAGAGGCAAAGAATTATTTCTTTAAACAGTGTCTGTGTGTATATATTTGTGTAACAATGACAGGCAGGGTTCACAAGGGTAAGGAGCAAGGATGGATGGGAAAAGGAAAAGAAAAATATGAGATAGAGAACCAGTCCTTTGCAAAGTGTGGAAGCAGCAGGGAAGACCACGTGGCAGGGGAGTAGCAAGCCAGCAGCAACTCTTTCGTCACCGCGAAGCAGAAGGAAGAGAGTGCAATGGTTGCAATGTCCTCCCTCTTATACCCCTGCTGGGCAAGGCAGGAGGGAGAGGGGGAGTGGAACAGACCAAGTCAGTTTCCCAGGGGAGAAAACACCCTCCAGGAAGGGCAAAAAAACTCTCACAAGCCCTCCCCCCGCTGTTTTTTTCCAGGATGTGTGTAGCCCACCACACCCTTCCATCCCAGATCACTTCTATGATCCAGTTTCATTTCAGCTGGGTATTATATGGATTATCCCCTGAAACGGAAACGAGAGATGGGCACAATTAAAAGTGAAAGCTGGGTGATCCTGCATGAAACTGTATTCCAGTCACAGCTTCAGTGTATGGTCCTGAAAATGCTTATTCAGTTGCTCAAATAACTTTACTACTCCTCACACAGTCTTTAGGGAGGAGAACGGTACTTTGAAGTGTGATTAACATTTGCGTTTCTCCCCAAGGTGCTCTGAGAGCTGCCTCACGTCTGCAAAGTGCTGTTGAGGTGAAAACTGTGACAAATTTTTGAAAGGATTAATATGTGCACAGCAAAAAAGAAAAAGTTTTTTTACCTTCCCCTCCCCACACTGTGATGTTTTTCCTTGTCTGTCATCTTCCTCAACAGGAAATGAGGAGTCCGATGTGGAATGCCTGAAGAAGGCCGGCATGAGCGGTGTGCCTGCTGACGCCTGTGCGGTTGCTCAGAAGGCTGCTGGTTACATTTGTAGGAGCAACGGTGGCTGTGGAGCTGTCCGGGAGTTTGCAGAGCACATTTTCTTGCTGTTAGAAAAAGTGAACTCTGCCAGGAAGCAACTGCAAGAAATTAGTTCAGCAGGAAAGGAAACGGGGAAATGAGAACAGCGGGAGAGGAAATAAGGAACTAGTGTAAAAAGAGTGACGCGGTTGGTCAGTCCTGCTTTTCTTCTCTTCCCCTCTCAGTGTGCATCTCAAAGGATGGCTTCTATTCCAAGTGTTACATAGCAGTGGGGTTAAGGCGCTGTTCCCTTTGATGTTTCCCTCTAATTCGATGATTGGTTGGACTCGATCTCAAAGGACTCTTCCAACCTGGTTAATTCCCCATTCTATTCCCCATTCTATTCCCCATTCTATTCCCCATTCTATTCCCCATTCTATTCCCCATTCTATTCCCCATTCTATTCCCCATTCTATTCCCCATTCTATTCCCCATTCTATTCCCCATTCTATTCCCCATTCTATTCCCCATTCTATTCCCCATTCTATTCCCCATTCTATTCCCCATTCTATTCCCCATTCTATTCCCCATTCTATTCCCCATTCTATTCCCCATTCTATTCCCCATTCTATTCCCCATTCTATTCCCCATTCTATTCCCCATTCTATTCCCCATTCTATTCCCCATTCTATTCCCCATTCTATTCCCCATTCTATTCCCCATTCTATTCCCCATTCTATTCCCCATTCTATTCCCCATTCTATTCCCCATTCTATTCCCCATTCTTTCTATTCCTCTTTAAGGTCCCACTTGGAGTAAGTGCTGATATTCATGATTGTATGCTGATATTATCATATGATGCTTATTGATATCATCATACTCCTGATTAATTTAAAAGCCATTGAAGTGCAGTGAAAGGAACGCTACAGAAGGTGGTGTTCTGTGCACCTACTCTTAAGCATTACAGCTGTCCTACAGGAATGATTTGTCTTTATTCCCCCATCTGAAGATTTTCAGGGATTGATGACTTTGCATGACTTGGGGATTTGTAATTCAGGCTTAAAAACAAATAAATTAAATGGTCAGTTTTGCTCATCTGGTTTATATTTCCTTTATCAAATGTCAGCATGATCCTGTGTGCTTGCTTTTTACAGGGTTTATCCCTAGTGAGGAGGAGTTTTAGCATATGCTGGAGAGGTCAGGTATAAAACAACTATAAAAACTCCTTCCTGTATTTTTAAGATGGGTCAGTTAATGTACAGCTAGTTAATAATAGTATTAATTAGGAAAACCATTTAGGCATGGGCTTGGTTTTAAGCTTATAAATAAGTAAATTGCATTTGAATTATACCTCTTATTCATAGATTCATAAACTGGCTTGGGTTGGAATGGACATCCAAAGGTCATCTAGTCCAACCTCCCTGCAGGCAGCAGTGACATCCTCCACTGGATCAGCTTGCCCAGAGCCTTGGCAAACCTGGCCTTGGATATCCCCACAGATGGGGTCCCAGCTACCTCCCTGGGCAACCTGTTCCAATGTTCCAGCAGCCTCATGGTGCAGAACTTGTTCCTAACATCCAATCTAAAGCTGCTCTTCTCTCATTTCAAACCATTGCCCCTCATCCTATCTCTGCAGGCCTTTATAAGCAGTTCCTCTGCAGCCTTCAGAGGGATGTGGATGAGTTCCTGTGTGACCTGCTCTTGGTGATCCTGCTCTAGCAGGGGAGTTGGACTGGGTGATCGTTCAAGTTCCTTTCCAGCCCCTAACACTCTGATTCTGTGTGAGTCAGCTTCAGTGTGACCAATAGCCAAGTAAGAATTCTTCACTTGGGTAGAAGAGTGAGAGAAGGGACTTGTGGTGGGTATCTATAACACTGAGAGGGGTAAGGAAGGAGAGGGGAGGCAGGGGCAAAGACCACTGAAGAAACTAGCAGTGGCCACAAGCAGATGCCTGAAGAAGAGGAATTTGCCACATTGAAGTTGGCAGCGCTTCCTGTGCCCTCAAAATACAGGTAATGAATTTCTGAAGCTGGACTTTGCTTACAGGCATTTAATAAACCTCAGCACACCTAAACCAGCCTCTGTCCATGTGTTCTGGGAGTCTGACACCGTTCCTGTTTCTGAACCTTGCTTTCTTCTTCTTGCTCCTTGTGTGGGAAAGAGCCAAGTTCAGTTTTATCTTATTTCACAACATGTATCAGTGATACATTCTAAGATGTCAAGGGGTGGCTCTGACAGTGAGAAGCAGGACTGTTGCTGATAAGAATTAATCATCTAATCTTAAAACTCATTGAAAATGGGGCAAAGAACTGTTTAAGAACACGATGAAATCAGATGAATTGGCATCCATTGGTCAGAGGGAGCAAAGGGAAATTACTCAGCAAGTTCTTAAGCAAAATATAATTGGAGATTGGGAGAATATTCTGGAAATATGACAGGCTTGTCCCATTTGTTCACATACTCTTGCAGACAGGTTCCTGGGCTAAAGTGATGTTATCTCAGCTTCTGTGGCCACTCTTAGGGTAAAATTAAGTGTGGAGATCACTGATTCATAGAATGGTTTGGATTGGAAGGGACCTCCAAAGGTCATCTGGTCCAATTCTCCTGCAGCCTGCAAGGACATCCTCCACTACAGCAGGTTTTTCAGAGCCTTGTCCAGCCTGACCTTCAATATCCCCAAGGATGGGGCCTCAACTACCTCCCTGGGCAACCTGTTGCAGTGTTCCAGCACCCTCAATGTACAGAATTTGTTCCTAACATCCAATCTAAAGCTGCTTTTCTCTCATTTCAAACCATTGCCCCTCATCCTATCACTGCAAACAGCCCCTCTACAGCCTTCTTGTAGCTCCCTTCAGGTACTAGAAGGTTGCTCTAAGGTCTCCCCAGAGCCTTCTTCAGGCTGAACAACCCCAACTCTCTCAGCCTGTCCCCACAGGGTAGGTCCTTCAGCCCTCTGATCATCTCTCTGGCCCTCCATTGGACCCACTCCAACAGTTCCACGTCCCTCTGCTGGGGACAGCAGAACTGGACTCACAGCCTTGCAGACACTGTCAGTCAGAAATTAAGGACTTCTTCAGCAGACTGTGCATCTGTCCCTTGGTACCCAGTGACAGACCTGTGACCAATTCTTTTCAAGAGTCTGCCTCCGCTTCTGAGCCTGGCGGCCCCCTGTGAGAACAATTCTCTAGTTCTCGTGCAGAGCTTTGCAGTTTCAACGCTGCGGTCAGCAGATGTCAGTGAAGAACAAACCTTCGGGAGGCAGCACAGCTGCAGCTTCCCTTTGTGCCGGTGGAAAGCCCGAATGGCTGCAGAGCTCGTGCCAGAGTGGACACATCTCTGCTGCCATGAGGTTGTGGTTGATTCCAAGGTAACTCTCTCTCCACTAAGCAGTCTGGAAAGAGGCCACAAGGAAGCCTAACAATGCACTTTGTGTTTTCATGTCATTGAGTTTTTCACCTGACCAGCTGTCAAGTGCTGCCTGCTTGCTCCTTGTTGGGAGCAGAAGGTGCTGCTGCTCCACTCTGCTTGGTCATAGAGGAGCCTCCTCTGTGTGAACGCCAGAAGAGAATGCTCCACCATTAACACCCATTGCCTTTCAGTGTAATTTCCTGCAGTTTATGCTCTCTGGTGTGCAGGACAGGTGAAAATACTCAGGGAAAGGGGAAGGCTATCTCCTCTCAAAGTTAATAAAGAAGATGGTGCAGAATTATCTCCTGGTTGCTGGTCCCTTGAAAGAAGGTGGACTGTAGTCCCCTGTGACACTAGAACTGGTGAGTGATAAGGCTGCTCAGTCCTTTTCCCCTTCTGATCTTTTACTCCTACAGCTGGCACATGGTTACAAGTAAATCCTTGTCTTGGTTCCCTGAGCATCTCTGCTCTACTTACACCCACTGCAGAAACCCACCAGTTGATCTCTTCCCTGAGTCTTCTCTGTTTCCCTATGACTTCTGCCTGTGGAGGCAGGTCTCACAGGATCACAGTTATTACAGTTATATATAATTATATATATTATATATATATCACAGTTATTACAGTTATATTACAGTTTGGAAGGGATCTCTGAAGATCATTAAGTCCAACCCCCCTGCTAGAGCAGGACCATAGAAGCTAGTACAGGTCACACAGGAACATATCCAGATGGGTCTTGAAAGTCTCCGGAGAAGGAGACTCCACAACCTCCCTGGGGAGCCTGTACCAGGGCTCTGTGACCCTCACAGTGAAGAAATTCCTCCTCACGTTGAGATGGAACCTCCTGTGCTGTAGTTTATATCCATTGCCCTTTGTCTTATCCCAGGGTGCAATTGAACAGAGGTTATCCCCTCCCTCTTGACACCCAGTCCTCAGATATTTGTAAATATTTATTAAATCCCCTCTGTCTTCCCTTCTCCAGACTAAAAAGCCCCAGGGCTCTCCTCACAGGGGCAGTGCTGCAGTCCCTCAGTCATCCTAGTAGCTCTCCATTGGACTCAAGTAGATCCCTGTCCCTCTTGAACTGGGGAATCCCAGAACTGGATGCAATGGATGCAATATTCCAGTTGTGGCCTCACCAGGGCAAAGTAGAGGGGGAGGAGAACCCCCCTGGATCTGCTGGACACAATCCTCTTAATGCACCCCAGGAGACCATTGGCCCTCTTGGCCACAAGGGCACATTGCTGTCCCATGGATAACTTCTTGTCCACCAGGACTCCCAGGTCCTTCTCCATGGGGCTGCTCTTTAGCAGATCACCTCCCAGCCTGTACTGGTGCAGTTTATTCTTCCTTCCCAGGTGCAGGACTCTGCACTTAAGCTTGTTGAACCTCATTAGGTTCCTCTTTACCCAGCTCTCAGCTTGTCTGAGTCTCACTGAATGACTGCACAGCCTTCAGGCGAATCACTCAAGCCTCCCAGTTTGGTATCATCAGCATCTCCCTTCAATTGTATTGCAAGGACCTGATGACAGGCAGATTTTTCTCTCACTGATCTCTTCAGCACCTAACTTGTGTTGTTTGTGCAGAGGCAAAATTGGAAGGTATTGATGTCAAGCTTGTACAAGCAAGGTAGGAAATGAAAGGGCTGTGTGGCAAGTGTGAAATGCTGGAGAGAACATTTGTGTTTGGTGTGAATTAGGCCTTAGCTCAGCTTTTTAGTAACCACACCCCCAGAGGATGAGCTTGCCTTACAGATGTGTGTAACTTCAGCTCTCAAAGCAGACCAATTGTGTTTGTCTGCTTGGGTTTCTTTTTGATCAGCTTGTGCTGTGCTTTTGATGCCTTGGAATTGTATGGCTGGGGAGAAAATCTCTAAAGCCAGCCTGCAAAGCTGAGGGTGAGAACAGAAAACACATCACAGAATAACTAAGAAAAGTTTTCACTGGGTTCACAGAAGAGTCCCCAGGATGTGAACACAGGCAGCTGATTCTTCTAAAATCTGCCTTGTCAGGGCAGGGTAAGCAAAGAGGTTGTGTTTAGGTTAGCTGTTCTCTGAGTGGTGGTTTGTTTGCCCCAGAGGAACACTGAGTTCTGTTGCACAAGGACTGTGAAGTGGAATGGTTCTCATCACAACGCTGGAGACAAACATTTTGCAGGAAGAAAGTCAAAACTCCACATTCATATTTCCTCAGCATAGGGGGCAGCAATTTACATGGGCTTATGTCAGTTGCTTTTAAAACATACATGCTCTCCAGGATCTAACCCAGCAATAAGTTACATCAAAAAACTACATACTACTAAAAACCAAAAAAGGCAGATACTTTATAAACAAACTCTCTTCAGATGTGCAGTAGGAATTTTCATCTTCCTTAGCAATAATGAAGTCTGTGAAGATAAACACTTTCCAAATCACAGTAGATCATGAAGGGAGAAAGTCTGTGGTCAAGCCTTTGGTCTCATTTCCCTGTGATGTGGTTTTAGACTTCTTTCTATATTCAGATTATGACTGGGGGTTAGTTGGTTTCTTTGTTTGTTTGTTTTGCTTCTTGATATCTCCAGAGAAATCCCCAAGTCAGATCTAAGAAGTCCACTTGCATCTCTCTAGAGCAAAGTATAAATAAATGGTCAAGTGGATTGGGTTGTAGAAAAGGGGTCTGACACCTGACTCTGTAAAACCATATACATCTGTCTGCTGAAAGCTGTGTTCAGCTCTGGCATCATGTGCTCCAAATCTCATGGTTGCAATCCTTTGTACTGGGGGTATAGCAAACAGCCTGGGATCCCCCACTCACAGTTTCCCACCAATTGCTCTGTCTGTGTTTGGTTGAGAACTGGGTGCTGTTCTTCACAGGGAGTCAAAATTCATAGATGAGACTCTTTGCCATTTTGCTCAGTTTCATTTTCTCATTAAATGTCTCCTCAAACCTTCGATTCTGTTTTGGAGTGAAGTGGTTCTTCCAGTCACCAACAGCACCTAGAAGAGCAGGGGCAGAAAAAGAAAGGGTGAGGCTAGCAATAGAATAGTGCTGAAAATGATTTAAAGGCAGCTCTGCTTTGTTTGCAGGTAGCCTAAATGATTCATTATTGTTAACTGTAGTCTTTAAATTGTTATTAACCATTGTCTTGGACTTAGGTCATGATCATGATTGCAGTAGGTCATGATTGTGAGATTTATTGGTCTGGCGAGACTGATGGAAGCAGCTGGATCATCATCCATCAGTCTTGGTTAGTGCCAGCAACACTAAGTTGTGAAGACAACAACACTAAGTTGAAGAAGAGCAGGTTTCCCAGATGGAATTAAAGCTCTTGGTCATCTCAGCAGAGAGGTATCTTGGCCACACCTGAGGTGTATGCAGCTAAAGGTTAGGCAGTTATGTCCAGAGCACCAGGGCTCTGTTAACAGTCAGTAGAGGGAAATGCTTTTTTCCTGGCTGAAAGTCATCTCCTTCTGGTCAACATCTAACACTAAGTGAATGGTTCCCCCAAACCAGCTCTAGCTCACCTTTGAGAAAGAAGACTCCTGAAAAATGAGCCCAGAGACAACTAATAGATGAGGGGGGGAGGGCCTGAAGCACCTCTCCTACAAGGGCAGGCTCAAAGAGCTGCAGTTGTTCAGCCTGGAGAAGAGAAGGCTCCAGGGAGACTTAATAGCAGCCTTCCAGTACTTGAAGGGGGCTACAAGAAGGCTGCAGAGGTGCTGCTTGCAAAGCATGGAAAGGTAGGACAAGGGGCAATGGTTTGAAATGAAAGAAAGGGAAATGTTGGTTGGGTATTAGAACAAGTTCTTTAGCAAAGGGTGATGAACCACTACAACAATTTGCCCAGGGAAGTAGTTGAGACCCCATCTTTGAAGATATTCAAGGTGAGGCTGGACAAGGCTGTGAGCAAGCTGATCTAGTGGAGGATGTCCCTACTGACTACAGGGGGCTTGGACTGGATGAGCAAAGAAGACACTGGTTTTTAAACTGACATATGTTAATGAGACCATGCTTACAGTTTCCCATCATGTGCATCTTCTAAAGATGCTGACAGAACATTCCAGATAGCAGAGAAAAGGAAAGCAAGCTGGAAGACTAACCCAGTTTTCTATATCCCTATAAATGCTCTGTGAACTGCCTGAAACTAGCTGAGCCCCTGGGATTTCATAGAATCATAGAAGCAATAAAGTTGGAAAAGACCTCAAAGATCATCGAGTCCAACCTGTCACCACAGACCTCATGACTACTAAACCATGGCTCCAAGTGCTGCGTCCAATCCCCTCTTGAACACCTCCAGGGATGGTGACTCCACCACCTCCCTGGGCAGCACATTCCAATGCCTAACAACTCTCTAAGAACTTTCTCCTCACCTCCAGCCTAAACCTCCCCTGGCACAGCTTGAGACTGTGTCCTCTTGTTCTGCTGCTAGTTTCCTGGGAGAAGAGACCAACCCCCTCCTGGACACCCTTCAGGTAGTTGTAGACAGCAATAAGGTCTCCCCTGAGCCTCCTCTTCTCCAGGCTAAACAATCCCAGCTCCCTCAGCCTCTCCACATAGGGCTTATGCTCAACGCCTCTCCCCATCCTCATTGCTCTTCTCTGGACACGTTCAAGTGTCTCAATGTCCTCCTTAAACTGAGGGGCCCAGAACTGGACACAGGAACTACTTGGAAGAAAAATTTGTGATTTTTTTTCAACTTTTTAAGAGTAACTCTGTCAAAGTTCACTGACTTAGAAAAGTGCATTTGAGTTGTTGGTTGGTTTCTTTGTTGCTGGCATTACCTTTTGGCATTTGCTTCAATCCATTGGTAAAAACATTCTGAGTTAGTGAAACGTGCCATTTCCCTATTGACTGAAACACCTCTTGGTTTAGAACTGTCAGATATTTTAAGGGATTAACAGTAGAAGTAATCAAAATCCATCTCACAGGATCACAGAATCAACCAGGTTGGAAAAGACCTCAGAGATGATCAAGTCCAACCTATTGCCTAATACCTGACTCCTGACAACTAAACCATGGCTCCAAGTGCCACATCCAACCCTCTTTTGAACACCAAGTCATCTAGGCCAAGCCCCTTGCAGTAAGCAGGGACAGCCCCAACTTGATCACATTGCTCAGAGCCCCAGCAAGCCTGACATTGAATGGCTCCAGGGATGGGACCTCCCCTACCTCCCTAGGCAACTTGTTCCATCACTCCCATAGTCAGCTACTTCTTCCTAATGACCAAGCTAAACCTACCCTTCTCTAGTTTAAAACCATTGCCCCTTGTCCTGTTGCTGCTTGCCTTTGTAAATAGTCCCTCCACAGCTTTCTTGTAGTCCCCCTCAGGTACTAGAAGGCAGCTATAAGGTCTCCCTGGAGCCTTCTCTCCTTCAGGCTGAATAACCCCAACTCTTTCAGCCCATCTTCATAGAGGTGCTCCAGCCCTCTGACCATAATGGCTTTGATTTACTTATTATCTAAATCCAAGGGAGCTTCTGAAATGTCAGGAGCAAGAAAACAACCCCTGCAGAGACTTTAAAAATCACATCTGAGCTAAGCACTGTTGAAGATTTCCCCATGGCTTCCAGCTTGGCCAAAGTTTGAAGGCTACTTATAAGGCCATCAGGTGACAGAGTCATCCATTCTTACACTGTTGTCAGCATATTCCCTTTTAGGAATATTTCAGTAAGATAAAAGGCAATAAGGAGGATAGGCAATAAGGAGGATAAAGACTATGAGTAATCTCCTGTGGAAGGAATGTGTCTCCCTCTCTCTCATTCTAGGAAACTAAGTGACCTTTTGTGTCAAGGGGATCGGTTGTAAAAGACTGAGGTGGTCAACTTTTAGATAAAGAAAGGTAAAGAGTAATGCTTTGTGAACCTTTCCTTTTAGCTTAAAAGCTCCCATGGAGCACTATTAGTCAGGCTTGTTCAGACTCTTCCATTCTTCTCTAGCAGAAGGGTGCATTTTCAACCAGAGAACTCAGGGGGGGGAAAAGTGACTTTTAAGAAGGCTCCAAATTGTAAGACCCTATCATTGATGCCTGGGACTGAACCAAAGCATCACTGCAGCCCAGGAAAGAGCTGGACTGCAGCCTCTGGCTGGCTTCCCAACTTCTTATGCTGTGTTGTGGGTGGAGAAGGGAACTTACCTTTCCTGAAAATCAGCTTCTTGTTGGATGTCAGTGCACAAACGGTGTTGTTGGGATCGCTGTTTTCCTTCTCTGTGTCACTTCTCATCGCTGAGAAAGATGACTTCTTGCATATGTCTTGGATATCATTTTCACTGACATTTAAACTCAGGAAGAGACTGATTTTCTTCACAATCTTAGGGAGATCCTGAGGCACAAGAAAAGTAAAGCATTTACATCTCTTTGCTGATTATCAGACTTGCAGTTGATATGAAAATGATCCTTTTTATTCCATATCAAGTTTATCACACATTTATTTGATGCAGGAAGGACATGGACCCGATGAGCGGGTTCAGATGAGGGCCATGAAGGTGGTGAGGGGACTGGAGCACTTCTGCTATGAAGACAGGCTGAGGGAGCAGGGGTTGTTCAGCCTGGAGAAGAGAAGGCTTCAGGGACAGCTAATAGCAGCCTTCCAATACTTGAAGGGGGCTTACAAGAAGGCTGACGAGGGACTGTTTGCAAAGGCCTGGAGAGATAGGACAAGGGGCAATGGTTTGAAATGAAAGAAGAGGAGATGTAGATTGAATGTTAGGAACAAGTTCTGCACCATGAGGGTGGTAGAACAGTGCAACAGGTTGCTCAGGGAGGTAGTTGAGGTCCCATCCCTGGAGATACTGAAGGTCAGGCTGGACAAGGCTGTGAGCAAGCTGATCTAGTGGAGGATGTCCCTGCTGATGACAGGGGGCTTGGACCAGATGACCTTTGAAGGTCTCTTCCAATCCAAAACATTCTATGATTCTATGTCATTAGATTGTGAAGATGACAGGTGGAAGGCGTCCCTGCCCATGGCAGAGGGGTTGGAACTAGATAACCTTCAAGGTCCCTTCCAACCTAACCATTCTTTGAATCCATGTTGGTATTTGAGTTTTCTGTGTAGTCATTTCCTTTCATGGAAGCTTTTTTCCTAACCCCATAGCCTCTAATTTTCTTCTGTATTGGGAGCACAAGTCCCACTGACCACGAGTGGTTTTGATGTCTTATGTCACATTTTGAGAAGTTTCACCTGAGATGCCAGGCATGGCAGGTTAATGTGTGTCCCTTAGCAGATGTCCTTGGTTAGTCTTTCCATTGGACCAAGAATGAAGAACATAAAATTCTTTCTGTAGCCTGAGGAAAATAACATCATACATGTCCCACTCCTGTATCTATGAAATGCAACTCTCACAGGGTTTGATATTTATGCAACTTGTGCTACTCTGCCACGGTGAATCTGCATCTGGAATATTGTGTCCAGTTCTGGGCCCCTCAGTTCAAGAAGGTCCTCAAGGAACTGCTTGAGAGAGTCCAGCACAGAGCCACAAAGATGCTGAAGGCAGTGGAACATCTCCCTGCTGAGGAAGGCTGAGGGAGCTGGGGCTCTTTAGCTTGGAGCAGGGCAGCCTGTGGGAGACCTCATTCATGTCTATAAAGATGTGCAGGGCAGTGTGGAGAGGATAGAGCCAGGCTCTGCTCAGGGATGTCCAATGACAGAACAGGGGCAATGGGTGCAAGCTGGAGCAGAGGAGCCTCCACGTGGACATAAGGAGAAACATTTTCATTGTGAGGGTTACAGAGCTCTGGAATAGGCTGCCCAGAGAGTCTCCTTCTCTGGGGACATTCCAAACCCACCTGGATGTGTTTCTGTGTGACCTGCCCTAGGTCATCCTGCTTTGGCAAGAGGTTTGGACTGGATACTCTTTCAGGGTCCCTCCCAGCCCCTAACATTCTGTGTGATTCTGTGTGTGCAGCCAGAATTTGCTCACTAATATAAAGTGATATGCAAATACAAAATATGCCCAAAGATATGCATGAATGTTTTCCTTCTTTCTCTCCTTTTGTTCATTATAATTTACCCTTTGATATTTTAATCATGCTAATTTCCAAGTAACACTTTCTGAAAGAAAGAAAGAAGAGCAGAGAACATGTTTACCTTCTTCATGTCTTCATAGAATAAAAACAGGATGTTCTTGTCATTTGCATGTTCTTCCCAACTGAGGAAATGATCAAACCAGGATCCACAGACAACTGGAAAGAAAACCCATGTGGAAGGGTTTCACATAAGCTCTAGTCATAAATAACTCTGACTGTATCTCACCCATGCAGGAGAGTGATCCCTCAGTAGTGTGTACCCTGCGTTCCTCTAAAATGCATTCAAATGTTTATTTGGGCTGACTCAACCTTACAGTCTAAAGAGGTCACTGCTCTTACTGGACTGATAGAGATAATGTTCTAAGATATGGTTCTCTAGAGGAAACAGGCTCCAAAACCCAATGAAAGGCCCCTAATGAAGGAAAATGTCCCCCCCCTAACAAGATCTGAGTGTCTCAGCAGATGTCTGCATGTCTGTGCTGACAGAGATATGATCACTCCACTAGGAAATCAAATAAGGTATCTGTTAAGTGGATCCCACTGTTGTTAGCTCTGTTTTTGTCCCACCAAAGGGGAATATGTATTATTTGTTTAAAGCCAAAGAAGAGTTATGTAAAGAAGTTATTATGCAAATACATCTTTCAGCCACCAACACAGACAACTTAAGGGTTTATAGTTGACTCACAGCACTTGTTTTCCCTGGCTGCTCTTTTTGGTGAACGATGGGAGGAGATCTAAATCTCAGCTTCCCTTTAAAAACCAAAATTCTGACTCTTCTGGTTGAAAGACAATTTGGACTGCATGGAAAGCTGAGTTGAAAGCCTCCTGTAGCTGTTGAGGGCAGGCCTGGAGAGAGCACACAGCCATCCAGAAGTATGACTTTGCTTTACCACTGCTACCAGAAAAGTGTAATGCTGTAATGAGGTTGCAAACCCTGAAATATAATGAAGTGCTTTGCTGAATGCTCCAGTCTGTAACCATCTCCTGTGCACAAAGCACTATCCAAGGCAGGTGGGTTCCACAGTTTTCAATTAGGCTCTGCTTTCCTGGTCAGCCAGACTGGGGATGTGACCAGCAATAGCACACAGTAACTCTACTGGCTTCAGGTGTACAGCATACAGCCTTGGAAACAATATGGACAGCATCACACTTGTCTCTGTGTCCCCTCACCCATGCTCTGAACTGAGATTAACTCTGCAAGAGTACTGCAGGATGAGGATCAAGCATCACAATCTTCACGTGTTTCTATTAGGAGCAAACCCAAGAAACTCTCAATGGGTCACCTCTTACATAAATTTCTACTGTACACACGTTTTTATGCCATGCATAAGCACACAGAAAATAGAATCATAGAATGGGTTTGGTTGGAAGGCCCCTCTAAAGGTCATCTATTCCAGCCCCAAATAGAAGGTGGCTACTGATTTACAGATAAATTGGAGATACTTTTAAGATTTAATAGAATCATAGAATTGTTAGGGTTGGAGTTGCTTACAGCCACATCCAGCCTGGCCTTAAAAACCTCCAGGGATGAGGCTTCTACCACCTCCTTGGGCAACCTGTTCCAGTGTCTCACCACCCTCATGGGGAAGAACTTCTTCCTAACATCCAATCTGAATCTACCCATTTCTACTTTTGTTCCATTCCCCCTAGTCCTATCATTACCTGACACCCTAGAAGTCCCTCCCCAGCTTCCTTGTAGGTCCCCTTCAGATACAATAAGGTCTTCTCAGAGCCTTCTCTTCTCTGGACTGAACAGCCCCAAATCCTCTTTTCTTTTTTTTTCGCTCTTGTACATTCAGAGTTGATACTAAACAAGCCAAGAACCTGCAGATCAGTGCCTTAGGGCTGCTGTGAGCAAGGAACATAAGACCTGGGACAAAGCTCACACAAGCCGGTAGACAAATTGACTTCTGGAGTGTTGATCTAAGCCCATGCTGACTGCAAGGGCACTGTGCTTCCAAGCTTGTCAAGGTGATAGGTTGTTGTGGCTGTTATCATCACTGGGGTTGTATAGTAGGAACATGTCCTGAAAGGAGTAATAAAGTACTAAAAGTGGGAGTGGATAACTGAAACACAATCCTGTCATCATCTTCCACTGCTACCCATAAACATCTCACTCTTGTCCTTGGTCTTTGGACCACACTACTACGACAGATATTCAAGGCCAGGCTGGACAAGCCTCTGATAAGGTGATAGGGAGGATATCCCTACTGACTGCAGGGGGGTTGGACTAGATGACCTTTGGAGGTCCCTTTGAACCCAAATCATCCTATGATTCTATGTCAAAGAGCAGCAAAAACCTGCAAAGAGCAGCTGTGCTGAAGTAGTGCAGCCGTGGATAGAAACTCCTCCTTGCAGGGCTAAAGCCAGCATCCTGTTATTTGCTCTTGTTTACTTCAGCATTAGAAGTTATCCTGAAGGAAAACCCCGACCAAAGCCATAACAGCAAGGATTTCAATTAGGAGTTTTTCCTAACTCTGTGCATCAGAAGGTAGTGTAAACTGCAAGGAGAAAACACAACCTTTATCTTACCATCTCCTTTTAAGAACAAGTCAAAGAAAGCAGTCCAGCTGTCAATAGTGGGAAGGTTTGGGTTATCCCTGTAGTAGTGATACATGGAAACTGCAGTATCTTTTGGATTTCTGCTGATGTAGATCATCTGTAAATCAAGATGGTGGAGTTCTTAGTGCTAGCATCCTTCCTTTCCTTTAGAGGAGCTCTGTGCGTAACTGTAGTGTTTTCACAGGCAATTTTGCAGGGTCAAAACTCTTTCCTTTAGGAACCCCTCTGTTGGTGGCCATGCCACTAAGATTCAAATGGATTTGTCCCTGACTAGGCAGGAGTCAGTAGTGGTTAGTAAACAATTCCACGTGGACAGAGGTGTGTCTGCTGCAGCTGGGTGATGTTTATGTTTTATGAAGGAGGCGGTGTTCATTTTAACTCATGACTCAGTTCACTGGCTCATAAACCTAAGATATGAAGCTATTGGCTAATTAACATTTA
Organism: Melanerpes formicivorus; assembly: GCF_026170545.1. Classification (NCBI taxonomy): domain Eukaryota; kingdom Metazoa; phylum Chordata; class Aves; order Piciformes; family Picidae; genus Melanerpes; species Melanerpes formicivorus. Next base: position 9,490,079 of record NW_027142360.1, on the reverse strand, counting down.
CAAGACAGATGCAAAATGGAAGTTTTCACCTTCTCTTCAAATTAACCTTGCCCCCAACAATGTTCTATAATGTCTGGATCTGAGTAATGCTAAAAATTTGAACTTCTAAGCTAGAATTTGAGGCCCAGAACTGATTTATTTTAATGAGCTCAGACCTTAGCATGGGTTCTGATTCTGCTTCCCACATTTCAGTTCTTATCCCTTTCTCCTTTATAAGGTCTTCAGAAATGTTCAGTAGGAGGGGCGGAGTATCTTCACATCCAGAACAGTCTGTAAGTACCCAAGACAACTACTTTCTAAGTGGCTCCAGCCTGCAGGAAATGGGAACATGTAATCATCCCCTATCCCTAAGGTATTCCTGATGTTATTGTTTGTGTATACAGACCACCTGTGGGAGCGCTAGGGCAGGAGCAGACCCTAGTCCCTAGCCCAAGCCCCAGCTCACACAGACTGCTGGTCAGCTGTGTCTCCAAAATTCACAGCAAACTATTTCTGGAACCTCTGAATCATTCGAAAACTGTTAAGGAATGGCAAGAGAAAATCGCTTCCCTATAGGCATTCAGTGCATCTTAACTGCTTTTGTACCTTTTATTTTATGCCTTACCTTGCATTTTTTATTCTTAAAATTTGTGGGTAGCATGTTGTAGTCTAAGTGTGTTGGGATGAGCCTCTTTGATGAGAGTTGATTCAGTTCCTCCAGTCTGGATATGTCTCCAAATTCAATGGGGGATGTTAGTGTAGCCTGAGCACTGAAAAGGCTTGTTAAAACTCTTGCAAGCCAGTGAGTGCCTGAAGAAAAGTAAGGGGGGGGGGGGAGGAAAAAAAAGAGAATGAGAGAAAGAAAAACAAAAAAGAAGGAAAAATAAAAGGAAAAAATGAGGGGGGGGAGGGAAAGGAAGATTTGTTAATGGGAAAAATACATGGGGCATGTATTTTGCAGAGTGAAACAGCTTGCTATGTACAAGTGCTAACTCTAATCCTCCAGCTTCAAGAAACTTTACATAAGTGAGTAATCCCATTGGTTCCAAAGAGATGAATACTGGGAAAATGAGGACTGTAAATGAAGTACAAAGTAACTCTTTGAGAGGCACTAATGTTGGTACCAAAACGTTCTCATGAGACAAACTGCCTATCGGCTGAGAAGCTGTGCTGTTGTAATCAACAACTGATGAATTTATCTCTTTTTCCTTACAGTACCTTGAGTCTTTATATTTGGGGAAGCGTTAAACTGAGCTTCTCTGGGGGGTGTTTCTGTGTGCAAGCGAGGCAGGGCAAGAGTAAAGACCAAATAAATACAGCTACTGCCAAGAGCCATAAAAGCAACTTAATACAGCTCCTGACTTGCACATAATTGAATGCGAAAAGCCCTCAGAAAAACCCTTCAAATACAGATTTTGCTACAAGTGAGAAATATTTATTTGCTTCACCATATGAAAACACTTGAGCTTATTTTCCATTAAGGAAGCAAAGTTTAGACAAATTACCTTTGTTTTTTAAATTATTTGAGCACTTACTGGCAGAAGAGTTTATTCAGATACTAAACCACCCTCCCTTGTTGCTTGCACGCAGACATTTCTCGAGTAGCTTCAGCAGACATTTCTCAAGTAGCTTCAGCAGACATTTCTCAAGTAGCTTAAGCAGAGAACACGAAGCAAACAAATTGAGACTTCTTGGAATTAATCTTTCCAAGTAAAGCTTACCAGATTTGGGATAGGAAACCAAAAGGACATCATCTTCTCGAGCATCAAAAGCATCCAGAGAGTTTAGAAGTTCTAGAGAAGACCTGGTGGTAAAGGGAATCCCCTTAAACATGTGAATGAGTTCTTCCTCGCTGGAGATGGACATGTTTGCTTAAGTCTTGGATATTTGCAAATCAGGTAACAGGGAAGTGACAAGAGGATTGAAGAGTCACTTCTGAGTCAGATGACCTGAAGTGACAATCCAAGACTAAGCAATGCAAGCCTGCAGGCTTATATAGTTTGTTGCCTGCTGTTGAGTCCTGCCAGAGATTGATTTTTCCAGGGAGTTGATAAAGACAAGTGCTGTATTAGAAATAACTTGATAAATAACTGAAATGCTGAGTCAAGAAAAAGGCATGCCATTGGTCATTTATTAGCTCTGCAGATAAAGGCAGGAGGTGATATTCAAAATGTCTTAATGGTGGAAAGCTATGAGAATGAAGATTATGTGTTGCCTTAAACTACATCTGAGATGATTGTTCTGGTGAGATAGGCTTTGTAGGAAGCTGGCTGAGCTTCCGAGGAAAAAGCTACAGCTGAAAATCCTTTTGGTGACTGCAAAAACAAATGTTGTGTGTGATCCAAATAACCTATTGATGGCTTTATTTTACCAAATATACAGCAGCCTGGGTTTCTTTAAAGCTCAAAGCAGTTCCAAGTAGTTTAATTCTGTGATGTTAAAGAACTCCTTTATTTTAGAAATTCATCCTGAGGCTTTTCCAAAGCAGAGGCACTTTAAAACATTATCACTTTCTAAACTGTCACATGTCTCTGTAAGAAGAGTACAGCCAACAGAAATCACACATTTAAAAGGGATATTTAACATTGGCTTGACTTCTGAATGTTTCATGACTGAAAGCGGTGGAAAATGTTTGCACCATGGAATCATCAGAGAATCACAGAGTGGTTTGGATTGGAAGGGAACTTTACAGGTCATCTAGTCCAACCTCCCTCCATCCTCCACTAGAACGGGTTGCTCAGAGCCACATCCAGGCAACCAGCACCGGAACAAGAGGGCACAGTCTCAAGCTGCACCAGGGGAAGTTTAGGCTCGAGGTGAGGAGAAAGTTCTTCACTGAGAGAGTTGTTAGCCATTGGAATGTGCTGCCCAGGGAGGTGGTGGAGTCACCATCCCTGGAGGTGTTCAAGAGGGGACTGGACGTGGCACTTGGTGTCATGGTCTAGTCATGAGGTCTGTGGTGACAGGTTGGACTTGATGATCTTTGAGGACTCTTCCAACCTTGGTGATTCTGTGATTCAGTGATTCTGTGATCCAACCTGACCTTAGATATTTCCAGGGATGGTGCACCCATCTACCACTTCCCCGGGCAACCTGTTCTAATGTTTCACCACCCTCATCATGAAAAGTTTCTTCCTTACATCCAGTCTAAACCTTGCTCCCCTTTAGTTTAAAGCCATTACCCCTTTAGTGTTGCATCAAGCCCATCCTTTAAGTGGACCCTCTTTAAGTGCTGAAAACTGCAATAAGACATCTCAGAACCTTTTCTTCTCCAGGTTGAACAACCCCAACACTTTTGGCCTTTCTTCATAGAAGAGGTGTCCCAGCTCTCTGATTATTTTTGTGTCCCTCTTCCAAAGCCACTCCAGAGAGCTCTTTCTTTGTTTCCACAGAATATGCAGATTCATCATAACAAAAGTCACTTTTGCAGGGAAGAGGCAGTTCTCAAACAATTACCTGCTTTTAAGTTATTTATTTTTTAATACAGATATTAATTATCATTTTTTCCAACTGAAAGCTGCACTTTAAACAAAAGTGACCATAAGAAATGTGAAAGCATTAAAGTAAATAGCTCTGGTCCAAATCAAAACATTGTTGAATGCTTAAAATGTTGAATTGCCCTTTTGATGGCCACAAATCCATTTGCCCATTTTATCATTCTTTTCCTCAAACTCCTCTTAAAAACCTAACTCAGCTGATTTCACAGAGAGAGTTGTTAGCCATTGGAAGGGGCTGGCCAGGGAGGTAGTTGAGTCACCATCCCTGGAGGTGTTCAAGAGGGGATTGGATGTGGCACTTGGTGCCATGGTTTAGTTAGTCATGAGGTGTTGGGTGAGAGGTTGGACTTGATGATCTTTGAGGTCTTTTCCAACCTTATTGATTCTATGATTCTATGAGGTCCTTTGCCAGCTTCAACTCAGCTCCTGACCTGGCATGCAAATTTTGTTTTACAGTAAAGCAGTCCTTCAGAAATTTCTCAAGTGTACCACTGTTACAGTTCTTTTATTATTTAAGATAACTTAGGCTTGCTCATGAGAGCTGACTGCCAAGTGTACCTCCGATGACCCATGGTAAGAAGTTAATGATTAGAGATGCCCTTCAGGAAACACTTGAGCAATCAAGATTATTCACAAGGAGTAAGGAATTACCAGCTTCTGGACTTGCTTCTTTCTAATTCAATCTTCATAATGAGTATGACTTTGTTTCTCCTTGTTCTTTTCTTTGCAGTATTGCCAACCTACCAGTCAAGGAGAAGGCAGCAAGCCTGCTTCTCCTCACCTGTGTTGCCTATTGTGTTGCCCTTCAGCAGCTGCTGCTTGCAAAATGTGCCTTGTGCCGTGTGTGAACTCCACATTCCAGTTACACAGGGCTAGGTGGGGATGAAAATCAGGGGAAAAAATTCCCAGAGGAGATGTTCCCTATAACTAGGGAGGAGGCAGAGAACACAGTCAAGTCAACCAGTGAAGGCAAAAGAAACATATGGAGTTCAGGTAGGAGCTGGGGAAATTTTCAGTGGTGTCTGAAGACCTAAACCATCACATCATATATTTTCGGGTCTAAATTCTTACAAATCTGCCCTCTGACAACAAATACCTCTTTGGTTACTCCAGGTATTATACCAACTATGTTTGGAGGCATACTGATTCCTTTTTCTATGTGATTCTGAATGTTCTGAACGTACTTTCAAGTCAGTTGCTTATCTTGACAAAGAAGCAAGATGTTCTGGAACCACACAGTGGCAATCAGAATTTCAGTCTGTGGCTTTGGAAGAGTGCAGAAGTCTGTGGGCTGTTTTTCAAAATGGGTCAACTTAATGTAAGGGCAGAATGGACAAGAGGACACAGTCTCAGGCTGCACCAGGGGAGGTTTAGGTTGGATGTTAGGAAGAAGTTCTATACAGAGAGAGTGATTGCCCATTGGAATGGGCTGCCTGGGGAGGTGGTGGAGTCACCATCACTGGAGGTGTTCAGGAGGAGACTTGATGGGGTGCTTGGTGCCATGGGTTAGTTGTTTAGGTGGGTTGGATTGGTTGATGGGTTGGACACAATGATCTTGAAGGTCTCTTCCAACCTGGTGTATTATTATTATTGTTGTTGTTGTTGTTAATAACAATAATAATATTACTATTAATTCTATTCTCTTCTATTCTGTCTCTATTAGTCTGAATAGACAGATTTCTAAGTTTTGTTTTGTCATCATCACTCCAGACATTTGCATTTAGTGCAGGCCAATAAAACTCTGCCACCTTGACCTAGCAACAATAAAAAAGCTTATTGCAAAATGTTTTGCATGTTTACTATGCCTTTTCCCTTTCATTTCTTCCTCCATTCCTCCTGTTTCTTGAGTCAGCACCTTTGCCTAATCTAATCGCTTGGGCCTTAATTAATCATTCATAGATGAAATGAATAAACCTTTATTAGAATAAACCAAACCAGGTTGGAAGAGACCTTCATGATCATCGTGTCCAACCCATCAACCAATCCAACCCACAAATGGCCGAGGTGTAAAACAGGAGTCACACAGTAACAAAGAAAATTCCAATCCCCTGGAGTAATCTCAATTCCTTTTTGTACTAGCTTCTCTTTTCAGTGTTCATAATATTAATTCAGGGGAAGCAAACTCAAAATGGTCCTCCCTAAATGCTGCCTGCACTTGGAAAACAGGGCCCACTCCTGCAAGGAGACAGTATCCTTAATTGCAATAACTTAAGGAAAAAAAGGGAATATCCAGTATCTTGCAAGTAGAAACCTCTTCTTAATGAGTTATTAGAAAAAAAACCACCCCACACTAAAAATGACTTCTTTATAAACATAAAAAATTGCATTATTACATAAAAATGACATTATATGAAGAGAGGATGGGTTTAAAGAGCCAAATCCTCCATTCAGCTGTCCATTTTTTTCCTTTATCAGTGGAACATCTCCCTGCTGAGGAAAGGCTGAGGGAGCTGGGTCTCTTTAGCTTGCAGCAGAGGAGCCTGAGGGGTGACCTCATTCATGTTTATAAAGATGTGAAGGGCAGTGTGGGGAGGATGGAACCAGGCTCTGCTCAGGGATGTCCAATGATAGAACAAGGGGGAATGGGTGCAGGCTGGAGCAGGAGGTTCCACCGGAAGGGACCTTGAAGATCATCCAGTTCCAACCCCCCTGCCATGGCCAGGGACACTTTCCACTGGACCAGGTTGCTGGAAGCCTCATCCAATCTGGCCTTGAACATCTCCAGGAAGGGGGCAGCCACAATTCTGATCTCAAAATTCTCTGATTTCATAGGCACTGCTATCTGTGGCAGCTGCACTCACATTTGGGAATTATTAAGCTCCTATGAAGGAGATCACCCATATGTGCAGAGTCATGCTGCATTTATGTCATGTCAGATTGTAAAGCTCTTTGACCTTCTCTTATCCCTTTCACAACAAATCACTGCCTAAGGATATGCTGTGCAAGACCTACAGCTGATACAGCTAATCATCACAGTGCAAAGCTGTGCCCTTTACAGACACGGCAGGAAAATGCCACAGCTGTGAGGTTGCCACTACTGACCCAGCCTTTGCTCTGCAATGGCATCTGATGGCACCTTCACGGCGTGAACATACACCTAACGAAGACGTGGTCAGCAGGGAGCAAAAAGAGAAAAGTTAATGAGGATGTGCCCCTTCAGTGGAGTAAAAAGGCTGATGCTGTGCACATGCAGGAGGGCTCAGTCAGGTGAGCACTCTGTCTGGTAAAGGCCTGTCTAACAAGGTGGGATGACCTGGAGATGTTCCCAGGTGTTCAGGGTGATAGGAGGGCCTGTGACAGGTATGACTGCCCCCCATCCACCACAAGTGCAGGGTCCTGACAGACTCTGAGCAAGGGGCCAAGGCTGGCTAGAAGCTGAACGTGTCCAGAGAAGGGGCAACAAAGCTGGGGAGGGGTTTGGAGCACAAGCCTTATGAGGAGAGGCTAAGGGAGCTGGGGTTGCTTAGCCCGGAGAAGAGGAAGCTCAGAGGAGACCTTACTGCTGTCAACAAGTACCTGAAGAGAGGTTGTAGCCAGGTGGGAGTTGGTCTCTTCTCCCAGACAACCAGCACCGGTACATACAGGCTGCACCAGGGGAGGTTTGGGCTGGATGTTAGGAGGAAGTTCTTCATAAAGGGAGTGATTGGCCATTGGGGTGGGCTGCCCAGGGAGGTGGTGGAGTCACCATCACTGGACGTGTGTAAGAAGAGACTGGATGGGGTGCTTGGTGCCATGGTTTAGTTGATTACATAGTGTTGGATGATAGGTTGGACTGGATGATCTCGGAGGTCTTTTCCAACCTGGTTAATTCTATTCTATTCTAAATATCAGCTCCACACATTCAGACATTAGCTGGCTCCTCCTTTTGCTGCTTGGAGAACTCCACCCTCCAACTAATTAAGAAATTAACCACAGCCTAATTAAGAAATTGACCACAGCTGCCATCAGAAAGGATGTGAATGAAGTTCTGCCAGGGAGAGAGTTGGGAGCTTTCTCCACACAGCAGCAGCTTGGCAGTGAGATCATCTCTTCTTAGCAGAGGAATTCCTCACCCCTCCTTGGTGAGTGTATCTGGGTACCCATGGGAAGGTTTTCCTGTCCTGAGTGAGTGTGTACACGTTTTGGTTCATCTTTCCAACTAGTTTGGTGAGCTGTGCAGCAGCTGACATCCCAATCTGTAATCTTATTCTGTTGGAAGGAGAGCAGATTAATTGCACGAAATCCACAGTTCTCAGTTGGCTGTGGCTGGCTATTTTGTCAGTGCCTCCATGACAAGAGACTTGGAAGTTTGGTTTATTTTCTGCTTATCTATCTTGTCATATCTAATGTGGACACTTATTGGGACAGGTTTAAATGACAGGAACTAATGAGTCACTTTGTTATTGCCAGGGCACCACGTTTTTCAAGTGTGGCAGTGACTTCACTAGTGACTTGAAATCATTGGACCTTATCTTGATTTGTTACTGTAACTACTTAGAGGTTGCTGGGTATTTGGAATCTCATGTGCATTAGTAGGTTATAGCATTCCATAGGGGGACAGATAAATTCCAGAGATATATGTCCTTTAGAGATCTACAGCCTGTAGAGCATCTACAGCCTGTAGAGCATCAGTCCAGACAGAAATACCACAGTGAGCAAGGCTGATGGCAAATGCTGTCCTGTCAGGTCACGTGCTGCCAGTAAAGACAAGAGCTGAGGAAACCAGCAGTTCAGCTAACTACAGCCACCCCTGGGAAGGCTTATGTGTCACAACCAGTGGAGCTGTACCATGGGGAAGAGGAGCACAGTGAGAAAGTGCCCAGCATGCAGGCTCTTGCACTGTGTACTGGGTCTCTGGTGGATCTAATCCAAATGAACAGCATGATCCTGATATAAGAGACAAGGAAGTTTGCTTTTGAGGGATCTGTCTGCTTGTGTCCAGCTCTGGGGCCCTCATCCCAAGAGTGAAATGGACTTGCTGGAGTGGGTCCACAGGAGGGCCACAAAGATGATGAGAGGGCTAGAGAACCTCTCCTGTGAAGACAGGCTGAGAGAAGAGAAAGCTTTGGGGAGACCTTATAGAGGCATTTCAGTATCTGAAGGAGCCCTACAGGAAGGCTGTTGGAGGGACTGTTTAGAAGGGCTTGGGGTGATAGGATGAGGGGCAATGGTTTGAATGTGGAGCAGGGTAGATTTAGGCTGCACATCAGGAAGAAGTTCTTTACAGTGAGAGTGGTGAAATACTGGAACAGGATGCCCAGGGATGTGGCTGGAGCCCTGTACCTGGAGACATTCAAGATCAGACGCTGTGGCCCTGGGTATGCTGATTTATTTGAAGGTGGTAAAGAGGTAAGCACAGCACCATAAGAAAAGTTAACTCCTTCCCAGCCAGAGCCAATACAGCCCAATTGTCCTCAGGACAGTTAGTCACCCCCTAGACAGACAAATGAATTCCAAAGCCTGAGCAGAAGTTACTTGGCTGTTATTTATAACAGGTTTCTGTCATTTGTGACAGGAACAGGAATTGAAACACAAGATAGACTGAGACTAAGGGAAACACACATTTAGTGCTGATTCTTTGCTTTTGTGTCATGCAGTGGCTGCGAGGTATTTTGCAATATTTGTATATTTCTTCTCTGCTCTTACCAGTTGGGGTTTTTGGGTTGGCTGGTTGGGTGGGTTTGTTTTGGTTGATGGGCTGTTTTTTTTCCCCCACACGATAAATGAACTATTTAAGCATAGATGCTTTTTGTAGGGGGAAAAAAAAGTAACCTGTTTTTGTGTAGGTAGAGAATTTCCACTGCACACTCATCCTCTCTGAGAGTCAGGATGTCGTTCAGAACAAGAGAAGAACACTGCCTGCCATGCAGTGTTTTAGTCTTAACATTGGCTCCCCCACCTTTTTGTGGTTCTAAAGGAAGCTTTCAAAACAAACATTTTACAGCTGCCCAGAGCTTTTGCTGACACAAACCACAACTCATAACTCTTTCCTCCCGTCATGAGAGACATTGTTTTGTTTTACAGACTTCAGTGTACAAATAGCTCCATAGATGCTGTATTCTAAGCGTGAGGCTAACGCATCATCCAGTTTCATCCAGTTGTATCTGCTCAGATCTCTGCAGCCCAAGTGTGCTTTCTGTTTAGTCTTGATCGAAATCTTCCTCTAAAACAGAGAAGATGCTTCTGCCATTCTTGTCCTGGTGGATAATTACTGTCTTTTACCTCTCTCTTACTGCTAATTCAGAAAAAGACTTTTTTCCCAGTGTGAGTAACCAAAGAGGTCACAAAGATGCTGAAGGCAGCAGGAACAGGGAGGTCATTCTGCCCCTGTACACTGCACTGGTTAGGCCACACCTCGAGTACTGTGGCCAGTTCTGGGCCCCTCAGTTTAGGGAGGATGTTGACTTGCTGGAGCATGTCCAGAGAAGGGCAACAAAGTTGGTGAGGGGCTTGGAACACAAGCCCTATGAGGAGAGGCTGAGGGAGCTGGGGTTGCTTAGCCTGGAGAAGAGGAGACTCAGGGGTGACCTTATTGCTCTCTACAACTACCTGAAGGGAGGTTGTAGACAGGCAGAGGTTGGTCTCTTCTCCCAGGCAACCAGCACCAGAACAAGAGGACACAGTCTCAGGCTGCACTAGAGGAGGTTTAGGCTGGAGGTTAGGGGGAAGTTTTACACAGAGAGAGTGATTGCCCATTGGAATGGGCTGCCTGAGGAGGTGGTGGAGTCACCATCACTGGAGGTGTTCAGGAGACTTGATAGGGTGCTTGGTTGCATGGTTTAGTTGATTAGGTGGTGTTGGATGATAGGTTGGACATGATGATCTTGAAGGTCTCTTCCAACCTGGTCTGGTCTATTCTATTCTATTCTATAAGATGCAGTAAGGTTTGTAACTGAAGTCTAATGAGGGGTAATCTGTGAGTACTTTTTTAATCCTGCTTGTTGACCCTCTGCATTCCACAATGCATCAGGGCTAGCCAGCTTCAGCACACAGCAGCACCTTTATTAACTGACTGACTGCATCACTTCTTCAGGTGCCCTTTAACCAGCAAACCTTTGGAAAACACTCTCATGCTGTCATCTTAGTAATAACCTCATGAGTTCTCTTATTTTTCTCTGAAGAAAAGCAAATGCTTCTGAAGACTGACAGGTTAAATACAAGATTGAGCAAATTAATGCTAGCATTACAGATCTAGAATTCCAGCTGCTTCTTTGCAAAATTGCCCTCAATCTTCTGCATTTTCAGGTCATTATTTTTAACACATGTACCATCCTGTTACTACTATACTACAACAACAACAACAACAGAGAAAGAGAAAATAGCTGCCTGAGAGCTAAAAAGAAAAGTAAATGGAGGAGAAAGTAGGTGCAGTTTATTTCTGCACTTTGGATTGCAGGTGAATTCCTGAAATTGCCTTTAAAATGAAGCAAAATTCAGATAGCAAATATAAATATCCAAATACAGATTTGTATTTCTTCAAGGTTTCAGGTATAGCCAGCATTCTGCCCCACATCCCTATCATGGAATGTTAGGGGTCCTCTAGAGATCATCCAGTCCAACCCCCTCTGCCAAAGCAGGTTCACCTAGGGCAGCTCACAGAGGAGCACATCCAGGCAGGTTTTGAAAGTATCCAGAGGAGACTCCACAACCTCTCTGCTCCACTGCTCCATCAGCCTTGTCGTAAAGGATTGTCTCCTTGTGTTGAGATTGAACCTCCTGTGTTCCATCTTGTACCTATTGTTCCTTGTCCTATTGTTTGGCACCACTGGAAAGAGCCTGGCACCTTCATCTTGACACCCACCCCTCAGATGTTTACAGACATTACTAAGATCTCCTCTCAGCCTACTCTTCTCCAAACGAAACAGCCCCAGGGCTCTCAGTCTTTCTTCATAGTAGAGATGTTCAAGTCCCCCTGTCAGCCTCACAGCTCTGTGGTGGACTCTCTCCAGCAGATCCCTGTCTCTCCTGAACCGGGGAGCCCAAAACTGGGCACAGTATTCTGGGTGGGGGATGTTTCTTCCTTTCTCACGTGGGTGTAACTCTAGGCATGGTTCTGTGTTTTGTGTTCAGAAAATAGGAAACAACCCTGGGTTTAGTGGGAGCAGTGTGTTTATGTGTGGATGGCAGAATGTGGTGTGGTTGTTTTGTTGTTGCTAGGAATGACTGATGGGAAAAGAAATTTTCTGGAAGCTAGAAATAAAAATATTAAAGGTCACCAGCTGCAAGAATGTCATTTTGCAGCAGTTCTTGATTGCTGAATACAAAATAAATTAGTTATGTGCCTGATTTCTTTTAGATGTGTATCCAGCAGTCACACGCAGATATGAAAGATAGGGCTCTAGAAGGGAGGAAATGAATATATGAATATATGTGTATGTAATCTGGGCTTTCTTTTATTCTTAAAACCAGAGAGATCTTCAAAGGAATGTTTATTATTAGTATGAACATTTTGCACAGTTATTAAGCCTAGTTCTTTTCTTTAAGGAGGTTGTAGCCAAGAGGGGGCTGGTCTCTTCTCCCAGGCAACCAGCACCAGAACAAGAGGACACAGTCTCAAGTTGCACCAGGGGAGGTTTAGGCTTGAGGTGGGGAGAAAGTTCTTCACAGAGAGAGTTGTTGGCCACTGGAATGTTGTAGCAGTTTGGGCTGGGTGCCCTCTGCTGTGTTTACTTCCTGTGTCCAGAAGTCCAGCCCAGAGGGGTGCACACAGGAAATTAGGTGTTTCATACCATAATTCTCTGCACCACTATAAGATCCAGCACGGGGTCTGGCACTTCCTCTTTCTTCCCTTGCTGGCACCTGGTAACTGGGGGAGATATCTCCCAGCCTTGAGCCTGGCTAGGCCCAAGACCAGGGGGATGGGCAGTGTCAGATCTAGCTAGATGAGACTAGCCCAGCAGTGGGGGGGGGAAAGAAGGAACCTTGGGGGTCTTGGGTGCACCCTCAGGGGAATGTTTCTGGGTCTACTTTGGGATTTCTTTTGTCACCGTGCTTCTGGCTCTCTGTAAACATTCATCGCTTTCCATTTAAACTTTCCATCACTTTTGCAATCCATTTGTCTGAGTCTGAGTCGTTATTATTTTTGCCTGTGGTGGGGAGAGGGTCTGCCTCAACTCATCACAAATGTGCTGCCCAGGGAGGTGGTGGAGTCACCATCCCTGGAAGTGTTCAAGAGGGCATTGGACGTGGCACTTGTTGCCACGGTTTAGTAGTCATGAGGTCTGTGGTGACAGGTTGGACTTGATGATCTCTGAGGTCTCTTCAACCTTATTGATTCTATGATTCTATGATAATTTTTCCTGCTGACAATGAAAGATTTAGCATCAGAGGTCATCCTTCATCATCGGGCAGTGACTACATCACTCTCGTTTGATGAGGCGACATTAAAATCTTCAATAATTACTTCAAAAGCAATTTTTCAGTTACTTTTGTTGCTCTTTAGATGAAATGTGAAAGAGAAATGCAGCAGAGGGGAAAAAAAAGCCCCATGCAGCCAGTCAGTATGATTCACCTTAATGCAGAATTAATGCTTATTCATTTTTGAGGCATGTGTCTAGAGGTGTACTGTTTGTGCTGGGCGTTGTGCCACTGTTTGCTTTGAAATGAGTGGATAACATCCTGCTTGATTTGAATTAGTTTCTAAATAACCACTGAATTAAATTGATGGTATTTATTTATTCACTTAGGGAACAGAGGCCACTTCTCCCATTAAGGGACATTTCCACTGACCAACAACAAACAGTGTAATTCCTTCATTTATAAATGCATAAATTAATATGAGGTGAACATTAGGGCTTGAATGCAGTTCCTAATCTCTTTGTTTTGAGCTCTGGCATGTGAAGATCTTTGGTTTAGATAATGTCATAAACACCAAATAATATAAATACCAAATCTAATCAGCCTGAAATTCATCAACTTGTTTATCTTCTGAAGCTGAGTAAAGATAGGAAGTGGCTTGAAGTTGCACCAGGGGAGGTTTAGGTTGGCTGTTAGAAGAAAATTCCTCATTGAAAGAGTTATAAAACACTGGAATAGGATGCACAGAAAGGTGGTTGTGGATCCCCATCCCTGGAGGTGTTTAAAAGGTGTTGTGCTAAGGGACATGGTTTAGCACCAGCCTTGGTAGTTAGATAATGGTTGGACTCAATGATCTTAAAGGTCTTTTCCAACCAAAACATCTCTGTGTCTATAAACTAAGTTCTATGATTATAACCTAAGTCCTCTTTCTGGTGTGAAGGTGCCTTTTGAGTGAGCTGACAAGATTAATTATGACCACCTGCTGCTGGTAGCACTCTCATAGTAGTACATCAATAGACTTGAGTTTTGCATTTCAGTCTTAGGTGTGGAGCACTACAAGGAGCAGCAAACTGCCTTGTCCCAAGCAATCTCACATGTGACAGGGAGGGACCTGTGGAGCCTCTTCCCTCAGGCCTTGTCCTTTTTCATGGTAGGAGGAGGATGGGTCTGTGCAAAGAGGCCTGAGCTCTGCCATGAATGTGCTTCTGAATCTGGTTTGCCCTGGTGCAGTTACAGCCGTGAGAGGTCAGTGCTCTCAGATCTTGACAGGCATATCAGCAGGGAGCTTCATAGCTAACTGGGGGAAACTGACACTTCTTTCTTGTTCTACAGTAATTTCCCCTCAGCATGAACTTCTCCTCCCTCTTCCAGCATTTCTTCCAGCTCTTCCTCCAGCATTTCCTTGTCATTTTATGCTATAGAGATATGAGGACTAGGAGTAAAGATGGGTAAAAAAAATCCTGATTTTTGCTACACGATTGCACATGGAAAAAACCTTCTCAAAACTATCACAAAAAACCTTCCTGCACATATGCAGAATGCTGTATTGGTGCCTGAGATTTTGCACAGGCATACCTGGACAGCACTCTTCTTGAGCATCACTATGTTGGTGTGGCCCCCAAATGTGTAGAGCTTAAGGTGATTCTCCCCCTCTACTCTGCTCTTGTGAGACCCCACCTGGAGTACTGTGTCCAGTTCTGGTGCCCCCAGCATAAGAGGGACATGGAGCTGCTGGAGCTGGTCCAGAGGAGGGCAACAAAGATGGTCAGAGGGCTGGAGAACCTCCCCTATGGGGACAGGCTGAGAGAGTTGGAGCCATTCAGTCTGGAGAAGAGAAGGCACTCTGGAGACCTTAGAGCAGCTTCTGGCACCTGAAGGGGGCTACCAGAAAGCCAGGAAGGTACTTTTGATAAGGGCTTGTAGTGATGGGATGAGAAGGAATGGATTGAAGCTTGAGGAGGGCAGACTGAGACTGGAGATTAGGAAGAAATTCTTTCTAGTGAGGGTGGTGAGGCACTGGAACAGGTTGCCCATGATGGTTGTGTGGATGCCCCCCTACATGGAGGTGTTCAAGGCCAGGTTGGATGAGGCCTTGAGCATCCTAGTCCAGTGGAAGATGTCCATGTCCATGGCAGGGTGCTTGGAACTGGATGATCTTTAAGGTCCCTTCCAACCTAAACCATTCTATGAATCTATGAGCTGTGGAGCATGTAAGAAAACTATGAATGTCTTGAATTTGGGGACCATTATAAAAACCCAGGAGAACAGGAAGTGGTGACAAATACTTTGTTCCCCTTTTTTTCAAAGCAACAGGGTTACACTGGAGAAAACTCTAATTTAAATGACCCAATTTTTGGCTGCTTTGCTTTATGATACGAGCCTTTAATATGCCAGCAACTTTCACAAGAGTGAAAGATTTAAAACACTTACAGCTGGTCCTTAATTGTCATCTTGCCATGCACTGAGAATGTAAATGATGCTCCACTATGAAGCAGGGTCACAGGCAGAACAATTTTGTGCATGTTTAGGACTATGCCTTATGCAGAACTTAAGTCCTGTGGTCTGTGCTGATTATTTATAGTTCATCACCTGCATTCTGGCATGCACAGGAGGCAGTTCAGACAAAATCATAGGAAAGTCTCAAATGCATCTGCAAGCTGACAGATCATTTGCTATATTGGAGATATTAATAAACCAAACCTGAGAACAGGCACATGGCAAGACAAATAATAAGCTATTTTTAATAGTCATCCCTTGAGGAGTCATGGGAGTCCTGACTTCATCGCCTACTAACAATACACCTGTTATGCATGATGCAAACAGCCAAAACTGTCAGGAAAATATTTGCAGGTTGTGGTGGCAGGGAACACACAAGTCCTTATTATCACCCAGACCTCAGTTGCTGGAGTCTGTCCTGAAAGAAAAGTTAGAGGCTTTGAAATATTTCTACTGTAAATAAGACACACACACCCCTTGCTTAATGCTTGGTGAGCCAAACTGTCGGATCCCTCATCACTCTCATGCCTTTCAGTAGTAATACTACAAGGGAGCAGACTGCAGCAAGAGATGCATAAGGATGTTCCAAGCTCACTCAGTTACATGTCCTAGGGGGTTGGGGTTCTTTTGTTCTCTTTCTAATGGTTTCCAACACAGTAAATGTTATTCTGTGGGAAGAGAACTAGGCCCACTTGGACTGAGCACCCAAGGGACTGAATGCCTGAGTCAGCTAATTGTATGGAATGGTCTCCACATAAAGGAAGAGCAGATCTTTGTTTATGTTGGACCAGATGAATACACGAGGGCCTTTCTTTCAATTTCAATAGGCTTTGGAAGATGCCTCTGCTTTGGAGATGTGCCTGCTACAGTTGATCTGTCAGCTTTTCAAAAGGGGTTGAAAAAACAAGTCCTCCAAGTAGCTGAGATGCTGAGAATGTCCAATTCATCCCAGCTCCTTCTGGATTTACACCTCTTGGAACAGATTCTCCTCCTACGTCTGCTTCAACAACCTTATTGTCCTCTCTTGGCCCCTTGTACTTAAACAAAAGGAAGCATAGCAAGTAAAATGAGCATCTAAGCAACATTATTTGTATGGGTTTGCCACAGGTCTCATATTAAATTAGTTTCTGGAGGAGGCTGCAGCTGCTACCTTGAAGATCAATCACTTGACTTTCATTAGATTTGACAGCTATAAATGCTTCTAGATGCAGAGTCTGGCAGGCTCAGATTAGTCTCCTTACAAGCCAAACATCACACATCAGTGCAAGCTTAGGATAATTGCCCTAGCTGGCATTTATGGGGGGGCTAAGAGAAAAATGTTCCATGTTTGAGCGAGTGAGTATATTTGGAGAAGGAAAAGATAAAGAAATGAACAGATAAATCTCAGAAAATAGAAACATCTGAGTTACTACTTCTAGCATAACACAGCAAAAGGTTCCACGGTGAGATCAGGCTCAGAAATCCAGATTCTTTGCTCTGGTTATTAAGTTTTGTTTGTTTGTTTTCTGGGGTCTTTGTTTTCTTGCTTCTTTGAAATGCAATAAAACCCTTTTGAAAAGCTGACAGATCAACTGTAGCAGGCACATCTCCAAAGCAGAGGCATCTTCCAAAGCCTATTGAAATTGAAAGAAAGGCCCTCGTGTATTCATCTGGTCCAACATAAATAAAGATCTGCTCTTCCTTTATGGGAAGACCATTCCATACAATTAGCTGACTCAGGCATTCAGTCCCTTGGGTGCTCAGTCCAAGTGGGCCTAGTTCTCTTCCCACAGAATAACATTTACTGTGTTGGAAACCATTAGAAAGAGAACAAAAGAACCCCAACCCCCTAGGACATGCAACTGAGTGAGCTTGGAACATCCTTATGCATCTCTTGCTGCAGTCTGCTCCCTTGCAGTATTACTAATGAAAGGCATGAGAGTGATGAGGAATCCCACAGTTTGGCTCACCAAGCATTAAGCAAGGGGTGTGTGTGTCTTATTTACAGTAGAAATATTTCAAAGCCTCTAACTTTTCTTTCAGGACAGACTCCAGCAACTGAGGTCTGGGTAATAATAAGGGCTGTAGAGAAAAACCACCACCACCCTGTAATTAAAAAGTTGGTTACAGGGAAGAGAGAATTCTTACTCTGGTCTCTTTTTGTTTTCCCAATATAATTTCCAAAATATGAACCATTACTGCAGAGGGACTGTGTGCAAAGGCCTGCAGTGATAGGATGAGGGGCAGTGGTTTGAAATGAGAGAAGAGCAGATTTAGATTGGATGTTAGGAAAAAATTTCTGTACCCTGAGGGTGCTGGAACACTGCAACAGGTTGAGGCTCCATCCCTGGAACTATTCAAGGTGAGGCTGGACAAGGCTCTGAACAGGCTGCTCTAGTGAAAGACATCCCTGCTGACTGCAGGGGGGTTGGACTGGATGAGCTTTGGAGATCCTTTCCAACCTAAACTGTTCCATGATTCTGTTGTCCAGATCTTTATGTTAAGTCAGCCACTTTCTTATGTTCTGAGGACATTTATGGTGGAAACTACACATTTCACAGTATCACCAAGGTTGGAAGAGACCTCAAAGATCATCGAGTCCAACCTGTCACCACAGACCTCATGACTAGACCATGGCACCAAGTGCCACATCCAATCCCCTCTTGAACACCTCCAGGGACGGTGACTCCACCGCCTCCCTGGGCAGCACATTCCAATGGCTAATGACTCTCTCAGTGAAGAACTTTCTCCTCACCTCCAGCCTAAACTTCCCCTGGCACAGCTTGAGACTGCTGATTGTTTGGGTTTTGATGAGGTGACATTATCTAGCAGGAAAAAAAATGTCTTAAATTATTTAGCCAGCTCCATTAACATCTCCAGCAGTTCTGTCTGATCACTTAACAACATTCCTCTCTGTGACAGGTAGGTAGTCAAGGACTTAGCACAAATGGTACTCACAGTATTTTGTAAACATTCAACTGGGTGACAAGTGAGGGTCTGTGGAACGTGGGCCATCATCTGATCAGTCTCTGTACAATCATGTGGGAAGGTAGGTGAGTTTCTATCTATGTTTGTGATGTTGTTCATTTTGTCCTTTGAGAACTCTGCTGGTTTCAGAGAATTCTGTGGGTGTATGTAATTCTCTCTGCCTGTATGATCCCAGCTGGTGCTACCTCACACAGCTGAGAGGGAAAGGGATGCAGGTAATTGAGCTCACTTAAGTTTGATGAACTAAGGTGTAGTGAGACAATGGCAGGAAAAGTCACAGATGTGATTTACAGGGTGGATTTCACAAAGGAATGTTTGAAACTCTCAAAAGGGTTAGTATCCAAGTGTCTTCTCTAAGTGAAGTCTTGTAACAACAGCCCTAGAGAACAGTCTGCATGCATTTAGGCACTGACTGAAGGGTGGAACTTCCCTTGTTATTAACCAGTGCTGTGTTTGTGTCACTGACTGAGATGAGCAACTCCATTACCAATCTGCTAAGCTAGTCAGTCCTGGGCATATTTTGGGTTTGTTTTCTAGTCAGATTTGTTGGTTAAGAATTTAGTAGGAACTGTATGCCAAGAAAAAAACCCAAATCCTATTAAAAAAATCAACTGCAACTGTCTTCATTCTCCAGGCAGTTACCTTGTAAAGGTGTCAAGAGATGCATTAGTGAAGGTTTTATTCACTTCATTAAGAAATCCAGTCCAGAGCATAAATAAAGGATCAGTTGTAAGAGGCTTAACAAGGCCAAGTGCTGCGTCCTGTGCTTGCATCGCAGCATCCCCAGGAACACTCCAGGCTTGTGGCTGGAAAGCTGTCCAACAGAAAAGGACCTGAGGGTGCTGGTTGACAGCCAGATGAACATGAGCCAGCAGTGTACCCAGGTGCCCAAGAAGGCCAACAGCAGCCAGGCTTGGATCAGAGATAGCATGGCCAGCAGGAACAGGGTGGTAATTGTGCCTCTGTACTTGGCTTGGTAAAGCTGCACCTTGAATACTGAGTTCAGTTTTTGGCCTTTCACACCATGAAGGACATTGAGGCACTGGAGCAGGTCCAGAGAAGGGCAATGAAGTTGGTGAAGGGTCTGGAGAACAGGGCTGGTGAGGAGCAGCTGAGGGAACTGGGTTGTTTAATCTGGAGTAGATGAGGCTGAGGGGAGATCTCATTGCTCTCTACAACTACCTAAAAGGAGGTTGGAGTGAACCGGATCCCTTCCCTTTAGTAACAAGTGGTAGAATGAGAGGAAATGACCTCAGACTGTGCCAGGGGAGGCTTAGATTGGGTATTAGGAAAAATTTCCTTTCGGAAAGAGTGGTCAGACATTGGAACAAGCTGCCCAAGGAGGTCACCATCCCTGGAGGTGACTACATAGACATGGCACTTCAGGACATGGTTTAATGACTGTGGTGGTGGTAGTTTGATGGTTGGACTTGGTCTAGGAGACTTTTCCAAATGA
Organism: Melanerpes formicivorus; assembly: GCF_026170545.1. Lineage (NCBI taxonomy): Eukaryota > Metazoa > Chordata > Aves > Piciformes > Picidae > Melanerpes > Melanerpes formicivorus. The sequence goes on along the minus strand of NW_027142360.1, from coordinate 9,470,408 downwards.
GACAATTCCATGATTCTATGATTCTCTGGGGAGACATTAGAGCAGCCTTCTGTTACCTAAAGGGGGGCAAGAAGAAAGCCAGGGAGGGACTTTTTACAAAGGCTTGGAAGGATAGGAGGAGAGGGGATGGATTGAAGCTTGAGGAGGGAAGATTTAGACTGGCAATTAGGAAGAAATTCTTGACAGTGAGGGGGATGAGATGCTGGAACAGGTTGCCCAGAGAGATCATAGATGTCCCCTCCCTGGAGGTGTTCAAGGCCAGGTTGGATGAGGTCTTGAGTGACCTCTTCTAGTGGAAGAGGCCTATGGCAGGGGGTTTGGAACTAGATGGTCTTTAAGGTCCTTTCCAACCTAAGCCATTCTATGAATCCCATATACAGTTGGAGCTGGTGTGGGTACTGCTGATACAGAAATGGCAGGGGTTATGAAACTTTCAGAAGGTTTAGGAGATGTGTAAGAAGAAGGGAAAGCAGACAGAGGTGAGCAAGAGGAATGCTTGTGGCTGGCAATGTGCTCAGAGGGCATGCAAGATACCTTCTGGAAATAAAAATAAACATTTTAAGGTCTGCTCAGCTCTAGCCATAGGAGTGTGCAATGCCAATGATACAAGGGAAGACAAATGTGTGGTTCCCATCAACATTACCAAAACACAGGTAGCTAAGTGCCCCACAGCTGGATGTAACAACGTGGATACTTTCCTCTGTCTGTTTGCATGTTCTTCTGTTCGGTTGCCCTGCTAGAAGTTTCTAACTGGAACATCATCTCTGCAAGTAGATGGAGCACCTGGGGGAACGAAATGCCAGATGTGCTGTTATTCATGCCAGATCACTGCTGGAGACAAGTCATTGTAAACTAAGGAATTACAGCTGGGAGGAATTAGCCCAGCAGAAGTTAAAATGTCTTGTTCAAAGTTGTTTCAGGTAGTTGCACATAATCTAAAATGTTGTAAGTGACAGTGGTGAGGGCATGAGATTGAGGAGAAGAGGAGGCTCAGGGGAGACCTTATTACTATCTACAACTACCTGAAGGGAGGTTGCAGCCAGATGTGGGTTGGTCTCTTCTCCCAGGCCACCAGCAACAGAACAAGAGGACATAGTCTCAAGCTGTGCAGGGGGAAGTTTAGGCTTGATCTTAGAAAGAAGTTCTTCACAGAATGAGAGATTGGCCATTGGAATGAGCTGCCCGGAGAGGTGGTGGGGTCAATGTCCCTGGAGGTGCTTAAGAAAAGGCTGGATGAGGCACTTAGTGCCATGGTCCAGTTGATTAGATAGGGTTGGGTGATGATTAGACTTGGACTTGATGATCTTGGAGGTCTCGCCAGCCTGGTTGATTCTGTGACTGAAAGGAACAGTACAGACAATTCATGTGTGGCCACAGTCACACTAGTGTCAGAAACAGGTTTTGCAGGTTACTGCAAAATAATGTAAAGCCTACCCAAGCAATTTTTCTTCAGGATCCTCAGAGGCCTGACCAGTACATTCTTTCCAGAGCAGAGCAGAATTCAGTGTTTTAATTTGAGGCAGCATTAGAGTTTTCAGAGTGAATTGTGGAGGGGACAAGTATGCCTCAGCTCCACTGGACAGCTCCCACTGCCCATGATGAAGAAAGGAATTTGCTTACAGTTACCATGTTTTGATGCACATATTTGAGCAGTAGCACCAACATAACCTGGTTTCTTGCTTCAGCTGCTGTTTGAAACAGAGAAAAGGGGGTTTGCCAGAGTGAAGTAAGCTACGCACTACCTCATTTTTGGAGGCATTGGTATTGGATTTCTCCCTGTAAAAACAATCTTGCTACTGCTTGGTTAAATATAATTCATAATTCTAACAGTCATTTCATTATTTTTGTCAAAACCTTCTCACTGTGCTTGACACTGCAAACATGCTTAGCAGGCCTGCTGTGCCCTGAGGAGAGCGCATCCAGTTCCCCAAAGTTTTCATTACTGAACAATGGCCTCCCCACCCCATTTCTCCCCTCTAGAAAGAGGATAAATCCTTTTTACTGACAGCAGTTTATGGTGTGCTCAAGGCTCACCCTTATGAACCTTCTCAGCACAGAGCAGCATGCTGTTTCTCCATCTGCAAGATCAGCTCCTTTCTTACGCCTCAGCCCTGCACTTAAATCAGAGCACAGCTTCCCCCACCACATATTTAGACTTTCAGATTTGTCACCTGACTCACACTGTGACATCAAAGGGACCAAGAGGTGACCAGCCATGCACCAGAGTGACTGTGACAGACTAATGGATCGGTGACATACCATGAATTTTAGCACATCTTTTAATCAGAGGGAAACCTGTCTGTTGTCTTGTATCGTTTCTGCCTGAATGCCTGATTGCAGCCCTGCACTTGTGCAAAGCTGCTTTCCCAGCCTCCTTACAATGAACTGATGGCATTGATTGATACCCTTCACAAATCAGCCAAGTAAGGTATCAAGACAGTTGAATTATTCTGTCTGGCATCCCAAGGCATAAACATGGGTACAATATGCCGCTGATTGCCCAGCACTCTTCATGGCATCATTGCTCCCCAAGCTCCCTGTCTGTAAGAAGTGTCTTTCGGAGAAAGCAGGAGCTCAGCTAATGAGATCAGGTATGAATGACAATCGATTTTTCTCCCACTCAAGCAGAAATTGTGGAGGCTGTGAACACATTGTCGTGCCATGGCTACTTCCTACACTGAAGCTTATTGATTTTCTGAGATATCTATTTTACCCCTCAGAAACATTCCCTGGCTGCCCACGCAGCAATTTCTGCATCGGCAGTGAACTTCATTGTTTGTGCTGTGAGGCACCCAGTGAGCATCAGAGAAGTTGAGATAATTTTTACTTCATGTCTGTCTCCTGCAAAGAGAGGAGCACTGCTTGGAGAGAGAAAGGTTTCAGCAGAAACTCCACTGAGAATTTAAAGAATTCATTCTGTTCTCTTCTGTGTGATCCCTAAGAAATCTAATAGCCACTTTCATCTAGGCAGTGTTTTGAAGGCTGTGGGTTATGTACTGGATTAATGTTCAGGAGTTCAGTTCTTTACTCAGCAGTTCCTAGGTGGCCATGGTTCTCCTTCTATTTGCACAGTAGAGATGAAGCAGGGATATTGGTGCAGGCCTCCTGTGCCATCTGGAATCAAAAGCTATTACAGCAGGATCAGGTATTAAGCTCTTCAAAGCAGTGGTTAATAGCAAGACATTATGTCCTTTCATGGACAGACAGACTTGAATTTGGGAAGTCTATTTGGGAGGTGGAAGTTTGTTTTGGTATCAGAGTGAGAGCTCTGCAGTCCAAGCTTTACTCCCTTTTTCAGCTGCTTCTTATGAAGCTCTGTGTGTAATTTTACCGGATGTAAGACACAGCATAAAGCCCTGAAAAAATAACCAAGGGAGGAGAAGATAAGTGGGGAAATAAAGGGGCCTGAAACTGCTTGTAAGTGCTTGCTGCATTTCTAGTATTTTACAGAGTTCAGTCAGGCAAAGGATCCTGTCTTCCATTCTCCTGCAAGCTTTTTTTCAGTCTCCAGGAGAGGATGCGTTTATTTGACATAAATCAGTTACCTAAATTGCACGTTTAGCTAAAGCCATGCCAAGCTAAGAAGAGATCAAGGTGCATGTGTAAAAGCAGATAACACAGTCTGCAAATGCTTCTGAAAGCCAGGAACAAGCAGCCATGTGCACTGGGGTTCATCTTACCCAACTTTAGTGACCAGCCAAGGGGACCTCTGACCTTGCTCACTGAGCTCCTTCTGCGACAACAAAGGGCAAGTCTACAAGGTGTGTACAGAGGAGGTCTGACATAGTTGCTCTCAATTGACTTTGTCCATGGAATGACATAATTGTTGAAGGATCACTTACGTGAGAAGTCAACAGCAAACTGAGATAAATTATGCCTTAGAATTACTAATTTCTCTTTGCTGATCAGATCAGGAACTTGGTGAATAGTCTAGGTTGCACTCTCTCTGACACAGAAAACTATATTGGGTCAGATAATTAGAGTGAGGCTTTCCCATCATACTGGGCATCACAGAATCGTTAGGGTTGGAAGGGACCTCAAGATTCATCTAGTTCCAGCTCCCAATCATTTGAAGAACGTGGTGAAGCCTCTTTACACTTTGCTCTTTGTAGTTCATTCACTCTCCAGAAGAACATAGTGCCTTGCCTCATGCAGGCAGCCCCTTATAAATGGTACATTACTGTAGGAAGACACAGGAGAAATCAGCCACTAAGGGCAGAGAGGAAACTTCAGCCATGCCTCTGGCAAACATTGTGATAGGAGCTTCTTGTGTCTGAATGCTGCTTCATAGCACAAGTGTTCTCCTAGGTATAAACCCTGCAAACAAGCTGGTGCTCTGTAAACAGACACTGCTGCAAGGCCCCTGCCCAAAGAGCTATTTCAGGTTGGCAGCTCATTAACTCATTGGACTGATTAGCTGACTGCTAATGAGCATTTATAACTAACAAATGCTTGCACTCTCAACTTTGACATAACTGTTTGATAAACCCAAGCTATCTTCTCTTGCCTGTGAAGTTGTTTAAGAGAGTCTGACATCGTCTACAGCAGCTGCTGTCCTTGGCTGTTGCTGAACTCTGTCTACCAAGAGCATAAAGAAGGGCCACGAGGATGACCAGAGGGCTGTGGCACCTCTCCTAAGGAGACAGACTTAGTGAGTTGGGACTACTCAGTCTGGAGAGGAGAAGGCTCTGAGGAGACCTTATTGTGGCCTTCCAGTATCTTAAGAGGGCTGCAAGAAAGCCAGGGAGGGACTTTTTAGGATGTCAGGTAATGATAGGACTAGGGGAAATGGAGCAAAACTGGAAGTGGATAGATTCAGATTGAATGTTAGGAAGTTCTTCACCATGAGGGTGGTGAGACACTGGAACAGGTTGCCCAGGGAAGTGGTAGAAGCCTCATCCATGGAAATCAAGGCCAGGCTGGATGGGGCTGTGGGCAACCTGATCTAGTGTGTCCCTGCCCATGGCAAGGGGGTTGGAACTGGATGATCCTTGGGGTCCCTTCCAACTTTGACAGTTCTATGATCTTATGATAGGAGTTCCTCCTGTGTACCAGGAAGAAATAACTGGTGTACATTAAGCACAGGTTTTAACTGTGTGCTCTTGAAGCTGCACAGTGAGGACTCGGAGGAAACAGGGATGCTTAGCTGAGATGGTTGTGGCAGTGAAGGAGTAAGGGCTGTAGCACACAGATCTGAAGGAAATCTGACTTCATCTGCTCTGTTGCTCTTTTGCATGGTTGTTTTAACCTGCAGACCATCAAGTGAATAAGTGCCATTGCTAGGGTCAAAGAGAATGAAATTCATTAAGTATTAGCTCTGGCAACGCTCTTGCATCTGCACTCATTTCCTTCTGCTGAAATGAAATCCTTTACAGACAGCAGTAAAACACTTCCTAGAAGACTTCTGTCTTAGACACATTATGAAATAATCCTTTAGATCAAGAGATGGTTCTTAATAACTTCTTCTTGACTAGCCTAAAATCCCTGAAGGATTTTTCTTACTCTCCTGTGGGTGGCAACAAATAGTAAATGACATGATTTTTACCATACATAAGAAAAAGGATAGTCTTGTGCTTAAAGCATAAGAAGAACTTCATGTGTCAGCTCCTAGTTGGCTTCAGAGTATGCAATATGTGAACAGTAAAGGGTGGTTATACCAGTTAATTTTGTGTTCCTGTTTAAGTACAATATCTGCCCATTCCAGTTTGTATTGAAATGATGAAATTCACAGAAACTGAATTCCAGACAGAAATAGGTCTGGCTGTGTATGTGTTACAGTTTGAAGGGGGGACTTTAGCCTAGTCCCTGAGTGCAAAGTAGTAAAATGAATTTCCATTGGATGTAAAAGGAAAATAGCAATAAGGTCTATATAATTCGTTGGAGTGTTGATGGCAATATAGAACAGAGGCATAAACAGTTCTCTCTCTCTCTCTTTTCTTCTTCTGTTGCTTCTGCTTGCAACTTTCCTCTCTCTCTTCTCGTGGCCTTGCCAGGGTATCTCTGCTTTGACTACTGTGTGAGGTAATGGAAAGGTGGAAGGGAGTGGGGGAGGAGGTGAATGGGTCCCTTGGATCCATCCAGGTGGATCTGAGGAGTTTCTCTGTTTAGAAATTGTAAATACACACACACATACATATATATATATAAAATTGATGACTTTAGGTGTGAAACAAAGGCTCCCTGCCATTGTGCAAACAAAACCAAACCAGTGGACTGGAGGGAACGGATGTGGGTAAACAATATAAGCAAATTACCTGGCCTGGATCCCAGAAAATCCAAATTCTCTTTCACTATTTACCACAACATTACTACTGAATTTGGGGTAAGACTCTAGTGTGGGATGTCTACATAGATTTAAGGTGAAGCACTCCCATGTTAGGCACTAATGTGCCTCCAGTTCGTGCCACAGTGCTTTCTGTAATCAGTGTTTCCCAGGCATGTAAATGTCTTCCTACCATCTCTTTGCTGGGCTTTTGTATTCCCCACTTCATCTTCTGAATGTGTTTAGTAGAGCATATGTCTCCTCCTAAAGGTAGATGAGTCCTACACAATTTCTGATCCCCCCCTCCCCCCCACCCCCCCAATGTGTTTATGTCTGCAGATTTGTAATCTTGGGGGCATGAGACTTGTGCATGTTCTGTATATTCTGCCAGGAGGGATGATACCCTCTGTTGAGACAGTTGTACAGCCTCTGAGTAACTAGATAAGTAATTGTGGGCTGGCAGAGGAGAAGGAGGGCATCACCAGTTTGAGAGATGCAATCAGAAGAGACATGAAAGAAGCAGAGCAATTGTAATTTCCAGAGACCATGAGGTGGATATGTAGGATGAAAGGCAATGATGATTGCCTTGGAAATGCCACTGCTTGTTTTCATTGTGGAACTGGAATCAGTGAAGTATCAGGACATATGGGAGATACCACACTGATAGGAACAAACCAGATCAGTTTCTTTCTTTCCCACACTGTTGTTCCTGGGTGGAGAATCTCCTCAGTTTTGTTGACAACCTTAGATGTTTACACTTCTATTCTTCACCACTACTCAAAAATAAGCCCCTGCTGTGGCAACCATCTGTCTTGCTAGGAGGATAGAAACATTGACCTGATTCTGTGGAGAGGGAGACACTAAGTTTATCTGCATGGATGCATTCTGTTCTGTGCAGCTGGAAGGCAACACAAAATCAGGCTCTGAGCTACCTGTTTTATTAAGGCAGGTCTTAAAACAATTAAAGATGAGAACTGATGAATGCACAGGAGGGGGAATCATTTGAAACTATTCAAACTGGGATTTCATGTTTCTTCCCAGAAGAGCTGCATGACTTGTCTCCAACAGCCAAGGCAATTATCTTTGGAAGAGCCAGAGGTATCCTCTTCTTATAAAGTACATTTACTTGGCTGGCACCAGGCTGTTACAGTCCACTGACTGACTTAACAGGGTAGGTTTTTCTGCAGTGAAAATGTATTATAATTTTAGATACACAACACAGGCAGGACTAAAATGGGTGAGCATATGTTTCTTTGAAGGCTGTTTGCTAACAGCAGTTGCTTTCACTTCCAAGAAATTTGTCAGTTAACTCCTCTAGCACTTGTCTTGGAGAGCTCTATGGGAAGTAAAGGGAAGTGAAAAACAACTTTTGGAGATTAGTCTATCAAAACCAGTACAAAATTTACCAAGTAAGTTATTCAGTGGTTCAACTAATCTGGAGTAGAGGGTTCAAAGCTGGTGGCAAGGGAACTTTCATGCAATTTCTCACACTCAAGACAGGTAAGGTGGGTCAACATTTAAAGAGAGAAGCATCAGTCACCTCAAAGCTCAACATTGCACTTTACTTCTGGATCCAAGTTTCTTAAGGTTCAGGCCTATCTTCAATACTACAGCAGTGGAAGTTACCTGAACAAAACCACAGGCTCAATCTGGAGGCACATGCTGGGGCTTTCCTTTTATTTTGTTCGCATAATCACAGAATATATCTGGTCTGAAAAGACCTTCAAGATGTTGAAGGTGAAGAGAAACAGAAATGAGTTTCAGGTATGAGAGGGAGGTCCCTGTGAAGCATTATTTATTATTTTTTTAATGGAGAAATATTCAGAAGGTCTTTCAGCCAGGCCACAAACCCTGAGTTGCACATGCCCATGAACTTTCATGGTATTCTGCTCTTGCAGATGAGCTGGCAATGAAAGCCTGTGCTCTGACTTTTCAGCATCACTAGACACATGCATATGTAATCATTTCAAATTGGCTGGTGTGCTTAATACTCAGCTTATTGACCTCTAGATCACACAAAACTGCACTTATTTTCATCAGCTTGCCCTGGATGCTGCCTTGCTCTTTTGGTACTGTGCCAGGTGGCCCTAGCACTCAGTTTCATTTGTGTCAAAGGAATTACCACATGTGGCATTGCTTCAGTATCACTCACCAAAGAGAAACACTTAGTTCCTTCAGCAGCCTGAGTTCTCTGCAGCTTTTAAGTCATTTAAAAACTGGGTTTGCCAAAGCCTTTCTGATCTGCAAGGTTGACACTGGGGCAGTGGAAGAAGAGAAAGAAAGTCAAAGCCTTAGCAAGCAGAAAACAAGGAGCTGCTTTTATCCTGAGATCTGGAAAACTTTTCACAATCATGATGAACTAGGTGTGTTAAATTGGAGCTGACCCAAGCAGCTGGAGCAATGGCTGGAGCGGGCAGAGAGAGTGTGGCAGACACCCAGCCTCCCATCTTACACCTGGACAGTAGCCAAGGATGCCTCTGGCCCAGTGCAGCACCAACCCCACAGTGCTACTCCATGCTCATTGTGAGTACACTGGGGAGTTGATGTTCCCCTGCACCTTTGCTGATTTTAGAGGCAGTGCTGGGCAGCTGTGTTCTGCTGGGCATATCTGATATAACCCCTAATGGCCCCTTCTCCCCTTGTAAACCTGCTCCTGTTGCACAAAAAGAGCTCTGTTTGAAGTTCAGCCACATAATCTGGCTGGAGATGAATCTCTGTTTGATAGGAAACTCTAATTGCAAGGGACCTTATTTATGGTTATAGGCTAAAGTCCTGAACATATTTATAGAGCAGGTTCAGTGTGGTGCCACTCACCTGATTACCTCACCACCTAATGAGTTCCCTCTCCTGCCTTTGGGTACCTTTACATCAGAGGATAAGGTGTTGCCCAAGGGGCAATTGTAAGGAGAATGGTATTAAATACTGTGAGGTCTGTAATGTGGTGCTCAGCTCTCTCCCACGGGAGGGGAGTTCTAAGAAGCCATCACAGCACTCAATACAAGCAGCAGAGGCATTTTTCTCTTTTCTCTCTACCCAGTTATATGCTGCCTTCACTTTTGCTGGTCTGGGAAATACGCGGGTCAAGCTCCCATCCCATCTTCTCCCCAGCAGCTTCTTATGGCTCTGGTGGGACATGGCCCTTTCTCAGGTGTCTGCCCAGCCAAACGTGACAGTGGTGTGAGTATACAGAGTATTTTCTGTAGCTGGCCTTAGGGAAGCCCTTTATTTCACTCCACAGTCTGTCAGAAGCTGACAGCTACTGAAGGAGAGCTTAAAACCCAATCTCCAAGAAGGCGAACTGTCTCATCAGGTAAAAGCCTTCAGGTCAGCTTCATATGCCCTTTTATCATGATGACTGTAGCCATCAAAATATAGTCTTGGCTTCAACCTTTTATCTCTATCTCAGTCAATGGTATACCATGACTTTTGTATAGTAACTTCTCTTTCCTGAGCAGCTCTCCCTGCAGCTCTCTTGTATCCTAAGGGCAAATATGAGGAGAGTTGAGTTTCTTCCAAAGAGCCATAGAAACATCACTGCACTGCACAACAAAGCTCTAGTGTTATTTGCAGTGTTTTCTAAAAGCTGCTCTTTATGTTTTGCTTTTATTCACCCCACAGCTTAAATGAACCTCAGCTCCCAGCAAAGGATGTTCAAAAAATGTGGCTGTTGCCTGGAGATGTTGTGGATGCCTCATCCCTGGAAGTGTTTTAATACCCAGGCTGCATGAGTCTTTGAGCAACCTGGTCTAGTGGTGTCCCTGCTCATGGCAGGGGGCATGGAATGAAATGATCTTTAAAGTCTCTTCCAACTCAAGCCATTCCATGATTCTAGAGGAGCTGGTCCTGAAGAAAGAGACCTGGGATTGTCTTTCACTCTTCATGGCACAACAGGGCTGAGGGACTGAGGGAGTTGGGGCTGTTCAGTCTGCAGAAGAGAAGGCTCCGAGGTGACCTAATTGTGGCCTTCCAGTATCTGAAGGGGACCTACAGGAAGGCTGGGGAAGGACTTCTCAGGATCTCAGGTAGTGATAGGACTAGGGGGAATGGAATGAAGCTGGAGGTGGGGAGATTCAGGCTAGATGTGAGGAGGAAGTTCTTCACCATGAGAGTGGTGAAGCCCTGGAATGGGTTGTCCAGGGAGGTGGTTGAAGCCCCGTCCCTGGAGGTGTTTAAGACCAGGCTGGATGAGGCTCTGGCCAGCCTGATCTAGTGTAGGGTGTCCCTGCCCATGGCAGGGGGGTTGGAACTAGATGATCCTTGTGGTCCCTTCCAACCCTAACTGATTCTATGATACTATGTTGCTACAGCACCGTCCCTGGCCGGAGGATCTCCTTTCACAGTGCTCATCATGATGCTTTCCTGCGGACTTTCATTTCTGGGGTGCTGCCAAACAGCTGCTTCAAGTACTCTGACATCATCCACTTGACCATATTGCACTTCAGATATGGAGCACTCCCCTAAGAAGTATTTTAGCATAGTTAATTAGTAGTGTTCATTAGTAACAAGTGCAAAGCATAAAGATAAACCATGGCATACGTGGATAGGATATAGTTCAGCCTCTGTACTTTCCCTAAAGGAAGTATTTCTCTGTCATATCTATTCACCAGTGGCAGTAATACACTGCCCTCCCCTTCAAGGAAACATTAATTATCTAATGCCTGGGAAATTAAATAGATGGCCTCATTCACTCTCATGTACTGAAGGCAGGTTTGATTCAGTAGGGAAGAGATATCAGATTATTCTTCTGAGAAATTAAAGCAGCTAATAGCAAAATTAATTAGCTGCTATATTAATGGAGAAGAGGGTTTTAAATGAAACTGAAATCTAAATTGAAGTGTATGTGGATGGGTGCTTGAATCATAAAATCATAGAATTGTTAGGGTTGGAAGGGACCTCAACGCTCATCTAGTTCCAACGCCCCTGCCCTGAGCAGGGACACCTTAGACTAGATCAGCTTGCTCAGAGCCACATCCAGCCTGGTCTCAACAACCTCCAGGGATATCAGTTGTCAGGTTAAGCCTCATAGCATTGGTGGTTCTTTAACATTTTCAGTCAGTGGAAGTGTCCCTTTCTTTGGATGCTGCACACAGAAGGGCTGATTCACCTCATATAAGGACTGATTCACCTCATATAAGGACTTTACCCAGGGAACTGGTTTTGTACAAAGGAAAGGAAACCTACTTTCCCATCAGCCAGAGTGTCCCTGCTTGAATCAGCAAAACTGACTTGTTAGTGCACAAGGAAAACAGTGAGCCAGAAGGAAACCCAGAGAGAGCTTCCAGTCAGGACCAAATGTACCCTGTGAGCATGGATACCCAGAAAGGGAGTGCTGTCCTGAGAACTGACACACTCCCATGACTCTCTCACACTGACTGCCTTATACAAGGAAAAAAAGAGTCAAAGAGCTGCTGGATCAGGACCAGATCCGGGCTTTGCCCTATTGACAGTTATGTGGGGTAAGACAGGTTTATGCAAATAAAGGACCCAGCTCAGATCCTTCAGTTTCAAGAAGGGCCATGCTTGGAAACTCCCTGGGATGAACAAAGTCACACCAATACATAGCTACTGTAAATGCAGACAGAGACTGTAAGGATCAAGTCATTCATACAAAGAAGCTTGGGAGCTAGCAAATCTGCTATTCCCTCATCTTGTTGGTTACAAATGTTGAATTTCTCTCCTAGTTTTTGCAACAATTAAAAATGACCAATTAAATTCTGAGTTCCTGAGATTACAGAGGCTTCTTTACCACACTCTATAAACAGATAGGAGCAGCTTTGCATTCACAAGCCTTGGTCTGCATGCAGGACCAGCAGTCTAAGAGGTTCTTGGAAGAGGAAATTATCATCAATGCACTCCAAGTGATAAAGGAATGCACAAGGTGCTGTACTGGACTTTGTCCTCACTGACAGGGAGGGGAGGGTGAGTGATGCGAAACTTAAGGGCAGCCTTGGCTGCAGTGACCACAAAATGATCCTCAAGGTGGCTGTGGAACAAGCTCACATCTGTGGACTTCAAGTGAGCAGACTTCATCCTCTTCAGAGGTGTGCTTGGCAGTGTCCTGGATAAAAAGCACCATGAAGAGAACTGGTCAATAAATAAATAAATAAATAAATACTAACAAGTACTTTACAATGAGGATGGTGAAAGACTGGAACAGGTTGCCCAGAGAGGTGGTAGAAGCCCTATGCCTGGAGCCATTCAAGGCCAAAGTTGATGGGGCCCTGAGCAACCTGATCAAGTTAAAGATGCTCCTGCTCGCTGCGGGGGAGTTGGACAAGATGAACTCCAAGGGTCCCTCCAACCCCATGCATGCCATGATTCCAAGAGGGACTAATTTTCTGTCTTTTCCTTTCCCATTTGAAAAGTCTGAGGTATTTTTATTACTCTAATTAAGCAGCTGGAGTCGTGCTGCATATTTGTGCGTCTGAGCCTGGAATTTATCTGTACCCTAAATCTACTGAATAAATGTTGTGTATACCCTTACTGTGTGAATGGAAAGAGGCCTATTTAAACAACCTTTAAGAAAGGGAAGCAATTAAAGCTCAGCTGAAGACAAGGCATGTGCAATTTATAGGTCATTGCCTTTTACAGTATTTTACGTTGGAGGCAAAAAAAAAAAGCGCCGTGGAATCCTGCTGACATGCAAAACTGCCGTGTAAAATGTCACATTGTCTGTGCATCTCCTGTCTCCAAAACCTTGCAATCTTTACAGCATGCTGAGTACAATTTAATTAAGAGTCTTCATGCAGGAACTGTTGTCAGAGAGTGTGCTTTGCTCTGCATGAAGTAATTAAAAGCACCAAAAAAAAAAAACCAAGGCGGGGGGGGGGGGAGTAAAAGGTGTAATCCAATAGCAAGTGGAAAATCTCCAGCCAGACTCCTGCAAAGCCTCTGAGATGCCAATTAAAAAAGATTAAAATAAAACAGAATGTAATTTTGAGTTATTATTTCAGAAGGCACATCCATAAATTATGGAGCGCTGCTCCCACCGGAAAAGCTGCAGAAGCTGCATGCCTAATACAAGCACATTAAGACACTGGTGCCTTTGCAGAAGGACTGTCAAACAGGAAAGAAATACTGCTCTTGAAGAGAAAAAAATTTATATATACTGAGCAAAACCACCACAGTGATTTAAAAGCTAAATAATTTAAAAGCTGAAGGACAGCAGGCTGACAGTTCTAGCACTAGGCTAGACTAGAATTAACCAGGTTGGAAGAGGCCTTTAAGATCATCGAGTCCAACCTATCACCCAACACTATCTAATCAACTAAACCATGGCACCAAGTGCCCCATCCAATCTCTTCCTAAACACCTCCAACGATGGTGACTCCACCACCTTCCTGGGCAGCCCATTCCAATGGCGAATGACTCTTTCTATGAAGAACTTCCTAACATCCAGCCTAAATCTAAATGCTATCATAGAATCAATAAGGTTGGAAAAGACCTGAAAGATCATCAAGTCCAACCTATCACCCAACACCTCATGACTACTAAACCATGGCACCAAGTGCCACATCCAATCCCCCCCTGAACACCTCCAGGGATGGTGACTCCACAACCTCCCTGGGCAGCACATTCCAATGGCCAATAACCCTTTCTGTGAAGAACTTTCTCTTCACCTAGAGCCTAAACTTCCCCTGGTGCAGCTTGAGACTGTGTCCTCTATGTTGCCCTGTAGCATAGGTACAGGGCTGACCCTACATCCACATGCCCATTCTGGCTGTTTAGCCTTTGCAGATTATGTTTGAGTCTCTCAAGCTTGCTAACAATTAGGATTTGAAAAATCAGCCTCTCACATCTCAGCCTGGAGAAGAGAAGGCTCTGGGGAGACCTTAGAGCATCCTTCCAGTACCTGAAGGGGGCCAACAAGAAAGCTGGGATGGGAGTTTTTACAAAAGCTTGTAGTGATAAGATGAGAGGGAATGGACTGAAGCTTGAGGTGGGTGGATTGATACTGGAAATTAGGAAGAAATTCTTGACAGTGAGGGGGTGGTGAGACACTGAAACAGGTTGCCCAGGGAGGTTGTGGATGCCCCCTCCCTGGAAGCATTCAAGGCCAGGTTGGATGAGGCCTTGAGCAACCTGGGCTAGTGGAAAGTGTCCCTGGGCATGGCAGGGGGTTGGAACTGGATAATCTTCAAGGTCCCTTCTAACCTGATCCATTCTGTGAAAGTCTATGAAACTTTGCTTAGATGAGCTAAATGGGAAAGAAATCCCCAGATTTCTCCAAGCTACTCTAGCTCTCCCTGCTACCAAAAGCTCTCATGCACCCTGACATGGAGTCAGGATGGCAGACCCCTAACATTTTCAATCAGTGCACAGAACTTGCAACACATGGGCCTGGTTGGCACCCCAGCTTGCATTTGTGCCCTTCCTCAGACTCCAAAGGAAAAGCCAAGCTGTTATGGTGCGCTGTGATCATCAGACCCAACTTGCCACCCTCTGCACCATCTGAACAGACTGGACATGAAGCTGAAGGGAAGCATGTGCCTCTGAACAGGCTGGCAGAAGCCAAGCTGCACTTGGGCCATATGGAACCTATGAACCTATTAGCTTTTAAATCTCCCCCAGAGACTGTCTGTATTCATGGTGCCACAAAGAAAACCCACGTGCTTGGACATATTGCATGGCACTGAAACTATCAAATGTGTTTAGACAATAGTAAGAGGCAAGTTCTTTTTAAAGCCCCAGATTTGATTGGCACATCACTTTCAAGCTCCTCATGAAAGCTTTTCTCTGCTGCAGCCTCTTGGTGGCAATAGCATAAGGCAGCTTGGCTGAAAGTGCGCTGAAGGCTACATCTTCCTATGTTTTGAGGTAGGTAGGACTCCCCACTGGCAGCCCTGGAAGGTAAGGCAGTGTTAAGAGTCTGTCTCCTTGTGCTTTACCTCAGTGACCTATTATTTTAGTTTTATCAAGCATCCTTCTTCCATATACCTAGGTGCTGATGTATGCAAGAAATGTGATCTTTGGGAAGAAAAATAAAACAGGATGAGTGGATCCTCATGAAATCTGGAGACTTAATTATGCAGTTGATTTAACACCCTTTGGATGGTTTTCTGGTTTGTTACTAGGCTTTCCCTCTTTCTACTCCCACCTTCACCAGTACCCAGCTTTAAGCACGCAAAATATTCCAAAGGAGTTCCTCTGAAGGTGGTTGAGGGAATTCCAAGTCCTCACACACATCCTGAGCAGCTGTGTCAGTTGAGGACCAGTGTCCAAATCAGAACAAGCAATCCTTTTGCTCACTGAGTGCATGCCCCCATCAGCCCACGTAGGGGAGTAACAGCAGCATTAAATGCCAGCACACAACTGTGCTGACAAAGTGTATTCAGCCAATGGAGTACATTCATTCAGATTTTGGTAACTGGATTGTTAGTTCCAGTGATCTCTGGCTGAGAGACTGAAGAACCCTCTAAGATGCTGCAGCAGTTACTGACACTTATGCCACAAGACAATAATTACTTTCTCTAATGATGGATGTAGCTATACCTAAAAGTACAAGAATATGCCCTGTCAGTCTTAAGCAACAACCCTTCCCAAAATACTCCATTTGCTACATCTCAGCTTTTCCATCTGCTGCCCACCATAGCAATAGCCAGCACAAGTCAAGTGCAGTGCAGGAGGCCAGGCTGAGATGTGTGTAAGTGAGGCTGAGAAGGTCCTTTCATTTGACCAACAGTCTTCACTTAGGAAACAATTTTTTTCAGCACAGTAAGAGTTTAGATGTGCTGCCAGTTAACTCACCCCCTACACCATTTAGCTTGTGGTTGCACAGGCACATTCATGACTTCTTCTTCCTACACCTTTGAAGCAAAATGCATTTGTAGAAGATGATAAACTTAGGGACTTAAACTCCTCACAGGTTTTGCCAGCCTGTTTCAGGGTTGACATTTACACTGAGTCGAAAGAGTGAGGTGCTATTGATCAGAAGGAGTGATCAGCTTTCCCAAAGTGAAATGAACGCTCTGGCAGTCTATTTTTACCTCTCTAATCCAGTGTGTTATATAGAAATTGACTGCAAACTGTAATAGAAGCTCAGCAGAAAATACAACCCAGTCGTGGGGTTGGTTTGCTTTTTCTTTCTTTTCTAGCAAGACACCAAGCTCATAAGTTGCTTAGGATCTAGGAGCTGAGACATTTCTGTTGGCATGTTTTCATGTTGTCTGATTAAACTGTATGCAGGAATACTTTCTGCTTAGTGAAGATAAATCAATATTTAAAACTCAGTCCTATATTTTTGGTCTTCTTGCTTTGCTAGTGTCATTTAGATGCTGAAAGCAGAAAATCCTGAAAACCAGCTTACTTTTGCTTGCACTGACTTCAGCATGTCTATGAGGGCACCAAAGTAAAGCTAGCTCTAGTTTCAATTTGGTATATACTGAGAAATTAGAACCATTCCTAATTAGCATACTGCACATGGAAATCCAGGCATCCAGAGAACCTTCCACACTTTCATAATCATCAGCCAACTCAGGGGTGACCTCATTGCCCTCTACAACTACCTGAAGGGTGGTTGTAGCCGGGAAGGGGTTGGTCTCTTCTGCCAGGCAGCCAGCACCAGAACAAGGAGACACAGTCTCAAGCTGCACCAGGGGAGGTTTAGACTTGAGGTGAGGAGGAAGTTCTTCACCGAGCGTGTCATTCGTCATTGGAATGTGCTGCCCAGGGAGGTGGTGGAGTCACCGTCCCTGGAGGTGTTCAAGAGGAGATTGGATGTGGCACTTGGTGCCATGGTCTAGTCCTGAGGTCTGTGTTGATAGGTTGGACTCCATGATCCTCGAGGTCCTTTCCAACCTTAGTTATACTGTGATACTGTGATGTACTAGAGGTATATTTACCAGAGATATGTTATCTCTATGCCTGAACTCCAAGACACATAGCCTCAAGTATATTCCTGCAGTGTAGAAATCTACATCTTTACCTTTATTTGCATCCTAATTTTTCCATAATTTCAGCTCAGGAAAACATATTTTTATCTCAGGCCTCACCAATCCTATGCCCTTATGCTCTTCTTCCAATGAGGTAAAGCAAAAGAATTTCCAAACCTCCCAGCATAATACAGATTTTCCAGCCTGGAAGTCACTCTGTCACTGTTCTCAGAGAAGCCCTCTCCAGTTTTTCAGCATTTTAAGGGATGATGGACAACTCTGTGTGAGGACTCTTGTGAGTCTGACCCCAGACATGTTGTGTATTGGGTATGGAGGCACCTGCAATGAAAGCAAGTCCAAAGGAGGCCACAAAAATGATCCAAGAGCTGGAGCACCCCTGCTTTGAGGATAGGCTGAGGGAGCTGAGGCTGCTCAACACAGAGAAGAGAAGACTTCGGTGAGAACGGACTGCTGCCTTCCAATACTTGAAAGGAACCTACAGGAGGGCTGAGATGGGCTTTTCACAGAATCACAGAATCATTTCAGTTGGAAAAGACCTTTAAAATCATCAAGTCCAACCATTCTTTAACTACCAATTCTGGTGCTAAACCATGTTGTGTAGCACCACATCTCTGCGTCTTTTAAACACCTCCAAGGATAGGGATTCAACCACCTCCCTGGGGAGAGAGGTCTTACACTTAATACCTTTTTCAGCCTTTCTTCATCTCTGCTTTCATAAGGGTGTCTAGTGTCAGGACAGGGGGGAATGGTTTGAAGCTGAGGGAGAACAGGGTTAGGCTGGAGCTGAGGATGTTCTTCAGTACAAGGATGGTGAGACACTGGAACAGGTCACCCAGGGAGGCTGTGGATGATTCCTCCCTGGGGTTGTTCAAGGCCAGGCTGGACGAGGCCTTGAGCAGTCAAGTCTAGTTGAAAAGGAAGGGGGGGTTGGAGTAGATGATTTCTAAAGTCCCTCCCCACCTAAGCCGTTCTAGGATTCATTCTGTGATTCTCTGAGGCTCCTTACTGTGGTGGTGTGCCTTAGCTAGTTAGTGAGGTGACCCAGCCACTTAGATCAGGAGGACTGTTGCATTGGTGTGATCAAATTAATCCCTAAGTGACCTTGTTACCTCTGCGTTGTCTTGCACTGCACAACTTGGACATGAGTGCAGCTGGATTTAGAAAGATGTCATTCTGATTTGGATGCCTATCACCAGGTAGCAGGACAGCAATGGATTTAGGTTAACATACCAAATGCTGAAGGAAAGGAAAATGACAATAAGGAAACAAAATATCAGATATCCCAGGCAACCAGCAGCAGAACAAGAAGACACAGTCTCAAGCTGCACCAGGCTCAAGGTGAGGATGAAGTTTTTCACTGAGAGAGTTGTTAGCCGTTGGAATGTGCTGCCCAGGGAGGTGGTGGAGTCACCATCCTGGAGGCGTTCAAGAGGGGATTGGACGTGGCACTTGGTGCCATGGTTTCGTAGTCATGAGGTGTTGGGTGACAGGTTGGACTTGATGATCTTTGAGGTCTTTTCCAACCTTGTTGATTCTATGATTCTATATTTAATAAACCTTAGAATGGATATATTGAAGTGTTCCTTAAACATCCAGCAAGGGAATTAGCTATGGTCCAGATGTTACCTCTACTAATAACACCTGAAATAAAGTGGATCTAGCAAAACTTCACAGACTCTCAGAATCACAGAACGATCGGTGATTGGAAGGGAACTCTGGAGATCATCCAGTCCAGCCCCCTTGCCAAAGTAAGTTCACCTAGAGCAGGCTGCACAGGACAGCTTCCAGGTGGGTTTTAAATTACTCCTGAGATGGAGATTCCACCACCTTTCTGGGCAGCCTGTTCCAGTGCTTTATGATCTTCAAAGTAAAGAACTTCCTCCTCATGTTTAGATGGAACTTCCTAAGTCCAAGTATGTGCCTGTTACCTCTTGTCCTGTTGCTGGGCCCCACTGAAAACACACTGGCCCCATCCTCCAGACACCCACCCTTTAAGTATTTATAAGTAAATAGCTAAATCTGAAAACAATCAAATTGTTCACAACTCCACGATGTGTGCTGCTGCAGCAGCTGGGATTTCAGCCCTGTGTGATAATGACTTATCTGCCTTAAGCAAAACGAATCACACACAATTAAGGTTCACAAGACTGCTAAAGGAAATGCATCTGGCTTCCCTGGGTGTGGCTTGTATAGAAGGAGGAGCAAATTCATGCCTTGGTAAACTTGATGATCAGGGAATTTGCAGCTCTCCTAACAGAGCACATGCCACTAGCAGATGAAATTACAAGAAGGCTTGCAGCTACAGCTTAATTAGCAGGATCATAAATCTCAGGAGAACGTTTGCCCCCTGCATGACAAAAAGGCAGGGATGGTGTGGTGACAGGGGGAAGTGTGTCCATTCTGTTCAGGATGCTAGTATTAAATCACCACTGTCTTCTCAAACTCCTCCTAATATTTCAATTCTGATGCCTGATCTGGAGGCTTGCAAGCTGCACTGAAGAGAGAGCCAAGGAGGAAAAGGGAAAGCTGCAGAATATTTGAAGCAGATAATTTTGAGCTGAATCTAAAAGAGTGGCAGAATTGGACCAAAGTGAGGGTTTTTTTCCTAAGCTCAACACACTTTTCCTTTACATACTTGCTTTACTGTGCAATTAAGAGAAAGAAATGAGCACTCCAGACTCCCTACCCAAAGTAGCTCAAACTCAGTGAGTGCTTAGAACTCATCCTGCAGAGGCCTGCCAGCTACAGAAGAGACAGGTTGGGAAAACACTCGCTGAAACATTCATAACTGAGTCTCTATCAGTATTTCTTTTCTCTGATTCATATATTTTGCTGTGCTTTTACACTATGAGGTTTCCCTTGCCTTATTTCCTTAGAAACCCCAGTAGCTACACAATCATTTCCCTCCTTTATAACTTTTTCAGAGCAGTGATTTAGTCATTGGACAAGATTTGCTCTACACCTCTGTGGAACGAATGGCATTTCCTTGTGAAGAAATTTTGCCTCATTGTAATGAAGGTGGCCTTGTCAGCACAATTCATTGTTAATGACAACCTGAAACAAGAGGGTACAGAGAGAGAGACAGAGCTGAGCTTCACAGCAGGCTGAAAAGCTAAGAATTAATGGCCCCTGTGCTCAGTTATTGCTCAGGAAATGTGCTGCCACAGCTTAGCTGCAGTGGAAGCAACCAGTCTGTTCTCACTGTCTGACTGAGTTTCAATGGGAACACAGTTTAGGATGAATGATTTTGGAGAGGACCATAACTAGTATCTTAATTGTTTCATGCTTGATATCTGTAGTTCTTCAAGAAAAAAATATATCAGATAAGTAGATTTTTTCTGTTTTAAGAAATCATCAAGGCTATAAAATGAATTCTGTATCATAAAGGGTTTCATTCTATGCTCTCTAATTGGTTTCTTTCCTGGTTTCCTCCTGCTTCTTCAAGGTCATAGACTGCTTGTCAACATGAGATTAGTAGAAGTGCTGCTGAAAGCTAGAGTTAGCATCCACCCCACTACTTTTCTCAAAGGTACAAGACAATATGAGCTCATTCTTTCTTTTCTAGCCAGTGATAATAAAGAAATCACAGAATACATCTGGTTGGAAGAGTCTTTCAAGATCATCCAGTCCAACCCTCAACCCAGAACTGAAGAGTCAACACTAAACCACGTCCCTGTAGGTGCCAGGTCTGCATGCCACTTGAACACCACCAGGGATGGTGACTCCAGCACTGCCCTGGGCAGACCATTCCAGTGTCTGAGAATCCTTTCAGTGAAGAAATATTTCCTAACATCCAGCCTGAACCTCCCCTGATGCAGCTTGTAACCTGGTCCTGTCACTTGTCACCAAGGAGAAGATTAGTTAATCTAGAGGTAGAGCTGAGTGAGCAGTTTACAAGTTAGAATCTGACAAAGAGGAACTCTCTTTCCATCCCTGCTACCCTGCACCCCTGTTGGGGTGAGGGGCAACTCAGATCACAAATATGAATTGGAAACATTCTCCTTACTGCATTGCTCCAGACAGGAGGAAGCCAGGTAGAATACTAAATGAGCAAAACAAGACATCTGTTGCCATGACACTTTGGCTCTTCATTTATTAGGTACATGAAGCCAAAGCTCCATGTCAGTTTTATCATCAGCTGGTGACATCATCAACCTGACCTCCTACAGAAACCTCTAAAATAAGCACCTACTTTCACTCCTGTCACTGTATGTAAGCCAAACCATGTCCTTGAACCCTTTCTTACTTTTTGAGGAGGCCCTGGGTTGTTCTGTTGCATTTAAACCCTCATGATGAGCTGGCAGTGTTTGAAGCTCTCTAATAATGCAGCAGCAGCAGCCCTGCTTATTCTCAGTGGTGTCAATGGAAGTTTTGACTGTGAAAGAATGAAATTAGGTAACCTGCCAACCTACAGATCACAAAGGACTTTTAAAACTGAGTTGTTAAAGCAGGTGGTGCTTCCTTGGCTCTAGGGCCATGAGCTAAGACAACTAGGAGAAGCCGTGGAGCTGCTAATAGCTGCCACTTACTGAAAATGAGTGAGGGACAAACCCACGAGGCAAACCGAGGTAACACCAGGCAGCTGCAAGGGATCACTTCATGAATAATGTAATTTCATCCTTCTGCACACAGAGTTAAAATGCTTCTAATTGATACTGCACAGATGGGACCAAGATCCTCTGTGGTTGGTTTCCTGCTCCCTGGAGAGGCAGAACTCCATTAGGGAAGGATGTAAGCCTAATAAAAAAGAAAGAATTGATGGCTACTAGAATAAAATATAGGGGGGTTGGGTTTTGGTTTTGTTTTGGTTTTTAACTTTCCTTCTATTGTAAACCCCCAGCTGATGGGTTAGGTAGCAAAAACGAATTAGGGCAATGAAGAAACAGTTACCAGAAATGTCTGCAGTGTTTCTAAGGACACCAGCAGGTGCTGCTGAATAATTGATTTTAAATGCATTCACTCTATTTGACTGCTAACACTGACAGCCATTAGCAACATAAATAACAGCAGATTCTCTTTTGTGGACCAATTTCTTGCCAGTGTTTCATTTTCAAAAGAGTGGGACAAAATACTCCCCATAGAAGGAGGAAATGCATGTATTTAAATGGAAATACACACACACACACATGGATACATAGCAGGCTTTTTTGAGAGAATGATCTTGCAGTGCTAGGGAAAAATCAGAAGAGATTGTTCAGCACCTTTTGTCCTCTCTGATTTTGGTTGGTATTGAATAGGGCTATATTTCTGTTTCCCATTTCTTCAGATAAAGGATTCATAGGTTCACAGAATGGTTTAGGTTGGAAGGGACCTTAAAGATCATCCAGTTCCAAAGCCCCTGCCACAGGCAGGGACATCTTCCACTAGACCAGGCTGCTCAAGTGTTTTAAATCCTTCACTCTCATGAAAGTTGCTGGCATGTTAAAGGCTTGCAGAGTAAAGCTAACAAGCCAAAAAGTTAGGGTCATTGAAATCAGAGGCTTCTCCAATGTAACCCTGTTGTTTTGCAAAAAAAGAAACAAAGTATTTGTTACTATTCCTACTCTCCTGGGGTTTTGTAATGGTCCCCAAATTCAAGACATTCATAGTTTTCTTATATGCTCCACAGCTCATAGATTCATAGAATAGTTTAGGTTGAAAGGGACCTTAAAGATCATAGAATCAATAAGGTTGGAAAGGTAAGAGCAGGATGAAAGAAAATACAGCAACAATCACACAGAATCACCAAGGTTGGAAGAGACCTCAAAGATCATCAAGTCCAACCTGTCACCCAAGACCT
The DNA here is from genome assembly GCF_026170545.1 of Melanerpes formicivorus. Lineage (NCBI taxonomy): Eukaryota > Metazoa > Chordata > Aves > Piciformes > Picidae > Melanerpes > Melanerpes formicivorus. The sequence goes on along the minus strand of NW_027142360.1, from coordinate 9,447,475 downwards.
CATGACTACTAAACCATGGCACCAAGTGCCACACCCAATCTCTTCTTGAAGACCTCCAGGGACGATGGCTCCAGTTCCAACTGCCTGCCATGGGCAGGGACCCCTTTCACTAAACCAGGTTGCTCAACCTTGCCTTGAACACTTTCAGGGGAGGGAACATCCACAACCTCCCTGAGCAACCTCTTCCAGTGTCTCACCACCCTCACTGGAAAGAATTTCTTCCTAATCTCCAGTCTCAATCTGCCCTCCTCAAGATTCAAGCCATTCCCTCTCACCCTGTCACTGTAAGCCCTTGTCAAAAGTCCCTTCCCAGCTTTCCTGTCTCCCTTCAGGTAATGGAAGGCTGCTCTAAGGTCTCCCCAGACCCTTCTTTTCTCCGGGCTGTACAGCCCCAACTCTCTCAGCCTGTCCCAGAGGGGAAGTTCCCCAGCCCTCTGACCATCTCAGTGGCCCTTCTCTGAACATGGATTAACATGCTGAGTGAGGTGGTTGAAAGAAAACTCTTCCAGCTCTTTAGAGAAAGTGCATGAGTCAGCTCTGTCAATGCACCAATCCCTATGACATTTACAATAACAGAGAGCAGTTAAGCTAGAAAATCAACCAGTGAATATGGAGTTATTTACTGAAGTCAAGAAAACAACCTTGATTTGTTCCACTGATGAATCATGGATATTTTCCCTTCCAGTTAACTGAAGTCCACTCCAAGCAAAGAAGGTAAATATGATGCCACACTACCATGCACTGACGTGCCTCTAAATCATGGTTCTACTTGAAACACTCATTAGCATGCTAGGGGGTGCAAAATTTTACCCCACATCCTCCAAGGATGTTTCAGCACAAGAAGAAACAGAGAAAAGCAAATACTGCTGCTCATGTGACATGAGGGGTGTTTGCTGTTTGCCTCTGAAGGGTGCAGACATGCACTTTGTGGTCCTTGTGAAGGTGTGCTCAAAACCCCAAGGTCTATTTCAGGCCATTTCACTGTGCCTGGTTTTGTGGAGAAAATGCAGAAAGTCAGCGGAATGGTTTGTGGAACCACCTTTCACCCAGCTAACCCAGACTGAGTGGAGGCCCTAAACCTATCAAGTCTCTGGGTTTCAGAATGGAAAGTTTTCGACATCTCTGCAGGCAGATGAAAGGGAAAAGCTTCTGCTCATCACAGTCTTTCCACTTGCCTGCTGGGCGCCACTTCAGAAACAGCATTTTGCTGTTTCCTGAGAACGTTCTCAGTGCAAAGCCATGGTGCAGAGCAGGTGTTTGATGTGTCACTGGGCTATCTGAAGCCTGACAAGAGACTGTAACATTTCCTCCAGCGCAGCTCTGCTCTCTTGGATTCAAATCTGTCTAAGCTCCTGTAAATGTGCATTTAAGCATTTCATGAATGCACATTTACTCGATGGACCACAGGATTGCAAGCTGCCCAGGTCTGGCCTTTGGCTATGAATGCAGAGATTGACTAAACTTAGACTTTTTTTAACAGGGATCTTGGCTTAGGAAAAGAAGTAACTATTATTAATGACAGTTAAATCACAGCAAGGGGTCCTTGCTAACAGAATTATTGGCAAATTTCTGTATTTCAGTTAGGAGTTAGGATGAAGATTTTCACAATATTAGCAGTGATGTGCCTTTGGAGCACTTCAGCTCCTCACCAGGCTAGCAATACCAGGACATAATTAGCCTCATTGCCCCCGCCTTTTCAGGAAATGGATGAGGTGGCCTATTGTGCAGAGAAGAGGAAAGGCATAAAATAAATGAGGCCTTTATTTTACCCAAGCCTTCAGTCCTCAAAGCTCCTGTTTTATACATCCACCAAAGGTCCTAGTTTGGCTCAGTATGAAAGAATAAGGTCCCAGAACCAAATTCCAGATGTGAGCACTGCCTGAGTTTGAGATCTCTCTTTCTCTTCATCTCCTATACAACACCCATAGGTATGACATCTGTCTGCTGGGATCCACTTAGAATCATCAAATGGTTTGGGTCAGAAGGGATCTTAAAAGGCTGAAGTGAGCAGGGACATTTTCACTAAACCAAGCTGGTCAGAGTGCTGTCCAATCTGACTTGAATGTTTCCAGGGACAAGACTTCTAGCACTTCTCTGGGTAACCTGTTCCAGTGTTTCATCACCCTTATTGTAAAAAACCTTTGTCCTAATATCTATCCTAAACCTAACTCTTTTAGTTTAAAAGTGAATTCACCCTTAGCAACTATCTGGTTAATTCTTTCTTACAGGCCTTCAGCATTTGGAGAGAACTTGAAAAGGGTGTTTTCCTGCTCTGATTAAGTGGCATCTCCTAGCACTACTTTGTATGTTTTTCCCATGAGAAAGCATAACACAAAATGTTTGTGTTCAGCTTAGAAAAACCCTGTGAGGTGAAACACAACAAACATATTTGCATAACCCCCTTGGGAAGCCACCAGCTTTCATGAATTCTTGGTGTCAGTCACCTGCAGAAACAAGAGCATGTAGCACACTCTCTTGAACATACTGGGAGAAAAACATTTCTTCTTTTGCTACAAAGACTGAGCATCTTCTAAATTAGACCTATCAGGGCTTCAGAATAAATGCACCAGGATGATTCACACAAGCCTGCAAAAGACTGCAAGACAGAGCAGCACAAACTAACTACTAGACAAGAGGAACTTTAGAAAGTTGCCAGGGAACATCAGAAGAGAGGGAGGGATTTGTTCAGACCCAACTGAGATGATCAGCTTTACAACATTTAGGGGAAATCCCTCCCACTAAAGACCTACAGATTTATTGCTCACATCTCCAGTGCTGCTAAATTAAAAGGGCTATTCATCAAACTTTGAAGGACAAGAACAGAACAGAATAGAATAGACCAGACCAGACCAGACCAGATTGGAAAAGACCTTTGAGATCATCAAGTCCAACCCATCATCCAGTACTATCTAATCAACTAAACTATAGCACCAAGCACCCCATCAAGTCTCCTCCTAAACACCTCCAGGGATGGTGACTCCACCACCACCCTGGGCAGCCCATTCCAATGGCCAATCACTCTTTCTCTGAAGAACTTCTTCCTAATGTCCAGCCTAAACCTCCCCTGGTGCAGCTTGAGACTGTGTCCTCTTGTTCTGGTGCTGGTTGCCTAGAAGAAGAGACCAACCCCCACCTGGCTACAACCTCCCTTCATATACGCAGTCTTTGGTAATAACGCAGTGAAAAGAGTGCAAATCAAGGCCCAGGCTCCTATATAGGGGAAATGCTTTCTCAGATGTGTTCCTGCCTCAAAGAATCAATGGTGGGAGCATCTGGAAGCCACCAGGAAGACTTGGTCACCTGTGTCTGTGTGTTCAGTGCTTTAAAAGAGAGTGGTTTCAAAGCAGTAAGACCATGAGACAGCAGGGAAAGAACAACTCAGGAGAATAAAAGATTCCCTTTTGGATTCTTTCTCCACTGATGAGGCAGAGACTGTTTGTGTTGCTGCACAACGATAGGGAAAAGGCTTTGTGATGTTTGTCAGTTCAGCTACAGCCAAATTCAACAAATGCTTTTGGCCAGGAGGGACTTTCATTTGGAGGAATGGGCACAGATGAAAGAGAAAAAGGAGTGAGAAATTCAATGATTCCATTTTCAGTCTTCTTGATGAAGGTTTTTGCCTAAGTATTGTCTTTGAAGGACCTCAGAAATGATAATTAAACAAAATACTGGGAGGTAGAATTAAAACATTTTGGTCAACTAAATCCAATATTTTAAACAAATATTTGGTTTAGTTTATGAAGAAATACAATAATGTAATTGGAGGAAGAGACTGAGGTGGGGTGCTTTTATGTAGGCTCCAGTAACTCAGTTCTTCATGCTTTCTTACTATTAGTGTGTGGGCATTTTTAGGATACAAAATTTTAGTGCCCTTCCCTTCTTCTATGCAGAGCATATTAACAGAGCCCTCAGACATAATCCTAAAACTCATAGCAAGGCTTTCTTCCATCTTATAATCTCAAATGGAAACAGATTAATAGAGTAGAAAGGCAATAAAAATTAAGCCAGCTGTGAAACACTGGTAGATAAAGAGCCACTGTGCTTAGAAAGGTCCTGTAGCCTTCTTATTTGAAAAAACTTATCTAGAACACTGCCTTCAATTTCAGTTTATCTTCCAAGACAGATTTTACCAATCTTTACTTACATAACTGTCCTCCCTTAGGGCTCTGGCTGCGCTGCTGATTCATTTGAGGCCAAGGTTCACCGAGCATTAGATAGACCCAGATAATAAGAAAGAAAAGTAAATTGAGCTTAATGATAAGTTGGGGTTGATACACGTTGAAAATCAGGGCTGCTGCTGCCTGCCTCCTTACAACCTCCTCTTCAGAGGCACATCACCTGACCAAGTGTTTCAGATAGGAGAAAAAGATGTGGCAGCATAACAAATTCCGCCTTTCATCGGTGAAGGGCACTCAGTCCAGGGCAAGCTGTGCCAAGCAAACCTGCTGCCACCAGCCCCAGACTCCTCTGCCTTGTATTCCAGGCCATTAGCAAGGGATTTTCTATGTGCAGCATTGATGACTTTATTCGACTTGAGCTGCATGTGACATGTTTCCTAAAGCATGGAAAGGGTGTGGAAACAAAAAGCCTTGCACAGCTCAGGGATAAGTATTAAACAGTTGAAGCAAGAGGCTTGCAGGCTTATGAAATCCCTTAGTCTTCATCTCATTTAGAAAGAGCCTTAGCAAGAGCCCAGTGAAAGAATCAGGAGATTTTCTATTATCTTTAGAGTGCTGTATCAGTCTCTCCAGAGGATTGAGATGAATGCAGGTGAACAAGGCAGTTAAAAATCTCACTTACACAGTGGAAAAGTCAGTGCAAGCAAAGGCTATCACCCTGACCTAATGCGCACGGCAAGGTAACGCAAGAAGGAGGAACAGAGTTGGAAGTCTTAGGTCAGCAGCTGAAAAGGATCAAACACTAATTTCAGCTTTAACTTTTTTTCTTTAATCATGTTCCCAGGTTAGGGATTGCCCATTAATAAAAATGACAACAAAAAAAGTCTTCACAGACTTTGAAAGAAACTCAGCTCTTTAATCTTAAGAAGAGATTTCCCAAAGCTACCTGTCTTAGGGAGGCAAACTCTCCTGGTTTCCCACATCATAACCAGATCCTCTCTGGGGACAATTCAAAGCAATTAAATCCCAACTCAGATCTGCTGTTGACTACAACAGCAATTTAGGAGGTGATCTTTTGAAAATACTCTCCTCAGACTTCAGCTGGCTGAAGTATGGAGTTGAATAGGCTCTGAAATGGAAGGGATGAATAGAAAATTTTGCCTCATAAAGGACCCTAAACAGGTTCCCTTATTCTTCGGGGGAAGAAGGGTGAAGAGGAGAAGAAAGTCATTAAAACAACCAAACCAGAAAACAAAAAACCAACCAAACAGCAGCAAAACTGGTGAAAAACCACACAGAACTGGAGGCATTATATGCAGTCCTTGCCTACTTATTTCTGAGGATTATCCTCTCCTTCACAAGCAAAAGACATTCAAATTACCCGTAACCAGATTATTCTTCTTAAAGATTTGTATTACAACTACCCCTGGGGACTCTGTGATTGTAATTGATGTAGGCACTGTAAAACTGAAGCACCAAAACCCTCAGATACACTCCAAAAAAGTTCACTGCCTAAAGAGACAAACTGGACAAAGGGAGAGAGATGTTACAAAGATGAAGACAGCAAGGCTGCACCACTGGCCAGTGAGAGAGGAGAGCAGAAGTCTCCAGCACCAGCTCACTGCCTTGTCTAGTAGTCTATATGCTGCCTCTAAAGGAAGCCCAGGATGAACTATAGACTAGACTAGACTAGAATAGACCAGACCAGGCTGGAAAAGAGACCTTTGAGATCATCGAGTCCAACCTATCACCCAACATCATCTAATCAACTAAACCATGGCACCAAGTGCCTCATCCAGTCTTTTCCTAAACACCTCCAGTGATGGTGACTCCAGTGTTGGCAAGAAGGCTTCCAAGAAGTGCTGTGCTAAATAAATCACTTATATTTGTCCTACAGCATTATCATTAAAGCTGAAGGGTACTAGAAATCAGGTTTGGAAGGCAGAATAGAGGTAATGTAGAGCCTTCATCACGTGACTCATAACAAAAAACAAAATCAGTTTCAAGCTGTACTCTTACAGTCCAGGAAACCAAATAGTAGTCCAAATATAAAGTAGCCACAGTGGAAACTAAGGAATAAAAAAGGAAGAAGCAGGAGGAGCCAGAGAAGCCCTCAGCCTCAGCTTCTCCCAAGTGTAATAGTACACAAACCTGCATGGCAGCAACAGCTTTGTGTTTGAAACCCTTTCATTCTCAAGCTCCAACAGATGTTGAAAAATTACTTTGTCAAAGCCAGCTAGGAGTTGAGGGCTTGAAAAAGGGCTGCTTCTCAAAAGCCTCCAACGTTCCCCACTCCCCACCCCAAACCAGCTCCTAGCACAGCCTGAAACTTTTAGCCAAAGGCAGTAGATATGAATAGAACCAGCAGGCTGATGAGTCATTTGGGTCAGCATGTCTCCACACAGAGAAAATGAGTGTCAGCAAAGTCATAGCTTTCAAGACACACTGGTTTAAAATTAGATATTAATCTTAAAAACAGAAACCCTCTTTTGGTGAATAAGCAATAGGTGTCACTGTATAAATAGTCAAAGCCTCTGGAAACTGCAAGCATGTGAACAGAGCAGATAAGAGCAATTAATTTATGTCAAATCTGTGACAGCATTCAGATGAATATTAGCTTCCACTTTACTTTGCTCAGACTCCCCCCTCCCCGATAAGTCAATTAATGGTTGAGTTAGGGAAATAAAAATTAGAAGATGAATATGAGAGCAATAAAGTCAGCAGACAGCTCATCAGAAACAGGACACAAAGGAGCACATGAATAAAAGGAATACATTCATCTGCAGGCTGGGGGATCAAATAAGACTGCTTGGCCAGCCAAGTAACAGAAAGCAGGTAACAGACACAGGGCAAGGAAAGTCAGAATAAAAAGCCCAGGCAAAATGTGTGATACAAAGATACAGAGAGTGTTGAGATATTCATGCAAAGGGGAGCATATCACACATGTCACACACACAGTAATTGCCTACCATTATATACAGTAATTTCTTCCCTGAAGTAAAATTAAGTCAACACAGATCTAAGAGTTTAGCAGCTGGCTTAGACAATACCTAACAAAGAAGTGATTATGGAGCAAATTAAAAATACCTTGCTAGTAAATTATACAGCCAACTGCAAGACACAGAGGGACAGCAAATGTTAAGTAAGAGGCATCCCAGCGTGCATTTGTCAAGTAGCTGTGCAATTTGGTGTCAGCACATTGATGAAGATACAGAATTTGGACAAAACAGTCTGTTGTGCTACAACAAAGGAATTCATTGGGACAAGCTGTCATGCCAGAGGTGGATAGGGATGTAAAATGCAAATTCTGTTATGACTGTCCCTACCTTCAGCTCTATGGTATCTGGCTTGCAACTACCATCCTCTCACCCCATTTTTATATCATGCTTAGTGGGACCTGATGCCCTACTACCTTGCTCTGAGACAATAAGGGCCTTGAGTACAAGCCTTATGAGGAGAGGCTGAGGGAGCTGGGATTGTTTAGCCTGGAGAAGAGGAGGCTCATTGCTGCCTACAGCTACCTGAAGGGAGGTTGTAGCCAGGAGGGGGTTGGTGTCTTCTCCCAGGCAGTCAGCACCAGAACAAGAGGACACAGTCTCAAGCTGTGCCAGGCGAAGTTTAGGCTGGAGGTGAGGAGAAAGTTCTTCACAGAGAGAGCTGTTAGCCGTTGTAATGGGCTGCCCAGGGAGGTGGTGGAGTCACCGTGCCTGGAGGTGTTCAAGAGGGGATTGGATGTGGCACTTGGTGCCATGGTTTAGTAGTCATGAGGTCTGTGGTGACAGGTTGGACTTGATGATCTTTGAGGTCCTTTCCAACCTTATTGGTTCTATCATTCTGTGAATAGCTACTTGTCAAATCACACAGCAAAGCAGCACAGTGCCCACATCCCAACAGATAGGGATGCCCCTAACCCAGTTGGCTTTCCATGGGAGAAAGGGATGCTTTCCAACCACAGGTGGAAAGGTGCACTGCTCATTTCCATGGATGCTCCTTGCCCAAACCATGCTGGCACCATCCAGCTAATTGACACACTGAGTTAATAGCAGTATCTAGAAAACATCAGCTCTGCTCTTCAAGGTGGAGTGTTTAACATGTGGGACAGCAGCTTCCAATATCCCCACAGTGCACTCTGGTTTCTAGGCAGACAAGCAAAAACCTAGACCAGGAAACCACTGCTGTCATTAAAGCCCACAGTAACAAGGTCCAAAGATCAAGAAATTCCATGTTTCCTGAACGAGGGCAATTCAAAACCTACGACCATTATGTAAAAGCAAGTATTTCCTGCATGGATGGACAAAACAGAGATCATAGAATCATAGAATTGTTAGGATTGGAAGGGACCTCAAGGATCATCCAGTTCCAACCACCCTGCCATGGCCAGGGACACCTCACACTAGATCAGGTTGCCCACAGCCCCATCCAGCCTGGCCTTAAAAACCTCCAGGGATGAGGCTTCCACCACTTCCCTGGGCAACCTGTGCCAGTGTCTCACCACCCTCATGGGGAAGAACTTCTTCCTAACATCCAATCTAAATCTACCCATTTTGGTTTTTTTCCATTCCCCCTAGTCCTATCACTACCTGACACCCTAAAAAGTCCCTCCCCAGCTTTCTTGTAGCCCCCCTTCAGATACTGGAAGGCCACAATAAGGTCTCCTCAGAGCCTTCTCTTCTCCAGGCTGAACAGCCCCAAGATGTTAAGCTTCTTCCTTGCCTATGGACCCACAGTCTGAATGTCAGTTATGTGCTAAACAAAACTGGTCAGAGGCTTTCCAGAAAAGAATGGAATAACAGTTCTCTTAAAAATGTGAAAGATGGGCAAACATTCAAGTGTTCAGTCACTTTTCTCAGCACTGGCTGATGAAAATTCACACTTGGTCTCATGGATCATATGATATTGATTGTATGAAGAAAAAAATTATTACAGATGGGAAGTTCTCTGCTGAATTCATGTTTTATAATACTGGAAAATCTTTATTTCCAGTGAAGAAGCATAAAAATGTGGGAGAACATGCCACTAACATCCACTGCCTAGTGTCAAGCTGTGCACCGGCAGCAGAGATGTGACACCTGTGTGTGCAGATCTCTGCACCGACCTAAGGCCCAGAGCACACAGAATGGTTTTATGTTGGCAGGGACTACCAAAGGTCGTCAGAGCAGTGAGCAAGGACACCCTCCAATAGATCAGATTTCTCAGAGCCTGACCTTGCATATCTCCCCAGGCAACCTGTTCCAGTGTTTCACCACACTCAGGGTAAAGAACTTGTTCCTAACATCCAATCTAAATCTCCCCTGATTTCAAACCATTGCCCCTCATCCTATCACTGCAGGCCTTTGCAAACAGTCCCCCTCCAGCCTTCCCGTAACCCCCTTCAGGTACTGGAAAGTTGCTCCCTGGAGCCTTCTCTTTTCCAGGCTGAACAACCCCAGCTCCCTCAGCCTGTCCTCATAGCGGAAGAGGTGTTCCAGCCCCCCAGTTCATCTCCATGAGCTCATCACCATCACAGTCTGCCCTGTCTGAAGCTGCACCAGGGGAGGTTTAGACTTGAGGTGAGGAGAAAGTTCTTCACCGAGAGAGTAATTCATCATTGGAATGTGCTGCCCAGGGAGGTGGTGGAGTCCCCATCCCTGGGGGTGTTCAAGAGGAGATTGGACGTGGCACTTGGTGCCATGGTCTAGTCATGAGGTCTGTGGTGACAGGTTGGACTCGATGATCCTCGAGGTCTCTTCCAACCATAGTGATACTGTGATACATGGGAGGGGGCATCCATTCAGAATTACAGGGCTGTGACTTAAATGCAAAAAAAAAATTATCTTGGTCTTAATATAGTGGGGGCCCTTCAGCTTTTACTAAAGCTGCTTTACTCCCCATGCCTGAAACTCACCATCTGTACAAAGAGCTGCCACGTGGCCAGGAGAATTTCGTATTAAGAAATGCATCAGCAGGAAGAGTTCTGGCAGCCCTGGATTTGTACTGACGTGATCAGCAAGACATTTTGTATTGCTCATGCAGGATGATCAGCTATTCTGAACAGCAGCAGCTGCACCAGCAATCTAGACAATTAGTCAGAAATACTGATTTGTCTCAGAGCAAATAGCTAATCGGAAAAAGGACTGCAAATCACAAATTACTGAATATAAATAAATAGCAAACAATGACACAAATTGATCTGAAGCAGAGGTAGCTGACTGGTGAATCTGATCACAGAGTCATACAATGGTTTGAGTTGGAAGGGACCTGCAAAGGTGAATAGAGTAGAGTAGAATAGACCAGACCAGGTTGGAAGAGACCTTCAAGATCACCACATCCAACCTCTCATCCAACACCACCTAATCAACTAAACCATGCAACCAAGCACTCTATCAAGTCTCTCAAGGTCATCTAGTCCAAGCTCCTTGCAGTCAGCAGAGACATTCTCCACTAGATCAGCTTGCTTAGAGCCTTGTCCAGCCTGACCTTGAATATCTCCAAGGATGAAGCCTCAACTACCTCTCTGGGCAACCAGTTCCAGTGTTCCACCACCCTCATGGTGCAGAACTCATTCCTAACATCCAGTCTAAAATGCTCTTTAATTTCAAATCATTGTCCCTTTAACTATCCCTCTGCAGGCCCCCTTCAGATATTGACATGTAGCTATAAGGTCTGCCTGGAGCCTTCTCTTCAGACTGACCAACTTCAGCTCTGGAAGGAAATCTCAGAAACAGGTGGTTTGAGGGTCCTCTTCAAACACAGCTGATGACAAAATGATTGCACACATTTGATATCCAGCTATTTGTCTATTTAGTCTACTTTCAGTGATGTTTGCAATACCTTTTTCACTTGGTCTGAGTAAATGACTCCAGCGTAAAGACTAACTGCAAGTGGTGTGAGTTTGGTGTCAGCTCTCAAGCTTACATTCACACATCATCATTTACAACTATCACTATATTTGTCATCTCAAAAGGTATTCTTTGGCCTCAAGGCACACTTCAGATAACTCTCTCTGAATACAAAATCAGTACTTCAATGGCTCATCTCAAAAAGCAATAAAATCGATGTGGAGCATTACAAACAGAGATGCTGGGCAGCTTTTTACAGGTGGTAATTTACTCAAGGTGCATAGCAAACACACAAACTGTGCTACCTCAATGTGTTAAACCAGACAGGAATTGGGAACTTTACTGAAGAGTATCTTTTTCCAGGCCACCATTAGCATTATTTATTAAAGCTACTGAAACCTCTGATGGCAACTATGAAATAGGCTCTTCTTTTTTTTTTCTCCTTTCTTAGTATTTCAGAAATGTTATGTAAAGCATCTATTAATATTATGTAACCATTTCAGTGGTGCAATGTGATGGAAAAAAACCAGTTAGCTGGAAGCCAGATAATGAGCATTTCCTATCTGAAACAATTAAGAAAGCTTGGTAGTAGACACACAAATGGCTCTTCTGTTTCCAGTGCAAGCAATCAAATATCTTTGGATTTTCACACACAAACTAATATTCTGGAAGTAGCACACAGTCCTCCCCAAAGTTATGTATTACTAAAGCAAATGTTCTAGGCATCATCTAGTAGAACCTAGTTTGAAGCTTTTTGAAAGCAAATTTGAAAGACAAGGCTAGCAAGTTGCTGCACTCTGGTCAGCCAAGGCTAAGATACAGTTTCAGCTTCTGGCTGCCCTCCTCAAGGCCAAACTGTGGCTCTGCATCTGGATGTGGGACTCTGCCTGGGTTCCTCAGGTCCCAAGCCTCCTGTGAGCTGCATAGGTGCCACTTCAATGCTCTGGTGGGACCCAAAGTTCCATGTCAGCCCTTGTCCTCAGCCCCTCAGGGCCCTGCATAGAACATGCTGGTACCAAACAGCACAGGATGGGAAAGCATTGGGCTGAGCCTGCCTTGCGGGTAGCAGAGCCCAGGGCCAACTGCCATGGACAGCAAAGTGGGAGTCGCTTCTCTCTCCCTTGTGGAAATCTGACAGAGACTTTCACAACTCTTCTTCCAGTGAGAAATGTGCTGCAGTTCATCAGAAAACACTCACTACACTTTTGTCTCCTGTCTGAATACTCTCACCCTTAATCTCCAAGTGAAGCTCTAGGTACCAAAGGTAACCCACAACTGTCTACTGGAAGCTCTGATGCCTTACAAGTCTTGCTCTTTCATTCCTCTTGGTTTCTTGTATAATCACATTTAGGTTTCTTGTATAATCACATTTAGGTTTCTGAACCATTCTTCCAACTGCTGGCACATGAATATCTATAGTTTTCATGCCAGGTTTCCCCTCCCAGGTTGTATCCACATGAATCTCTTTAAATCAAGGGCTCTATTCTTTCCTGAAGTATTTTGTTGATGCAGTTGTCAATGACATTTAAGTCAGAGAAAAAAAGGAAACAAAGTGCCATGTGTTTAAAATGTGGGGAGGGGAAAAAAACCAAAACCAACAAATTCAAACAACCTGGGGAAAGAAGGATGTTAAAATATGTGGGAGGGAAAGGCATGGGCTACTTCCCCAAAATATAATGAGATCCTATTGGAAAATTTTGTTTACTGATACACTGACTTTTCAGTATCCTATTACAGTGTGGACATCTGTCACTGGGCATCTCACACTTATTTTTGTTGCCAACTGCCCTACCATCCTAAAATTGTCTGAAATGGCCCTCAGTTGCTCCACAGATTTAAACTTAAAAGGTGAACAATGACTCACAACTGAAAATCACAGCACTGCTATGCTCAACAGGATGATTTTTACATAGAATTAGAATTACATAGAATAAACCAGGTTGGAAGAGACCTTCAAGATCATCGTGTCCAACCCATCAACCAATCCAACCCACCCAAACAGCTAACCCATGGCACCAAGCACCCCATCAAGTCTCCTCCTGAAAACCTCCAATGATGGTGACTCCACCTCCTCCCCAGGCAGCCCATTCCAATGGGCAATCACTCTCTCTGTATAGAACTTCTTCCTAACATCCAACTTAAACCTCCCCTGGTGCAGCATGAGACTGTGTCCTCTTGTTCTGGTACTGGCTGCCTGGGAGAAGAGACCAACCTCTGCCTGTCTACAACCTCCCTTCAGGTAGTTGTAGAGAGTGATAAGGTCACCCCTGAGTCTCCTCTTCTCCAGGCTAAGCAATCCCAGCTCCCTCAGTCTTTCCTCATAGGGCTTGTGTTCCAAACCCCTCACCAACTTCATTGCCCTTCTCTGGACTCGTTCCAGCAAGTCAACATCCTTCCTAAAATATTTTATCATAGAATCATTTTGGTTAGAAAAGACCTTTAAGATAACCAATTCCAACCATCATCTAGCTCTACCAAGCCCAGTGCTAAACCATGTCCTTTAGCATCACATCAGTCCTTCTTTTAAACAGCTCCAGGGGTGGGAATTCAACCAGCTTCCTGTGAGCCTATTCCAATGTTTAATAGCTCTGTATCACTATTGCTCTAAAACCACACATCTCTACACATTCACATGGCCAATACCTTCCCAATAATTTAGTAAGTCTGACAATTAGTATGCAATTCCATTGCTGAGTTTTCCCACTTTCAGGCATTTTTCCAGTGGATGCTCTGAATGTTTTCTTAATGAGATGTGAGGTCTGAAGAAAAGTAGCGCAGAGTCAGTGATAAAAAGCCTTGCTGGTCTGCTGATATGAGAGCACAACAGAGTTGAGATGCTGCCTGCCAATCAGACACTCCCATGATGTGCTTTGGAGAGGGGAGGTGGCACTGCAGGTATGACGTGAACACTTTTCTTCTGTGTACTGCAATAACCCTGACATACAGAAGGTGTTTTGTTGATGAACACAGACAGATTTTCCCTATGCAGAGAGCAGAACACAGTTACTGATAGTAAGTGGACCAGATCTCATATTCTGATACCCTTTAGGTGTAGATAAAACATGCCCTTAAGCAAAACTTCCCCAAATATGTCATACCCGAGTGGATGCATTCAGCTTTCCCCACAACTTCTGAGTGGCAGCTCCCATATTTATTTCTGTCAAAATCAGCACCACAGGGGAACAGAAAAGCAGTTTCTGCAGTGCTGGAGTGCTTTCTAAATGTACTTCCCAGGCATGCTTCATGAAAAGCTATCTAGAAGAAGCCAATTAAGTAAATAAAAATAGCATTGGGTCTAAGTTCAGCATAGCTTTCTCATTGACTAAAGGGAAGAAAGATCAGACTCCCACTTGCAATTACCACACTAAACACAAGTGGTGTTTCACACCATCTTCCTTTTAACTGCTGTTTATAGAGGTTGCTAAATGTCAATGAATAAAGTTTCAGCAGTGTTTTCTCTCATCAGGTGGTGCCATCATTAGCACAAAATGATCCAACATCAAATACACCCTGTTCTTTCAGCCTGATGCTTTGAAAGGTCTTAGTAAATAGTCACTTGGAAGAGCAGGACAGAATAGGCACACAATGAATGTGTGTGGCTTGGCATTACAGAGTTTTCTCTTCTTGTTTCCTTCTCTCAGTTCTGTCTAAATGAAACTTCCTTTGGAAAGCTGAATGTCCAGTTTTGGCTAATTCAAATAGCATAGCACAAATAGTAACACAGATGAGGCCACTCTCATGTGTCCCAGTGTCCCAGACAATATCCAAGAAAACAATGACAATTTAAGAAGGGAAGAAGGGCAGGCAGAGGGGAGAAGGGCAGGCAGAGGGGAGAAGGGCAGGCAGAGGGGAGAAGGGCAGGCAGAGGGGAGAAGGGCAGGCAGAGGGGAGGTGCCCTTTGAGGCTGCGACAATACTATGAATCAGCAGTAGGTTGAGTGCACCTGGAATGAGCTCTCCAAAGGCTGAAAGGCTTTGAAATTCAAGCCAAGAGTTTATTCAAATGAAAACTAGAAACAACTTTTAAAGAGGAGTAAAATTCAAAGCAGGCATGGAAGGCAGAGCACTTCCAGGGCATGAGCCCATGGCCTTTTAAGAGGCTGTAATATAGAGCACACACAAATGAAGCCAGTCCAAGAGATGCTTCAAAACCTGATAAGAGGTTTTGCTAAAACTATTTCCTGAACTTCAGACCTCAGACCTCCACTCCATCTTTTTCCAGCCTGGAAGGAGCTTTGTTGCAACTTGTATCTAAGTTATTGACACATTTGTGTTTTGCAACCAATTCAGAACATCTCACAGATTCAGACTTTCACAGGTTGCATTGAGTTGGAAGGGACCCTCAAAGGTCATCTTGTCCACCATCTCTGCAGTCAGCAGGAACACATTCAACTAGATCAGGCTGCCCAGGCCCACATAAATCTGATCTTGAAAGTCTCCAGGGATGGGGTCTTGACCACATCCCTGGGCAATCTGTTCCACTATTTCACCACTCTGATTGTAAAGAACTCCTTCCTGATGTCCAACCTAAATCTCCCCTGCTGCAGTTTCAAACCATTGCCCTCCATTTTACCACTCCAAGCCCTTCTAAGCAGTCCTTCCCCAGCCTTCCTGTTGGTCCCCTTCAGATATTGAAATGTAGCCCTAAGGTCTCCCCAGAGCCTTCTCTTCTCCAGACTGAACAGCTCCCATTCGTTCAGCCTGTCTTTGTGAGAGAGGTGCCGTCAGGTCCATGTCTCTCATGTCTCCTTTGTTGTTGTTCCTGCCTATCCAGCAGTGATAAGGACAAAATATGGAGAACAAAAAAAAAACCAAAAAACCAACAAAACACCTCACCACATTTATTACCTCATTTCAGATACACCATGAGTTTCCACAGGCAGCCTTGCCTAAGTGCTTCAAACTAGCTTCAGAGGACTGTTTCTAGGAGAAGATGCTCTGTGTCTGATAAGAATCTTATTTCACAGCTAGCCTTCCAGAGCAGTTTCTTCTTTTCACTTTTCCACTAATATCTGTTCCTTCAGAAGGAACAGGGAAGCAGCATAATACCAAACAGTCATGTGAGGGAACCTGAACTTCACAGCAGACTGCTTCTTGCTCAGGCAGTTTCTCTGGTGGCAGCTTTGCTTCCCAGATTCACACAGACATGACAAGAGGAAACCTCTTTACCTATGAGCCTCAACTTAGTTACCTCTGCATGTCACAGCTACAACCATATCCCCAAACTAATCACCTATTCTGAGCAGAACAGGTAGGTGCAATTACACCAAAAGGGCCAATCCTCATTACATTACAATTTTTGTACCTCTGTTTAGCTGTTGCCAAAGTAAGACACAGGAATCTCATTTTTAGAAGACCTGAATGGACACAGTGAGATTTACTAAGGCCAAAAGTTGATGAAATAACTGCAAATGCAGCATGATTCCCCAGTGCTGAGGAACACAAATAACCATAATGCCAGTTACATTTTAAATAGCACTTCTTGTCTATAGAACTCAGGGAGGCCAATATCAGAATATTGATATCAGCTGTTGCTTTGTCAGAAGCCCATTACCAGATGGCTTATTCAGTGCCCTGTGGTAGGTTATTAGCAGAGCTGTGAATAGAAGCAGATCTGAAGTGTCCTAGTCAAAAGATGCACACACTTGGCTGCCTAGCATCTCAGAGATGTAGGATTCATAGTTCTGGTTTATCCTTTAATAAACAGAAGCTTTATCCTAGGATTACCAAGCACTATGACAGTAATTAAGAGAGGGTTTCTTTAAAGGACAAATGTGAATTGAGCACCTGCTAGTTTGCAATAGATGCTAAATGCTTGATTGCTCTCTTTGCTTCTGCAAATCTCTTCCAATCCCACAAGCACTGGGATTCGTGGTGCTATTTTTCAGCTGGGGAAGGTGTATCTCAGTCCTGACAGTCTCCTGGGGTTTGATCCCTGCCCAAACGTACCTTACAATGCAGGCAGGACTTGGGGGTTTTGGTCAAAGCAGAAACAGATGAAGGGAGCTTTAATGGAGCATTCAAGTGCATAAAAAAACCAGCTGCAGCAAACAGGAGGACAATTGGTTCTCCAGGTTAAGAAGAAATGAGCTTACATTACAAAAAGGGAGATTTAGCTTGGTGATCATTAAAAAAAATAAAATAAAAATAGCTTCCTCCTTTGGGGAGGGACTTCTCAGGATCTCAGGGAGGGATAGGACTAGGGGGAATGGAATGAAGCTGGAGGTGGGGAGATTCAGGCTGGAGGTGAGGAGGAAGTTCTTCACCGTGAGAGTGGTGAAACCCTGGAAAGGGTTGTCCAGGGAGGTGGTTGAGGCCCTGTCCCTGGAGGTGTTTAAGCCCAGGCTGGATGAGGCTCTGGCCAGCCTGATCTAGCATGGGGTGTCCCTGCCCATGGCAGGGGGGTTGGAACTAGATGATCCTTGTGGTCCCTTCCAACCCTGACTGATTCTATGATTCTATAATGAAAATAGCAAACCATCAGAATAGTTTCACAGAGGTGACTGTGAAGACTGCCTCCTTCAGCAAACCTCCTAAGGAAACACTAAATAAATATTTTATATATAGGTCAAGTCAGACTTAACCACCCCTCAGGACAGGACAAAGGACTTGATAGTCTCTTCAGATTCCTTTCCTAAGACTAGCCATGCATGGAGTGCGAATAGAATAGAATAGACCAGACCAGGTTGGAAGAGACCTTCAGGACCATCACGTCCAACCCATCATCCAACACCTCCTAATCAACTAACCCATGGCACCAAGCACCCCATCAAGTCTCCTCCTGAACACCTCCAATGATGGTGACTCCACCACCTCCCCGGACAGCCCATTCCAATGGGCAATCACTCTCTCTATGAAGAATTTCTTCCTAACCTCCAGTCTAAACCTCCCCTGGTGCAGCTTGAGACTGTGTCCTCTTGTTCTGGTGCTGGTTGCCTGGGAGAAGAGACCAGCACTCGCCTGTCTACCACTTCCCTTCAGGGAGTTGTAGAGGGCAATAAGGTCTCCCCTGAGTCTCCTCCTCTCCAGGCTAAGCAATCCCAGCTCCCTCAGCCTCTCCTCATGGGGCATGTGTTCCAAACCCCTCACCAACTTTGTTGCCCTTCTCTGGACTCATTCC
Source organism: Melanerpes formicivorus (assembly GCF_026170545.1). Taxonomy (NCBI): domain Eukaryota; kingdom Metazoa; phylum Chordata; class Aves; order Piciformes; family Picidae; genus Melanerpes; species Melanerpes formicivorus. Next base: position 9,429,420 of record NW_027142360.1, on the reverse strand, counting down.
AGCAAGTCAACCTCCTTCCTAAACTGAGGGGCCCAGAACTGGACACAGTACTCAAGGTGTGGCCTAACCAGTGCAGTGTACAGGGGCAATTACTCCCATCAAACACAAAGAAAACTATTTCTAATCTTTGTGTACCCATCATCATACCCACAAAGAGATCAGCAAACCAACAACCAACCCATGAACAAAATAAGGTGCTATATAAGCAACACATGCAAACATGGCAGCCCAGCTTGGTCAGCAGCATATTTGGAGGAAACAAGTTTACATTGCTGCTTACATTGCCCACTGCTTACCCTGACCACTGCTACTACACTGACCACTGCTCCTTGAGTTATTTTGTGCATGCAGCTGCACCTATAAAAGATGTTTTTTCTGTGCTGTGTTTCAAGGTGCACAGAATTGGCAAGGCAACTAGCAAAACCAGGTGAGCTTATGCCACTGTTGTTCTTGGCCACATTAGTGCATCTGTTTCCTGTCTTGCACTCCTTCCTTGCTCATCTTCATTAGGGAAGTGCCTGATCCTCACTTTGATGCATACTGCAAAGAGATGCCAAACACCTTTGCCACTCTAGCAAAATCCTGTTAGCTGTATCCATCTTCCAATGAATACACTACTCCAGCAAGGTTGGAAGACCTTCTTCAAGGTGATAACAGAATTATTGCAGCTGTTCAAAGGGAGGAGGAGGCAATGCCATTCATAGCTTTGTCCATCCTTAGTCATCACAACCCTCATCTCACATTCTTCTGTCTCCCTGTTGCTGCTGGCAATGGACCCTCTCAAGTCCAGCTGTTACTCCTTGTGACCCTCAGCAGGCTCCATACTCATTCTTGTCAATCAGCATTAGTGAAGCACACTAAAAAGCCAGCAGGATAGAAGCCCAGTATTAGGACTAAATGTAATAACTGAAGAGGAAGCTTTACTAGATGGAGCATAGGAAGTCGGTAAGACACTGCAGGCAGTCTGAGGAAGGTGGTTTGGAGTCTTGCTTCTTAATTGATGCTCCATCTGTGGTTCCTACTGCCTTGTGGAAACTGGAGCAGGTAAGGCTTGAAAGCAAAACCAAGGAGAGCATAATTGCTGGGATGGCCCTTGGGGATAGTTATTCTCCCCTGTCTTTAGCAAAGCCATGATCTTTGCTCTGTGTGTGTGTGGTAGTGCTTTCCCTGGGGCTGCTCCTGGGAAGTGCAGTGCCTTAGCTAGGAGTACACCAGAGCTCCCTAGAGTTTTGAGAAGAAGCAGAACACTGTATGATGGGTGTGTGTAATGACAGCAAAAACTGAGAGATGCTTTTACCACTTAGTAATGTGAGCTAGGGCACCCAAGTGCTTCAGAGTTGATTAATATGCATGTATGAGTAGCACTAAGTATCTTATCTGAGGCTAAATGGGGCCAGCACAAGTTCAGCACAGTGATTAAACCTCTTTTTGGAACTAGCCCAAAACATGCATAGGACAAATCAATTTTCTCCATCTTGAAGCACTCATTTGCCATTCAGCTGTTACAAGAATTTTCATCAGAAGAACGATATAGATAGAAGAAACTTGGTTTTCCCCAACACACCATTCATTTTCTTTCAATTTGTGATTCTCTAGCAATTTTATACATAGAAACCCCATCCTATCTAGTGGGAAATGGGAACCATCTTTTTCTGGCTCTCCCCTAGTCTATAAAAATCACTTTTTTCCCCCCCAGGAAGTAATTTATAGAACTCAGAACTCCCCAGCATTTCTGTCAATTTATTTTTCCTCTTAATTAAAGAACTTGAGATCCAGTTTCATATCTGCCTACAGGCTTTTATACATCATATCCCTGGTAAGTGAGAGGCTGTTTAGTAATATGAAACCAACTGGACTTTAATTTTTGGCATTGCATCCACATATCCATTACATTACATCCATCTATAATGGTATTGAACCTTGAAGTGACCAGCAAATTTGTTTACAACTGAATACTGAAAGGGGAGGGAGTTTCCTAGGAGCTGGTTTCATCTTTTGCATTAGCATATTTTCAGTCTCATTAACCCTGATTAAAAAAGGGAGAATAAGAACTGGTGGCTGGAAATAAAAGGCAGAACACTTCAAATTAGACAGAGGGCAAAACTGCCAACATTTTCAATAAAGGTGACTACCAATTAGAAAGAAATCACCAGGGGAAGTGGCAAAATTACCTAAAAAATGTCATTTCCACACAGTCCTGCATGCTCATCTGGAGAGCAAATGTTAACTAAACATATCTTATTTAGCTTGACTCAGACCTCTACTAGTCAAAATTTTGCCCTGCGTTACTCAGGAGATCAGATTAGGTGGAAACCATTACCAGGCCAGAATATATTATTACTACCATCTGCAGATCACAGGTGATCTTTCATTTAAGGAAAAGGAGCATTCATCCATCAGAAACTAGATCAAGTTCTTCACAGAAAGAGTTATTGGCTATTGGAATGTGCTGCCCAGGGAGGTGGTGGAGTCACCGTCCCTGGAAGTGTTCAAAAGGGGATTGGATGTGGCACTTGAAGCCATGGTTTAGTTAGTCATGAGGTGCTGAGTGACAGGTTGGACTTGATAATCTCTGAGGTCTTTTCCAACTTTGGTGATTCTATGTTCAAAGCAAACTAAATAAGCTAAATATAGGGGTTGCACTGGAATGTGTCGAGGGCTGTGTGTGTAGGTCATGCATCTATAATTTCTGTTTATATTCATAGTATCATAGAACAGTTTGAGTTGGAAGGGACCTCCAAAGGTCATCTAATCCAATGCCCTCTGCAGTAAGCAGGGGCATCCTCAACTAGATCAGGTTGCCCAGAGCCCTGTTGAGCATCACCTTGATATTTCCAGAGATGTGGGCCCAACCACATCCCTGGGCAACCTGTTCCAGTGTTCTACTACCCTCATGGTACCGAGCTCGTTCCTAACATCAAATCTAAATCTGCTCTTCTCTCATTTCAAACCATTGCCCTTCATCATACCACTGCAGGCCTTTGTAGACAATGCCTCTCCCATCATCTTATAGGCCTCCTTCAGGTAGTGGAAGGTCACTACCTCTTTAGAGGTTTCTCTTCTCCAGGCTGAACAACCCCAGCTCCCTCAGCCTGTCCTCATAGAAGAGGTGCTCCAGCCCCCTATAATCATCTTCATGCCCTTCCTCTGGACCTTCTGCATCACATCCATGTCCTTCCTGTATTGAGTGCTCCAGTTTGTTTTTATTATCTGTCCTTTTGTCTGAAAAGAAACTTGTTTCTTACACAGCTACACATGCATTTGCCATCCCTGCTTCTTCCTCTGACTTTATTCTTTCTGCAGCTTTGTTTTGCTCTAGTTCTGGCAATATCTGTCATGTCCAAATGAAATGCATCTTCTGTTTGTTGTTCCAATTGTCATCTGTTGAGACAGTTCCAGCAGCAGTGTGTCAAAAAATATGCCCCTTGGATATTCAATTTTGTTTTATTTCCTGGAGTCTTCAAACACTGTGTAACAAAGCTGTCCAGAAGATGCCAGTGCTCACAGGAAAGGCACTTGGGGTTTAATATGATTCTTCACAGATTTTGAATGAACAAGGAGTGATAGGATTAGTGCAATGCTCCCTGTAATTTAACCAATAAGAATTATAGGTCACTTTGTTACATAGCTAAAAGATTATCTTCTCCCTGTATTTACTACTTGTCTCTGGGCATTACACTGTTCAGCCTTCTGTGTTTTGAAGTGAAGAGAAACATCCTTGTTGGTATGCTCTGCTAGTTTTCTATTCACCACTCTCAGTGGATGCAATTTTAGAATTGATTTCACCATTCATTTAAGTGGGACCAAAAAATCATGGCACAGGGCTGATCCTCTGAACTGTTGAGCTGTAAGAGACAAGGTGATGCTGAATGCTTTCCTTTTCTGAGCATAGCTCTAACCAGGGAAAACTTGGTTTAGAACATGGAGAGGGGTCCCTTGGGGGGGAAAAAAAAGGTATGTTTTTTGTCAAAACCATTTAGTGTGAAGAGAAAAAAAAAATCACTATGTGAAGACTACTGCAGGGAAAACTTTGAGTTTCATCCTAAATGTCCTCATTTTGCTTTCATTCTCATTGCCATGACTATTAAAAGCAAGGTACACAAGTAGCCACGCACAACAAACTACTGAGAAATCCAAGTGGCAAGGGGATACAAGAGGACACAGTCTCAAGCTGTGCCAGGGCAGGTTTAGGCTGGAGGTTAGGAAGAAATTCTTCACAGAAAGAGATTGGCCATTGGAATGGGCTGCCCAGGGAGGTGGTGGGGTCAACATCACTGGAGGTGTTTAGGAAGAGACTGGATGGGGTGCTTGGTGCCATGGTTTAGTTGATTAGATGGTGTTGGGTGATAGGTTGGACTCCATGATCTCAAAGGTCTCTTCCAACCTGGTTAATTCTATTCTATAACCAGCTAACACCTTGGGGCTGTGTAGGCACAAGAGAGACCCACCTGCCCATCTTAAACATAAGGAAAAAGTTTGAGTCTCCTTCTTGGAGACTTTCAAAACCCCATCCAGCTGTGTTCCTGTGCAACCTGCCCTAGATGAACCTGCTTTAGCAGGGATCTTGGACTAGATGATCTCCAGAGGTCCCTTCCAATCCCTACCATTTTGTGAGTCTGTAAATACCAGCAACCCACAGTGAAACATGGTGATTTCTTTGCTCTTCTTACAAAAACAGTTTAAGGGCTAATGTTTGCCAAGCATCAGCTCAGTCATTCTATTTTATCCTATCTTTAAAAATTGTGAAGGCTGCTGATTTGCACTGACTGAAGTTTCTCTTCCTACATCAAAGCCTCCTGTTTGTATCATCATTGAAACATTCTGCTCCCATACCACACAATGGTTTCAAACCATGCATCAGGTGCTTTTGATAACAAAATAAGGACAGAGATGAAAGAGTTCATGCCCTGTCACATCCCCACAAAACTCACTCCTGTGACAGGTTCTATATGTACCATGCACGTCTCTAGTGGCTCAGATGTTTGCCTACGGTAACCATCACTTACCTCCTGAGCCATGAAATCACTTACAATATGATCACATTTTAAAATAACCTAGCATAGTCATAACATTACATCTGTTCAGAGCCTTAGGAAAGTTTCTTTCTAAAAAAGAAAAGTTACAGAACAATTTTGGTTGGAAAAGACATTTAAGATGATCATGTCCAGTTGTTAACCTAGCACTGCCAAGACCACCACTAAACCATGTCCTTAAGCACCTAATCCACACATCCTTTGAATACTTCCAGGGATGATGAATCAGCCACTTCTTTGGGCAGCCTCTTCCAGTTCTTATCAACCCTTTCATGAATAATTTTTTCCTAGTACCCGGTCTAAACCTACCCTGGTGGTAGGTGCATTGGATGCGATGATCTTGAAGGTCTCTTCCAACCTGGTTTATTCTATGTAATTCTATAATTTGAAGTCATTTCCTCTTGTTCTGTCAGTTTGTTAGCTGGGAGAAGAGACAAACCCCCACCTTGCTCCAACCTTCTTTCAGGGAGTTAGAGAGCAATGAAGTCTCCTATCAGCCTCCTTTTCTCCAGACTGAATAACCCAAATTCCCTCAGCTGCTCCTCATAATACTCATGCTCTACACCCTTCACCAGCCTTTTTTTCCCCCCTCACAATTCTGTTATTTCCAGTCACTGTTGTTTAATAACTCACATAAAATGGCATGGAAGACTTACTTCTTTAGTTAAAGCAGAATAAATTAAAGTTATGATAAAGCAATAATTTCACTGTAACATTAAGTGTTCTTTCATACACTGAGGAGAATGATTCATCTGCTCTCTAGTTTTTCTTTTAAGTAGTTTGTACTATCAATAAATTAGGCTTACAGCCATTTGCATGTACAATTGATCTTCCAAATCTGGGCTGTTGAAAGCAAGCCTTGTCTCCCTCTCTGTGTAGTAAGCAGACATCTCTCTCTTCCTCTGCTTTAATTTGGTTTAGTTGACAACTTACATTTTGGTGTTAGAGTGATTGAATCATTACATTGATTTTAGAAAAAGCAAAGTACTGAGCCCAGAGCTTGAGGAGTACTGAGCCCAGAGCTTGAGGAGTACTGAGCCCAGAGCTTGAGGAGTACTGAGCCCAGAGCTTGAGGAGTACTGAGCCCAGAGCTTGAGGAGTACTGAGCCCAGAGCTTGAGGAGTACTGAGCCCAGAGCTTGAGGAGTACTGAGCCCAGAGCTTGAGGAGTACTGAGCCCAGAGCTTGAGGAGTACTGAGCCCAGAGCTTGAGGAGTACTGAGCCCAGAGCTTGAGGAGTACTGAGCCCAGAGCTTGAGGAGTACTGAGCCCAGAGCTTGAGGAGTACTGAGCCCAGAGCTTGAGGAGTACTGAGCCCAGAGCTTGAGGAGTACTGAGCCCAGAGCTTGAGGAGTACTGAGCCCAGAGCTTGAGGAGTACTGAGCCCAGAGCTTGAGGAGTACTGAGCCCAGAGCTTGAGGAGTACTGAGCCCAGAGCTTGAGGAGTACTGAGCCCAGAGCTTGAGGAGTACTGAGCCCAGAGCTTGAGGAGTACTGAGCCCAGAGCTTGAGGAGTACTGAGCCCAGAGCTTGAGGAGTACTGAGCCCAGAGCTTGAGGAGTACTGAGCCCAGAGCTTGAGGAGTACTGAGCCCAGAGCTTGAGGAGTACTGAGCCCAGAGCATCTAGAGGTCTAATTTTACTCATTAACTCAACATTACAGTGCAGCTCTGGCTTTACACCAAGGATGCATTAGCAGCACATGGATCCCATCTACATCTGTACTTCCTCATGCTCCATCTTGCCTGTCACTTCTCTTTTGCACTTGGGGCAGCAGAACCAAGAAAGATGCCCTAGCAATACTGAAAGTGCTCAAACTCTCTTGTTAAGGAGGAGTTTGTCACACAGGTCATACCACAGCTCCATTTCAGATACGCCCAAACAAATAATGGCACTGCTGGAAAAAACCAAAACCAAACCACTATGGCGATACAGTGGCAATATGGAGTTGTTCCACCAGGAGAGCTTGTCAGGAAGATTCTAAATGAGGTCCATACAGACAGGAGCAGAAGATGAGAGAAAAATAAAGCTGGCACTCTTAGAATTCCATGACAGTAAATTCCCTCAGGTTTCTAACAGAAAGAAGAAATTATCTCACCAGCAGTTGAATAGCATTATTAGAGAGAAGCACTATTGTGCAACAGCTGTCGTGTAAGAGCATGATAACATTCAGAAACAGAGATACTGAAGAGCATCAAATGTGTCTTGGGCTGGAGGAGGGAATGGATGGGAGGGAAATTGTCTTCTTTTTCTGCAGGGAAGTGGTAGCACAAAATATTTAGGGAACAAAAATCAGCACAATTACTCTATTATTATACTTTTTTAACATACCTTGCCACTACATCATCCTCTCAAGCTCTATTTTGAGATAACCTAGGAAGATTCCCTCCACACACACACCCCCCTTTGACTTTCACAGCCATCTACCAAGGAATACACCAGAAAACTCATGGATAAAAACAAGTCGGGTAAAGAAGCAGTGCTCAGTACAAATCATTTCAGGTTAAGGTTTTCAGCTGAGTTTCAGGGCAAGTCTAGGTGGTGGAAAGCAGCATATCTTCTGCAACTTTTTCAAGCCTTTTTTGCTTAGAAGCACTTTCCTTTTTCCCCCCCCTAAGATTTTTAATGGGAAAAGAATGCCACCAGACTGTATTTCTATCCCCTGGCTCAAGTGCCCCTTCACTGGAAGCATCCAGGACTCCTTATGGTTGATTCCAGCCCAGTCTCGCATACCCCTGTCCTGCTGCAGTGCAGTATATGTACATTTTATTTTCCAAAGATATTCAGCAACCAGAAATCTGAAGAAGAATTCTAAGAATCAGTTGTAATTTCACAGAATCATTCAGGTTAGAAAAGACACTTGGGATCATCAGCTCCAACCATGAGCCCTGCTCTACCATGTTCACCACTAAAACATATCAATAAGCAGCGCATCTAAATGACCTTTAAACACCTCCAGGGATGGTGACTCCACCACCTCCCTGGGCAGCCTGTTCTAATGCTTGACCACTCTTTCAAGGAAAAAATTTTTCCTCATGTTCACCCTAAACCTCCCCTGGCACAGCTGTTCTGTCTTGTTCTATCTCTATTTACCTGTGAGAAAAGACCAGCACCTACCTCTCTCTTATCCTTCCAGGGAGGTGTAGAGGGCAAGAAGGTCTCCCCTCAGCCTCCTCTTCCTCAAACTAAGTAGTCCCAGTTCCCTCAGCTGCTCTTCATCAAACTCATTCTCTAGGTCCTTAACCAGCTTAGTTTGCACCTGCTCCAGCCCCTCAACATCTTTCTTGTATTGAGGTGCCCAAAACTGAACCCAGCACTCGAGGTGAGGCCTCACCAATGCTACATACGGCGGGGGGGACAATTTCTCACCAACTACCAGACCTTTTGCTCCTCTTTTAACAGTGAAATCATTAGTGGTTAATGCTTTACAAACTTGTGGAAGCTCGTCCATGAAAGCAAAGACAGATTGACTAGAGGTTGTCTCCTGAATCAGGAGAAATGAGATACAGCTATTACCAACCGAATGAAACCAATCAGGTTTTTGTCAGCTCTGTGTGTGTTCCCTGACACCCAAGCTGATGAAATGGATATGCCACACTCTCACTAAAGGAGAGTTTTCATAAGGGACTGCCTAATTAGGAAATTTTCCCACTTCAATTACAACTACTGCCACAAAGATTAGATACCGTGCTTGCAAGCATGATTAATAAGAAAAGGAGACTGGAAGCCTTATCATCCTACTGCCTGCTCTCATCTGTGGGCGATCAAGGCACATCATCGTGGCTCAGGGTGGAAGGTGGAGGTTTCACCATCTGATTAGCTTGCCTTCTCTTGCAGGTCTGTTAAATGACCAGCTAATCACAGCAGAAAACAATAAATAAAGCTATTATCTGGGGCAAGGCACAAAGGTAAGAGCAGGAGGAAGAAAATACAGCAACAATCACACAGAATCACCAAGGGTGGAAGAGACCTCAAAGATCATCAAGTTCAACCTGTCACCACAGACCTCATGACTAAACCATGGCACTGAGTGCCACGTCCAGTCCTCTCTTGAACAACTTCAGGGATGGTGACTCCACCACCTCCCTGGGCAGCACATTACAATGGCTAACAACTCTCTCTGGGAAGAACTTTCTCCTCACCTCGAACCTAAACTTCCCCTGGTGCAACGTAGACCTAGGACATGGGAAGTGGGAATGGCATTGGCATGAGGGATTTCATGCTTTGTTGGGTATTATTAATTAAATGCTTGGTATGTGCCCCAAGTATGTTTTCCTCTTGGCAGGACAATTAATTTGTGCCCATTGTTCCCATCTCCAAGTGTCTGCTTTTCCCAACAACAAACCATCTGCAGTGCCCTAGGCCAAACTAATAAGAATTACCAAAATAATTGTAATTTACCCATTTAGACAATTGCTGTTAACTGTTTGACTGCTGAAAACGTTTCCCACTTTTGATTATCCCAGCAGTCAGTCTTGCACAGCTGACTAATTGCTCTGTGAATGATGTGGTTTACATGAAGGTTCACACTGCATGGAAAAGAGAGAGCGTTCAGAGAGCTTGATTAGCCAAAAGCAAATAGCCAAATGACCACCATGGAGACAATCAAACAAGCCAAATCAAAATATGGTTGGGGGGTGGTTTTGCTTCATCACTGCCTCTGTGCCATGATTGTGTGAGTGAATATATAAATTCTTGGACAGAATGTTCCGTACATACTGAAAGAGTATAAAACTGCTTGTGCTGAAGCATAGGCTGCTTTCCAAGCTATGATATTTGCCTATACAAGTGCATCTGCTGTGGCTGTTAACTTTAAATTGAAGAGGAAACCCACTCAGAGTTAAGTGTCTACATTTTTACTCAGTGCCTTGATCAGGTTTTGAAGTCCAGGCTTAGTCTGTGGAGCTTGTTGGTATCACATAGGAATCATAAAATCATACAATGGTTTGGATTGGCAGAGGTGTAAAAATCATTTAGTTCCAACCTCCTCTGGCTGTGGGCAGGGACACCTTCCAACCTGGCCTTGAACACCTCCAGGGAGGGAACATCCCTGGGCTACCTGTTTCAGTGTCTCACCGCCCTTGCTGTCAAGAATTTCTTCCTAATCTCCAGTCTCAGCCTGCCCTCCTCAAGCTTCAATCCATTCCCTCTCATCCTGTCACTACAAGCCCTTGGAAGAAGTCCCTTCCCATCTTTTTTGTTGGCTTCCTTCGGGTCCTGGAAGACTGCACTAAGGTCTCCACAGAGCCTTCTCTTCACCAGGCTGAAAAGCCCCAGCTCTCTCAGCCTGTCCTCGCAGGGGAGGTTCTCCAACCCTCTGATCATCTTTGTTGCCCTCTTCTGGACCTGCTCCAGCAGCTCCATGTCCCTCTTATGCTGGGGGCACCAGAACTGGAGGCAGTGCTGCAAGTGGGGTCTCAGCAGAGCAGAGGGGTAGAATCCCCCCCTTGTCCTGCTGCTTTCCCTGCTTTGGATGCAGCCCAGCACACAGCTGCCTTCTGGGCTGCCAGTGACCATTGCTGGCTCATGGGAACTTTGTCATCAACTGACACCCCCAAGTCTTTCTCCTCCAGACTCCTCTCCAGCCACTCCTCACCCATCATATATTTGTGCCTGGGATTGCCCTGGCCTGGGTGCAGGACCTTGCACTTGGGCTTGTTGAACTTGATGAGGTTGGCTTGGCCCCACCTCTCCAGCCTGTCCAAGTCCCTTTGGATGGATCTCTTCGCTCCATCTGGACTACACAGCTTGGGGTCATCTGGCTACTTCCTGAGGGTGCCACAATCCCACTGTCCATGTCGCTGACTGAGTAAACATCACTCCCAAGCCATCCTGTCACTACAGTTATAAAAATTAAACATCTTCTGTAAGCTCCTCTAGCTGATTCACAGCCTCACAGCTTGCACACAGGCCTCAGCTGATTGGATGCCTGATTTAATTGTAATATATTAGTTCGATCTACTTTTCAGTACTACCTGATAATACATACAGGCAGGATTTACAAGCTCAGCTTTTATCATTTGGACATTCAGAAATCCTCAGAGAGGACAGAATTCTACCTCTTCTGCTATTTGCAGCTGCAGCAAAAAGCAAAAGAAAATCAAACCCAAGAGCTATAAAATTACCTGCTGACACTCCCAATTCCTTTGCAAATTTCTGAGTCAGAAAAATTGAATGCTTTAACAAATCAAAAATGATCTCTGTGCAGGGAGTGCAGAAGCAGGCAGGAGCACTGGGGCTGGCTGCTCCTCCTTGCCCACTGTGGCGGCTTAACGCCCATTCTGAAAAGAAACAAAGCAGGGTGGAGGGCTTGCGGGTGCTTTGCCCTCCCTGCAGGGCGTTTTCCCCACTGGGGACCTGAATCTGTTCCACTCCCCCCTCCCTGCCCAGCTAGGGTATAAAAAGCAGGACATTGCAGTCATTAGGCCTCCTTTTGGCTCCTGCCTCTCCTGGATGAGAGCTACTGCAGCTGCCTTCCTGCTTCTCTGCCATGTGGTCAGGCCTGATCCATTTCCCTGCTGCCTCCACGCCTGTTCAGAGGGAAACTGGTTTTGTATTCTTCTTCTTTGTCCCCCTCCCATCCATTCTTGTTCCTTGCCTTTGTGAACCTTACCTGTTATTGTTTTTTATATATATATATATATATATATATATTTGTATTTGTATTTGTTTGTTTGTTTAAAGAAAACTCCTTACCTCTCTACTTCCAAGCTGACTCCAAATTATTGTGTGGTGGATTTGCTCCTTTCCTTTCTTTCCTTTTTTTTTTTTTTTTCCTTCTCTGTTGCGGGGGGGGAAGCAGGGGAGAGGTTCTCAGCCTTGCCCCCTCTGTGCTCTCCCAGTTAAGGCTTAAACCACTACACCCACAAAGGGACCTGCTGGTGTAAGCCACACGGGAGCGTGCAGAGTGAAAGGAGAGGGTTTGGGCATGAGCTGTGGAAGAGGTGGAGATTTCATCTCTCTGAAGAACCAACTCTGAGGTTTGGTAACTACTTCATTTTGAGTTGCTGTAAGGAAGAAGCCCTACAAGAAGAGGCTGAGGGAGCTGGGATTGTTTAGCCTGGAGAAGAGGAGGTTCAGGGGTGACGTCATTGCTCTCTACAACTACCTGAAAGGTGGTTGTAGCCAGGAAGGGGTTGATCTCTTCTCCCAGGCAACCAGCACCAGAACAAGGGGACACAGTCTCAAGCTGCACCAGGGGAGGTTTAGACTCGAGGTGAGGAGGAAGTTCTTCACCGAGCGAGTCGTTTGTCATTGGAATGTGCTGCCCAGGGAGGTGGTGGAGTCGCCGTCCCTGGAGGCGTTGAAGAGGAGATTGGACGTGGCACTTGGTGCCATGGTCTAGTCATGGGGTCTGTGTTGATAGGTTGGACTCGATGATCCTCGATGTCCTTTCCACTGTGATACTGTGAAATGTAGACTCCATATACCCCAGCAAAACATTGCCAGAGAGATGGTCAAGGTCTACTGGTGAAAACTTTCTATGCCAACACTTGTATTTCAGGATGTTAGGGACCTATCTTACTTTACTTCAGATCCCTCTCCAAACAACACACAAGGAACTAGAAGAGCTTCATGCTCCTAGGTGGGACACTATTTTGTATGTGCCAGCTTACCCAGGGAGGAAATCAACAAAAACTGCTCTTCATCCTAGGCAGGTCCTGAGACATAAAAAACATAAAGAGGAATGAGAGGGGAGGGAATAATAAACAATAATAATAATAAACACATAAAAGGCAAGACTCCAGGGAGCTGTAAAAATGTATTCTGTAGAAAGTTGCCTCTCAGGTACAGAAGAGAGGATGTGAAGTTGTGGCATCTGGTCTGCAGTATATATCATTGCTTGTTAGAAACCAAGAATAGAGTGGAATGGAATGGAATGGAATGGAATGGAATGGAATGGAATGGAATGGAATGGAATGGAATGGAATGGAATGGAATAGAATAGAATAGAATAGAATAGAATAGAATAGAATAGAATAGAATAGAATAGAATAGAATAGAATAGAATAGAATAGACCAGGTTGGAAGAGACCTTTGATATCATCAAGTCCATCCTATCATCTAACACTATCTAATCAACTAAACCATCAGGCACTTCTCCCAACCTACCAGCAATGCCTTGAGAACAGTAGTGGCTTTCCTTTCTAAATTGTTTCTACTGCCTCAAAATACTCTGCAGCCCCCAAAATAAAACACAAATGGGGTTCCACCAGGCCACCAGTCTTTCTGGAAGCAGCACTTTCTCCCACAGAGGTGTGCAGGATATTTTTTCCTCCTCCAGGCTGAACAGCCCCAATTCTTGCAGCCTGTCTTCAAAGGAGAGGTGCTCCACTTTCACAAAGCCATTGTCTCAGGAGGATGCTCTGTAACCACTTTCACTTATTCAGAACCACATTTTAGGGGGGAGAGGAGAGTAAGTGCTGCAGAAAGTCATTGTTGTATGAATTCTGTTGCACTGCTCCTATGAGAGACAGAAGGTTTCAGTCTCAGCAGAATAATCTTGCAACAGCCTGCAGCAACCAAAAGCAATCTGGGCCTGGGGGTAGCTTTGATTTCATCAGGTTGTACTGGGGTTAGACCAAAATAAGTCTTTTGTTGCTGTTTTCTCCACTTCTGCAAACCCAACACAATCAAAGAAGAAAAGAGAAGAGATTAACTTACCCACTTGAAGAATGAAACCCTGCCGCTCACACGTCTCTGTTTAAGGACTGCTTTAGAGCAGAGGCAGGCTGCTCCAATTCACCTCATTCTGATCCTGCCACACTCTCATGTAAGGTGGTTTTAGCTGGCAGAAGTTGCTGATGTTGGCTCTGCAGAAAGCTGTGCTGACACTGACAAAGATCTCTGACACTCTGTGTAGGAACAGGGCTCTGGCACAGGTACCAGCAGCTGACACATGGCAAGAGCCCTGACTGTGCTTGCCAGCTTTGAACAATGTCCAGGCAGTTTTCACCAAGTCAACATCTGTGCTATAAACACTTAAAAAATGACCTGGCTGAGCACAGCTGCAGAGTTTGGATTCAGAACAGCAAACCTCATCCCATCAGCAGCATTGGAGGGCAGTGTTTCATAGAATCATGGAATGGTCTGGGTTGGAAGAGAACTCCCAAGGTCATCTAGTCCAAGCCCCTCTGCAGTCAGCAGGCAGATCCTCAGCTACATCAAGTTGCCCAGAGCCCTGTCGAGACTGACTTTGAATATCTCCAGGGATGGGACCCCAACTACTTCTCTGGGCAACCTGTTGCAGTGTTCCACCACCCTTATGGTGCAGAACTAGTTCCTAACATCCAATCTAAATCTGTTCTCTCATTTCAAACCATTGCCCCTTGTCCTGTCACTGCAGGCCTTTGCAAATAGTCCCCCTGCTGCCTTATTCTAGCCCCCTTCAGGTACTGGAAGGCCGCTGTCAGGTCTGCCTGGAGCCTTCTCTTCTCCAAGCTGAACAACCCCAGCTCCCTCAGCCTGTCCCCGTAGCAGAGGTGCTCCAGCCTCCTAACAATCTTTGTGACCCTCCTCTGGACCTGCTGCATCAGGGCCATCTCCTTGCTGTGCTGAGTGCTCCAGAGCCTGATGCAGCACTCCAGGTGAGGTCTCACCAGAGCAGAATAAAGTGGCAGAATCCCCTCTCTCAAACTCTTGGCCACACTGGTTTTGATACAACCCAGGAGTGTGCTTGAGAGCATTGCAGCAAGGACAGGGGCTGCAGGGAAATCAAATTGCAGCTAACCCAGAGGTGAGTAGATGTGGAGATATTTTAGTTTTTATGCTCAGAAACATTTGACTGTATTAAAGGTGGCAGCTAATTTAGGAACTGGAAGAAGGCAAATTGCAGTTCTGGGCACAAAATAAGTCACCACAGTACTACTCACAGCTGAATAGTCATTACATGCTGCAAATGGATGGTATGAAGAGAACAAGCTTAACATGGATTGGAATACATAAAACACAGATATGATTGATCCTTCCCCCCCAAAATCCATACTAAAATAAAGCTGAAGAAGTAATTCATGTTGAAACACCTTAAACATGGGAAAGTAAACGAGAAATCAGCAACAGTAAGAAAGAAAGTGAAGTTAGAGCAACAATCATAGAAACATTAGAGTTGGAAGGGACCTCAAGGATCATCCAGTTCCAACCTCCCTGCCATGGGCAGGGACACCTCACATTACATCAGGTTGCTCACAGACACATCCAGCCTGGCTTTAAATACCTCCATGGATGAGGCTTCTACCACCTCCCTGGGCAAACTGTTCCAGTGTCTCACCACCCTCATGGGGAAGAACTTCCTACCATTCAATCTGAATCTACCTATTTCTAGTTTTATTCCATTCCCCCTAGTCCTATCATTACCTGACACCCTAAAAACTCCCTCCCCAGCTTTCTTGTAGACCCCCTTCAAGTACTGGAAGGTCACAATAAGGTCTCCTCAGAGCCTTCTCCAACTCGCTCAGTCTGTCCTCATAGGAGAGGAGCTCCAGCCTCATGGCCCTCATCCTCATGGCCCTCCTCTGGACACATTCCAACACCTCCAGATCCTTCCTGAAATAGGGGCTCCAGAACTCCAGAACTGGATGCAGTACTCCAGGTTGGGTCTCACCAGAGTGGAGTAGAGGGTGAGAATCACCTCACTTGACCTGCTGGCTATGTTTCTCTTGATGCAGCCCAGGATGTGATTGGCTTTCTGGGCTGCAAGTGCACACTGGTGGCTCATGTTGAGCTTCTCATCCACCAGTACCCCCAAGTCCTTTTCTTCAGGGCTGCTCTCAAGCCAGTTGCTGCCCAGCCTATACTGGTACCTGGGATTGCCCTGACCCAGATGTAGGACCTTGCATTTGGTCTTGTTGAACCTCATGAGGTTGTCATGGGCCCACAAATTGCTCCAGATGCCTTGGGGCAGACAGAGTATCAGAAATAACCCTGAATATGCAAGCCTGGCATGGTGGAAGAGTTGCAGAAGGCAACCTATTAGTGTCAGAAACCACAGGATCTATTGCATCTGTTGCAAACCTGGACGGTGCCGATGTGTTAGAGGCCTCCTGCATATATGTGCACCTGTGGCCCTTCACAGTGCCAGCTGTGCTGGGGATCAAGACTGACTGCAGGGAGACAGCTCTAAACAAATGCTATTGCTACCAGATGGGGTTTCTGGAGAGCTTCTATGAAGTGAACTGGAGGCTCCAGCACAGTTCCCAGGAAGCAGCTATCCATCCTGTTAAACACCATGGGAGAGGCTGCCAGCAGCACAGGCTTGCACTCTTGGCAGCAAAGCAAGGACTGGCTGTGGTCCTGCCCAGACAGTCAGGTTGTCAGAGCAGTGCACAGCTGTGGCTTTTCTGCTGCCTTCAGATGAGCACTCCTGGGATGCTGTCCTGGCATTTTTACAGAAAAGAGGGGGGAAAAATAAATACAAGAAAAAATTCAAGCTATAAGGCACACCTTTAGTGGATTGGAGAGAAGAAAGAAAGAAAAAAAAGGGGGGAAGGAGGGGGACAGGGGAGGGAGGGAAAGAAAGAAACCAAAAATTAATGAGTGAGTATCTTCATAGAAAATAAACTGCAGTCTCAGACTAAGTCAAAGATAGATCAAGACAGATCATCTTGGCTCTACAAGAGTGTGACTTCAAGAGGGAATTTTCAGCTCCTCTTTCACTTTAAAGTTAGCTAAAAATCAAGAAAAATAGGGAAAAAAAAACCCCACGTCCATTCATTTCCCCCTGAGTTCCTCATGAGAATAGAACATTCTGCTACACATCTTTACCATGTTCTGCAAAAAGTATTTCAGAGGTCATCTTAATTGCTGCAAAAAGAGCTTCTCTCTTCTGACAGTGCCTTTTTTTGTAATGACTCATTTATGCACTAGAGTCAGTGGCTAATGTGCATTTCGCATATAGGTTTATGTCCTGTGCTCTGCTCTGGTACCCCCTCCCTTGGCAGAGTGGAGCAAGGAAATGTAAAAGATCCTAAAAATGTGTTTGCTGACACAGGTAAGGCAGGGAGGGGGATGTTGATAAACTCTGCACTGATGCACTTCAAAGTAGGGCACTGTTCTTCATGCACTACTGTCCACACATCTGTCTGAGGGAGATGTGCTGGAAGAGCTTCTGTCTTCACTGGTGGATCTCACCGCCTTGCCTCTAACTCCCCTAGTACTACAAACAGGCAGGCAAGAGGCCTGTGCTTGCTGCAGTGCAGCCAGGACTTAGGAAAGCACCTTTCTGCACTTTGCCACCTCTAACACCAGTATTGAGATGCAGAACCACAGAATGGTAGGGATTGGAAGGGACCTTTGAAGATCACCTAGTCCAACACCTACACTGAAGCACGTTTGCCTGGATCAGGCTGCACAGCAATGAGTCCTGGCGTGTTTGAAAGTCATCAGAGAAGGAGACTCCTTAACATCTTCCCAGGGAGGTGGTGGAGTCACCATCATTGGAGGTGTTTAGGAGGAGACTTGATAGGGTGCTTGATTTCATGGTTTAGTTGATTAGGTGGTGTTGGATGATAGGTTGGGTGCGATGATCTTGAAGGTCTCTTCCAACCTGGTCTGGTCTATTCTATTCTATTCTATTCTATTCTATTCTATTCTATTCTATTCTATTCTATTCTATTTGCTTGTCAGCCTGCTCCAGGGCTCTGGCACCCTCAAAGTAAAGAAGTTTTTCCTTATGTTTTTGTGGAACCTCTTGTGTTCTAGTTTGTCTGTTGCCCCTTGTCCTATCATTTGGAACCACTGAAAAGTGTCCAGTCCCAGCTTCTTGACCTCCACCATTTAGATATTGATAAGATCCCCTCTCAGTCTTCCTTTTTTTCCAGGCTATAGAGCCCCAGGTGTCTCAGTCTCTCATCATAAGAAAAGATGCCCCAGTCCCCTAATGATCTTTGCAGTCTTCTGCTAGATTCCCATCAGTAGTTCCCTGCCCCTCTTGAACTGCAGAGTCCATAACTGGATACAATACTTCAGGTGCAGCATCACCAGAGCAGAGGGAGAAGAGAACCTCCCTCAACCTGCTGGCCACACTTCTCAATGCAGCTGCCAATATATACCATAGAGCAACAGGCTTTTAATCTGAGGTAAAATCAAAATGACTGCACAGCTTAGTCTGCTTTCATCTCCCAACGCTATCTCACTGTGTCTTAGGTCCATAAATAGATAGTCCATGAGCCATGAGAATCCTGGGCTTCAGGTCTGTGCAAACACTGGGTCAGCCCTAAGAGCTGATATTGTGGTACTCCACACCATATCATGAGGACGTCAAAAGTTAGGCTTGGAAACTAAAAATAAGAAACCCCCAACCAATCTATTGTTCTTTCCTCCCACACAGACCCCAGACTCCTCCACCTCATTTTGTAAATGGCAGAGTTCCCAAATCCAGATGCAGCAGGGTATGAGAGCCTTGAAGACACTGGCAACAATTTCCCTCACATTTTCAAAGCAGAAACGAAAGGCATTATCCATTTCCCAAAGCTTCTTTCAACAGATGTGCTCAGAGACTCTACCTGTACCAATATTTATGCCCAGTGATTTCCTTGGGCCCAGCTCCAGCCTTTAACCACATCCATAAACCCCTGCCCCAAGCAAGAGACTGGCATAAAAAGTGCCTTTGGGAATGGTGCCTGGATTGTTCTAATTCCTAAGCTGTGCCTGGTAAACACTTGGGAGACCCCCAGCTGGCAAAGGCATGGGATCATGCTGACAGCTTCCCAGTATAAATGATTGTGTTCCTGTGCCTGGGAGCAGGCCCAGGCACCATGGAGTTTAGTAGCGGAGATGCAGCCATAACGTCTCTGGCAACAACAAATTGCAGATCATAACTCATCCTTATTTCTCCAGCATGGGAGTCCACTGAGGACAACCCAAAACACCAGGAACCACTCTGTTACACCACATTTAGACCCATCTCCCCCTGCTGAAATCAACGGATTTACTGCTACAGTCAAGTCATTATTCAGCCACAGAACAGCCTTGCATGTGTTTAAACAAAAAGCTTCTTGCATCACCCTCTAAGTGTGATGCTGGCCAACCCAAGCCATTCTAGGATAGGAGAGCTCTGTATGGCATATTTATTCTTTCAGGAAAACGAAACAAAAACTCATCCCCACAGCCAGCTGTATTTCCAGTGATTTTGGAAGGATCATTTTCACTAGTCCAAGTGGAAGAGCCTGTCCAAGAGCAGCATCATTCTTAGAAAGAGCAAAGCTGACAGCTGCTAAGATCCAGGTCCCAGCAATGTCCCAGACTGAATTTGAAAGCTGCCCAGAATTTAGATAACCGCCAGTGCATCCTTTTGAAAATTCACTCTTCTGTTGTTGTAACAAAAGGCTGAGATGAGGGTATTCAGCATTCGGATTGCCACATCTGAAAAGGGACATGCGGAGAGAGTATCAGCAACCTTCAACTCTAAGCTCTGCTAATCATTTCTATTTCATGTGTGCTACTCCAGTGCTGCTCAGGTAGCATTGGAGCACAGTTTAACCTTCCTCTGGAATTTTGTCTTTGGATGAGTAAATGTACACTGACCCTTTACAAACACTAATTTCACAGAATCACAGAATCACCAAGTTTGGAAGAGACCTCAAAGATCATCAAGTCCAACCTGTCACCTCAGAACTTGTGACTAGACCATGGCACCAAGAGCCACATCCAATCCCCTCTTGAACACCTCCAGGCATGGTGACTCCACCACATCCCTGGGCAGCACATTCCAATGCCTAGCAACTCTCTCTGTGAAGAACTTTCTCCTCATCTCCAGCCTAAACCTCCCCTGGCACAGCTTGAGACTGTGTCCTCTTGTTCTGGTGCTGGTTGCTTGAGAGAAGAGACCAACTCCCTCCTGGCTACAACCACCCTTCAGGTAGTTGTAGAGAGCAATAAGGTCTCTCCTGAGCATCCTCTTCTCCAGGCTAAACAACCCCAGTTCCCTCAGCCTCTCCTCATAGGGCTTGTGCTCGAGGACTCTCCACAGCCTTGTTGCCCTTCTCTGGACACGTTCAAGTGTCTCGATGTCCTTCTTGAACTGAGGGGCCCAGAACTGGACACAGTACTCAAGGTGCGGCCTAACCAGTGCAGAGTACAGGGGCACAATGACTTCCCTGCTCCTGCTGGCCACACTATTCCTGATGCAGGCTAGGATGCCATTGGCCTTCTTGGCCACCTGGGCACACTGCTGGCTCATGTTTAGGCAGCTGTCAATCAGCACCCCCAGGTCCCTTTCTGTTTGGCAGCTCTCCAGCCACTCTGACCCCAGCCTGTAGCACTGCATGGGGTTGCTGTGGCCAAAGTGCAGTACCTGGCACTTGGACTTGTTGAATGCCATCATGTTGGACTCCACCCATCTGTCCAGCCATTCAATGTCCCTCTGGAGAGCCCTTTTACCCTCTAACAGATCAACATCTGCTCCCGACTTGGTGTCATCTGCGAATTTGCTGATAATTGACTCAATCCCCTCACCCAGATTATCAATAAAGATGTTAAAGAGGATGGGGCCCATCATTGATCCCTGGGGGACACCACTAGTGCCTGGCTGCCAGCTGGATGTGGCACCATTCACCACCACCCTCTGGGCTCAGCCCCCCAGCCAGTTCCTAACCCAGCACAGAGTGCTGCTGTCCAAGCCACAAGCTGACAGGTTGGCCAGCAGTTTGCTGTTGAACCTGGTAGCAATATTAAAGACTTGCAGCAGCACTGAGAATTCCCAACAGAAGTGTAAATAACTAGCAAATGTTTTCAATACATATTTCTGGGCAGTTTCATTTCTGCTCTTTTCAGATCAAACTCAAGTAGAGCCTCTAATTCTTTTGCCTCCAG
Source organism: Melanerpes formicivorus (assembly GCF_026170545.1). Classification (NCBI taxonomy): domain Eukaryota; kingdom Metazoa; phylum Chordata; class Aves; order Piciformes; family Picidae; genus Melanerpes; species Melanerpes formicivorus. Next base: position 9,408,582 of record NW_027142360.1, on the reverse strand, counting down.
ATTCTTTTGGTGAACTAAACTTGAACTCATCACAAATTTTTGTTAATCCTGTGTAATTTTTCCAGAAATCTTGCTGCTCTGCTCTTTAAATCTGAACCATCTGTCCACAAGTTTCTTTAACACAGAGATGAACTTTCCCCTCACACATCAGATTTATACGGGTCACAATCGACGTGAAATGAGAAAAGTCTAATTCTTGTTTTGTTTCAGTAACTGCACGGCAAGAGGCTTGTGAACTATTGGGAAAGGATTAAAACATGATCACATTCCTTCTAATTGCATTTATCTTGATACAGACTTCAACAATCACATTTCTTAATGAGAAGCAGAAGGGAAGATGAAAACATTGCTCTGGAAAGTTAAGAAATAATAAATGCCCTGCTCTCTAAGCAAGCTGATGAAAGACTCACAGCATCAGAGAATGGGTTGGGTTGGAAGGGACCTCCAAAGATCCTCCAGTCCAATCCCCTTTGCAGTCAGCCGGGACATCCTCCACTAGATCAGGTTGCTCACAGTCTTTCGAGCCTGACCTTGAATATTTCCAGAGATGGGACCTCAACTACCTCCTTGGGAAACCTTTTGCAGAGTTCCACCATCCTCATGGTGCAGAACTTGTTCCTAATATCCAATGTAAATCTGCTTTTCTCTAGTTTGAAGTAATTGCACCTCATCCTACCACTGCAGGCCTTCAGTAACAACCCCTCTGCAGCATTCTTGTAGCCCCTTTCAGCTACTGAAAGGCTGCTATTACATCTCCCTGAAGCCTTCTCTTCCCCATGCTGAACAACCTCAGCCCCAGTAGCTCCAGACCCTGATCATTTTCATGGCCCTCTTGTGGACCAACTCAATCAGGTCCATGTCCTTCCTGTGTTGAAGGTACCTATTCTTACATGTGAGGAGCATTTCCACCTTTTCCTCCAGAAGCTTTGTTTGCTGAAACCTCTACCTTTAACTGGATTTAAACTCAGCATTTTCAAAACAGAGACACATATTGGAATGCCCATAAAAGGCATCTGGGGGACAGGAGCTATGTGAGAGCCTTCAAAGCCCAATTCTTTCAACACAGAAGTGAGACTGAGGCAGAGTGTAGTTGATCCCATAAGTAAGGCTAAATGCACATGCATGACTGCACACAGATAGCAGAACAATCTGATAATATAATTATTTTTTAAGTTAGGGGGAAAAAAAAAGTAAAAAGAAGAAGAAGAAAGGAAGTAAAGATCTCAAGATCTTCCCTGGCTTGCTTCCATACTACCAGAGCACTGCTGATGCAGTGCCAGCATGAGGCTCCTGCTGTGTGGAGTGGGCCAGTGACTGGAAACAGTCTAAGCAATTTCATCATAGAATCATAGAACTGTCAAAGTTGGAACTGGATTGTCCTTGAGGTCCCTTCCAACTCCCCTGCCATGGGCAGGGACACACAGAATCACAGGATCACCAAGGTTGGAAGAGACCTCAAAGATCACCAAGTCCAACTTGTCACCACAGACCTCATGACTAAACCATGGCACCAAGTGTCACATCCAATCCCCTCTTGAACACCTCACACTAGATCAGGCTGCTCAGAGCTACATCCAGCTTGGCTTTAACAACCTCCAGGGATGAGGCTTCTACCACCTCCCTGGGCAAACCATTCCAGTGCCTCACCACCCTCATGGGGAAGAACTTCTTCCCAACATCCAACCTGAATTTATCCATTTCTATTTTTGCTCCATTCCCCCTAATCCTATCATTACCTGACACCCTAGAAAGTCTCTCCCCAGCTTTTTTGTAGCCCCCCTTCAGATACTGGAAGGCCACAATGAAGTCTTCTTAGAGCCTTCTCTTCTCCAGACTGAACAGCCCCAACTCTCTCAGTCTGTCCTCATAGGAGAGGTGCTCCAGCACTCTAAACATCCTGATGGCACTTCAGCAATTTGCTACTCAATATTTCAACAGTTAAAAGAGAACATATTATCTGGTTTGCACTTGAACACGAAGAGTATTTTAAGCCAGAAAATCAGCTAGATGAGACCCCCCTACACACCAAAAAGACAAAAAAGGCATGCAAAAGTCAGTCAGCTTTACTTACTGGACTCGCAGAACTCCTTTTTCTTTACAGCCTCTCTGACTCAGCTCTTTGCAGTGCAGATAGCTTCCCAGACTTTGCCCACTGATCAAATCTACTAATTTTATGCTGGAGATGATTGTCTATTTAACACCCTTCGTAAGCTTCATCTTCATCAGCCTCCAGACACCGCCCTGCTGGCTCCAGGGACTATGAATTATTTCTGCTTCTTGAAGGCTACAGTACGAGTGGACAATGCCCTTTTACCTGAGGGCTTCACAGTTCGTTTAGCTGGATGGTGATGAGAATTATGGGACAGATTTTTAGTTAGCACAAGTTGGTGCCATGGTTTAGTAGTCATGAGGTGTTGGGTGACAGGTTGGACTTGATGATCTTTGAGGTCTTTTCCAACTTTGTTGATTCTATGATTCTAACAGATCTGCTCCACTTTTCAAGTGTCCAGCCTGTATCTTTGCCCACTGAAGTGTCCAGCTATATTGTGACGTATGTGATTCCTACCTGTGCACACAGGACACTCCTGTGGCCAGGAAATCCTGTCTCACATGGGATTCCTCTTTTTCATGGCCTTTCCAGCCTTTTTTGTACCTACAGTTTCCTTGATGGAGACGTAACAGTGGCACAAGTGAGAATCAATAACATCCAATAGCAGACACAAAAGGGAGATCAGTGTTTTGAAGGCTAATGGTCTTATAAATGTATTACTGCTTCATCAAGGTCAGACTGAAAAACACACATTGAGATGGCTGGGTCTTGTCCAAGGCTGCTCCCCACACTCTCCTTGTGTGTACAGCATCTACATGAACCACTAAAAGCACACTGGCCTTGAAATGGGGAGAACAGCAAAGAAAGATCTCTGGCCTGGTGAAGGCATTGCTGTAAATCCTGTGAGTACTACCTGCTGTTAAAGCAATTTGCATTAATATTTCCAGGCTCCACACTGCAAACCTTGTGCTCTGCTGCACAGCTTTGTCTGATCACACTCTGCATAATCTTCATGGTCTCACCATGCTGTTAACCTTCCATCCCTCCCTGTGGCTGTGGCAAAGCATTTGCATAGCTACACAGCGAGCAAAGCTCAGAACTGGGCTATATCCTTGCTTTCTTCTGTACAGTATTTGCCACTCTTCCCTGTTAAGCCCAGAGAAGAAAAACTCCCTGTTCATAAAAGGGAATTTTAATACCCCATCTGTATTAGATTACTGCTGTGCCTTGTACTGCAGGACAAAGGGGCACAGCAATGGGACCTGTAAACCAACCCCTAGATTTTGATGTGGTTCCTAGAGCAGCTGGCATCCTAGTCCTATCTCTTTGTTAATTGGAAGAAGAGACCAACCCCCACCTCACTGCAACCTCCTTTCAGGGAGTTGTAGAGAGCAATGAGGTCTCCACACAGCCTCCTTTTCTCCAGACTAAACAATCCCAGTTCCCTCAGATGCTCCTCACCAGGCTTGTTCTCTAGACCTTTCACCAGCTTTGTTGCCCCTCTCTGGACCTCCTCCAGCCCCTCAGTGTCCCTCTTGTAATGAGTGGCCCAAAACAAACCCAGTATTCAAGGTGCAGCCTCATCAACACCAAGTACAGGGGTACAAGCTTTTCCCTACTCCTGCTAGCCATGATATCTCTGATCCAGGTCAGGATGCTGTTGGCCTTCTTGAGCACATGAGCACACTGCTGACTCATGTTCGTCCAGCTGTCAACCAGCACCCCAAGGTCCTTTCCTACTGGGCAGCTTTCCATCCACTCCTGTCTCAGGAAAACAATAGAGTTTATTATTAACAGTGGGGGAGTGATTAGAATAGTGGCAGAACTATGTTAGAAAAGATACTGCCTTAAAGGGACACCAAAACCCAAATCAAGGAGGTGAAGCTGAGTTGTGACACCCAACCAAGCAAACCTTGCTGCAAATGCTGAGGTGCAGCCTCCAGAGTTCCTCTCAAGCATGCCATCTCTTGTGCTCTCCCAGTGCCCTGGTTTTGCTGGGACAGAATCATGGGCCAGCCCTGATTGTGTCAGGCCATTTGCAGCTCTGAGTCAGCCAGCACAGCTGACTTGAGTTGGCTCACAGGCATATCCCAGACCATGAGTATCACACTCAGTGTAAAAGAGGAAGCTTGCTGAGGACAGGGGAGTCTCCTGGTTGAGCTTGTCTTCCCTCTGTTCCTCTTCTCTTGCCTGCTCTTGAGGACTGTCTTCCTGGATGTTGTTACAGCTGCACCTTTGCTGGGCTGAGTATAACTTTGTGCACCTTGTATTGACACTGGTATCAGTTTGGCTGTGTCATGAAATCTGTTTTCATTTCAGCTTGTGGGTCTTCTCCCCTTTTCCTGATCCCCTTTCTCTGCTGGGGAAGGGTCACTGGGTAACAGAGTAACTGCTATCATTTAGCCCCAGATATGGACTAAACATAGATGCACAATGACACCCAGGGACTCTTGGGGGGCTCTTGTGGAAATCTCCAGACCCTCCAAGAGTATAGCATGCTGACAAGACAAATGGAGATGGCACTCTCATGTGAATTCCCATTCCACAGCTTGATAGCATAGCTTCAAGGTATTCTTCTACAAGGACCTGTTGAATCAAAGTCAGTTCAACCCAGGGTTGACTACCTGCAATCTTTACATTGGGGATGGCATCACAACAACTTAGCAGTAACACTTCATGTGCAATCGTCAGCTCCCAGCTCCTCTTACTTCCCCTGTGTGTCTTCACTGAACAGAAACTTCTTCTTTGCACACTGAGTAACTGGTTATTTATACTTCTTTCAACACAGTGCAATTGCCCTGAGCTTTCTAGAGTTCATACCATCAAAACATGCACTGATGAAAAAGTATTTCCTTCCTCCAGGCTACTTCTGTGATTTATTTTTTTCCCCCTTACAGCATCTGCTTCAGCCTGTCAAATACCTTTAATGCAGAGTGGCAGTTTTAGCAATGGCTGTAGGGATCTGAGTGGAAAGAAGTGGGGATTTCAAGCCTGTGACCAGAATGGGCAGGGAGCAACACGAATGGCAGAGCCCACAAGGAAGGTAGAGGGTGCAGAATAGAAAGAAGTGGGAGGGAGTAAGAGGTAGGAGATGAAATGCAGGAAAAGGCAGCAAAATGTGGTGTACTAAAAAAAATGGGAAAGTTGAAGGGTCTGAGAAGGCTTGGCCAGAGCAAATTGGAGCAGACAGGGACCTGGAAGACAAAGGGAAAAACAGCCCTCGGCCACCAGGGTCCCAACCCCAAAGAAACCTGAAGGGAGATGCTCCTTTCCCCCTGACTCAGGCACCCTGGCACTGTCCTGATGAGCTGTACCATCTGCTGCCTGCAGAGGAGATGCATCACTTAGTTATCCTTCTCCATGCCAGGCTTGAGCAAAAGAAACCCTGGACTTGAAAAGGGAAACAGTAAAGTCTCTTAGGCTGATGAGCAGCCCCATTGGAGAAATAGCAGCAGTCTTATCTGGTAATTTGTTTCCAAGTAGGTGGGGCAATAGTATCAAAAGAAGTGCTCCTACAGGACTCCATCTGAAGTGGAGGAGAGGTTTAGGAAGACATTCTGCCCTCTCTTTTAATGACACTGGTACATTGTAATTGCTCTAGTTTTCTGCAGTTCATGGAGAAGGAAAAGCAAGCCCTTCTCTGGGCAGCTGCCTGTCACAAGGGTAAAGGAATAGAGCTTCACGTCTTGTGGTAGCATCCTACATCTAGACAATTGTTTAGGATTGCCCCTTTGGGACCCACTTTGTCACAGCAGTATCACTGGCATCCCTACTTCTCACAGCATAGCTCAGGTTGGAAAGGATGTCTGTAACTCAGAGCTAAGTTCAGTGTTCAAGGCAGGTTGCTGAAGGCAGTATCACTCTGTGTGGCGATCTCCAAGGATGGAGATGCCATAGACTTCTTGGCCTTCTGGTCTACTCTCCTACAACCCTCAGATTCATTTTTGTTCCTTATACCTAACAGGAAGTTCCCTTTCTGCAGCCTGTGACTGTTGCCGCTCATCCATTCACTCTTTACCTTTGAGAGGAGCCCAGCTCTTCTCCCTCTTCAGCTTCCTAATGGGAGAACGAGAGCACCGCAAGCGGCCCTAGCAGACTTCTGTTCAACTGAACAAGGAGGCAGCTGCTTCTGCTCTCTTGGGGTGTCCTGTACTCCCACACCATGGTCAAACCAGCTTCCACTAGAGTCACTCCAGCTTTTCAGCATTTCAGTCATACCAGGCCATCCAATATTAGCTGTATTACTCCAGATGCAGACTCACAATTGCCTCACATGGGAAAAATCCCTTACCATAATGTCCTGGCTGCACCAGGGCATTGGCAGTCATCATTGCAGGCACATGCTGTTGACTTAGCACTCAACTTGCTGTCCCCTAGAGCCCAAGCCCTCTTGCTACAAAGACAGTACCCCAGCCTGCTGGAATGTGTCCTGCATGGAAAACTTGTCTATCAGTCATGGACTCTGCTGACAGCTGATATCTCTAACAATTATTCATCCAGACAGTTAATAATTCCACGAGCTAAACCACACTTGACAGGCCACGTGCAATCTAAACCAGAAGTGCCATGTCACTTGATGAACCTAAGGCAAGAGCACTGCCACTCATAATTTCTTTTTGTTGTCATGTTTTTGTCACCCTTTCCCTGTCCCCAGATACATCTGGTGTGTCACCAAAGGTAGTTTCTCTCATTGAACATTTGACAGTAGCCTGCATGCTTTCACAATGGCAGATTTGGAGCTGTGGAGTGTGAGGCAGGCAAGTAGCTAACACTGGATGGCAAAGTGCCTGACCTGCTGTAGATGACTTAGCAGATTATTCTTTTTTTAATTGATGTTTGCACTGTGGAAGCCTTCAAATGAAATAATTCAAATGAACAATTTGGTATCTTGGGCTCTGTTAGAAAGGGTGTGGTGAGTAGGTTGAGAGAAGTCCTCCACCCCCTCTACTCTGCTCTGGTGGGGCCACATCTGCAATATTGTGTCTGGTTCTGGGTCACTCAGTTCAAGAAAGACCTCAGGGAACTGCTTGAGAGAGTCCAGCACAGAGCCACAAGGATGCTGAAGGCAGTGGAACATCTGCCTGCTGAGGAAAGGCTGAGGGAGCTGGGTCTCATGGAGCAGAGGAGCCTGAGGGGTGACCTCTTTCATGTTTATAAAGATGTGCAGGGCAGTGTGGGGAAGATGGAGCCAGGCTCTGCTCAGGGATGTCCAATGACAGAACAAGGGGCAATGGGTGCAAGCTGGAGCAGAGGAGGTTTCATGTGAACACAAGGAGAAACTTTTTCCCTGTGAGGGTGCCAGAGCCCTGGAGCAGGCTGCCCAGAGAGGTTGTGGAGTCCCTTTCTCTGGAGACATTCCAAACTCACCTACCTGGATGTGTTCCTGTGTGACCTGCCCTAGGCGCTGCTGCTCTGGCAGGGGGAGTTGGACTGGATGATCTTTGAAGGTCCCTTCCAACCCCTAACATTCTGTGATGCTGTGAACTTGACTTAAACCAATTTTTGAGCAATCTAGATTGTAAGAGACTAAGATAAAAATGCTCAGTCATGGCATAGGATTGTAAAAAAGACATGAGAGAACTATTTCGAACTTGGTGTTGCCTCTCCTACGCATAGCTTCAGCTTTATCTCCGTACTGGAACATGTTACACTCACTTGATTTTCAAGTACTTTGTTTTATTTTAGCATCCTTCTTTTTTAAATTTAAACACCACACACAGAGCCAGGTGATGCTTTGGTTGTATTTTATTTTTAGTACCATGGCAGATTCTGAAACAGGGATTCTGCAGAGCTACTCCTCATCAGCTACAATGTTTTTCTTGTAGCCATTCTGTACAACGCATCAAAGAATGTTCTCTTTCATGGGGAATTTCTCATGAGACATTTGTGGATATAGATTCATAGAATGGTTTAGGTTGGATGGGACCTTAAAGATCATCTTGGGGGTGCCAGTTGATGAGAAACTCAGAGAAGTTGGACTATATGATCTTTGGAGGTTCCTTCCAACCCAAACTGGATGTGAGGAGGAAGTTCTTCACTGTGAGAGTTGTGACTCTCTGAGAGAAGTCTCAGAGAGACTTCTCAGGATATCAGGGAGTGATAGGACTAGGGGGAATGGAATGAAGCTGGAGGTGGGGAGATTCAGGCTGGAGGTGAGGAAGAATTTCTTCACTGTGAGAGTGGTGAAGCCCTGGAATGGGTTGTCCAGGGAGGTGGTTGAGGCCCCAGCCCTGGAGGTGTTTAAGACCAGGCTGGATGAAACTCTGGCCAGCCTGATCTAGTGTGAGGTGTCCCTGCCCATGGCAGGGGGGTTGGAACTAGATGATCCCTGTGGTCCCTTCCAACCCTGACTGATTCTATGATACTATTCTATGATTCTAAACCATTCTATGATTCTATGTGCTGGTAGTGGTCGCTGGCAGCCCAGAAGGCAGTAATGTCCTGGGCTGCATCCAAACCAGTGAGGGCATCAGGACAGAGAATGGAATTCTGCCCCTCTGCTTAGCTGAGACCCCACCTGCAGCACTGCCTCCAATTCTGGTGCCCCCAGCATAAGAGGGACATGGAGCTACTGGAGTGGTTCAGAGGAGGGCAACAAAGATGATCAGAGGGCTGGAGAACCTGCCCTGTGGGGCCAGGCTGAGAGAGTTGGGGCTGTTCAGCCTGGAGAAGAGAAGGCTCTGTGGAGACCTTAGTGCAGCCTTCCAGTACCAGAAGGTGGCTACAGGAAAGTCAGGAATGGACTTTTTACAAGAGCTTGTAGTGATAGGATGAAAGGGAATGGATTGAAGCTTGAGGAGGGCAGATTTAGACAGGAGATTAGGAAGAAAATTTTTTCCAGTGAGGGTGGTGAGACACTGGAACAGGTTGCCCAGGGAGAGTGTGGATGTCCCCTCTCTGGAGGTGTTCAAGGCCAGGCTGGATGAAGCCTTGAGCATCCTGGTCTAGTGGAAGGTGTCCCTGCCCATGGCAGGGGGCTGAAACCAGATGATCTTTAAGGTACTTTCCAACCTAAACCATTCTATGAATCTATTATACAAGCAAGCAAACACCAGAGACACTCTATGCAGAAGCTTCCTGACATTGACAACTCACCTGGAAGAAGGCCTTGGAGGCAGGGAGTTCTCATTTTGAGCCCCCTGCATTGACATTTCTCTCTTCTTGCCACAGGATGGAATCCAGTCAGTGACCTAAATGAAGATGGTGTATTCTGAAAAGTGAGAAATATGAATGAGAGGAACAAGAAGCACTCATTTACTCACTGGGTAGCAACATGCATTTAGGAAAAGGAAATAAACATGCTAGAGAGACAAGGAAAATGAAGGCATCTGAGCATTTCTAGCATAAACAATTACAGGGAGTTCATCCTCAACTGGCTCCAGGAGTTTGTACTTTCCCTCACCTGAGGACAATGCAAGTCAAATGGCCTCTCTCTCACCTTCAGCTGGCAGGTTTTTAAACAAGAATAATCACAGCTAAAGGAAAGGGAGCTTCTGTTTTCCCCTCTTCTTTTAGCAAAGACCTGCTTTGCTATAGATAATTGCTATTAAATGAAGAGACACAGAGATGCTTGCTGTTTTATATCTACCAGGGTGAGGAATCCCAATCCCTTTGCAATGGTCAGGACATATCAATATCTTCCAAGAGTACAGATGTATTTTCCATTTGTTTTAGAGAGCAGTGGTGTGGAGAGACTTAAAGTAAGAGTGGTCATTTTCATAATCAAAAGTGTTGAACTCCAGCTACCTTGAAGAGGCTTGTGCACAAAAAGTCAGCATCTGGGAAAATGTGGCTTGAAAAATCTAAGGACATCTAAGCTAGGTCAATCAGACATTCAAACCCTAGGATCACAGAATGTTAGGGGTTGGAAGGGACCTTGAAAGATCACTGAGTCTAAGCACCCAGGATCACCTAGGGTAGGTCACACAGGAATGCATCCAGAAGGGTTTTGAATGTCTCCACAGAAGGAGACTCCACAACCTCTCTCATTCACTTCAGAAAATTTACTCAAGGCCCCTGGTGAGGGCACCAGACTGAGCACTGGAATATCCAAGTCCAAGCAAGTGGGATTCAGCTACACCGATTTGAGTGGTGAATGGGAACCTCTTTCATAAAATGCCTGTGTCACCCTGGGATTCCTACAGGCACCCAAAGTTGTGTTTCTGGATTGTTCTGGGAAGGCAAAAGTGTACAGTTCAGACCCAGGTTAATTATCAGACTAATACTGTAGATAAACTTATCTCACTGACAAAGCTACCAAGAAAAAGAATTGAGTAGGCAGAATAGCAGCTTGAGGTCAATGGATGTAAACCTTGACATGACAATGGACTATATGTGACCTTGACTCTTCAGACAACTTGAGTACTGTGTCCAGTTCTGGGTCCCTCAATTTAAGAAGGACATTGAGACTCTTGAATGTGTCCAGAGAAAGGCAACAAGGCTGGGGAGAGGCCTTGAGCACAGCCCTACAAGGAGAGGCTGAGGGAGCTGGGGTTGTTTAGTCTGGAGAAGAGGAGGCTCAGGGGTGACCTCATTGCTGTCTACAACTACCTGAAGGGTGATTGTAGCCAGGAGGGGGTTGGTGTCTTCTCCCAGGCAACCAGCACCAGAACAAGAGGACACAGTCTCAAGCTGCACCAGGGGAAGTTTAATCTGGAGGTGAGGAGAAAGTTCTTCACAGAGAGAGTTGTTAGCCATTGGGATGTGCTGCGCAGGGAGGTGGTGGAGTCACCATCCCTGGAGGTGTTCAAGAGGGGATTGGACGTGGCGCTTGGTGCCATGGTTTAGTAGCCATGAGGTGTTGGGTGACAGGTTGGACTTGATGATCCTTGAGGTCCCTCCCAACCTTACTGATTCTATGATTGAGTTAGGGAAGGGGGGTGAGGGGAAGAGAAGGAAAAGAAGCCCCACAAATACCATTTCCATTTCTTAAAACTGACATCTTTATTTGTTAAAGATAATGAAGTCCAAATCATAAATAACATATTAGTTACCTTGGAAAAAATGTCATCAAAATGAAACAGAACTGTGAGCCTGTCCCTTCTGATCATGCTTATTAAGACTCTGCAGCTAGGAAAAGAAAAAAATGAAGAAGGAAAAAAAAACAAACCAAAAAGGAGATGGGCTACTATAAAATTGAATACTTTTTTTTCAGTCCACTTGCATGAATATTAGAAACAAGACTTCCCTTATAAAAAAAACCATGTGAGATGCATGTTTTGTAAAATGCAACTAGAAAATGACAAGAAGATACTGTTAATAAATAATACATTCAATAACAAAGCAGTTTTTGCTATTGAGAGACATCTAGACATTTTGGGGTACAGTCACCATGAAACCACCTTTAAAAGAGACATTCTTCAATGGAGCACTTGCACACTACTTGCAAAGGAACAAATTCTACTGACAGCATAGCAAGTTCCTTACGGATGGGCAAAGAAAGACAAATCCTTAGTCCTTGTAACAGTGTCAGCTGACAGCAAACATTTGCTACATTGGAGAAAAGTAGATCAAGGCCCTAACCACAAGACTCTAAACAACACTACTCTTGGTGATGTTTAACATACTCCACACAAGTACCTTTGCCCCTGAGTGTGCCAAATGATGGTGATTCAAGGAGATGTTTACCCAAGTGCCCACGTCATTTTGACACAACATCCAGCCTGCAAAGCTCACACACACCATAAATGGTACAATAAATATTACAAGCCAGTCACTGGAGGGAAGACAAATCCATACAACTACGCAACCTCAGAGGCATAATGGTTTGCTTATCTACTTCAAAACCACCTCAAGACATTGAACTACCACACTACCACCACATTTTTCAATAAACTGGGCAAGATAAGAAGGAATGTAAATCAAAGGACTAGAATGACTCAAGGGCAAAATTCACCAGCTAACACTGATGTCCCACGTCACATTGCTCCTTTGGAAACGTTGTGTGAGTGCAAAACTGGCAATTACACCCAATCCATAAAGAGACAGGAGACACCTGGCATCTGTCCTGCCTGGGCTACTGTAGACCAGCATTACCAGAGGCCACAAACTGATCCCAAGGTGGCTTGTTTTATTTAAGCATGAGGATCCTGCCAAACATACATTCATGGCATGGCATGGCATGGCATGGCATGGCACGCTTCACCACTGAGTCAAGCTTCACTTCCTTGAACAATCCACCACAAGGAAGGCTTGCCCTCTCTTATGGCCAGCCTTGCAGGTAGGGTCAGCTACAAAGCAGGTTTGAGATGTGCAGATGGTATAAGAAGGAAGGTGAGAGTAGGGACCTTGCAGCTACAGGTGGAAGCAAGCAGAAGCCAGTCATCATCCATCAAGCAATGCTTCCTGGGCTGCTTGCCTTCCCAGAGCAGAACATCAGGGAGTATGTCACTGGGTATAATCCCTGTGATGAGCCAGCTGTGAGCTCCCTGGGTCCTTCTGGCTGGGCAGATGTTTCAAGATTACTGCAACTCAAGGAGAGGGCATCAAGCATCAGTCCCTCCTGAACTCACTCTCAGTAACATCTCAGGTAAATACGAAGTTAATCATTTTGAAATAAACTTTGCCTGGCACATTTCTGTCCCAGGCAAGATCAAAAGTCCTCCCTCAAGATGCCTGCATGCCTGTACCTACAACAACTGGCATTTTAACTTGCACTTCTAAGCAAGCACCAAACCACACCAACCCACAGCCACCGATTTCCTGGCACAGGAACAGACTATTGAAGTCCATGGGCAGGAAACACATGGTATGGCATCATCAGTGAGCCTGGCTGATCTCCCAGCCAGTGCAGCCCTATGAGCCCATGCCTGGGAAGCAGCCTGATCTGCTGGAAATGCAAACAGATTTTTCTTACAATGCTGGAAGGAAGCACATTTAACTTGAGGAGGAGAAGAGTTTGTTTATGAACATCCTAACGGGAAAGCTTAGGTCACCGAAGTCTGCATCTAGTTGTGAAAGGGGAAAACACACAAAAGAGAATCTGTTGCACTGCAAAAACTGCTAGAAATACCTTCTTTCCGTTTCACTTCTCTTCAGTGTTTCTAAGCTACAGAGCTCCTACTAATAATCCAGCTCATGGACACAACATTCAAAAAGCAACACATGCAGTCTTTTACATTCATCATCACCCACATGCTACATTCCACAGTTCATGACACCACTCTATAAAAATACCACAGCGAGGCACCTTTGATTTCCTTCATATTTGTTTTGCTTTTCTCTTGGGCTTTCAGAAACAGCCATGATGGAACCAGTACTGACACAGGTTAAAGAGAGATGTCTGGGTATGCCTAAGAAATAGAAAGCTTTAAGAGTCCTTAAAGGACTTCCACCACGAAGGCAGGATTCTTGTCTCACCTTGAGCTCTCAGAGCTGGAGAAGATGAAAATGACTCTACAGGATTTCAGTTGCTAACTTAGATACTCATAACTCTCCTTAAATACATCTTAAACTAATTTAATACAGGTTTCTAAATAAAGACAGGAGACAACTCTATCCTGAGCTTGGGGTGAAAAATTAGCATTTATAGCAATCTGTTTGCACATTCAAACTTCTTTGCCTGCAAAGTGGCTAAACCATGGCATGAAATTTACATTGTCTTCTCTTCTACCACAAAGAAAACAGAGCCTTGTTGCTATTTGACTCCTACAGCTGTTGCACTTGAAGTTTCTGCTGCTTTCAAGAGGGCCCAGGCACTGAGTGCCCCACACCCTCTCCCAGGGAGGCAGCATACAGAAGGAAGCAGATGGCAGCAGCTCCTGCTAAACCCCCACTGAGAAAGGCATGGGTCCATGCTGTGCATTTCATGCTGAGACTCCTATCACTTCTGCTGCCCTGCTGGCTCTCCTCTTGCCTGGCTGACTGTGAGCACTTCAGAAACCCCAGGATTAGCCCAAGCCCCTGTGCCAGCCTGGTCCCACTGCTCTGCGTAAGGTACAGCACTAGCAGCACCCCTGAGCATCTCCCAAAGCCCCAAGAGCTTCAGGAGCCAGAGGCTGCCTCTACCCCCAGCAAAGTGAGTCAGCACAAATAAGACAAGACCCAGGCAGTGATTTTTAATGCCTTGATTTCATACCCACACAACTGTCCCTCAAGAAGAGGATAAAATCCCCTTCATTTAGATTTGAGACTACTTGTAAATTGTCCAGTGGAACAGAAACTTTGCTAAGTACCTTCCTAAGGTACTTGGACCTTACATATTATAATAATATAGGTATTGGATGAGAATCTGAGAGTTATTTACTAAGAAGCAAAGGACAAAGGTCAATGGAAAGAACACATGTATCAAAACCAAGAGGACAACCAAGAGATGCTGATTCGAGTTATTTGTATCTTTCTTTGAGTTTGCAACTTCCATGAGACAAAAAATGAAAAGGGGAAAAAAAAAATGCCACCATGGTAGTTGCAGGCCATTAAGAAGAAGATTTTTATTGAAGAGTCCTTGTTTTTCACTCAGATTGCACTTTATCAATGCACGACTGCCTGTGAGTGCAGAGAGATACTGCAGAGGTTCCAGATCCGCCTGCATTAAATAAAGGCTAAAACCCCAAGACACGTTCAGCCAGCCTAGGTTTTATGAAAGCCAGAAGGACTTTTAATGGTTAAGTGGAAGATAATTTGTTGAGACTTCACTGCTGATCATCATATGTAGTCTTATGGAAAGAAGATACAACACAGGGAAAAAGGGTAAGGCAAACACTTTAAGACAACTGGCATTGAACTGAGCCTTAGATATAAATTGTCAATTAAAAAGACAAGAAGATAGATTTCTTCCCCATGAAAACTATCAGAAAAGGAAAACTGCATTGAATAGTGGGGGGAAAGATCACATCATTACATCAATAAGGTCTAACAACATTATTGGGCAATGAGTGGAAACATTAGTAGGCATCAGATCCACCAAGGGCAATGAATAACTTGAAGATAGCAAGTACCCAGATGCAGCCAGTTAATGGTGAGGCTTCACACTGCAAAAAAAGTTCTGTTTTCATCTTCACTTGGCTCAAACAATACACTTGACAGATTGAGCAGTGCATGGATCACTTCTATGCAACTTGCTGAAACAAGGACATGACATAGATCATGACTTGATTTCAGACTGTGACATCTCGGCACAGCAGATGCTTGAAATGCAGGAAGATATCTGGCTTACAAAACCAACTATCCAACAGCATCAACTACTCATTATCTACACTTGTGGGAAAAATAACCAGGGTACAGAATAGGAACCTTTAGCTAGGTAGCATAATCTGGTATTGCTTTAAAACACCTCAATTTAACTTCATAGGATGAATCCCCTCAAGTTTGGGAACAACCAGCCAGTTAAAATCTAGGCAATTGTATTCATTTGACAGGAGTCAGAACAGTACAAGAGAGCAGAGAATTTGGCTATAAACTGAAGGGAGGGCAGAGAGATGAAAATCTTTTCTCATTAAGAGGCATGGCTTTTCACTTCCCTACAATCAATGCATCATCTGGAGGTAGTGTCCTTATAGTAGTCCCTAACAAGGAGGGTGGATTTCAACACAGAAGCATAAATTCAGTCAGATAAAAACAATCACATCGAACACAGAACTTAACAGGCTGGAAGGAATCCCAAGGATCACCTGGTCCTACCTGTCTAGGGAAAAGCACAGTCTAGACAAGACAGCTCAGTGCTCTGTCCAGATGAATCTTAGAAGTGTCCAGTGTTGGGCAATCCACCCCTTCCCTAAGAGGTTTGTTCATTTGCTTATTTCACAAAATCACACAGTGTTAGGGGCTGGAAGGGACCTTGAAAGATCATCCAGTCCAACCCCCCTGCCAGAGCAGGATCACCTAGAGTAGGTCACACAGGATCACACCCAGGAGGGTTTGGAATGTCTAGAGGAGACAACTCCACAATCTCCCTGGGCAACCTGTTGCAATGTTCCGCCACCCTTATGGTGCAAAACTTGTTAACATCCAATCTAAGTCTACTCTTCTCTCATTTTGAACCATTGCCCCTCATCTCATCACTGCAGGCCTTTGCAGACAGTCCCTCTGTGGCCTTCTTGTACTCCCCTTCAGGTACTGGAAGGCTGCTATTAGGTCTCCCTGAAGCCTTCTCTTCTCCAGGCTGAACAACCCCAGCTCCCTCAGCCTGTCCTCACAGCAGAGGTTTTCCAGCCCCATGATAATTTTTTGTGGCCTTCCTCTGGACCCTCTCCATCAGGTCCATGTCCTTCCTGTGTTCTTGCATATGTATCTCCTTTCTGGTCTTTGTCTAGCTCTTTAGACTGAAGGACTAAAAGGCAGTGCATAAACAGCAACAGAGTTAAGATTTGAGCCTCCATCTTGAATGTTTCTTTCTTTTTGTCTACATTTGGAATGCAACATCTAATTTTTTTACTTAAGGACACCTCATGGAGTAGTATCAAATTGGAAGCTTTGCAGAAGCATGGACTTGAATACAAAGCTAGAAGAGCAGAACAACCTGATAACTAGGGGAAACACCTTATCTCTAACACAGCTGTTTCAGTTCTCAGTTTATCTTAGGAGGGGAAAAAAAAATGGAATCTTCCCCCCCCAACGTTAAATTTGTGCCATTTTTTTTTCACTGAAGGATTTTAAAGTAATTCCTCAAGACAGTAACCAGTGAGCAATCTATAAACTTCAGGCTATCAGCTCTTTTGTATGTGCCTATATCTTATTTAGGTACTCTACAGAGACCTCTAAAAAAGGGAAATAAGAGTACTGGTTGACACTTCATTGCATCTTCAATGCAAGGTGAAGAGCATGAGCAAATAAAATCTCCCCTTCCTGCCTGTGCA
The DNA here is from genome assembly GCF_026170545.1 of Melanerpes formicivorus. NCBI lineage: Eukaryota > Metazoa > Chordata > Aves > Piciformes > Picidae > Melanerpes > Melanerpes formicivorus. Next base: position 9,391,740 of record NW_027142360.1, on the reverse strand, counting down.
TGGAATAACTCTTGGAAATGCTTATGGGGTAGGATTTTCAAGAGCGCTGAATGTTGACCTAATCCAATATTGGCTCAGCAGGGATTTCATTATTAATATAAATAGAAACACAGCGTTTTTGGGAAGTCCTTGCTCTGTGCAGCGTCACGCATTCACCTTCCAGTGACCTTCTCATGTGTGCAAGTCTCATACTCAGATAAATGGCTTTCAGATACGCATAAGGCTATTTTATAACAGGCCAAACCATGCAGTGTGACAAAATGATACATTAAAGGACTTATCTCCAGTCATTTCTATCTTCATCTCAGGTTTCTCGGAATCACAGAACATTAGGGGTTGGAAGGGACCTCCAAAGATCACCCAGTCCAGTCCCCTTGCCAGAGCAGCATCACCAAGGGCAGGTCACAAGAACACATCTCCAGAGAAGGAGACTCCACAACCTCTCTGGGCAGCCTACTCCAGGGCTCTGGAGCCCTCACAGTGAAAAAGTTTCTCCTTGTGTTCACATGGAACCTCCTCTGCTCCAATTTGCACCCACTGCCCCTTGTCCTGTCATTGGGCATCCCTGAGCAGAGCCTGGCTCCATCCTCCCAACACTGCACTTCACATCTTTATCAACAGAAATGAGGTCACCCCTCAGGCTCCTCTGCTCCAAGCCAGAGACCCAACTCCCTCAGCCTTTCCTCACAAGGGAGATGTTCTACTTCTTTCAGCATCTTTGTGTCTCATAATCAACTTTTTGCACTTCCGTGCATTCAAAGCCCAGTCCTTGAAAATTGGTCATTGTATGATCTTTAGGAGCAAAGCCCACACTGGAAGAGCCCTCACAGAACTAAGCAACACTTCTCAGCATACAGGAGGCATCAAGCAGGCAGAGCTGTGGCCATGATAACTTATTTTTACTGTCAGTACAGGCCACTCTCTATCAACTCTACAGCTATCAACTTACACATCTGCAGGAGCTCTGCCAGGCTACTCCAACAGAGCGTTCTCCTGAAAACCAGACATCTTTTGACAGCTTTGCTCCACGTACTAAAAGCTGTGGGTATCTGAAGAGAAAGCTTGTGCTCTGGGAAAAGGGGTGGGTTTTTTCAGTGCACACAGGGATTATAAATACAAAAGGTTTTCAAGCATTGTCTATACAAATTGATACGTACAGAGAAGAAAAAGAAGTTGTGATTATCACACTCTTGCACCACTCTGAGAAGACATCCTGGTTGAAGACATCTGAGCAGGGACTCAGGTCTCAGTGTTCCACATTATACTGTTCTAATCTAAACCTCTTTCCCCTTGGGCATCTGTTTTCAGTGAAAAGATTTCCTTTACTACCAAGGCAATCTCACAGTACCAACACTTCTCACAGAGTATGTGGATTGCATAGCTTTGTGGCAAGAATTTAGCTTAAAATCTGTTATGCATCTCTAATTGCTCCCTTCCAATTAACAAAAAATTATGTCATCTTTGCTATGGGCCCCATCTGAGCAAAACAATTCATTGAACATGCAATTAGAAATCAACAGGAACTATTCAAAAGGTACTTCAGTGTTTTACTGAATACCATTTACTCATATATCCAGAGAACAACTCACAGAATCACACAATTGTCAGGGTCAGAAGGGACTTCTTCCCGTGGGCAGGGACACCCTCCACTAGATCAGGTTGCCCAGTGCCACATCCAGCCTAGCCTTAAAACACATCCAGTGATGAGGCTTCCACCACCTCCCTGGGCAATCTGTTCCAGTGTCTCACCATCCTCATGGGGAAGAAATTCTTCCTGACATCTAATCTAAATCTCCCCTCCTTTAGCTTGGATCCATTCCCCCTAGTCCTATCACTACCTGACACCCTAAAAAGTCCTTCACAACTTTCTTGTAGGCCCCCTTCAGATATTGGAAGGCCACAATAAGGTCTTACTTCTGGCCTTGTTTTATTAGGCTCAGAGTAGTTAAATTTAGTCTAAAAGAAAATAAAGTTTAAGTTGGAAGGTGAAGACATCAAATCAAACAGTAATTCCAGGTGCTCTGAGTGCTAAATGTTCACTTGCTTAGTGGGCCCCAAACAGGATAAATCTCCAGCTCAGCAGGAAGCTGACCAGCTCACAGCAGCAGTGAGTATTATTTTAAGATGCAGTTTTAACAGGCCCTTCTGAGACTTGCCAGGGATTGAAAGGCAAGAAGCAGACTGTTCTCCAAAGGAATGAGCTATCATCATTTCCAGTAAGCCCAGCACTTCTGACTGTGAAGCAGAGAGCTAGCCTTGCAAAGGGCAATTATCTAGGGACTGCTCTGTAACAGCAATCGCTGAGTTGTACCCACAGCAGATCTAAATGGAGCCACTCCAGCGACTGCCACTTGCCAGCAGCAGTCAACAGTCTTACTTTTTACATGCTATTGCCTTGAATGTGCCTGGTGACTACATAGGGGTGAGGACTACTTCAGTCCCTAAGCACAAGTGGCTCAGCAGAGTTGTCTGAACTCAAAATGCAGCCTAAGTCCTCAGACCAGGCTGGCATCATCCACATGGATGATCAGAAGCAGGTGACTGAGCTGCACCCCCTGCCCTGTGCACTGCCTGAGTGTTGGATAGGCACCTGACAAAACCCCAGCAGCAAACTAGACACCACTAGAGAAAATGCTCAACACCATGCTCTGCCCTCCAGAGCTCAGTCTTAGAGAGACAGTCAGGGTGTTCCAGAGCCATGCAAAGACCTCTGAATGCAGGCTATGCTTAGAAAAAGGATGAAGCACCATCTGGAGGTGCCTGGCTCACCTGCTTGTAGACAGAACCTATGCAACCTATTCTTTAGAGTAGTCCATTTTTTATGGTCATTAGCAGATCAAAATGTCCCACAGCTGCTTAGAACTGGGGACCTTCACCAAGAATTGCTACACTCCCATTTTTCACACCACTGATTTGCTCTTCCTTTTCTCCAGCACCATCCAGCTCTTCAAGAATTGCCTGTCTTTCATATCATATGGACTTATTTCAAAACTCACTAATCTGTTGAGCTGAAGAAAAGAAAGAAAGCAGGCAGCAAACAGTGAGACAACATTCACTTCTTTCATTATCCTCACATCTAGACCAAAAGTGTCCTCACTCATGTTCTTATTAATTAAAGGGTGAGCAGATGTCTCACGGAATCACAGAATGCTAGGGGTTAGAAAGGCCCTTCAAAGATCATCCAGTGCAAATCCCCCTGCCAGAGCTTCCTCAGCTTTTCCTCAGCAGGGAGATGTTCCACGTCCTTCAGCACCTTTGTGGCTCAGCACTGCACTCTTTCAAGCAGTTCTCTGAGATCCCTCTGGAACCTGGACACAATATTCTAGATGTGGCCAGCTCCCAGAGAGCTGCAAATTCAGCAGGGTATGCTGTGACACCATTCTGATGAAGCTAACACAAAGGTGAAGGCAGACAAGCTATCAAAATGCCCAATACATCTATATTCTGTGATAGTTCAGCAGTAACAGAGGCTTGGACCTTTGACATTTGGAACTGTTTCACTGCAAATTTATTATCTTCCTTTTTCAAAAAGGGCAAGACTCATGAATAAAAGTCCTGAACGTTATAGCAAGGGCTGTAACAAAACTGTAATGGTTTTGATTTTCATAAGCACATTTCCCCCTCTCCTTTTCTATGATTTCAGTTTTCTCGCTTCTGTTTGTTTTAGAAGGACCTCCAAAGGCTTCATAATCAACAGGAAGGAGAAGTTTTACATAGTTTTGGTGCAAATTACCTCCCTGGGAAACCTGCTGCGGTGTTCTACCACCCTCATGCTGCAGAGCTTCTCTCATTTCAAACCATTGCCCCTTGTCCTGTCACTGCAGGCCTTTGCAAACAGTCTGCAGCCTTCTTATAGCCCCCTTCAGGTATTGGCAAGCTGCTATTAGGTCTCCCTGGAGCCTTCTCTTTTCCAGGTTGAACCACCCCAGCTCCCTCAGCCTGTCCTCATAGCAGAGGTGTTCCAGCTTCCTGACCATTTCTGAAGCCCTTCTCTGGACCCAACTCCATCAGGACCATGCCCTTCCTGTGCTGAGGGCTTGTGCCTGTCTTTAAAGAGAATGATGGTCCTATCCCATGGTATGACCTCCTTCCTGAAGCAGGATACAACCTCAGTCCCTTTCCTGTAAAGCCATATTTCACACCAATGATGCCATACATGGACCATCCTTTCTCCTAGAGATTTAGACAAGGCACACTGAGCAGCAGCAGCATGGATGGAGCCTATTTACTTCAACATTTCTGTAAGGCAGCTGCCACTTTTCACCTTCCCAGAAGCTTTTTTCTTCTGGTGACTGCTCTTGCCACAGAACAGTTGCACTGTTTGCAAGCACAAAAGTGCAGCGCTGCACTCCCCTGTGTCCCTTCTTACTCATTCAGCAAAAAGCTGATTGCTGCCCAGTGTTTGCGGGGCCTGACAAGTCAGACAGCTCAACCAGATTTCACTCTCTCAGAAGGGGCATTCAATTTTGTTTCTCATCTTTCCTCAGCTGAGTTTTCTGGAATGACAGAAAATTATTTATCTTTGAATCTTTTACTTCCACATCAGATATGGTTGTCTTTGTGAGATGCAGTTACCTTCACTATCCATAGGCGTGAACAGAGCCAGAAAGATCAGTTTCCCACATCAATCACAATCCACAAATCACACACAGCCTGGGTCTCTCCTACTCCCATAGTTTTTTGGAAGCTATTGTCCTTGCAAGCATCAGGACTGGAACAGCAGAAGAGACTCACAAAGACCACAGGCTACAAGTTCCTACAGTAATGCTGAACACCCCAGCATGTCCAGAGACCCAGGGCACCACCAGCTGAACATGAACAAGCCAGACATTACAGAACACTGCACAGTTTGCCTACTAAACCACACTTTTCTCTTGTTCTTCTGATTATTTTCTCAAGACACAGGAAAAAGGATCACCAAGGAATTAGAGGACTGTCTGAGGGGTTCAGAACTAAATTCCCAAGTATTGGTAAAAACACAAAACAAGGACAGACTAAGAGGCAGTTCTCCCCTGCTCTCTTTGTTCCCTCTTCCATCTCCAAGGAAATTCTGGCATCCCTCTGAAATGCCACCGTAGCACACCATGTTGTGACTGTTGTTCTCACAAGTGAAACAATCTTCAAAACACTCAGAAGTGGAAAAGTTGATGTTTACAATTAAAACCATACAGGCACTGCTTCTTCTCCAAGAAAGGCAGCTCAGGAAAATTTTGCCATAACAAGCAGCAAAGAAAAATATTTAACTTTCAAATCCTTCCTCACTGAGTACCCACACCACAGGCAAACATAAGGAAAGGGAATGGATTATAAAGTGATGTTGGCTGTACCGTCAACAAAAATATGGACAGAGATAAACTGGGTTACAGAAGCACATTCAGGGTTTATCAGAACAATCTCCACAAGGCTGTTTGACCCAAATCTCCATGTTACAGGTTAAGCACTGCCCTATGATCCCCTGGAACAATGCCCAATCGATGCCTGGATTATCCATATCTAGAAAGATTTTTCTTATGAAGCATATGTCTAAAAAGCAAAACATGGTGGTTGGTGTTTTTTTTTAAGCAGTATCCTACACAGACAGTTGAATTATTTCAAGAAGAGCCACTTTTTTGCCATTTTCTTCTTTTTTTAATTGTATCTATATAACTTGCAGCTGGTAGTCTACAAAGAGAGACGCTGTCAACATATGACAGGACACATCCTCCAAAATACTAACACTTTGGAGCTAAAATGGGTAGCACAGGAAATTGTTGTGGAAACCTGATGACAGTTTTCTTGTTTCAACACTCCAACTAGAATTTCAGCTACTAATGATGGAAGGTTAAGGAAGAGAAAGAACACTGATCTGGAGTTCTGAAAGTTAACCGTGATAACGTCTTGCAGCTGAAATTGCACTGTGGACTGAGCTGGTATTTTCTCTTCTTGTCTTACAGTGCTAAACCAAAGCAAACAAACAAAGAGCTTTCTCATTTACATGGTGATAGGACCATCTGCTCCCCAAGTAATAACCCAAAATAAAACAGCCCTTCAGGCACTGCGCCGGCCAGCACCACACGCGTGTAACGCGCACGCTGACAATTCACCCACTGCCAGGTTGCCTTATGTAAGGGGGCCCTGCTGTTTTCTCCTTTGCTTTTTTTCTTGCTGGCTACGCAGCTTTTCAGTGCTCCCAAAGGCTGTTTTATTCTTCAGACTATCTTTAACCAGACAATCTTGCAAGAGAAGTACAAGTCTTTAAGGCTAACGTTACAATCCAAGCAGAAGAGCTCGTCACAGAAAGGATTTTCAAAGCTCCGACTCATTTCAAGCGCTGCTTACATTCATTTCTGCAGTTTTTCTGCTATAAGCAAATGGAGAACTTCATTCTGCATTCCACTGAACACCTCAAACCCCCTTGACAGTCAATGAATATCTGGAGCCCAAATGAATACAGAATTAATCCCTAAGGCTGGACTGCAAAACATGTCAGGAACCTTCTCTGCTACAAAAGTGACTCTGGAAATCTTGCAGCAGGTCAACTGAACCCAGGCTGCTCTTCACTACTGCTTTTTCTAACGCACATTTTATTCCCAAACCAATTTCCCTTAACCAGCTCTTGCCCACAGTATAGCATTAATATAGCTATAAGTGTCATTACCTAAACTATCTTGATAAAACCTACAACAGGTAGGTCCATCCATGCTCAGCAGCATGGCACTCCTAGGACATTCTTCTAACGAGATTCTTAGCACCCTTCACTCTCCCAAGAGTCTTCAGAGGAGTTAATGGCACTCAGCTCCTGGGGCTTTTAAACCTTTCCTTCCATTAGAGGAAAACAAAACAAAACAAAACAAACAAAACATAAAAAAAGAAAATAAAAGGGAAAGAAACAAAGAAAGTCAACAACACATTAAAGATCTCCTACACACACACACACGCACACCCCTCCAAACAGAGGGGAATAAAAGGAAAGGTACGAGGTGCCAGTCTGGAATGAAATGGAGTTTTGAACAGACAGTCATATTTGGCACTGTCAGCAAAAGCTTGTGGGTGGCCCTGTGTCTCTCCGAGCCTTAATGCCCTTTGTACATTGGTCATTGAGAAATGTCCCCTGGAAAGTTCAGCTGTGCTGCTTCCAACGATATGTTCACAACGCTGCTGAATGGACTCGACCGAGAGATTCACTTCCCCCACCCCGGTTCCACAAAGCACTATACATTAAGGACGTATTCCGTTTGGCCTTCAGGTAGCATTTTTATGGTCCATGCAGATCCACAATTATTTTCCCTTTAAAAAGACTCAACAGAAAACAGAACTCTCTGTTGGAGAGTCTGGAAATTAAAAACTATTGGGATCTCCCAAACCAAGTCCTATGATCCTCAGGCAGAAGACTGGATTAAAGGGTCCTCACATGGTTCTAGCTGCATTCTCAGGACACCACTTTTATGAAGAAACCAGAGCTGTAGAAATTCCTCTGGCATAGCGTGGAATCCAGAATCAGGCAAGACATTGTCATAGTAATGATGGCTAATAAACTTCCCATGCAGGTCCACCGAGAACGGCCAGAAGCCGTAAATTGTTACTTCCTCGCACAGCCCAAGGGCGGCACTGACCAGGAACAGTCCCGTGGAAAGCCTTTTGGCATGGATACCTTTGCTCTTCCAGAACTTGCCAATGTCACGTAGGAAGTTGGGGTTGGCAAAGAGGACAGCCTGCTTGGCACCGAAGTCCTCCAGGGTGTAATAGACACGCAGGGAGGGTCCCGTGCCTGTCTTCATGGAGAAGGCTGGCATGTAGATGTAGCTGTGGTTATACACCTTCACGCTGTCCACAAATGCTTTGCGAGACCACAGCAGATTCTGGAACCTGTAAAACAACAGAGAACAACAAACTGGTCACACACAGGTTCTCCCAAGCGTTTCAATAGCCAGCCAGAGGTTTCTCTTCATGCATGTATTTATAATCACCTGCATGCCTTTCTCGAACACAGAGAAAGTCCACACAAGCTTCTGTGGTGCTCAGTGACAGCACAAGGAACAACAGGTACAAGCTAGAACACAGGAGGTTCCACATGAACATAAGGAGAAACTTTTTCACAGTGAGGGTGCCAGAGCCCTGCAGCAGGCTGCCCAGAGAGGTTGTGGAGACTCCTTGTCTGGGACATTCCAAACCCACCTGGATGTGGTCCTGTGTGACCTGCCCTGCCTGCTCGGGCAGGGGTGTTGGACCTGATGATCTCTGGAGGTCCTTTCCAACCCCTAACATTCTGTGATTCTGCCTGTCTGATACTGCCTCTTTTGTGAAAGCATAAATCTGAACAGACAGTTGAAAACTATCTGGTATCTTGCTAACTTCAAAGTCCAAAATGTTTCTGATGTCATCTTTTCAGAACTCCCTGTATGAATTCTGACAGCCTTCCTGAAAACCTATTATTGTTAGTGACATATTTTTTTCTGCCCACATTTTTTTTCCTCTCCAGACTCTCCACTTGGCCTTGTGGGATTTCATTCGGATTCTCCCTGCCCAGCTCTCCAGCCTGTCCAGGCCTGGCTGAATGGCAGCACAGCCCCAGGGGGTGTCAGACACTCCTCCCAGTTCTGTGTCATCAGCAAGCAATCAATGAACTGTTTAGGATAAGCGGCACCACAAATGTTTAGCAACATGCACCAAAGCATTCAAAGCTGGTGTTTAAGATGGCATGGCTTGCACACTGAGTAGGTTTAAAAGCAGTTAGCATTTGTAGCACGCAAGTTAAAGGAGAGATAAGTTGGCAGCTATGAGGTGGGCAATGTGTATATACAGATTATTTCTCCACTATCAGTCTTGATATAAAAAAAACTACATCAGGTTATGATGTGTTAACCTGCCAGCAGTTACTTGCTGATATCTCTTTTACCCCTGATGTGAGACACATATACTACTCCAAACCCAGTACGCTGTCAAGGATAAAACCTTTCCTTGCCATATGCTTCTGGAACGTGCCAAGATGAACGAGACATCCAGCAGGAAATTCTAGGCCATTCAAACACACAAAAGCCTGCTCTGATGTTTGATTTGTCCTGATGTCCAACACTAAACAAATCACATATTCAATATCCCTAATACATACCAAGGGATGTAACTGATGTGGCACTTGGTGCCATGGTTTAGTAGTCATGAAGTGTTGGGTGACAGGTTGGACTTGATGATCTTTGAGGTCAACCTTATTGATTCTATGATAGGGAGGTCTGCCAGAATCAAACACAGTACCTGAACCACAAGGCTGCTGTGTAACAGAAACTCTTTGCTCCTCGGGGTTGATGGCATTAGAGGGTACCTTTGTATGAGAAAGTCATCATGATCTATAATCTGCTTCCTCTCCAGGGTCCACACAAATTTCAGACTACCATCAAATCCTCCCCACCTTTACCACAAGACAGTACCCAAAGGCTTCTGCATTCAGGCAAATTTACTACATCACTTCTGACCAAGTCTCACATGCACACTTTCCACTGCAGCTGAGTTGCTCCACTGCATGTGATCTCTGCTCCCAAACACCCATCCTGCCTTTGTTACTGCCTACTCTCACTCGGTTTTCTGCAGCTAAGACAAATGTGTCATGACTGATTTCATAGTCATGCAGCAGAGGAGTCAGAACAAGAAAGTGGAGACAGCAGCACTGGATTTTACCCTTTCTTTGGTGTAGGCAGAGAGATAGGTGTAAGAGTTGTTTTTTTTTTTCTAATGGTTATTTAGAGATCAATTTTATGCCACTTTACTCTAGTAAAGCCTCATCTGAAGTACTGCATCCAAGCTCTGGAGCACTCAACAGAGCAAGGACATGGACCTGGTGCAGCAGGTCCAGAGGAGGGTCACAAACATCCTCAGGAGGCTGGAGCACCTCTGCTATGAGGACAGGCTGAGGGAGCTGGGCTTGTTCAGCCTAGAGAAGAGAAGGCTCTGGGGAGACCTAATAGCAGTCTTCCAGCAGGGCCTACAGGGAGGCTGCAGAGGGACTGTTTGCAAAGGCCTGCAGTGGTAGGATGAGGGGCAATGGTTTGAAATGAGAGGAACAAGTACTGCACCATGAGGGTGGTGGAACACTGGAAGAGGTTGCCCAGGAAGGTGGCTGGGGCCTCATCCCTGGAAATATTCAAGATGAGGCTCAACAGGGCTCTGGGCAGCCTGATCTATTTGAGGATGCCCCTGCTGACTGCAGAGGGGGTTGGACTAGAAGACCTTTGGAGGTCCCTTCCAACTCAGACCATTCTATGATTCTAAAGGCTCTGGGCAACCTGATCTAGTGGAGGATGTCCCTGCTCACTGCATAGGGGTTGGACTAGATGACCTTAGGAGGCCCCTTCCAACCCAAACCACTCCATGATTTCTTTGAAACCACAGCAGGAACCACATACACAGATTTTAGTAGGATGTCAGATGACCTCCAGAAGCACCAGATAAAATTTCAACTGAAACAATTGCCAATAAAAAAAACGCAGCTTTGACAGCACTGAAATGCCCCATGAACATCTGCCAGGCTTTCTGAAGTCTTTGTTTTGGCAGAAAACCTGACATTTGTTTTCAATATGCAGTGTTTGGCCTCCTCTTTTGCGGCGAGTTTCTTTCAGAATTCCCTTCAAGCACAGTTAGAATAAAGCTGTTTAGAAGAAACCTCCTGAACTCTGCCTTGGGTCTTCATTACTGTTTTCCTCTGCAGATCTGCTCCTACTGCACAGTGCTTTTTGCTGATGTAAACAAAGCCACTGTCTTCCAAGCAAGGAATCAATTCAACCTGAACACATAAAACAAAGTAATAAAAATATTTTCTTAAGTTATTGCATTTGGCTTTCTTGTCTGTAGAAATAGCCAAGACACAGCTGAATACAGAGGGCAAATCAAGCCAAAGGTGCCCTGGGAGAAATCAATTTGCCTGGCTGTACCTGCTCACATGGGCCCTCTCATCCCATTGCTATCAGACCTTTAACTAAGTGTTCCCCAAAATGGGCTTTACCATTCTCTGAGAGATATGGATCTGCTGGAGCAGTTCCAGAAGAAGCCACAAAGAAGGCTGGAACACTTCTCCTACACAGACAAGCTGCAAGAAATGGGTCTGTTCAGCCTGGAGAAGAGAAGGATCCAGGGAGACCATAGAGATGCATTTCAATATCTGAAGGGGACCTACAGGAAGGCTAGGGAAAGACTGTTTAGAAGGGCTTGGAGTGTTAGGACCTGGGACAATGGTTTGAAACTGGAGCAGGGAAAATTTAGGTTGGACATCAGGAGGAAGCTTTTTACAATGAGAGTGGTGAAATACTGGAACAGGCTGCCCAGGAATGTGGTTGAGGCCCTGTCCCTGGAGACATTCAAGATCAAACTTGATCTTGGCCCTGGGGAGGTATCTATGCTGACTGCAGAGGGGTTGGAGAAGATGACCTTTAAGGGTCCCTTCCAGCCCAGTGCAGTCTGTGAATCTGTGAATCCTCTCTCCCTGAAAAGCAGCAAGACAACCTGTCAGATTATCAGATGCAAGATTTGGGTCCTTCCTATCAAACTTGTTCCATTTTCATTGGGAGGCTGTGACTATGGGTTAAAAAAAAAAAAACCAACCCAAACAAAAAACCAAAACACAAAACCCCAAGCAGTCCCTACTTTAATATTTTTCGTATTCACTCAGAGCCTCAGCATCCAAACCCTGTTCCGATAACACTAATTGCTTATTAAATCTAGAATAAGACCATCAGCAGGCTTTTGGTCTGTAACTTGGGACTTCCAGTGTGCCATGGGAGAAGCAGGTTCAAACTTCCTTTCACAGCAAATTACAGAATACATCTGGTTGGAAGTGACCTCAAAGATCATCCAGTCTAACCCCTGACCCAGCATTTGAGGGTCAACACTAAACCATGTCCCTAAGCACCAGGTCCACACACTGCCTGAACACCTCCACGGATGGTGACTCCACCACTGCCCTGGGCAGACCATTCCAATGTTTGAGAACCCTTTCAGTAAACTGTTGCAAGAAGGGGCCGCTACAACGACCAATGTGATCAGCGGAATCCAATTTTATTGAGCATCAGACACATCTTATATACAGTTTACTATAACTATGCCTACTTGGTAACATACTATTGGTTACAGATTACATGTCAACCCCACCTCTTGCAGTTTTAACATCCTACTTCAGCAGGCCACACACATCTTGTTTGGGTAAGCCCCCTACTTGTTTTACGACCCTCACGATTACATGACTACAGTGCCCTTATGACACTTCGTGATAATTCAGCTACATCCATCATGTTCTGTGGCATTCCTTATCTTGGCAGGGCACCAGGCAGTCCTGCAGGTATCCCTTATCTTATCAAAAGGCCAGATGATCCTGCAGGCCTCTTTCCTTTGCCCATTGTACCACAATTCCCCTGTTTTCTTTAACAACTAGAAAAGATTCAGTAAAATGATCAAACTGTTTCATTACACATCTAAATATTATTCGTGCAGCTATAATAATAATAATAAACAAAAAGCGCAATGCTTCCTTGGCCAACCCTTTCGTATTTTGATGAAAGGTCATATGTGCTTCTCAGGCCTTTACTGAGGCTGAGACTGGTACAGATAAGGATACCAATTTATCTGCTCGAACGTTTCCTTCTCCCAGGCCAACATCAAACTTATGACTTCTATATGCAAAATACAATATGATGCTGACCCACATCTTATGGCTTGTTGTAACCTCAACATCAACTCATATAATCTTATTTGTTACATCTTTAATCAGGGCATCCTCTATCCGTTGTACAACCCCTGTAGCATACATGGAATCTGACACTATTATTAAGAGGTTGGCTCATCCAATGCTGTAATTCCCACAACACTGCCAACAATTCCAAAGTTTGAAGTGAGTCCTGTGTTTCTGCCTCTAACATCACATGTCTCCTCTGGTTAATATTCTTGTCTTGCCAAGTCACTGCAGCTTTTCGGGAACGCTTCCCTGCATCTGTAAATACTGTCAGAGCACCCACAATTGGTTACTCCTTATATTTTGGTATACCAATCCACGATTGCTGCGACATCCAGCCTAAAATCTTATCTTGCAAAGGTGCAGTCTTAATGAGAGCACCTTCAAAAATTGTTTGAAAAATGGTATGTTGTGGTTGTAAGGATGGAAAGACCCATTCCAATACTCAGGTCTGTACACTCTCCTGACCTCTTTTCCCCCGTTTTCTTTAAAGCTTGAGTCAAGGACCCCGTAAGGTGTTTTGTTTCTGCTAAGGAAAGGTACTGGGTCCTATTAATGCTCACCGTTGGCCTAATGCTGTTTCTTTTTATTTCAAATTTCTCCTAGCTAAAACTTCCATAATTCTTACATCCTCTCTAAGTTTTGTTAAATCATATTTAAAATCACATATAAATGAAAATTTGAGAACATAGTATGCTTTAACTATTCTTTCTTATAACATAATACCTGAATTCCCCTCTTTTGTTTTTATAACCTAACATTAAAATGTATTTTGTGCTATAATTGATTTTGACTTTTCCTATAACTATTTAAAATTACAACAAACTGATGAGTTAACATTTAAATCCATATAAACATATTCTCTAATCATACAATCATTGAACAATTATGATATACAGCCCTAAGTGTTAAACAATTCTTTAAACTAATCATTATTATCAATCTGCAAATGTGTTACTCTCTATTCCAGTTCTTGAACATGCTTATGCATTGAGACTAAGTGATCTAACAGATTCATACAACACAATTAAAACGATAATATAGGACATAAACCCTTTTGCTAGTTATGGCCTTGATTTCAACATGCGTCACAGCATGCTCCAACCGGTTGTCCATTAATCTTAATGGGACCTTTTACATCAGTTAAAATCTTTTGTGGTCTATTGTCCAACAAGGTACAAGGCTTAAGTTGAACTAATAACAATGTTTTAACAAAGCTGGCATAATACCTGGTCAAAGATAACAGACATTGTAAAAAAGAAATTTAGATCTTAATAGTTTCGATCTTTGCATTTCACTCCTCTTATTAACAAAAAATACTTGATTATGCCTGAACACATTGCAAAGATTAAAACGTAAATGCAATCCTTAACACTGTTTTACAATCTGCTTTAGGGGTATGTTGCATTTTTATTTTCTCTAGGATAGTCAAAAAATCATAAATTGTTTAATAGTAGCAAGATTTCTTTAATCTGTAAAGGTAGATCTGGCCAGGCTCTAGCTTCACAGACAGAAAACTTGCAGGCAAACAGCAAGAGCAAAAGAGCTTCATTGCTTTGCCTAATAGCCTTTTTGCTCATCCTAATAATGCTAATCTCTTATTGATACCATTATATATATATAATCCTTAAAAAAAAAACTATTACAAATACAAAATAAGACCAAAAATCTCACTCCATAATATACCTATAACAAACCCTTAACTTATGCTGATACCAAAAATCCTTAAAACCTTAAAAAACTATGTTAAAATTAATCCATCAAATCAGTGTCTAAAAAGAAATGAAATTGTTACATTAACTAAAAAACACTTTCCAAAAATTAAAACCTGTTTACACAGTCCTTAACTATATTACATGGAGCTCCTTTGAAAAGCCTATAGGCACACAATTAAAAAAGGTTCGAACCAAAAGAAAATCATACAATATAAACTCATTACAAAGTACTTACACCTTACTGCAATTACTATGTACCAAGTACCTGTAAATACCAAATGCTTACTTATTCATTATGCTTATTAGAAAAACTTAGCAAAACTCGTAAATAACAAATCTCTGAAAGACATTACAATCAGAAATGACAAAATGAGTACTGTTGCTTTAAATCAGAGCAGAGTAGTGCGGCTAAAGCCGCTGCGGGGTAAAGGGGCGGGGGCTGCTGCCGTGGCCGCGGCTGGGTCGCTGCTCCTGTCGGTGCTGTCGGTGTCGGTGGTGCGTCAGCCGGTACGGCCTTGGTCGGAGCCGTCGGTATCCGCGGGGGTCGTCAGGGCTCGCGGGAGGAGTGCGGCCATAAGAAAGCCGTAACCGCGAGCCTCCAAGCGCTCCATTTTTTCTAAGAGGGGCCGTAAAGCAAAGTCGGCGCTGTTTGAATTCCTCGCTGCCGGTATTGTCTTCCGAATCCGAGCCGTCACTGGCGGTGTCAGAGGAAGGTGTTGATAAAAGGGGTCGAACACACTGAGCTGCCTTTTTTCGGCTTTTTCCCCGCTGTGTGCAAACGGCAGTGGTGACGGCTGGTAAACGGTGTGGTCGCCGCAAGATGTATCGGGGGCGGCCCCGGTCGATCGGTCGATAGTTCTCAAACACATCTTTCAGCTGCAACTCAGATACACCTGGCGCTGCATCTCGTCCTGACAAAGTTGCTCTAACTGCAGCAGCCATTCGCTGTTCCAGTTCATAGGTTTTAACACAGTTCATGCATTCTCGCCACGGCTTTTGCAGCTTGATGGTAACCCAGTCCCACAGTTTGTCAAAAAGCTTATCTCCTAACTTACGCCATTCTCCTTCTTCATCTCCCTCCTCGTGTAAATGCTCTGCAACCCTTCTCCAATAATCTCTGTTTCTTTGTCCTAAATCATCGTTAACCTCTTCCCTTTTTACTTCCTTTGTCTCCACAACTTCTTCACCCTTCGGCAATTCAGAAGAGTGAGGCGATGGAGGAAATTCCTCCTCTGCATATTCTAACATGGGTACTAACTCCCTTTTTTTAAAATTTAACTTACACTGTCGCTTTTCTAAAAAGCATATAAATAATTCATACGCTGCCTGCCTATCCATATCCGTATTTAAACGTTAATACCTGTGCGCACAGACCTTGTTTAAGCAGTTCCCGGCTCTACAGCGTCTTCGGCTTCAAGGCTGTCTTCCCTTTTCTTGCAGCCTCCGGTACTGCTATCCCGGGCCGGCCTTCTTCTTGCCTCCGGCTTACTCCGAATCTCCCAAGTCCCAAAGAACTTCTTAGATCCTAGCCTTTGTCTTCATTAGCTTGCCCGCATTCTCCACCATTTGTTGCAAGAAGGGGCCGCTACAACGACCAATGTGATCAGCGGAATCCAATTTTATTGAGCATCAGACACATCTTATATACAGTTTACTATAACTATGCCTACTTGGTAACATACTATTGGTTACAGATTACATGTCAACCCCACCTCTTGCAGTTTTAACATCCTACTTCAGCAGGCCACACACATCTTGTTTGGGTAAGCCCCCTACTTGTTTTACGACCCTCACGATTACATGACTACAGTGCCCTTATGACACTTCGTGATAATTCAGCTACATCCATCATGTTCTGTGGCATTCCTTATCTTGGCAGGGCACCAGGCAGTCCTGCAGGTATCCCTTATCTTATCAAAAGGCCAGATGATCCTGCAGGCCTCTTTCCTTTGCCCATTGTACCACAGTAAACAAATATTTCCTAACATCCAGCCTGAACCTCCCCTGCTTCAGCTTGGTACCATTTCCTCTGGTCCTGTCACTTGTCACCAAGGAGAAGAGGCTGAGCCCCTCCTTGCTCCAGCCTCTCTTCAGGTAGCTGTAGAGAGCAATGAGGTCTCCCCTCAGGCTCCTCTTCTCCAGACTGAACACCCCCAGCTCCCTCAGCCCCTGCTTGTAGCCCAGGTGCTCCAGGCCCTTCACCAGCCTCATTGTCCTTCTCTGGACATGCTGCAGCACCTCAATGTCCTTCCTGTAGTGAGGGGCCCAGAACTGAACGCAGCACTTGAGGTGTGGCCTCACCAGTGCTGAGCACAGGGGATGATCACCTCCCTGTCCCTGCTGGCCACAGTGTTTCTAGCACAAGCCAGGGGACCATTAGCTTTCTTGGCCACCTGGGCACTGCTGACTCATGCACAGCCAACTGTCAGTTAATACCCCCAGGTCCCTCTTCCAGTTGCAGCTTTCCAGCCACACTTCCCCAGTGTAGTGTTGTGACCCAGGTGCAGGACCTGGCCCTTGGCCTTGTTGAACTTCATACAGTGAGCCTTGGCCCTTTGCTCTCACCTGTCCAGATCCCACTGCAAAGCTTCCCTACCCAACAGGAGATCAACACAGCCACCCAGCTTGGTGTCATCTGAAAACTTCCTGAGGGTGCCTCAATCTCCTCATCCAGCTCAAGGGGAACTTGAGCACACAGCTTGATGCTGAGGGGAAGGCAGAGACAGTTCCCCTGTCACTCCTGAAAGCCAGTTTCACCACGTCCTTTCCCATTTAGAGCTAGTTAACCAGTTTCACTTCAGATGGCAAATAGAAGCAGTTGTTCTAAAACTGCATTTCCATCGAATTTGCCATTCCCAGAAAAGCACTGCACAGCTCTAAGAGAAATACATTCAAATTGTTCAGATACAGTCACAGAGGGCCAGGGACTGTCTCTGAATATTCATTTGCTATCATTGCCACGCTGCATGTTCATTTCCTCTAGATGAATCTCCCCAGTTGCCTTAAGGTAATGAGAAGAGAACAGCACTGCCATGGGAAGGACTTCATACAGAAAGGACAGCATTCATCACACAAACTGTCCTTCAGGAGCACCATCACCCCCTGTACCTCATTCAGATGATCTGGATCTCTGTGTCAGTAGGCATCATGCCCAGCTCAGCAGATGGATATTATACAGGTGGCCAGAAGCTCATGCAGAAACACAAAACATGACGATTACAGCTGCTCTGATGGCCTAACACAGCCCAGAAGCTGCTGCCCACCTTGTGCTCCTCATGAGAGGAGATATTACAAACAAATGATTTTTTCTGTTCCCTGGTTGGGAAAAATCAGAGTGCTGTCCTGCTTTCTCACATTGCACAGGCTGGGGGCAAATGCCCTGTGTCAACAAGCTGCTAGAAATGGTACTGGAAGCTCAACTGGAGCCCCTATTACAAGAGGGATGTGGAGCTGCTGGAACATGTCCAGAGAAGGGCCACAAGGATGATCAGAGGGCTGGAGCACCTCTCCTATGAGGACAGACTGAAGGAGCTGGGGCTGTTCAGTCTGCAGAAGAGAAGGCTCCCAGGTGACCTAATTGTGGCCTTCCAGGATCTGAAGGGGGCCTACAGGAAGGCTGGGGAAGGACTTCTCAGGATCTCAGGTAGTGATAGGACTAGGAGGAATGGAATGAAGCTGGAGGTGGGGAGATTCAGGCTGGGTGTGAGGAGGAGGTTCTTCACCATGAGAGTGGTGAAGCCCTGGAATGTGTTGTCCAGGGAGGTGGTCGAGGCCCCGTCCCTGGAGGTGTTTAAGAGCAGGCTGGATGAGGCTCTGTCCAGCCTGATCTAGTGTGGGGTGTCCCTGCCCATGGCAGGGGGGTTGGAACTGGATGATCCTTGTGGTCCCTTCCAACCCTGAATGAAACTATGAAACTGTGTTTTTCTTTAACTCACAAACCAGACAGGGAGTATTGTAGGCAAACCCATTCCAGTGGTGGCCTTGAGGGAACTACAGTGCCTTTGTTTCAGCAGGCACAGAAGAGACTATTTCATGTCTGACAGAGAGATCAGGAGGACTATTCCTCTGCAGCTGAGCAGCTCTGTAGTACAGGTGTAAGCATGACAAAATGGGTTTTTTTCTTGCTTATAGTGGCATGGACAGCACCAGCCTGGTGCAAACCTCACATCCAATTGGGCACAAACACCTTTCACAGAATCACAGAAAGTTAGGGGTTGGCAGGGTCCTTGAAAGATCATCCAGACCAATTCCCAGCAATGGTTGAAAGATCAACCATCCAATCCTGCCAGAGCAGGATCACCAAGAGGTCACACAGGAACACATCCAGGCAGGTTTGGAACGTCTCAAGAGAAGGAGACTCCACAACCTCTCTGGGCAGGCTGTTCCAATGTTCTGTCATCCATTCTTTCTTTCCCCATTCTCAATCTTGCCCAGCCTTTTTTTAAATGAGGAGCTGCTGGTTCCTAGTTAGTGCTCACCTCTGACATGCTTTGAACATTTGGTACTTTCAAGGGCATAGCCAGAAGCTGTGAGGCACCTTCCTGCTCACCTGGCTTCAGAAGAAATGCAACTGAATGATCCATCCCCTTGGGCAAATGTGCATCTCAGGCAACATTATCTCCCCAGCTCAGCTCTAAGCTGAACTGTTTTCAGGGTTGTCTTCTGACCTTCCGCAGTCACGCTCATGGAAATGCATGGCAGGTTGTCAGCATTTAGATAAAACTGGATTTGGAATCTCCTGAAGAGTACATGAGCTACTCAGTAATTTGCAATAATGAGTCCCAGCAGTTTGACAGCAGCCCAGAAGAGGTGCTGATGGCTGTCAAGGCTGGTAAAAGCAGACCACTGCACCTTCAGCCTGGGCATTTCTGCTACTCTCATTAATGGATAGGGAGCAAATAAAATCCTCGGGAGCACATTTTTGCTGTCAGGTTGATATGACAGATTGACCTGAAAAGGCACAACTTTGAATAGGCACAGTTAACAGAGAAATAACCTCCCTGGTACCAGCTGTAGAGTTCCCTCAAATGCTCTGCTCTACTTTTCCAGAGAGGAAGATGCATTCAAGACAAAACCGCCACAGTACATTGTCATGACAGTACAATCAAAGCCACAAGAGCATTAAATGGTTTGGGGTTCGTTTTTAATGTTCTTATTGATGTTATTTAGCAGATATTCAGAGACAGGACTGCTGGCTGGTACTGAAGATGACTTTCAGTAACCACAAGGAATCTGCTGCAGTGACATTGAGCTAACCCACTTGCAGATAATGGTGGCAGTATTTTCTTGCATCTTGGCTTGCTTCTTATCTCCCCTGAGAGTCACTATCTCATGCTGGTGATGATATCTCAGTCACTTACTGCGCTGGCATCTGCAAAGTCACAAGCTGAGCACTCTGCATTAATTGCAAGTTGACTTACCAGTGAATTAAAAAGAACCCCACAAAAACCTGAGCAGAGTAGAAGAGCTCAGGTGCCAAAGGGATAGTGTGTTATTTTAAAATTTAGACAAACAGAACTCAAGGAAACAGAGCAGAAGGCATATAAAGACTTAGTAATTTGATGTCAGCATTAGCCAAGAATGATTTAGCAGCTTGCTGCAGCTGTTGGAATATGCCTGCAGCTGGGGTCACAACAAGCCAGCTTGCAAGCACACATCTGAACCTCTACTGCTGTGACAGAGGAGTCTTACCTCATTCCTGTCTCAGAGTACTTTTATGCTTTCAAATTGGGATGCCTCCTGAATGCCCTGTGTTCTCATTCATGTCATGAACAACTTCATTATCTGCCCCTTCAGGACTTGTGCAGCCAATCTGAGACATAGACTGCATCTCAGTTAACAGCACAGTAGTTTCCATGTGCTCATTCTCCAAACAGGCACTGGTAGCATTGCCTTAGTTATAAGGCAGACTATTGTACTTGGCCACACAAGGAGTCAGAAACCAGCACTTAAAGTACCATAAATTGAACCCTTTTCATGTTTTGCCCTAGCTTCCCTAACTGTACAAGCCACTGTCTACTTAGCCCAAGGACAGCTACCTAAGATTCAGTTATGATCCCAATAAAGTCAATGGCAAAACCAACCCCGATCTCACTGTAAGTATGCTCAGAATATGCTCAGGAGGAAAAATACATCAGGCCCACAATAATCTTCAGAGTGTTTAGAAAAGGCATGATTTAACATGATCAGTCACAAGGACTGATTATTAAATCACTAAAATTACAGATGCTGAACTTTCTTCTTCAGTGGAGGAGGGTTTTATTCATGGAATAGTTCCCCAGTGCTAATTTCAGCTTCAGCATGAGGGATTCTCCCCTGTTCTCACTGCTGGTCCCTTCACATGCAGCGCGGTCACCCAGATGAGCGCTCATGGCATGGATGCAATGATACTATTCCCATCTTTCCCTTTCCCCTCCTCCTTTACTGCCTGGCTGCCTTTATGGATCCAAACACTGTGAATCTCTCAGAGAAACCTGCTCCTCTTGGAGTGGGACTGACTCCCAGACTCACTTCATATCATCCCACTGGCACAGTCGGCAGCCCACTACCTCATCTTGCTTAGGGACAGGAGCTTCAAAGAGCCTGAGCTTTCCTCTCATCTCTGGTCACAGAGATTAAAGACAAATTAACCTAATTCTCCTTTTTAGACAACTTTTCAGTGGATTTTTCCAGGTCAGGGATTCCAGCTACTCCTCTGGCTATTTCCATCATCAGCTTCAAAGATCCACAAGCAAGGAAGCACGCTCATTCCACAGTGACTGTAGACTACATCTTCCTCAACCACCCTGTTTCTTAAGGACACATTACCCTTAGCACATGACCTTCAAACTAAATCTGAAGCACTCAGAAGGAGACTGCAGAGGTAGGCTCTAATCCCCATGAAAAGGTAAATTCCTTTTATGACTGAACTCAGTGTTAATTGTTTGGGTTTTTTAAAACATCCACCCACTACTGCTCTTACACTAGCACCCTGGGAATACTATATATAGTGCCAAGGGAAAGCTGACTCTCTGTTTTTCCAATGGAACACAGAGCTATCCTCTCCACCAAAGCCATGAAACATTAAAATCAGTGCTCACTGGTATTTTGGGACCGTGTATGATCCTTATTCTGCCAACTCAAATTAGAACATGCTTTTAATAGCTCCTCTTTCCAAAATCAGCAGAGCTAACCATCAATCCTTTCTGTGATCTGACAGCTTGAATCTTTGCTCTTCATCTTATTTTGACTCTTTGAAGATTGTGGCTGCTAATGTCACACACTGTGGAAATATTATGAAAGGATGGGCAGTACAGCATGGCTGTAAACTACTTGCAATGTCAACATGAAATTGCTGCCTTGTATTTCTAAATCTTCTGAATGCTTCATAGCTCCTACAGCTGAAAGTCTGGGGTAGTGGAACACTGGAACAGGTTGCCCAGGGAGGGACTTGAGGCCTCATCCCTGGAGATATTCAAACTCAGGCTCGACAAGGCTCTGGGCAGCCTGATCTAGTGGAGGATGTCCCTGCTTATGGCAGAAGTGGTTGGACTAGATGACCTTTAGAGGTCCCTTCCAACCCAAATCATCCTATGATTCTAAGACGAGAAAATAACGAACCAATGAAGTAATTTAGAACAACAAAATCAACCAACCACACAAATAAAAACCAGAAACACACACACACCCCCACACAAAACAACTAACCAACCAAAAAGACCACCACCACAACACCAACCAACCCCACACAAACCCAACACAGAACTAAGTCTGGTATCTTTAGCACTGAACTTCACTGGACTGCATGCCAGAGTGAGCCTGTGAGAAGCAACATGACCAGATCTCACATTTTGTCAGATTTCAGGGGAAAAACAACTGCAACAGAGCTCAGATATAGGCTTCAGGAGACTTACTTTTGACTAACATGGGTTCCCTGTGTCTTTGGAACAGCAGCCAAACAGGAACAGAACAGTGCAGTATCTCCTGCACATCTAGGTCTTCTACCCAACTACTATGCAGATAGAGGTCTCTGTAGATCACCTCCCACAAGAGCACTGCAGCAAACACAAAGCTACTAACATTATGTTTTCCTGCCTGCTCATGCTGGCCTTATATGCTCTGTAACCCAAATATTAAACCATACCAAATTATTACAGCCATGAATTTACAGCTGAGAACACTTTTGCTAAGTCTTTTGGGTTTTCCCTTTAGCATCATGACATCCTTCACATGCTAATAACTTGAAAATGTCAGTGAAGATGACATTCAACCAGATCTGTTCCTTCAGTCTCTCAGAGCACACAGTTCTTTTTCCAAAGACAACTGAATAAAAAGGAAACAGTAATGCTTGAATTGAATGTGTCTTGTTATTGAAGATGCCCTGTGATACAAAAAGAGCAATTACTTAAAGTAGAGGTTTCACCAGGCATCATAGCAACAACAGTAAAAAGAACTGAGTCTTTTTGAAGTATATGAGCTCCTATTTTAAATCACAGCCCATGTATCACTGCTGATCTCTGAGATCATGCCACATGGACTGCAGCTGAAGTGCAGATCCTTATAAACCAGCACTGTCAACTGAAAGCTTGATAACAAAATCAGTTTTTCAGAGCCCATAGGAATATGTGCTCTTATTTGGCTCAAGCTGTTGCTGGAAGGAGGATGTAACATTTGGTTTTCCTTCCTCTATTTAGTCCTGCTTGGAAATTTTTTCTGCCTGCCACATCAATACAATTATCAGCCAGAGCTGGTAATAAATTCCATTTCCTTTGGAAGCAACTTTCCTTTGGAACACAAGCCCTATGAGGAGAGGCTGAGGGAGCTGGGGCTGCTTAGCCTGGAGAAGAGGAGACTCAGGGGTGACCCTATTGCTGTCTACAACTATCTGAAGGGAGGTTGTAGACAGGCAGAGGTTGGTCTCTTCTCCCAGGCAGCCAGTACCAGAACAAGATGACACAGTCTCAGGCTGCGCCAGGGGAGGTTTAGGCTGGAGGTCAGGAGGAAGTTTTACACAGAGAGAGTGATTGCCCTATGGAATGGGCTGCCCAAGGAGGTGGTGGAGTCACCATCGCTGGAGGTGTTGAGGAGGAGACTTGACAGGGTGCTTGGTTGCATGGGTTAGTTGGTTGAGTGGTGTTGGATGATGGGTTGGATGCGATGATCTTGAAGGTCTCTTCCAACCTGGTTTATTCTATTCTAGTCTAACTTCAGCTTTAGGCAGAGAACTTTTCTCTGGTTCCATTGAACTCCCTTTTCCTTGCCCTCTGGTAATGTTAGCTTCCTTTTACCTTTCCTTAAGGCTTGATAGATGCTCCTAATACTGTACTTCCAGTATGGTACCCTAATGAGAGTCCACTACTTGGAGCAGGTCACCCAGAGATGTTTTCCAAGAGGAATGGTATTTAATACTGAGAATGCCACAAACTTCTTTGCAACATGATTAAGTGGCCAAGATTGCTCCTCAACTTTCAGTACAGTCTGTACTCAATTTAAATTGCCATAGATACAACACTCTCAAACAAAAAAAACAAAAAAATAAGTCCAGAGAGCTGAAATACGTTGGAGCTTTTGCTAATTTTGTCAATTGTTTCTTCACCTTATATCCCTTATTAGCTTCATTCAAAAGGGATACAGTGCAAAAGAAGTAAAAAAACAACCAACCAATTGTAAAAGATTCCTCTGTTTTGAATATTAAGACTGGAAAAGACCACTAAGATCATAAAATTCAACCATAACCCAACTGCCACTAAACTATATCCTGAAGCACCACATCTACAGCTTCTTGAACACCTCCAGGGATGGTGACTCCACCACCTCCCTGGGCAGCCTGTTCCAACCCCTCACCACTCTCTCAGTAAAGAAGTTTTTCCTAATGTCAAATCTAAACTTCCCCTGGCACAACTCAAACCCATTTCCTCTCATCCTATTGCTGGTTACTTGGGAGAAGAGACCAACAGCAGCCTCATTCCAACCTCCTTTCAAGGAGCTGTAGAGAGCAATAAGGTTTCACCTTAGCCTTCTTTTCTGCAGACTAAACAACCCCAGCTCACTCAGCCCGTCCTCGTAGGACACCCTCCAAACCTCTCACCAGCCTGGCTGCTCTTCTCTGAACACCTTCCAGCCCCTCAGTGTCTTTCCCATCTTGTGGCACCCAGAACAGAATCCAGCACTCAAGCTGTGGCCTCACCAGGGCCGAGTACCAGAGCACCATCAGTGCCCTGCTCCTGCTGGACACACTGGTTTTGATCCAGCCCAGGATGCCTTTGGCCTTCTTGGCCACCTAGGCACACTGCTGGCTCATGTTCAGCTGTCTACCAGCACCCCCAGATCCTTGTCCTCCAGGCTGCTTTCCAGCCACACTGCCCCAAACCTGTAGTGTTGCTTGGGGTGGTTGTGACCAAAGTGCAGGACCCAGCACTTGGTTCTGTAAATCCTCATTCCACTGACCTCGACCCATCAATTTAACCTGTGCAGATCTCTCTGCAGAGCCTTCCTGCCCTTGAGCAGATCAACACTCCTGCTAAATTTAGTGTTGTCTGCAATCCTGCTTTAAATTGCCACCATTCCCCTGCTATCAATGGATTTACCCTAACCTCTATCACATAATTAGGTCAATCTTGGTGGTATGACGTGCTCTGTGTACAAGTTTCAGAATCCACCAGTACACTGAATTATCCAGGAAGCACACTGTGAACATACAACTAAAGATAACAATATCACTTGGATGCACAGGGCTCTGGAGATGATTCACTGGGCATAACCACTTGCATTCCTGAACCTCGGATGTTTAATGTACCAAGAGAAATTGAGGATGGTAGCAACTGTGCTGGAGCATGAAGTGAGGAAAAAAAATCTACACAGGCACACTGCTCAGATGCTCTGGCAGGAAAGTTCTCTGTGTTCTGTTCCAGCAGCCATTCCCAGCTCCATTTCCAGCTTAATGGACCTAGGAGCATGGATTCAAAAGCATCAACAATTTGCAGGAGAGCATACCAGTGTGCCTAATGAAACTCCTCTCAGAAAGCCGGTTGGCAGGAATAGTTCAGCCAATACACACCAGCTACTTCTCTGGTTTATTTTAACTCAGCATCATTCTCTGCAGTTCCCAGGGCTGGAGTACTAGGTTCACACAGGGCAGATACATGACCTAGTTCAGCTACAGTATAGCAACCACCAGGTCCCTTGGGATAGCCCAGCAGCAATATCCTTTTCAGCACAATCTAACTTCAATTGCTTGTGAACAACTTATTTGCATGTAGCAACACATAGGAATTTCCCCAGCACGCAGTGAGCAAAGGCACTGGAACAAAGGACCAGAGGGATCACTGAGGTTTACGGTTTCTGCTGTGGTTGAGTTAGGGATATGCTGCAGATGTTCTGGAAAAGCTGGAATGTTAGAAAGGAAGCTAAGGAGGAACAAGGAAGACACAAAAAGACTGCTGGAAACTGAAATGTCAGCCCTGTACGAGATGCTGACTTCAGAAGGTTCTTTTGAAGCGTCCAGCAGCCCTGAAATGTGTCACAAACACAGAATCATAAAACATTTTGGGTTGGAAGGGATCTCCAAAGGTCATCTAGTCTAATCCCTCTGCAGTCAGCAGGGACAGCCTCCACTATGGCAGTTTGCTCAGAGCCTTGTCCAGCCTGACCTTGAATATCTCCAGGGATGGGGCCTCAACTCTCTCCCCAGGGCAACCTGTTGCAGTATTCCAGCACCCTCATGGTGCAGAATTTATTCACAAAACCCCATCTAAATCTCCTCTCATTTCAAACCACTGCCCCTCGTCCTATCACTGCAGGCCTTTGCAAACAGTCCTTCTGCAGCCTTCTTGTAGCCCCCTTCAGCTACTGGAAGGCTGCTATTTGGTATCCCCAGAGCCTTCTCTTCTCCAGGCTGAACAACCCCAGCTCCCTCAGCCTGTCCTCATAGCAGAGGTGCTCCAGCTCCCTGACCATTTTTGTGGTGCTCCTGTGGACCCTCTCCATCAGGTCCATGCCCTTCCTGTGTTGAGGGCTGTACAGCTGGGCGCATCACTTCAGGGGAGGTCTTACCAGAGAGAAATAGCAGCATCACCTCTCTTGACCTGCTGGCCATTCTTCTTTTGATGCAGCCCAGAAAATCCTGAAGTGTCAGCAGTGTAAGAGATGCTGACTTCAGAAGGCTCTTTAAGAGCTTCCAGCAGCCCTGAAATGTGTCACAATGTCCTCTAGCTAACATAAAACCTGTGACAAAGAATGAAATGCTGAAGAAAACCAAACCAAATAAAACCAGAAGAAATCAGGGATGTCTCTGGTGTCCTCCTACTTACTAAAAAAAGCTCACAGTTGATCTTAAATAAACATCTGTGGCTTCAAATTCTATGAGCAGACACACAACTGACATGGAGAAAAACCTTCTTGCTCTTGCTCAGCCCAGATGCACACATCAGTTTCTCCCAATTCTGTCTTTAAAGTATTTCTCCTTTCCAGTTCAGGACAGCCAAGCTGCAGCATTCAAATCCTACCCAACATGGTTCTCAGTGGTCTCAGTTTGTAAGACTGGATGGGTCAGACTTGCACAGAGACATACAAAATCAATTGTCATAGCCTTCCTCTAAAAGTTCTCCTGAGAGAACACTAAGAACTTGTGCAAGCCTCCTTTTTCAGGAGAATAGTTTTGTACAACCATATTTTCCCACTGCTGGATACACAGTGCTGGAATAGTGGCTCATCCTTTGGCTCTGGTCCAGATGCTCCAGCTAGTTGTCTCCAAGACACATACATTACAGGGACTCAATCAATGTCCCCATAAGCCAGCCTGTGCTGTGTGGGCTGGTTTCTAGCCCTCTCTATTTACCGCTGTAGCTGCATTTCTGCTGCACATCACATAGAGCATAGCCTAAGAGTAGGCAAATGTAGGGCAAGAGAAATGAGGAACAAACTACATGCTGCCATTCTGAGGGCAGCTGAGGGGTGACCTCATTCATGTTTATAAAGATGTGAAGGGCAGTGTCAGGAGGATGCAGCTAGGCTCTGTTCAGTGATGTCCAATGACAGGACAAGGGGCAATGGGTGCAAGCTGGAGCAGAGGAGGTTCTATGCGAACATAAAGAGAAACTTTTTGACTGTGAGGGTGCCAGAGCCCTGGAGCAGGCTGCCCAGAGAGGTTGTGGAGTCTCCCTCTCTGGAGACATTCCAAACCCACCTGGATGTATTCCTGTGTGACCTACTCCAGGTGATCCTGCTCTGGCAGGGGAGTTGGACTGGATGGTCTTTGGAGGTTTCTTCCAACCCCTAACATTCTGTGATTGCCACAAGCTGTCTCTGGAACTACAACTGGGAGCTCAGGGCAGCACATGGAGGCAGCCAGCAGACCTCTCTTTAGGCTTTGTAGCTTTACTACAAAAACAATGAGAGGAAATGGCCTCCAGTTGTACCAGGCGAGGTTTAGGTTGGATATTAGAAAGAATTTCCTTACTGAAAGATTGGTCAAGCACTGGAACAGGCTCCCCAGGGAGATGATGAAATCACCATCCCCGGAGGTTTTCAAAGATGTAGACATAGTATTTTGGGACGTTGTTCAGTTGGCATGGCGGTGTTGGGTTGACACTTGGACTCAATGATCTTAAAGGTCTTTTCCAACCAAACCAATTCTATGATCCTGTTACTAGTGAGGAACAATCAATGTGGGTCATACAAGTCAGTCTGGGATCTTAGAAGGGAATTAGAAGCAAAGCCCTGAACAGTTTGCTGCTGTAGTCCCCACACTGGTCAAAGGCTTCTGATCACACAGGAGTACAGGACACACGAGCTTACTGAGCTGAGCCTGCCAAGGGCACTGCTTTACTTTCCTGCCAGGTTCACATCTGAAACTGGGAGTGAACTTCATGCTCCAGATATTGCCTGCTGGGAAAAAAAAAAAAAAAAAGCAGGGCAAGGTCACCAAAGCCTGGGAAGCAGCAGAGTCCTGGTGGTGTTTGCCTGTATTAAGCTGTTATCCAAGGGAGAAAGGATCCTGGAAAGGACAGTAACTGCCTCCCTTGGAAGGATCACAGCAATTTATTCACCAGTCTTGCAGGAGGGGACAAAGTATTGTGTAATTACCCTTTACAGCACAATCTGTGCACTGTCAACAGTTTTTAACTTCATTTATTATGCTGAGTGTGGAGCTAGAAGCTTTCACATGCTTTCAACTTCCCTATGCTTAAAATACCCTGCCTGTCATCTTCCTGAATTTCATTTCCCTTGGGAAAGTTCCTGCAAGATTTGAGCAGCCACCTTCTGATCTGGTGTCCTGAATCGTGACATAAAGGCTCAACTTCCACAACAATATTCTGAAACTTCACAGCTTGCCTATTTTCTGATACAAACAAGACTGATTAGCAGCCCATACCCTTCTCCTGAAAAACCTCCCTGAAAATAAAACAAGATCCATCTTTGGAAATCAGTGATGGCAAAAGTATAAAATGCTAGGATAACAATACTCAAATTTACAACCTCACCATTTTAGAAGTTATGTCACCAGTTTTAAACTTCAGAATAGAATAGAATAGAATAGAATAGAATAGAATAGAATAGAATAGAATAGAATAGAATAGAATAGAATAGAATAAACCAGGTTGGAAAAGACCTCTGAGATCATCGAGTCCAACCGATCACCCAACACCATCTAATCAACTAAACCATGGCACCAAGCACCCCATCCAGTCTCTTCCTAAACACCTCCAGTGACGGTGACCACACCACCTCCCTGGGCAGCCCATTCCAATGGCCAATCACAGAATGGCTCACATTGGAAGGAACCTTAGAAATAATCTACTCCAACCTCCCTGCCATGTGCAAGGACACCTCAACTAGACATGGCTGCTCAAGGCTGCAGCCAGCCTGGCCTTGAGCACCTCCAGGGAGAAGCCATTCACAACCTCCCTGAGTAGCTTATTCCAGAGTCTCACCATCCCCATACTGAAGAGCTTCTTCCTAAGATTCAGTTTAAATCTACTCTCCCTCAGCTTAAAACCGTTCCCCCTTGTCCTGTCTCTAGAAACCCTGATGAAAAGTCCCTCTTCAGCCTTCCTGAAGGATCCCTTTAGGTACTGGAAGGTAGCTCTAAGTACCCCCTTAGAGACTTCTCTTCTCTAGGCCAAACAACCCCAGCTCCCTCAGCCTATCCTCAGAGCAGAGGTAAGTACACAACAATCTTTCAAATAAAGCAAACAAATAACCTTTTAAAAATCATTTGTCTCAGAAAGCTTCCTATTTGCATTTCTCTATCATTAGGCTGGAGCATTCACAGCTAAACTCTAACTCACCACAAAACCAGGTACAGAAGAATAGCTTCTTAGAGCCCTAATGAAAGAAGTTAACTTTCTCACTTTCCTTCCACAAATTCTCATCTTTCAGTGGCGCAAAACTTTCAAGCCTCTGCACTGCTATTTGTGTGGTTGATGGAAGATTAGTGACTGATGATGGAAGATTAGTGACTGTGGTTAATGAAGCACACATTAGCTAAAAATCAATTAAAGCTGAAGAAGGAATTTTGCCGAGGCTTTTCCAGCTAGCACACATGGATGGAAAATTCTCCCTGTGACCCGCACGCCAACAACCGTCTACAGAGCTAAATAGAAGTTCTGTTTTTCCACTTCCCTCTATTCTCAGAGTCACTTGAAATTGCTATTATTTTTTAATTACCACTGAAATCAAATGGGTGGATTAAAAGTCTACTTTTAATTCATTCCAAGGCAATTTTCCCCTCCATGAAAACCGCATTTTTCTCTGCCCTGTTAAACTGTACTACAGATCCTGACAGGCTGATCTGCTCCATCCTGTTTTATCTTTCAGAAGTACCATTTGGGTCTCTCTCAGCACAATGAACAGCCTTTGGCAGGTTTCCCATTCCTCATCCAACAAACCAGCTATGGTGGAAAAATGGTGCAACTGAAATGAAAAATTCCAGTGGATCAGCTTTAACCTACCAAAGTGCTCCATTGATCTTGCAAATCACTCTGCCTCCACTATTCACTCTTTCAAATTAGAAATTAAAAAAGCATCAGTGCTAGAGAGGAAAAAAAGGAAAGAGGCAGGGAGTGGAAATTAAACATTAGGATTGCACATCTCTGACTAATTCTGTTAGTTCTCTAGTTAGACCTCTAACTAATTCTGTGGAACTTCTTGCCTGTAACACATTCCACATCAGATGGCAGAAAACTGCAATGGGAATAAAAAAGGTTAAAACTTCCTCAAAAAGAGAGTGATTGACCTTACTATGTAAGGGAGAAGTTCAGGAAGAAGTTTTTCACCATGAGGGTGGTGAGACACTGGCACAGGTTGCCCAGGGAGGTGGTAGAAGCCCCATCCCTGGAGGTTTTTAAGACCAGGCTGGATGTGGTTCTGAGCAACCTGCTGTAGTGTGAGGTGTCCCTGACCATGGCAGGGGGGTTGGAACTGGATGATCCTTGAGGTCCCTTCCAACCCTAACAATTCTATGATTCTAAAGCATGGCATCCAATTAAAACATTCAGAACTAGATGCATTCAGCTTTTCAACTAGTCATTCAGCTTTTTCCCCAAAGCTACACATGATATAGAATCTCAGTCTTGAAGCTGGAATGTGTCTAACTTAGCTGGGCAGATTCATACGGGAAGGAGAACTATTCCTTTCCTTTTATAGACAAGTGTGTTTGCTGGTTAAAAAAAACATCTAAAAACAAAAATCCAGAGAGGAATTACTGGCTTAAAAATAAAAGTTTTACCCAGAAAAGCATGAACAGAATTCACAGTTTATTATTTTTGCAAGTATAAACCAACCCCTTTAAGAAAGGAAAGGAAAAAAAAAAGTAAGGCTTACTGCTTTTTCGTTCTGTGAGCTTTGAGAAGCCAAGAAAGACAGGGAGTAAGCTGAATTTTCTCATGTCTTACACATCACCAGCTCAGTTTCATAGTAAGGATTGTGGCCACCTTCTCTTTGGCTGTGTCTGGGCAATGGATCTGAGTTCAGCTGAAATCTTTGCTGCTTCTTGCAGGGTACCAGGAGGGGATAAACACAAGGCTGCCAACATTTTTAAATCTCCATGTGCTGGAGATTTCAGGATGCTTTCTTCAAAGGGTTTCTCAATTTCCTGCTGTGATGAAGCTGTGAAAGAATCTAATGAGCAAAGACAGGAGACATGATCTGAAAGACAGGACTAAGCTGGAATGGAATGGACAGACCAGGTTGGAAAAGACTTTTGAGATCATTGAGTCCAACCTATCATCCAACACTATCTAATCAACTAAACCATGGCTCCAAGCACCCCATCCAGTCTCGTCCTGAACACCTCCAGTGATGGTGACTCCACCACCTCCCTGGGCAGCCCATTCCAATGGCCGATCTCTCTTCTATGAAGAACTTCTTCCTAACATCCAGCCTAAACCTCCCCTGGCACAGCTTGAGACTTTGTCCTCATGCTCTTGTTCTGGTTGCCTGGGAGAAGAGACCAACCCCCTCCTAGCTACAACCTCCCTTCAGGTAGTTGTAGAGAGCAATAAGGTCTCCCCTGAGCCTCCTCTTCTCCAGGCTAAGCAACCCCAGCTCCCTCAGCCTCTCCTCACAGGGCTGTGCTCCAAACCCCTCCCCAGCTATGTTGCCCTTCTCTGGATACGTTCCAGCAAGTCAACATCTGTCCTAAACTGAGGGGCCCAGAACTGGACACAGTACTCAAGGTGTGGCCTAACCAGTGCTGAGTCCAGGGACAGAATGACTTCTCTGCTCGCCACACTGTTATGAATGCCACTTGCACTGGGTACTAAATCTGAATTGCTTCAGCAAGGCAGAAATAACAGTGAGGATCCTGGAAGCTAGCTTGAGTGACAGATACAAAAGAAACAATTAATCATCACTTTTGTGTTTGGAGGTACAAAAAGGGATTGCCATTCTTGGTGGACAGCACTAATTTCCAGCACGTACTTCCCGTGACATTCTTTCCCCTCGTGTTGGTCTTCCAGATGTTTCTGCCAGCACCTTTGGTTATCTTAGTCAGCATAAAATATTATTTCCTCCTTCTATTCCAGTCTATTGCTCTCAGCTGCTACTTCTTTTTTTCCAGTGCTGCTGGAACAATTGTATGAATCTTTCTACTCTGCCTGTGCTCCTCTCCCCCTTAACACATCCCCATCTGGCTCTAACATCCTCCTGCACCAAGTACTTCAACAACCAAATTTCTAAAAGCTTTTTCTTTCTCTACAGTTTATATGAAGAAAAAATACCATGGTGCTTTATTTATTTTCAGATTTGCTTTTTAATTCTTAAACATACCAGGGGAAACCCAGGAAATGTAAGAGCATGTGGAAAGAAGCTGCTTCTTTAAGGCTATCTGGCCAAGGACATCTTCAATAAATAAACAATAATTATTTTTTTTAAAGGGATAGCAGGGAAAGGACCAATCTAGAAAAACCAGCATACAGGGACACAAACCTGATCAACAAGTGATAAAGAAAGCAGCAAGGAGAATGAAGTCTAATTGATGAGGGCATAAGGGAGTATGACAACCTGGAAGGAAAAGCAGAAGCCACATCCCCCCAGCCTGGGCTAAGACCCTGGGACCTCTTGGTACCTGATCACAGAATCACCAAGGTTGGAAAAGACCTCAAAGATCATCAAGCCCAAACTGCCACCACAGACCTCATGACTAGACCATGGCACCAAGTGCCACATCCAATCCCCACTTGAACACCTCCAGGGACGGTGATTCCACCACCTCCCTGGGCAGCCCATTCCAATGGCTAACAACTCTCTCTGTGAAGAACTTTCTCCTCACCTCCAGCTTAAACTTCCCCTGGGGCAGCTTGAGACTGTGTCCTCTTCTCCCAGGCAACCAGCACCAGAGCAAGAGACCAACCCCCTCCTGGTTACAACCTCCCTTCAGGTAGTTGTAGAGAGCAGTAAGGTCTCCCCTGAGCCTCCTCTTCTCCAGGCTAAACAATCCCAGCTCCCTCAGCCTCTCCTCATAGGGCTTGTGCTCAAGGCCTCCCCCCAGCCTTGTTGCCCTTCTCTGGACACATTCAAGTGAGGCCCAAGGCAACAGGCTGGGCTCCTGCAGCCAAGGCAGGAGAGCCCTGGCCAGGGCTGTGTGAGGAGGCAGGCATTCCTAATAACTCTTAACAGGAAAAATCCTGTTCTTGCCCTGGAAAGAAAAGGATAAAATACTTCATTTTATTCTTTCCTTGCTACACAAGCCAATAGAAAATGTTTTGTTTCCATCTGTTACCTTGCTTGTCCTGCTAATCTACAAACACATCTTCAATGTATCCCAGAGAAGGATCTTATCATATTTTCCAATACTGTCTGAGATCTCCTGACTGCCATCCCTTTCTGTGTTTATATTTGGACCTCTTTATGTTTGCTTCTGGAGTTTCAGTTATCCTCACTGCAGAACATATCAAAATGAACCTTTTTTTTTTTATTATTTGAATGAACTACTACTGTTATGAAGAGAACTTACAAAGAGCTTTAGAAGGTGCAAAAATATAACAAATTGTATTTTTCCATGAATAAATTGCTCTTCTAGATAATGCAACTCAAAGCTATCCAGAAGTTTCATCCCCACCATCAAGGCATAGGAGCTGTTTATAATCCAATCAGTTATGGATTCAAACCTGACTTCCTATATGGTGAAGGGACAAAATAATCCAGGTTCTGGAAAACCTTTCAAGACAGCCTTTATAACCACAAGGATCAGAAAGATGTAGATTC
Source organism: Melanerpes formicivorus (assembly GCF_026170545.1). NCBI lineage: Eukaryota > Metazoa > Chordata > Aves > Piciformes > Picidae > Melanerpes > Melanerpes formicivorus. The sequence continues at coordinate 9,357,654 of NW_027142360.1, read as the reverse complement.
CCTGAAGAACAATGAGCACAGCTTCAGAGCTCTGATCGAAATCAAACCTTTTTGTCTTTGCCCACTCACCCTCTCCAAATCATTATATGAAAAGAAAACACAAAGGGCAAAAGAGTGTGGTTTAAACTCCAAGGACACTGGGCAGGGACAGTCCCAGATGACCAGTGGACTATGAAAATAAGAACAAGAGCAACTCAAGACTGTTCAGTAACTAGGATACAGCTGTCCTACTTCCCCCCAGACACACCAGGAGAAAAGCATGCCCCAAGCCAAAACTCTGCTGCCCTCAGCAACAGATGCTGTTATAGTCAGGGACAAGCCACTCAGCATACATATGGTTGCTGTTGACAAAGAAGGATGCTGAAGAAGAAGGCCAGCATGACATGCTCACATACTTGAGAGGAAACAGGTTTCCTGTTAGAGTTCTCTGCAAACCAGAGGCAGAAACTGCAAGCTTAAAACAGGTCTACAGATATACAGGTTGCATTGGGTTGAAAGGGATCCTCAAAGGTCATCTTCTCCAACCGCTCTGCAGTCCAGCTGCCCAGGGCCACATTGAGTCTGATCTTGAATGTCTCCAGGGACAGGAACTCAGCCACATCCCTGGGCAGCCTGTTCCAGTATTTCACCACTCTCACTGTAAAGAGCTTCTTCCTGATGTCCAACCTCTATCTGCCCTGCTCTAGTTTCAAACTGCTGTCCCTCATCCTATCACTGCAAGTGCTTCTAAACAGTCCCTCCCCAGCCTTCCTGTAGGTCCCCTCCAGGTACTAAAATGTAGCTCTAAGGTCCCCCTGGATCCTTCTCTTCTCCAGGCTGAACAGACCCAATTCTTTCAGCCTGTCTTAGGAGAGATTCTCCAAGCCCTCTGATCTGATCATCTTAGTTGCCCTCCCCTGTTTAAAAGTGTATTTTGCTGGCTTAAGTTTGTCACTGGTGTAAATCATAGGCATGCTTCCTGAGGAACAGGGTATAAACAGGGAATGTTACCAAGAAAGCAGTCCTTGTAACCCTTGAATTGCTGATCCCAGATGCAAACACCCATGCTGGCTGCATGGTGGGGAGCAGTCCTCCTAAGCATGTTGTATTTTTGATGTGACTGAGAAAAAAAAAGCACTGCAGAAAACCTATGCCCCATCAGCTCAATGGGAGACAAAGCAAGCTGTAATGAGATAAGAGGAAATGGCCAGGAGCAGACTTTAAAATGCATGTAGAAACAAACAATTCAGAGATGGTGGAACACAGAAACCCCCACGTCACACTCAAGAAACAGATGCCATGGAAGAAATGAGACAATTTCTGCCAGACAAAATGGTCTGCTCCTGCTCCCAGAGAGCCCCAAATGACATTTCTCTTGCTTTCAGCATACAGGAACACACTGCATAAATCAAATGTGCTAGGAATTGTCTGGAAAGTGAAGCTGTCATCACTTGACAAAAGTGGACTTATTATCCAACTGCATCATTGTCACACCAAGAGGTTCACTGAAATGAAGTTATCTAAACTCAACAAAGATTAATTCAATATCATCCTGCTATATATCCCAGGTGAATGTACTTTTGAGGTGATATACATCATCTTATCTTGAGAGACTGCATTTATCTTTGTAAATTTAGGGGTTGATGGATCAGTATATTATGCACCTGTAGTGCACCCTGAACATGTTATGACAGCTAATGTGCCTGCCAGCAAAGAATAATGCCTTATCTAACGCCACCATCTTACACCAAATGTGCTGGTTAGACAACAGAATCATTGAGAATGATTCAAAGCCTGCCAGTGCAAACACTGACCACATCCAAATCCCCATGCTGTGCCCAAAGTGCTGAGGCTGCCCCTCTTATTGAAAGCTGCCAGGCATTTGGCGTGGTCACAGTGCCCCGACTGGGCACCATGGGAGTGTGCTGTGGGCCAGGAACAATGGACAGGATGCTTGCTGCCTGAGCAACGCTGCTGAGCTCATGTCTGACTGCCGGGGAGTCACTCCAGGATGTTTCCTCATGTAGGGCACGTTTAGTCCAGCAGCAGCACTCTGAAATGGGCACACTTGTAAGATGAAGGAACAAAGGAAGGGAAGAGGAATCTCTGGGACCTTATCCAAGCCTTCTGGAGTCAACGACAGCCCCTCGGTCTCACTAGACCCTGTGCAAGAAATAAGCTGCAATCGAAGGACGGCCACTTAAAATAAACCCTCCTTTAACTACTTCGATAGAAATAAACACTGAAAGGAGGTATGTGAGGATGCCTATCAAGCAGAAAGTGACAGGAATGATGAAAACAATTTCACCACTCCCCCAATGAAAACACTGCAGCTGCAGTCATGAATAAAAACAAAGCCTCATCAGCGCAGCCTGAAAGCCTGCTTGTACAGCACAAGTGCAGGTGGTCAAAGGTCAGGTATAATAGCATCACTCTGGTTTTTGACTCCCCAAGGCAATGTCTTGCCCAGCAGATGGCCCATCTCCTTGCTTTCTCATCGTTAACACGTCCCCTAATCTGTTTTAACACGCCAGTCCTCCCTCTGCAAAACATAAAATCAAATAAAATTTGCACTCTGCAAAATTATCTCTACCTTGGAGCACTTTGAGTGTGCTATGAAATGAGGCAGCTCCACAGACCAACCAACAGCAGCTAGCAGATGCAGACAATTTAAAGGGCTAATCATCCCTTTGTTCGAAAGCTGAATTTGTAATACAATGAGACAAGGAAAAGGCAGAGATGAAAAAGATGCAAGTTTGGAAAGGCCACCTAGGAGCAGGCTGAGGGCAGAGCCAGAGAACAGATACTTGGTGAAATGCAGCATAAAAGCAGAGTGAGTAAATTCCCACTAAAACATCCAAAAAAAGCAATGACACGGAAATAATTGTTTTAAAACATGCAATGTGCAAACCACAAGGGAATCAGGGGCTGAGTTCAGTTTATGAGAGGGTGAGAAAGACAAAGATGACCTAAAATGGCTTATATCTAAATAGAAACACCTTCCCAAAAACCCTCTCTATTGTCTTCTCCAGGCTAAGGCTCCAAACACGGCAGGGTTTCTCTGAACCTTTTCATGCTTTGCTAACAACCGTTAGCAAAATCTTTTCTCTCTCTCCTAGTGCCACTGAACATCGATTCAGACCCTGGGGGACACCACTGTCCCTACAAACTACACGCTAACCCAGCACTGAGCAGTCAGCTCCATCATCCAGCCACCTATTTCATTAAGTAGACCTGTAGTGCCAGCCAGCTGACAGCTTAATTAAACAAGGGATGGTCTGGTGCCTATATTTCTGGAAACATTGTTCATGATGACCTACAACTTCCCTCCAGCCTTATTTTTCTTTTCTTGTTTTTTCACTATGATCATGCTCAGTAAGTGGTGTCTGAAATGGTTAGCAGAGCTGTGTCCCCAACACAGGCTCTGCAATATAAAGGTTACAGCTCAGGAAGGAAAACAAAACAGACTTAAAGATACCACTGAGACACCAAATGACACAGAAGAAACACCCTTGGAGATGCTCAAGGTCAGGCTTTACAACAGGGCTCTGAGCAACCTGGTCCACTGGATGATGTCCTTGCTGACTGCAGGGGGGTTGGACTAGATAACCTTTGGAGGTCCCTTCCAATCCGAACCATTCTATGGTTCTATGATTCTATACATCTATTGAAGGAATTAAGAGGAAAAAAAGAGGGTGTATTGCCTTTGGAAAGGGGGGGAGGCAACTCGTGATACATTTAAGGATGTTGCTAGATCATATAGGAGACAAATTAGAGAGGCAAAAGCCCAGCTAGAACTTAAGCTGGCCACTGCTGTGAAAGACACATGAAAAAGATTGCTAGGAGAATGCAAAGAGCATTTCATGCCAGAGCATCTTCAACAGCTCAAATGCATAGCATGACACCTTTACCCCAGCTGTGGATCTGCCAATTGTGTGCACATATGATGTGTGTGCATAGGAATGGTTTAGGTTACAAGGGACCTTGAAGATCACTCATTCCAACCCCCCTGGTACTGCTACTAGACTACTTTACCAGAGCCTATCTTCTTAGTCATAGCATCAACCTATTAGAAGCATGTACACTGTTATTTATGTACAGAGAGTTCATAGAATCATAGAATGCTTTGGGTTGGAAGGGACCTTAAAGATCACTTAGTTGCAACCCTTCTGCCATGGCAAGGACACCTTCCACTAGAACAGGTCACTCAAGGCCTCATCCAACCTGGCCTTGAACACCTCCACAGAGGGACATCCATGTCCCTTATATGCTGGAGGTACCAGAACTACACACACACTGTGCTACACATTCCCCAGACCTCTGTTTGGATGTTTGTTGGATTTTTTTAAGCAGTGTATACCCATCACAAATCACATCTTATTTCTCACTTTTAAATGCACTTTAGGGGTGACTTATTTTAAATTATGGGGGTTAAGTTACCAAATCAAGAGACATAGGTCCTAGCAGATGTAAACAACAGCCACACAAAAGCAACACTCCTAGATTTGATGTGTTACAGCAAGGAGAAGAAAAAAAGGATGCCTATCTAAAAGAAATTACAACACAGAGTGGAAATCTAAACTGAAACAGTTGGATGGATGTGCAGAATAGCTTCAGGCTTTGACTCACACTCACAGTCTTTGTGATGATTTAAAATGTAATGGCCTTTTCTCCCAACTGTTTATTCCTGCCTTCTGCTAGGGGTTACTACCTCCAAGGAAAGTCACTAAAATGAAACTTTTGAGGGCTGCTTCAACATAAATCTCTGCAACCTTGGTAACACCAGGCCCAAAGGCACATTGAGCTATGGAACATGCACCAAATTCCACAAATTCATAGCATCTTTAAAGCTGAATAAAGACCTCTAAGATCCAAGTCCAACTGTTGACCCAGCACCTCAAATCAGAAGCGAGCGGCTACTGATGAGGCATAGGTAGCACTTCAATCCACCTGCAGTATTTGCTAAGCAAACACACACCTAAGGCATAAAGCCCTTGTGTCTGAGCCTGCAGGCTCTCAGCAACTGGCATAAAGATGTTGTTTTCTGAAGGAATGATTCATCATCCATCAATTTGTTGATTACCTTTTAATCAGCATTTTTTTGAAACATCAAAGTTAAAGATGTAACACTTTACACTCATTAGCTTATTTTTGATTCATTGGAATGGTAAATAAACAAGGAAAAATGAATTTTTCCTATTTCACAGCAGAAGTCAATAACCAGCTGCTGGAGATTAAGATCTCCTGATCTCCTACAGGGAGGATATAAATTCATGTTGCACTGCTGCTGAAGCAGGGTGAAGCTATAGGCGCTGCTGGCACATGTCAGCTGTCTCCCTCAGTCACCAGCTCTACAGCTTCACAAGTGGTCAGTTGTAGGAAAGCAGAAAGTATCTATGGAAGGTTTCAGGACAAGAAAGAACAACAAGCCACTGATACTGGAAGGATGGCTTGATGATAAAGAAGAGCTGACCGTGGTAAACAACCTGAAGTGTGAGACAAGAGGACACTTGCCTCCATGCTGGAGAAGATCAACCTGATATGGGATGAAGATAACAATGGACAGCTGCATATCAAAGGAGAAAACTCAGTAAGCAGCAGTGGTGCAAGAATGTCAGGGAATTGCTTACCCTGCTCGATTTTTTCCTATATAAACTGCTTGTTCTGTACCAATAAATGATTCCTGCTTCACCAACAAGGAGTCCGTGCATGCATTTCGACAGTCAGTCTGAGCCTGTGATTGCCAGGTGTCACTTTCAGTTCTTGGTGCAGTGTCTCACCACCCTCACTGGAAAGCATTTCTTCCTAATCTCCAGTCTCAATCTGCCCTCCTCAAGCTTCAAGCCATTCTTTCTCATCCTATCACTACAAGCCTTTGTAAAACACCCCTTCCAGGCTTTCTTGTAGGCCCCTTTAGGTATTGGAAGGCTGCTCTAAGGTCACCCTGGAGCTTTCTCTTCTCCAGGCTGAACAGCCCCAAATCTCTCAGCTTTTCCCCACAGGGGAGGTTCTCTAACCCTCTGATCATCTTTGTGGCCTTTCTCCAGACCCACTCCAGCAGCTCCATGTCTCTGCTAAAACCAAAAAACCCCCACAAACCACCCCAGTGCTGCCATTGCCATGCTGATTCCTAGAATATTAATGCCAGTGTTCTGGTGGCCAAAAGCAGGCTGCTGTTTTGTGGGCAATCATCAAAATGTCATGCTGCTATACACAATAAAAAAAACATCCAATTACACTGGCTAAAGAAATCCCATGGTTTTAAAGGTATAGGCATCAGCAAATATATAGGAACTGAATGTGACAGCCTTTTGGCAACACTCAGACTTCTATTAATACTAATCATAGCTGGAGGGACTCTCAGTGTTTTTGCAGTTCATCACTGAATAAAAACTATGTAAAACTACAATTTCAGCTAATAATCAGTAGCTTCTAAGTTTAGGATTCCTACAGAACCAACCCACGTGGCTTTGGAGGAGAGCTAAGACATATTCAGTCTAAGCAGGTCATTTTAAGCACCCTTACAAAGAGCTCACAGCAACAAGCACCTTCAGAGGACACTTCATGAGGTATGCCTCTCTCTCTCCTCATTAACTGTGGAAGCCCAGTCAGGCAAGACAACTTGCAAATATGGCTGGATCCAAAGCTTTACAGCTGTCTCAAGTGAACAACTGCACTGACAACAGTAAGTCCTGTACTTTCTCATGTGGAAATGCAGGGTTCTTTCATTTCATTCAAACAACTGCTTCATTTGGCCACATTACTTCAGTCCTGCTCTTTCTAATCCATTTAGCCAAAACCTACAAATAATCCTGAAGTTTTAGCTTCTGTCCCCAAAAAAAATGTTTCCAAGGGCAAAGGATAAAAACACTGTTTGCAAAAGCTTGAAAAATTGTTGGCCTAGGTCTCTGAGAACAACAGGGTTCTTTGTTACTGACCTCTGTAATCATTTGTGTTTGATTGTGTACATCTGCAGAACAGATATGTAAGTATATTACAAGAGGGATATGGACGTGCTGGAAGGTGTCCAGAGAAGGGCCACAAGGATGAGCAGAGGGCTGGAGCACCTCTCCTATAAGGACAGACTGAAGGAGTTGGAGCTGTTCAGTCTGGAGAAGAGAAGGCTCCCAGGTGACCTTATTGTGGCCTTCCAGTATCTGAAGGGGGCCTACAATAAGGCTGGGGAGGGACTTCTCAGGATCTCAGGGAGTGATAGGACTAGGGGGAATGGAATGAAGCTGGAGGTGGGGAGATTCAGGCTGGAGGTGAGGAGGAGGTTCTTCACCATGACAGTGGTGAAGCCCTGGAATGTGTTGTCCAGGGAGGTGGTTGAGGCCCCATCCCTGGGGGTGTTTAAGCCCAGGCTGGATGAGGCTCTGGCCAGCCTGATCTAGTGTGGGGTGTCCCTGCCCATGGCAGGGGGGTTGGAACTAGATGATCCTTGTGGTCCCTTCCAACCCTGACTGATTCTATGATACTATGATAAGTGTAAGTAATTAAAATGGTAAAGCACGTTAGCTGTCTCTGGTTAATTAAGGGTTACAGCACAAAATGGTCTTATGAATTGCTAATTTAAATAGCAAGCTTTATTTAGTTCAGTGATACCTTCGCTACAAATTAAAAGCATACTAAAAATCACAAGTACCTCACACGGAATCTAGCTCTGGTACTCCAGAAGTGCTGCAGCACATCTCAGTTTCAAGGAAAAAGCAAAAGCACCTCTCAGCTTTAACACTAAGTCATTTGCAGGAAAACCTTTTGTTTATGGGGTCCTCTGCCCTATTCAAAGCCAAGGGGTATCATTAAGTGCTGACAGAGAAGCACAAAAGCCCAAACATAAGTTTTAGCAGCTGAGAGAAAGAGCAATTGTAATAACTGTAGCTGTTCAGATGGTGAGAATTAGTGTAGCTCTGTTGACTCACTAGAATTATATGGATATAATACCCCAGCTGAGAATGTTATCCATTATCTGTGACTCCAGCTGTGCCTGCACTGTTAATCCAGACAGATCTTCGAGCTGAGACTGATATGGCATGAAGCAGACTGCTTAATATAATTTAAATACAAAGAAGAGACTCAGATAATTTCTGCTTCAACTCACGGTGACTCAGAGGCAAGTGAATATGGCAAGGCAAATAAACCGCAGAATCACAGAATGTTAGGGGTTGGAAGGGACCTCCAAGGATCATTTAATCCAAACCCCCTGCCAGAGCAGGATCACCTAGGGGAGTTCACACAGGAACACATCCAAGTGGGTTTGGGATGTCTCCAGAGAAAGGGACTCCACAACCTCTCTGGGCAGCCTGCTCCAGGGCTCTGGCAGCCTCACAGTGAAGAAGTTTCTTATGGTCACATGGAACCTCCTCTGCTCCAGCTTGCACCCATTGCCCTATCATTGGACATCACTGAGCCTCTACTCCTCATAAACATGACTGAGGTCACCCCTCAGACTTCTCCAAGCCAAAGAGCCCCAGCTCCCTCAGTCTTTCCTCAGCAGGAAGATGTTCCAATGCCTTCAACATCTTTGTGGCTCTGTGCTGGACCCTCTCAAGCAGTTCCATGAGATCCTTCTTAAAATGAGGGGCCCAGAACTGGACACAACATTCCAGATGAGGCCTCACCAGGGCAGAGTAGTGGGGGCAGAGAATCTCTCTCCACCTACTTACCACAGCCCTTCTAATACACCCCAGGACACCAGTGGCCTTGACCACATGAGCACATTGCTGGCTCACAGGCATCTTTCTGTCCACCAGGATCCCCAGGTCCCTTTCACAAGAGCTGTTCTCTAAACAGGTCAGTCCCCAACCTATCCAGGTCCATGGGGTTGTTCTTTCCCAGATGCAAGACTCTACATTTGTCCTTGTTGGATTTCATTAGGAAGGCTACTAAGCAGCCCACCAAGTGGAGTTTGCACAGAAAAAAGTAATTGAAAATTTGCCAGTTGAAATGACAATTGTGAGCAGTTTGTTGTGAGCACTCAAGATCCTATATTCAAGCTGTACTCACTCAGCACAAATTCCAAAGCTGCTACAAAACAGGAGCCAGCCAAAGTGTTCCTACCCTTAACTTGTTCTTGAAATTCTTTATTTAACTTTCCTTATTTTCCCACCCACAATCATCCCACAGAATTCAAGGCAAATTTACAGATTCATCAACCATTTCAGGACAAAACAGTTATCTGTTGTGAGCACACATAAAAAGGGGCAAAGAAAAAATCTAGGTCTGAGCATATTTTCTCAGCAAGCTAAAGGATATGCACAGAAAAAAGAGTGACAACATATGCCTGACTCTACTAGTGAGCCACCATCCTGAAAGCAGTCAGATCAGCACGTACTAGGATGTCCTCTTTCTTCAGGCTGCTGCTGTCAGAGCTGCCTGAACAGCTTGCACTTCATGATTGCAGTCTATGCACGCAACCACTCAGTCACTTTGAACAACTCAAAACTTCCAGCAAATTGCATAAAGAACCTTCTGAGCAATTCACAGAGCAGTCCTTACCAGGCAGCTGCTGAATCATAGAATCATTAAGGCTGGAAAAGACCTCTAAGATCATCAACTCCAACCATAACCCAATTACTATGACCACCAAACCATATCCTGAAGCACCAAATCTACAGCTACTTGAACACCTCCAGGGATGGTGACTCCATCACCTCCCTGGGCAGCCTGTTCCAACCCCTCACCACTCTTCCAGAAGTTTTTCCTAATGTAAAATCTAAACCTTCCCTGGCACAACTCAAACCCATTTCCTCTCATCCTATTGCTGGTTACTTGGGAGAAGAGACCAACAGCAGCCTCATTCCAACCTCCTTTCAGGGAGTTGTAGAGAGCAATAAGGTTTCACCTTAGCCTTCTTTTCTGCAGACTAAACAACCCCAGCTCACTCAGCCCCTCCTCATAGGACACCCTCCAAACCTCTCACCAGCCTGGCTGCTCTTCCCTGGACACCCTCCAGGCCTTCAGTGTCTTTCCTATCTTGTGGCACCCAGAACAGAATCCAGCACTCAAGCTGTGGCCTCACCAGGGCCGAGTACCAGAGCACCATCAGTGCCCTGCTCCTGCTGGACACACTGGTTTTGATCCAGCCCAGGATGCCTCTGGCCTTTTTGGCCACCTGGGCACACTGCTGGCTCGTGTTCATCTGTCCACCAGCACCCCCAGATCCTTGTCCTCCAGGCTGCTTTCCAGCCACTCTGCCCCAAGCCTGTAGTGTTGCTTGGGGTGGTTGTGACCAAAGTGCAGGACCCAGCACTTGGTTCTGTAAATCCTCATTCCACTGACCTTGGCCCATCAACTCAACCTGTGCAGATTTCTCCACAGAGCCTTCCTGCCCCTGAGCTAATCAACACTGTTCAGGGCTAGTCACTATGCAACATATGGGAAGATGAGCCTTGTTAGAGTCACATGTTGCTCCTACCCCAGTCAGGCACATTATCATTGCCTGATCTCTTATGACACTGATTCAGTTTTGCTTCCAACCACACAGAACTGGCATTTCACATTGGGTGTGTCACAGTCTAGTGGGGAAAGAGGAAAACACAGCATGAAAAAGATGAGGAGCAGATCTGCCAACCACCTGCACACCACACTCTCTTCCACCTTGTTTGTACCATATAGTACCCTTATGAGTGGAACATCTGCCTTAAGAAGAAGAGATTAGGGAGCTCGGTCTCCTTACCTTGGAGAAGAGGAATCTCATTCATGTTTATAAATGGCAGCATTGGGAGGAGAGAGAGAGGCTCTGCTCAGTGATAGGACAAGGGGCAATGGGTGCAAGCTGGAGCAGAGGAGGTTCCACAGAAACATAAGGAGAAACTTTTTCAGTGTGAAGGTGCCAGAGGCCTGGAGCAAGCTGCCCAGAGAGGCTGTGGATACTCCTTCCCTGGAGACATCCCAAACCCTCCTGGATGCATTCCTGTATGACCCACTCTAGGTGATCCTGCTCTGGAAGTGGGGTTGGACTTGATGACCTTTCAAGCTGCCTTCTGACTCCTACCATTCTGTGATTCTGTGTGATGTAGTAGCTGCCTGTGCCCCATATCTCTCTGGTTTCAGCAGCAGCAGCAAATTCAGAAAGGTAGCACAGAACAGAAATCTTCCTTCCACTACAATGTCCCTGCCACTATGAGCAAGTGTCCTTCAGAAATGAGAAGCCTTTCCAAATCCTGCAAAACACACAAGATTCAGGGCTTCAGCTTCCACACCTCCATTGTCTTAGCCAGTGGATCCTTAGTAGAGCCACCTCCATATCTGAAGAAGCAGCATCAGATATGAGAACAAAACCCTGCAATATTCTGACAGTGTGTGAACAGCAATTAGCAACTCTGTAGACAGAAACAGTTTCTCTGGCAGGTCTAATTAATCTCTTTATGCAGATTTAACACTCATGAAAGAGATTGCATGAAGAGCAAGAAACCTAAGTCTGCTCTTCACACTAGGTACCTCCACAAACACCTAAGATTGAAGGCTGGGCAAAAGGCCAGGAACATACTGCTCTGGACTTCACTCTGACTCAGTGTTGGTCTGTCATTGTTCCCTCATGCTTCTGCTCTACTATCTGAAAAAGAGGGACAAAGATTTTTTATCTGCCTTGCCAAATGCTTCAGCTCTGCAACAATCTGTAAACAGCAGCCTGACTTAAGCTTATTCCATTCACACAAAAATCCCCAAAACACCTTCTGAAGTGGGACTGAGATCAAATCTTTCATATCACACCACACAGCCAAGCCTTTTGGTTCCTGCTCTCCTTTACAGTTCATAAGCCACAGACAGAAACTCTTCCCAAAGGCCAACTGTAAACTTTGCAGCTGGCTGTCAAGCATGCTTTAGTACCACCCACACTGCAGCTTTTCCCAAGGCTCCTTCCTGCCTGGCAGAGAAGGGTGAGAACAGCTCAAGACGTCACTCACCCTTCACATATTTATACATATATCTTACATGTCTATTTGATATATATATTTTCATGTACAAAAAGTGCACCAAGTGGATAGAATTTATTATTGTAAGACACTTGAGAATTCTCTTGTGCATTGTTTCAAAACTCCAGTGAGATGAATGCTTCATTTCATTGTGCAAGCTGACTGAGTCATAGAATGGTCCAGGCTGGAAGGGACCTTCAAAATTCATCCAGTTCAATCTCCACCCAGTCAGAGGGACAACCTCCACTACATCAAGTTGCCCAGGGCCTCCCTTGAATATCTCCAGGGAAGGGGCCTCAACCACCTCCCTGGGCAACCTGTTCCAGCATTCCACCACCCTCATCATAAAGAGCTTCTTCCTGATATCCAATCTAAATCTGCCCTTCTCTAGTTTGAAGCCATTACCCCTCATCCTGTCACTCCAGGCCTTTGTAAAGAGTCTCTCTCCATCCTTCCCGTAGGCCCCCTTCAGGTACTGGAAGGCTGCTACTAGGTCTCCCTGGAGGCTTCTCTTCTCCAGGCTGAACAAGCCCAGCTCCCTCAGCCTGTCCTCGTGCTCCAACCCCCTGATCATTTTCGTGGCCAAGTCACAACCGTAGGGGTGTGATTTTAACAGCCTGCTGCTTCACTGCGAAGTACACAGGTTATTCAGATGCACAAGCACCATGCCAACATCTGCAATGCCAAACCTTACAATTCTACAGCCACATACTACAGGGAGAGTGTTGAAATTACTCTACTGGAGTTCTTTTATACTCACGCTTTACAGCTCCAGCTTTTATTAACAGTTCAACACCACAAGCTGTCTGCACGCTCTGAGCCAGCTTTCTATTTCAGTTGATCAAATTTAAACTCATGCAAGCTGGAGCTTATTTTGTGATTATTCCCTGGGTATTCAAGCCCTAATTTTTTTACTAGAACGTCAGAGGCTTTTCTTTGAAGCTCCTAGCATAACAAGGTGTTTGCTATTTAAGTGCAATCTCAAACAAGTAAAAGTGAATGCTGTGTACAGACCAGCAAGGTTGCAAGGAACTGCAGTATCTACAGGCTTTGGTGGAAGTTGCTCTGAAGCACTCAAGATAAGGCTTCTGTTAACCTAAATATCAGGGTTCTGATTTAGAAATGGCATCAAATTCAAAGGGGCCACTCTTCTTTCTTGCCTTATGTTCAAACAGAAGCAGGTTTGCACAGAATCATTCAGATTGGAAAAGACCCTTGAGATCATCAGATCCAACCATTAACCCTACTCCGTGAAGCTCACCACTAATCCATATCACCAAGTGCCACATCTGAATGACCTTTAAACACCTCCAGGGATAGTGACTCACCCATCTCCCTGGTTCTGTTCCAACGCTTGACTACCCTTGCAGGGCAAAATTTTTCCTAGCGTCTAGCCTAAACCTAACCCAGGGCAGCTTGAGGCTCTTCCCTCTTGTTCTGTGAGAAGAGACCAGCCCCTACCTCTCTATTGTCCTTTCAAATAGGTATAGAAGGTGATAAAGTCTCCCCTCAGCCTCCTCTTCCTCAAACTATACAGTCCCAAACAAACTACACAGGTTTGTTCACAACAGCAGCACAGTGAGAGGTAAGAAACTGAATCCAGCCTGTGCATTGGCCAAAAGTACCTACAGAAAATGAAAGCACTCCAGCAACACAGCCAAGCTGGATAGCTTTGCTGAACTAGTCCATGGCTCAGTATTGCTATGCTTTCTCCTCCACTTCCACCACAAGCCAGAATCTGTCAGTCTTCTCAGCTGGAGTCTCTCATCCCCAGGAATCCTCTTGACTGTTTAATGAGAAAGCAGACACTAATTAACCTCCCTGCCACCTTTTGGCCTGTGGCTAAGCCCATAAGCATAATTCTTGCACTCCTGTGACTGCCGTCTGAATTCGGAAGCTCTCTCTGAAGTTTGTGGGACGACACGGCTGCAGATGCTGCTGACAGCAAAAGTGATTGTTTTACAGATGGAAACAAAAGGAAAAGTGGGAATGCCACCCACTGACAGACTGCAGAGAAGTAGTCATCATGTGTGTTCTTATTTGCAGACTTTCAGATTGCAGGATGCCTTGCATCTGTATTTAAAAATAAATGAAGTGTTTGCTTTCTCATCAATACCTGAAAATATTCAAGAGATGGGACAGAGGTAGAAAAATCTGGGTTAAAGGCAAAGACTTCAAAGAAGGATTAATTACCTACACAGGAATTAGGCACTTAACCTTTGGAGATGTTACCCTCAATAAACCTGAGGTACTCATACAAGAGACTTGGTAAAGCAAAGCATATATGAAGTTATTCCATTGATCTTGAAGATATCACTCACATATTTAAAAATTAAATACCCAGGCCCTCTATTCCACATCCTGGCAGAAGGATTTAGAAGCTCTCATAGCAAGTCCTGCTGCAGCAACAGAAGGATTTAAAAAAAAAATCACCTTAATTAGAAGCATTGTTTTTATAGAATCAATAAGGTTGGAAGAGAACTCAAAGATCATCAAGTCCAACCTGTCACCCAAGACCTCATGACTGCTAAATCATGGCACCAAGTGCCACATCCAATCCCCTCTTGAACACTTCCAGGGATGGTGACTCCACCACCTCCCTGGGCAGCACATTCCAATGGCTAACAACTCTCTCTGTGAAGAACTTTCTCCTCACCTCCAGCCTAAACCTCTCCTGGTGCAGCTTGAGACTGTGTCCTCTTGTTCTGGTGCTGGTTGCCTGGGAGAAGAGACCAACCCCTTCCTGGCTACAACCTCCCTTCAGGTAGTTGTAGACAGCAATAAGGTCTCCCCTGAGCCTCCTCTTCTCCAGGCTAAACAATCCCAGCTCCCTCAGCCTCTCCTCATAAGGCTTGTGCTCGAGGCCTCTCCCCAGCCTTGTTGCCCTTCTCTGGACACATTCAAGAGTCTCAATGTCCTCCTTAAATTGAGTGGCCCAGAACTAGACACAGTACTCAAGGTGTGGCCTAACCAGTGCTGAGTACAGGGGCACAATGACTTCCCTGCTCCTGCTGGCCACACTATTCTTGATGCAGGCCAGGATGCCATTGGCCTTCTTGGCCACCTGGGCCAAGAAGAACATATAGACCTTTCCTGTCTCAAAAACCTAACAATGGAAAATCAGACATTTGCGGTTTCTTTCTGTTTGGTACTTCTTTAGACTCCTGTATTGAAGAATCTGCCAGAAGACACCAGGAGGTGGGAGAGGGGGGGGGGAAAAAAAGAAAACCAAAAATCAACAACAAAGCAAAACCAAAACAAAGCCAACAACACCACACAAAAAAAAAAATTATATTAAAAAGGCAACAAAAGAAAAAACCCCAGAAGCACAACAACAACAAAATCCAAAAAGCAACAGTCTTCCTGCAATGGCTTGCCAGGAAAATGAAAATGTGTGAGACAACCTGTTAATGAATATCAGCACATATGGGTAAGCACTGGTGATACTGGTGAGGCAAAGATTTGCAATTAAAATGCCATTCACAACAGAGAGAACTGCTGATCATCCAAACCCTACTCTGCATGTAGGAGCCATACAGATGGGTGTGTAAGATAAATCCATCCTCTTCCTCTCCAATGCCACAATAAACACACATCGGAACTGAAATGTGAGGGTGTTTCCACCAGAAATCTAAATGGGTTGTTTTAATGATGGGGTCCTATCACATTGCTTTATAATAATTAGTAATAAACCATTTGTTTTTAAAAGAAAGCATGAAGCTACGGTTTCATGGCACTCTTTTCATGGCATCTATTTATCATTTCCTATTTCACTCCCTTATTGATTAGCTCTTCAAATTACTGAAACATGGGGACTTCTGTAGAAGCTCTCTGTAAAGTCCTTCCTAATACCTAGCAATTGTCCTCACCTCCACCCTGGGAGCCTGTTACAGCTCTCCTCAATCTGTCCTTCTTCTTTCTTCTCTCCTATAAGATTAAACTATTTTCCCTCCCAGTTCCTGTTTTCCTAACCCAAAATTTCAGCCTATTGCTCCTGATCTTATCAACAGCAACTGATATTTCTCTTTGAAGCCACTGGTACCTTTAAAGATACCTCTAGATTCAGCAGTACTTCCCCTGGAGCTTCATCAACCTCCTTCTTCCAGCCTTTTGCTACACTTTGCAGTTGACACTCCATGCCTGGGATTTGGGCCTTTTTTTAAACATATGGTGTCAAAATGAAGTACAGTACAGAGCTGAGACCATAGCTGAGCTAAAATTTATCCCTTCATGCATTACACTTATTTGGATAATGCAGCACAGCACTTGCTGTCAGCTAAATGCTAGGACATTGTCTATTCATGTTCACTCAGAAACCTAACCCCACTTGCTTCTTCCCAGCAGAAATGCCACCTACTCAGTAACTCCCCCAGTTGTATGCATATTCCTCCCCCCTGTGAAGGACTCTACAGTTGCTCTTTCTGAGTAGTATTCCCTTTAATATAAATGTTTGAAATACTTCTAAATATTGTGATACTTCTAAAATAAATTCATTGATATTTGCTCTACATCTGCAGTAGAATCATAGAATGGTTTGGGGAACTCCAAAGACCATGCAGTCCAACCCCTCTGCAGTCAGCAGGTACATCCTCCACTAGATCAGCTTGCTCAGAGCCTTGTCAAGCTTGACCTTGAATAACTCCAGGGATGGGGCCTCCAACTACCTCCCTGGGCAACCTGTTGAAGTGTTCCAGCACCCTCGTGGTGCAGAACTTGTTCCTAAGATCCAATCTAAATCTCTTCTTCTTCCATTTCAAACCCTAATCCTATCACTGCAGATCTTTGGAAACAGTTCCTGTGCAGCCCTCTTGTAGACTCTCTTCAGATACTGGAAGGTCTGCCCAGCACCTTCTGTTCTCCAGGCTGAAGTCTTCTCTGTCATCACACTTTTGCTTCCTTTCTTGTTCCAGTGAGGATAAAACAGCTGCTCGCAGTAGAGAGAAACTCATCATCTGACTTCTAAATAAAGGATAACATGAGCAAGAAGGGTTTCTTTTCAGTAAGGTATTTTATGCATGCAGGGCCTCTTTTGTTTCTTTTTCTGACCTTCTGCAATTAGTAAACGAGAATGCACTTACCTGAGAACAGAGTATACAGTTTTTACATGGAGACATAGTCAAAAGGAATTCTAATCTACCATTTTCATGAGTGTCAGCAACAGGCTGAATATTGTACATTTGTTTAATCAAAGATGAAGGAAGCTTTTATTAAATTGAATAATTGCCTCAGTCCCATTTTGTTATTCTTAGGGCTTAAGTCAATTGGATTCAAAGATATTTTCAGGACTGAATCCAGGAAAGATTATTAGCTGGCTGTAAGACACAGGAAGAACTGGAAAACAAATTAAAACCCACTCAAATTTTGTGGGATGCTAATAAACCACAGCAATATTTAACAGACATTTCAAGGCTCAGAGGCAGAATCATTGCATTTATTAGCATTCAGTCTCATTCCTTCACCTTGCTTTAGTGCAGGGCAATGGATGCAGCAAAAACTTCTCAAGCACTGCAGAAGTCAAAACAGTGGATTAATTTACTGGGGGAAAATAAATGTTCCCATTCAGTCATTGGAGTTCATACTGAGCTGCAAAGTGTAATGGCTGCTCCTAAGTACAGCTACTCAAGTTTCAGTTGGACTATTTCCATTGGCCACGTTATACATCTGTTGAGAGACTCCACTATAAAGCTTGCATCGAATTTTCCACATTGCAAAGAATAAAGGTTGATACCACCCTCAGCTACACCCTTCACTTATTTCTGTATTCAAAGCAACAAGGCGTGCTCTAGTAGAAATGCTGTAGTAGCAGAACCATGAATCACCTCCATCCTCACCCTGTCTCTGGCTGCACAGGTATTTCACAGAAGTGTTCCTAATTCATCTAACTAGAGTAACCTCCAAAGCCCTAAACACATGCAGGAATGATCTGGTCCTTGTGCAAGAGGGGAGAATATCAGAGAGGTGGCTGAGTGCTGCCTCATAGCCCAGCTTTGCAGCCTCTGCACATGAAGCTCCAACTCTCAGGGACCTGAACAGCACCAAAGCAGCCCTAGAGGAGAATTGGAGGTGGGAAAGGGCACCCTTGCTCTTCCCTTCAGCAGAGGGCTCTCCTCCCCTGTTAGACCAGCAGCATCAGTCTGCACTCTGCCCCTGCCACAGACTGATGTGCTTTCCAGCATGGAGGGCTCAGGTAGCAGAAGAGAGATAATCCTGACATATTTCAGAGAAAAAAAAATGAACTGTGGCAGTCATCATGAGTTCTCTCAGTCAGCCAGGGAAATTTCTATCATAATATGTCTCTTGCCAGGACTCCTGAATTACGTGAAACAAAGTTACAGCAGGAAATTCCTCAGAGTTTTTCAAACCAAAATGAGAACTGAGCACAGTATTTCACAAGTGAAAAGTGTACTACCTGCACAGTCACATTTCCTGCTGACAACAGACTAAAAACTTGAGCTCTAAGTTTTGCAAAAGGCAAGGTATCTCTGAAGTCAGATAAAAGTATTGACTCTCCCATCTAGGCTGTAAGCCTAGAGGGAAACAGCGGCAGCTCAGATATCACTCTGCAACAATTACTGCCAGCAATTCAGTTTTCTAAAGGCAGTAATTCTGGTTTTAGAACAACACAGAAAACTACCTCCATATCCCTGATATGAAAGCTTTGCCCTATCCAACATGTCTCATCACAAATTATCTGGTAAGGATAAATCTTTTAGAAGCCATGAATGATGTTGCAGGACCAATTCGCTACGTTTGCCGTAACACACTCGCGGGAGAATTGAGATGTCAAGGCTCATCAGTATCAGCCTCCTTGAAGTAAGGACAAGAAGAAAGAGGAAGAATGATAATGAATAATACCACTACGTGAAGCTAGTTAACTTACAGCTTAGAAATAGACACGTATCAGTCACCAGCCTGACTGCTCCTGTATTTCATGCATTGTGAGCAGTATTAATCCTGTAAAAAGCTTCTCCCCATACAAACTGATTATTCATTGACAGAGCAGTAGCCTTTTTTCCCCCCCTAATTTAACTTCCAAGATTTACCCCCTTGTTCCAACTCTAACTTAACATATGAGAGGTAACATCATAAGTTTGTACTATTAAAAAAAAAAAAAAAAAAATAGAAATCTCTTCCCAACCATGCACGGAGGAAGCAAAGTGTCAGATCTCTCAAAAGCTCCAAGTCTCAGAGGAGGAAGCTGCCAATTTTCAGTGTAATGAATTTCTTCTCTGTGTAATTCTCAGCTCCTGGCTGTGTATCTCCTCCTCATTAGTACATGTGCACATACATCCCACATCACTTTCTCAGCAAAGGGCCTGCACTGCAGTCATGGTCCACTCCCTCTGAGCACTGAAATTGAATGCAATCCCATTTCTTGTTCTCCATCTATTCCTTCCTCCCTTTTTCTTTTCCTATTTCCCTCCCCCTTCCACTTTTCCTTGTGATATCCTCCTCTCATCTCACAAAGTAGCATCTCATTCTCTCCAGCCATCTGCTTCTACAACCATCTGCTTGCTACTTCCCTTCCTTCTTGCCAGATAACTCCCCAGTCTCTCTAGTGTAGCTCCATCATGTCCCTGTTAGCATCACTATAACTCTTTTTCCCTTTCCTCTTCTGCTCAAAAATATGAACAGCAAGGTTTCCATTCCAGACCTTGATGCAGGGGAGGGTGTAAAATAAATCCTCATGAGATTAATAATCCTCTGCCCTGACATCTATAAAACCTTTTTCTAAGCTTCACATTTCACGCTGCTCCTCTTCACTTCTTCCAAAATGCCACAGCCAAACTGATCCTTCCTCGATGGGATGTTCTGCCCATTTCATCCCACTCCTTATATCAACTCATGAGCCATCTATGTCCCATAGCATTTGCAGATCTCCCATCTTCAAGTCCCCTGCCCTAAGCCACTCACTCTTCTTGCCTGGCACCTGGTGTCATCCTCTGTCAGTTCTGCTTGGTTTGCTTTGATCTTATCCCAAAAGCACTTCTGTGCTTGCTCCTACTCAGACACTCTGTGCCCACAATCAGCTCTTGAAGCTGATTACTACTCCATTTCTCTTTTTTTTTCCCTACTCTGTCACAGACTGTCTTTTCCACACACAAAACTAGAACACCCTTCAATTCCTGATACAGAGGAAAAATATTACATGTAAATACCATCAAACATCCATTTCCAAGTCTGTGCCTTTGTCTTTTCTAACACACCCAGCTTTCTAGTATTCCTTTTATTTCCCTGCTTTACTTTCTTTCACAATCCTTCACCTCCCAGCACCCACATTATACATTTCTTCATGCCTAATCATTCCCTGTTCATTCCCTTAGTTTATTCCTTTTCTCCCTGTTTTCCAGTGAACATAGCAGGTTACTACCACAGCCTGTTCTGCCTGAGAACAGCCTACTTCATTCATGGTGATAAACAAATAACATAGCAATTAAAATTCAGGAAGGCAATATCAGAGACATGCTGCTGACTTCCCCACCACCACCTTCCTCTCTCTCATCAGCTACTGACATTTGAAGAACTTCAACTACCTCTAACAAAGAACAAAAACATGTCCCAGTTTCCCAAGAAAGCAAGGCTTGTGTGATCATAACCTACTGAATGTTTCCATTCTAAACCACTTTTACACCCAAAAGTCAGTATCAAACAAATAACACAAAGACACTAAGGACCCAGAGGTTATCAGTGGTGAAGCAAAGTGACACTCAAATTAGCATCTTTGGTAATTGTGGGATGTAGCAGCCAGCTGGACTGACCAAGAGAATGGTTTGGACAACCTATCAGTACATGCTTGCCTTGAGAGCAGCCAAAGTACTGTTGGCACATGCTCAACACATAGCAAAAGGACGGAGCTGGAAACAGAGGGGAGTATAGTAGAAGAAATAACTGTATAAGCCAGCTTCCCATAGTTTGCCTGCCTACAGATCAAGAGCTTAGTCTTGAATTACTTTACCTAACATCAAACCATTGCCTGTTTCATCTTTTCCAGATCCTTTTTCAGGATCAGAGGACTGTTAAGAACTCTGCTGCACTAACATGTGTAACATGAATGAAGCATTTTTCTCTTTGTTTCCCCTGACCAGAGAAGGAAAAATATGGTCTCTACCTTTTCTGAATAATACTGGGATTTGCAGTCACCAGCTGGGTTTTCAATCCAACATCCTTGCTGTATTCACTGGATAGAGGAGGAAGGTTGCACCTGTGCACAGAAAAAGAGTCAAGATTTTAGATGACATTCAGGATCGAAGGGCTTCAACCTCAGTCTCTTTTCATCTGCAGCTTTGGGGGTTTTTTTGAAAACAAAAGCAAGCTGTCAGAAAATGCAAAACTGCTGTACCAATACTAGACCAAAATACAGATGCTCCCTACTGCACTACACCTATGAGCACAGCAGGATATTTTTGTACTAAATTGTGAGGAAATGTGGAAATAAAACATTTTGCAGAGAGGATCTTACATAGCTACTAAGCAAAAACAGACACAGACTTGACATTTCTGACAGGCTGAAGGCTGTGGAAGAGGCTATTATCATAAACAGCAAACACCTTTTTCCCTCCCAAATTCTTTTTAAGTTCTATGTTTCATTCTGTCCTGTCTTGTTTACCAGTATTAGGCTCCAGACTGTTACCACGCTGGTGGTATTACAAGCATTCAACACTTTGAGCATACAGAATTTACCAAGAAAACACAGAGGAAAATTTTAAGTGGCTGTTTAAATGTGGGCATCTCAGTTCTGCTCATAGCCTTGTTCTGGTAGGCAGGGTGATAATGTACTAAAGGGAAAGTGACTGAGCAAACTTCTCTCATTTCAAACCATTGCCCCTCATCCTATCACTGCAGCAAACAGTCCCTCTGCAGCTCTCTTGTAGGGGGCTGCTATTAGGTCTCCCTGGAGCCTTCTCCAGGCTGAACAACCCCAGCTCCCTCAGCCTGTCCTTGTAGCAGAGGTACTCCAGCCCTCCAGCCATCTTCATGGCCCTTCTGGACCTCTTCCATCAGATCCATGTCCTTGGTGTGTTGAGGGTTCTAGAGCTGGACGCAGCACTCCAGGTGGGGTGCTGGCAATAGCAGAGTGTAGCAAACAAAGCTGTACAAATTCTGGGCTGCACCTCCATGTGTTACAGTTTTGTGCAGTGTCAGTGCCTGGAAAGTCACTGGTGTGCACACATTACAGTCTGCAGTTTTTGTTAATGCACGTTCATACATTCCCCAAGAAAAAACAACACAACACCTACTAGTAATATATCTGCACCTATTTGCACATAGATAGGAAAGAGGAGAGAGGGAAGGAAAAAAAAAAAGGAAAGAGGAGAGAGGGAAGGAATAAAAAAAAGGAAAGAGGAGAGAGGGAAGGAATAAAAAAAAGGAAAGAGGAGAGAGGGAAGGAATAAAAAAAAGGAAAGAGGAGAGAGGGAAGGAATAAAAAAAAGGAAAGAGGAGAGAGGGAAGGAATAAAAAAAAGGAAAGAGGAGAGAGGGAAGGAATAAAAAAAAAGGAAAGAGGAGAGAGGGAAGGAATAAAAAAAAGGAAAGAGGAGAGAGGGAAGGAATAAAAAAAAGGAAAGAGGAGAGAGGGAAGGAATAAAAAAAAGGAAAGAGGAGAGAGGGAAGGAATAAAAAAAAGGAAAGAGGAGAGAGGGAAGGAATAAAAAAAAGGAAAGAGGAGAGAGGGAAGGAATAAAAAAAAAGGAAAGAGGAGAGAGGGAAGGAATAAAAAAAAGGAAAGAGGAGAGAGGGAAGGAAAAAAAAAGGAAAGAGGAGAGAGGGAAGGAATAAAAAAAGGAAAGAGGAGAGAGGGAAGGAATAAAAAAAGGAAAGAGGAGAGAGGGAAGGAATAAAAAAAGGAAAGAGGAGAGAGGGAAGGAATAAAAAAAGGAAAGAGGAGAGAGGGAAGGAATAAAAAAAGGAAAGAGGAGAGAGGGAAGGAAAAAAAAAAGGAAAGAGGAGAGAGGGAAGAAAAAAAAAAGGAAAGAGGAGAGAGGGAAGAAAAAAAAAAGGAAAGAGGAGAGAGGGAAGGAAAAAAAAAAGGAAAGAGGAGAGAGGGAAGGGAAAAAAAAAGGAAAGAGGAGAGAGGGAAGAAAAAAAAAAGGAAAGAGGAGAGAGGGAAGGAATAAAAAAAAGGAAAGAGGAGAGAGGGAAGGAAAAAAAAAGGAAAGAGGAGAGAGGGAAGGGAAAAAAAAAGGAAAGAGGAGAGAGGGAAGAAAAAAAAAAGGAAAGAGGAGAGAGGGAAGGAAAAAAAAAGGAAAGAGGAGAGAGGGAAGGAAAAAAAAAGGAAAGAGGAGAGAGGGAAGGGAAAAAAAAGGAAAGAGGAGAGAGGAAAGAAAAAAAAAAGGAAAGAGGAGAGAGGGAAGGGAAAAAAAAAGGAAAGAGGAGAGAGGGAAGGAAAAAAAAAGGAAAGAGGAGAGAGGGAAGGGAAAAAAAAGGAAAGAGGAGAGAGGAAAGGAAAAAAAAGGAAAGAGGAGAGAGGAAAGGGAAAAAAAAAAAGGAAAGTTGAAAATTAGGACATGTAGTCCATAGGCCATGTACCTTTTTCATTGCAGGTCCACTGTGCTATGCCTTAGGGGCTGAAAACTGCCGCTCTTTTAATCTCTATGTTGGTACAACTGTGTTTGTAGAAGATGCTCAGCAATGAGACAAGGTTAAACTCATTAATTAACTTTAGTGATTACAGTATACCACAGAAGACAGCTGCAGTCTTATGGCAGAGGAAAACACACGTAAGCGAAATCAAAGACCGTGTGAATGGAAGAAAAGAACAAGGGCAAAACCTGGCATGACAGCTCAATGCTACAGAAATACTTCAAAGACATCACACAATAAATTTCTTTTGTAAAAAAAAAAGAAAGAAACATGTTATGCAAGTCAGTATTGTGCGCTTTCTCTCTCCACTCTCAGATTATGGAAAGCAGGTTTAGAAAAGATCAACTAAATCCTGTCTTCCACCTGCTATCAAAATAGGGGTTTAAAAATAGTTTTTTTCCCAGTGGTGTATTAGTTACTAACTCAAAAGAACAGAAACATTTTTTGTCACTATGACTGCAAACCAACAAAAAAAATACAGTCTGCAGGCAGCTACCGGGATTTCTGTGGGATTCTCCCTGTCACTTATTTCCAAGTCAAAGTAAGTTCTGTACAGAACTTGCTTTACCCTCCCTGGAGAGAAAAGGAATTTTCTGATCAGGTCATAACAGATGCTTGGTTTAAAAAAAACAACCAACCAAACAACAAACAAACAAACAAACAACAACAACATAAAACCCAATTCTGTTGTTTTTGTATCTGATTGCTCCTGCAGCATTTCAATTTCCCCCTGTACCCAAATCATATTCCATTATATACCCTGCGGTGTCACCTATTTAGTCTGTAGAACACCTAAGGAGTTTTTGCAAGCAATGGCAATCAGCACACTGCCTTTCTCCCCCTCTGCCTTTTATCTTCTCTTCTGTGAATGCTCTAAGTATACGTTTGCTTTTGTCTTTAGTGTGTTGTAATTCTTTGCTTTAACATCGAAGGCATTTTGGTCTTTGAGATGCAAACTAGAAATCACAGTAATACTGTTTAGTTTGCAGCAAATTTCTATGGCTTTATAATAAGTCATCAGAACCTAATAAGAAAACTTGCTGAAGTGGGTGTTCATTATACATCCAGCTCAAAACCCAAAGAAACTCCATTTTTTGCATCTCCTTGGGTGCATTCCTCCAGTTTCTCCCCCACGGTATTTTTTGTTCCTGTTTAACAGAGAGGAACTAATTTCTGTCTTTCTTTCTTAAAGAATGCAGTCCTAGAAAGTGCCAAATGTAATCACAAAAGCAGTAACTGCTTCAACATCCCTCCTAACAGGTTCTCACATGAAAGCTGGCGGGAAATGACATGTGAGGAATCCCAAAAACTCTGCACAAATGAAGGACCTTTGGCCTTTTCTCAGAAACCAGTCTTAAGGGAGTAAAAACACAGGAATGTTTTAGCTTGGTCCCACTTAGATTCATAGAATGGTTTAGGTTGGAAGCAACCTTGAAGACCACCTAGTCCAACTCCCTGCCATGGGTAGGGACGCCCTCCACTAGACCAAGACACTGAAGGCCTCATCCACTCTGGCTTTGAACACTGCCAGGGAAAGGGCATCCAGGACCTCCCTGGGCAACCTGTTCCAGTGTCTCACCACCCTCACTGGAAAGAATTTCCTCCCAATATGCAGTCTCAATCTTCCCTCCTAAAAATCCATCCCCTCTCATCTAAAATCCATTCCCTCTTGTCTTAAAATTTATTCTTAAAGATGACATAGATGCACCCACTGATGCAGCAAGGTGCTCAGTTCTGTCAGAGTTGAAGTGACCCAGAGCAAACCTGGTTCTTAAGTTTTGCCCCATAAGTCAGTACCTGCTCATCTGGGTCACATATGATGACATTAAGAGTTGCAGAGGACAGAGCACATTTCAAGATGCAACCTTACCCAGGATTCCATAATTAAAGACAAATGCAGCTCTTCAGTACCTCTCTGTGACACTGCACAATCTGTCACAACCTTAATCCACTCATCTGCAGACTGCTCCCACATTACACCCCCATTTCCTTCTGCAGTCAAAACTCTTTTTTGCCTATCCTCACGCTTTTACCCAAATCACTTGTCTAACACATGCTGCAAAGGGGTGGGGGAAAACCAAGGCAAATTATAATTGATTAATCACAAGTGAACAGCTCTGAAAAGTCCAAGACTTAGCAGGGAGAAGGGGAGACAATGTGTCATTGAGGTTTCTGTCTTACCGCATGACAAAATCCGCTTGATCTATTTGTTTGCCGCAGCCGCTCTTTTTCAGGATCCCACCGTTTCCCACCACGGAGCATTTCTTCAGTGGCAGCTGGAAGGGAGTAGCCTAGCAACACAAAACAAGGACCAGTTTTACAGAGGAGGACACACACATCTTTGTAGCAGCTGCTCCTGGAGAACCCAGGGAGCTGGCAGGGCTCAAAGTGATGAAAAAAAAAGGGAGAATGAGGAGTTGGGAGGGAGGGGGGAGGGGAAGAAAGAAGTAGCACAGAAATGAGCTGGTTAATAGTTGTTGGCCAGGCCTTATCCTTGCTCCCCAAACCAGGCCAAATGTGATAACAAACACAATCTGTTATTTCTGCAACATCAAAAAAATGCCTCAAGTCCTGACTCAGATACTGACTAAGCCAGACAGTCAGCGAACCTTCAAGCCAAGCTTCATGGACACAGGGAATAAGACAATCAGGGGGAAAAAAAAATAAGAAAGAAGGAAGAAAAAGGAATCCATGAAAGTGACCTTCCTAAACCTGTACACAAAAGACAGCTCGAGGGAAGAAAGGAAGGAAGGAAGGAAGAATGTGATGACAAAAGGGCACTGGAATCAGGAATCACACTGGCTGTGTCACTGGGGTGGGTTACTCTGAAGCCTTAGGCAAAGACATTTAGAGATTGACAGCAGCTCTTTAAATGCTCAGCTGCTCAGACACAGCACAAATTAAAACTAGAAAGGGCCCACTTTCACTGAGGAGCGTTTGTAGCTGCTTAGCAGGACATTCAAGTGCAAGGTCAAATTGTTGAGCTATCCTATCCACCAAATGCAGTAATAAATTACAGCTAGGTAGTCTCCCTCAATCCAAAGGATCTTGGAACGGTGGGTGGGACATCTTCCTACCAGCCCTTTAGTGAGGTCAGCACAGTCATTTAAGCAGCACACAGGGCATCAATGCAGCCCAGCACATTGAAAGGTGGTGGAAAAGCCTTGTGAATTTAAAGCAGCATGATTCAGTTAAAGAACAGAATTTGTCTACAGTACAAGAGTTAATATTCTCCTCATGCAAAAAAAAATTGAGCAGGGATTTTTTTATTTATCAATCCTGTCAAAACCTGACTTTGCAGCTGAGACAGAAGCTGCTGCACACACTTCCAAATGCCACAGCAACAGGATGCAGAATCACAAAATAATTCTCCTCTACTGCCATGGAATGCTGGCAGCATTTGTTCCTCACTGACGTGTACAGAACAGCATCTAACATTGCATCATGCATTCACCATCACAGTGCCTGCACGTGGGGCAGGAAACAGACTCAGCATTCCAGCACAACCTCTGTATTTTCCAGAACTTATCACAGAATCAACCAGGTTGGAAGAGACCTCCAAGATCATCAAGTCCAACCAATCACCCAACCCCAATTAATCAACTAAACCATGGCACTAAATACCTCATCCAACCTTTTCTTAAACACCTCGAGATGTTGACCCCACCACCTCCCTGGGTAGCCCATTCCAATGGGCAATCTCTCTTTCTGTGAACAACTTCTTCCTAAGATCAAGCCTAAACTTCCCTTTACACAGCTTGAGACTTTGTCCTCTTGTTCTGTTGCTGGTTGCCTGGGAGAAGAGACCAACCCACACCTGGCTGCAACCTCCCTTCAGGTAGTTGTAGACAGCAATAAGGTCTGCCCTGAGTCTCCTCTTTTCCAGGCTAAACAAACCCAGCTCCCTCAGCCTCTCCTCATAGGGCTTGTGCTCCAAACCCCTCCCCAGCTTTGTTGCCCTTCTCTGGACACACTCCAGCAACTCACTATCTTTCCTAAATTGAGGGCCCCAGAACTGGACAC
This sequence comes from Melanerpes formicivorus, assembly GCF_026170545.1. Classification (NCBI taxonomy): domain Eukaryota; kingdom Metazoa; phylum Chordata; class Aves; order Piciformes; family Picidae; genus Melanerpes; species Melanerpes formicivorus. The sequence goes on along the minus strand of NW_027142360.1, from coordinate 9,330,152 downwards.
AGTACTCAAGGTATGGCCTAACCAGAATGACTTCCCAGCTCCTGCTGGCCACACTATTCCTGATCCAGGCCAGGATGCCATTGGCCTTCTTGGCCACCTGGGCACACTGCTGCATTGTTTCTAGTGTAATTTCACTTCTTCCTTAGATTTATCTGCTTTACCCTCTTTCCCCAGCAAACTAGATTGCATTCAGATAGCATAAAGCCACAACCTGCTTTCTGGATGGGGAACTTGGTGCCAAGGTTTAGTTGATTAGATGGTGTTGGGTGATAGGTTGGACTCTATGATCTCGAAGGTCTTTTCCAGCCTGGTTAATTCTATTCTATTCTAATGAAAAACATAAAAGCATTTTGCTTACCTTAATTTTGGACTAAGATATACACAAGCAGAAAAATAAATGTTCATTTCCTGAGGCCCAGGCACCATTAGGAAGTGAGTGATAGCATGGCAGAGCAACACTAAGCGTGCAACTGCGCTCTCGTCCTGCATCTGCCTTCTCAAGAACATGTTTTAATTTCCACAGTTATTGAACTAGGAGCATATCTTGAAATTCAAAGGACATCTCATCTCTGAGGTGACCCTGACTAAATGAGAGCTCACATACTCGGTAAAGGGGTGGGGGGGATAAGAATAAGTGGAAATGTAGAAGAGATACAGTTGATATATGCAGAAGAGATACAGGTGAGGCTGCATCTGGAATACTGTGAATTTTCTCCAGACCTTGTGCAAAACATAGTTCCAGAATTATAATGGGGCTGGGGAGGGAGAGAGTGCAACAGCCTATGGATTAAGTGGCACTGCTGCATGGTGAGATTTCAGCTGCTCTAGGCTGAACGAAAAGCAATTGCTCAGGATAATCTGGGAGAAAATTGTATTTGTTATCTTGCACAGGACTTCTTCCAACATTTAAATCACTGATCTATGCTACTGCTGAGACTGCAGAGGCAGTTCAGGAGCTCTGCCCTGAGCCTCTTTGTCCAAACAAACTGCACGGTTCATACACAAATCATATGAGTCTTAAATTCAGGTGTTGCCCATAAGCAACCATGAAACATAAGGCTCCTTTTTTCTGTCCACAAAAGCCATTTTCTTTTCCCTCTTTCAAGGGCTTTGAAGTTGTTAGGAAAGCACTATCTTATAATCCTGCTGCAGGATGTAAGTGCAACGGCACACTTCCCTCTTTTCCACATCCAAAGGATGTTCATTGGAATCTGTCCGCAGATAAAGGCACTCAGAGCCTCTTCAAACCTAAAATGCTGTGGGCTTCATCCTGTGACTTCTCATAAGCATTCAGCTCAGACTTTCTTTTAGCTGGGCTTTCAAGCTGTTTCCCTGCACCCTCTACTTGTTCCTACTTATGTATACAATGGCTTGCCAGGATCTGTACTGTGGATTCAAGGTTGAGTTTCACATTTAATTAATTATCTGAACCTGGCTTCCCCCCCACCCCCAAGTGTAAAAGCATCAAAGATGGACTCCCATAATGATCTGTTTCCTCATGCCACATCACCACCTTATGCTATCTTTTTGGTGTGGGCGATTTGCCTTCAGCTCTTTTGAATGTTATGTCAGGGTTGAAGGGTTAGAAGAATGCCATAACTTGCTCCAGAATTAAACCACTTTTACTTCTTCTGTAAAATAGAATTGGGGATTACTTGTAAGACAATTTTCAATCAAGAGTGTTACACTTTTAAGGTGGTGGTGCTATTTGGAGATAATACTATATAGTAAACTTAAGTTTGCTTCTAGCTTTATATTACCAGGAAAATATGTTTCACAAGGCTTAGAAAAAACCTTCTGATGTTTTCCTTCTTTACCTCTCACAATGTGGCTCTTTGCTAGGCAAATTGCCAACATACCAGTTCTCACATTGTGGGGACCCAGCTGTCATTTATGCTAAATGCTCAGAAAAAGCTCAGTTTTTCTTCTTGGAATTGAAAGCTGGCTTCACAAATGCTGGCCTTAGACTGTAAAGTTGCAACAGAAGTACTTCTATTAATATTAGCTTCCTGAAACTCTGTTATCTTCACTATCCATACTTTTGTTAATTTCTTCATTCCAAACATGTTAATGAACAGTGCCTTATGGCTAGACTAAAAAACTATTGCAGCATCCATTCATCCAGTGTAACAGAGAAAATGTGAAAATAAATGACCAGCTCATCCTCATTTTTAAGCAATCATCATCAGGAAATCTGCAAACACTGTTAACTAAAACCACCTAGCATATAGGAAATAAGTGGGGTGAATTCCCTTAAAAAGTGAGTTTCAAATAATCTTTGAAAGGATTTTGTTAGGTGGTTTTTAAAAGACATATAGACCAGGACAGCATAGACCAGGACAGCATTGACCAGGACAGACCAGGTTGGAAGAGACCTTGAAGATCATCGCATCCAACACCATCTAATCAACTAAACCATGGCACCAAGCACCCCATCCAGGCTCCTCCTAAACACCCCCAATGATGGCGACTCCACCATCTCCCCGGACAGCCCATTACAATGGGCAATCATTCTCTCTATGAAGAACTGCATCCTGGCCTTCATTAGGAATAGTGTGGCCAGCAGGAGCAGGGAAGTCATTGTGCCCCTGTACTCTGCATTGGTTAGGCTGCACCTTGAGTCCTGTGTCCAGTTCTGGGCCCCTCAGTTTAAGAAGAACATTGAGACACTTGAACGTGTCCAGAGAAGGGCAACAAGGCTGGGGAGAGGCCTTGAGCACAGCCCTGTGAGGAGAGGCTGAGGGAGCTGGGATTGTTTAGCCTGGAGAAGAGGAGGGTGAGGGGTGACCTCGTTGCTCTCTACAAGTACCTGAAAGGTGATTGTAGCCAGGAAGGGGTTGGCCTCTTCTCCCAGGCAACCAGCACCAGAACAAGAGGACACAGTCTGAAGCTGTGCCAGGGGAAGTTTAGGCTCGAGGTGAGGAGAAAGTTCTTCACTGAGAGAGTCATTCGTCATTGGAATGTGCTGCCCAGGGAAGTGGTGGAGTCACCAGCCCTGGAGGTGTTCAAGAGGGGATTGGATGTGGCACTTGGTGCCATGGTTTAGTAGCCATGAGGTGTTGGGTGACAGGTTGGACTCTATCTTTGAGGTCTCTTCCAACCTTAGTGATACTGTAACTTCTTCCTAACATCCAGTCTACAGAGAACCCCAATTATCTAAAGGCCCCTTTGAGCCATTTTCCCCGCTTCAAAACAGTGGAACTCCACCTGATAACCAATGAAGATGTTCTAGCTCAGATTCACGTAAATTAAAGCAGCACCTTGCACAGCCCCTCTGCAAATTCAATGACAAATAAGCACATAAAGCAAGAGATTAAAGACTCTCAACTGAATATGGGACTAATTTAACAAAGCATCCATCCAGCAATTCACTGATTAGTTTCATCATTCATCTAAGTAGAAATAAATCATTGTCATCAGTTAAAAGAACATTACATAGCACTAACAAAATACAATTTATTTGAGATAATACTACTCTAATTCACTCTGATTTCATTGTGAGATTGTTAATGCATTAAATTCTGCCTACTCCCTGCCAAAGGCTCTAATCAGCAACTAAGTTCTTACTGGGAAAAACAGGAAAAATTACAGTATTCAGCCTCTGATTTAATGCTGAAGATGTCAGGAAAAAAAATAATTGAAAACACTCAGACTATAAATGAGAAAAAATATTTTTAAAATAAGCTTTTTACATTTGCAAGAGCTGCTGTGAATTTACTGTCCCTTTTGAAAATGGTATTGTGCCACTGATTTTCTTAAGGAGCCAGGAGTTAATAAGAAGCCAAATGAAGCTCTTAATGGAGCATTGTCTTGCAGCATTGCATAAGAGTGCAGTTGATACCTCAAAGGACAGTTTTCTGTGTGCCAGACACAGGTAAAGTAGCCTTGGTTTTTTTTTTAGTCAGACATGGTAGGGTAGCAAATGTGCCTTTTTTTTTTGTTTACAAATCATCTTCAGCCTGATGGGCCTTTTGTTCCACCTACAGAGCTGTCAAGACATGACAGCTTGACAGCAACCAACTCCAAAAAACAATGATGTCAGGAGCGCTATCTTCTTTAAATGGAAATGTAGAGGGTGGCTGTGGTTCCCTGCATTCCACTCACTCCTCTCTGTCAAACTGCTCCAGTTCTGCCCAGAGCAAGGAGTAACTATTGACAGCAAGGTAAGGCACATCACAGAGGTCACAGAATCACAGAACACATCCAGTTAGGCCTCAAAGGTCATCCAGTTCAACCCTTGACCCAACACTCAAGGGTCAACACTAAACCGTGGCCCTAAGCAAAAGCTCCACGGGCTGCTTGAACACCTCCAGGGATAGTGACTCCAGCACTGCCCTGGGCAGGCAATTCCAATGTTTGAGAATCTTCTCTGTGGAAAAAATACTTCTTAATATCTAGCCTGAACCTTCCCTGGCACAGCTTGTAACCATTTCCTCTGGTCCTGTCACTTGACACCAAGGAAAAGAGGCTGCCCCCCACTTTCTCCAGCCTCTCTTCAGGTTGTTGTAGAGAGCAATGAGGTCTTTCCTCAGCCTCCTCTTCTCCAGACTGAACACCCCCAGCTCCCTCAGATGCTCCTTGTAGCCCAGGTGATCTGTGATCTTCACTAGCCTTGTTGCCCTTCTCTAGACATGCTCCAGCACCTCAATGTCCTTCCTGCAGTGAAGGGCCCAAAACTTAACAGAGTACTCAAGTTGTGGCCCCTTGAAAGAAAGAGGCCTTGTCAAACCTCCACAGGGAGACAAGTGATGTCTTTTGAAAGTTATTTTCTCAGGAAAGATGGGCTTCTTCTGGAAGATTTCCTTCAAAACCGGATGTACCATTACCTAAGAGGCCTTGCATGTGGTAATTCATAACTCCATACATTTTGTATCGTAAGCCTACATTCTGCTTGGCTTTTTTGTTTGTAGTTACTGATTGAAGTAACTGTATAAAATCTGAAATGCATCTAAAATTCTAACAATAATTTAGAACTCACTGTTGCCTAAAGAAACAGAAGAAACATGAATTAGAACCAAAGTTTCTGAGAGCTAGAGAAGAAGAAAATCTGTGTAATAAATCTCAAGCAATTATTGTGGGCTGGAAGTGTGTGCATTTTAATGCACCAAGAAATCTCAGTGATACTTTCCTGGCAGATTTACTCAATGCCATATAATTCCTAAACTGTTTGGTGTTCATACAAAGCTGTGTTACAAAAGGACCATCAGGCAAACTGTTGAAAGCTGGATTTCACAGGTACAAAATCTGTCAGAACCACAACGTATGTTCCACTGAGACCTGCTAAATCTGTGTGCTAGCTATAATTTATACAAACCCCTCTACGTTCCACTGCTACGGGAAATGAAGTGATAATGTTACACGAGAAGCAAACCAAACCTCTTGCCCCTCCGGTAATGCAGGGATAGGTGCAAACACAGAACCACAGAATGTTAGAAGTTGGAAGGGACCTCCAGAGATCATCCAGGCCAACCCCCCTGCCAAAAGCAAGACCACCTAAGGGTAAGCACACTACAGTCATTCTGTGCCACCGGTAAGATACAGAACCCCTGCCAGTCTGGTCCCACATGTAGAGCATGCTGCCTCACTGTGTATGCTAATTATTAGTATCAATGTCCAAATGGAGACCAGCAATAAGGGGTGTCCCTGGAAGTGTTCAAGGCCAGGTTGGACGAGGCCTTGAGCAACCTGGTATAGTGGAAGGTAGTTCAGTATTCTTAAGGTTGGAAAGGACCTCAAAGATCATCGAGTCCAACCTGTCACCACAAACCTCACGAGTAGAGTAGGGAGGACATTACTGCCCACTGCAGGCTTGAACTCAAGCCCCTGCCCATGACAGTGGGGTTGGAACTAGATGATCTTCAAGGTCCCTTCCACTGCAAACCACTCTACGAATGAACAAGCTGAGCATGGTTTTTCTAATTCTGGCCCTGGATACTACCACAGCCCAATATTTGATTACAAAGCAATCCTATAGGAAGAAACTGTGACAGTGACTATGAAATCCCTCTATGAGATAACAAATTGATCCTAAAGTAAGCCTCCTGTGTCCTTCTTCAGTTTCCCGGGTTTAACAGTTTCCTTGCTCCACAGAGGCACTGCCAACTAACAGATTCTGAAACCTGAAGCTCACTTCTTGCACAGAAGAGAAGTGGTCCACGTGGAGCAAGCTTCTCTCTAGTACCATGAAAGCATTACTCAGCAGTGTCGTTGTTCAGGATTGAAGTGGAATTAAACATTTAAGCTCATGTAAACTCAGTGCCTGAAGTACATATTTGTGAAGAGCACAATTGTTTTTTCAGGAGATTAATATCTCATGAAATACTTAAGAGGGGGATACAGGACTGCAAAAGACCACTTCGGAGACTCAGCACATCACTTTGCAGCTGCAGGAAACCCTCTATACCCAAAAGGATGCATGGGGCATTAACTGCAAAGGAACCACACACAAAAGAGAGAACCCTTTGCAACAGCCCTGCACATTCATAAAAGACATGGAGTGACAGCAACTAGCTGGCAGATGCTTTTAGTCCAGGATGTACTTTCAGTAGGAACTTCCAAAGTTGTTCTCTCTAATAGCTTTTCACCCAGCATGAAGTCACTGCAAGGGAGCATTTGCCGTGAATTAAAAGAACATTTCAAATTGCTACTGTGGCGTTTAATTCAATGGAAGCAACTTTTGCATAGCCAGGACAGCACAGAGTGGGGATGATGACAATAATAAAATTGAATTTAAAAAAAAGAAATCACATTTGGAGCCTGTAATGCTTTAGTTTAGGAAAGAGACTACTGAAGGTACAGCATAAACAGTATTTTTAACAATAAATGTTCTGGGAATGTGAAGCACAGGTGGGAAATTCCAAAGTTCTAGAAGGTTTCTGGATCCAAGCTTTACAACCTGCAATGCACTAGGACCCCAAACTTTAGATTAAAAATCACAGAATCACAGATTCTCCAAGGTTGGAAGAGACCTCAAAGATCATCAAGTCCAACCTGTCACCACAGACCTCGTGACTAAAGCATGGCACCAAGTGCCATGTCCAGTCCCCTCTTGAACACCTTCAGGGACGGTGACTCCACCACCTCCCTGGGCAGCACATTCCAATGGCAAACGACTCTCACAGTGAAGAACCTTCTCCTCACCTTGAGCCTAAATTTCCACATACACAGCTTGAGACTGTGTCCTCTTGTTCTGGTGCTGGTTGGTAGAGAGGAGACCAACCCCCTCCTAGCTACAACCACCCTTCAGGTAGTTGTAGACGGCAATAAGGTCTCCCCTGAGCCTCCTTTTCTCCAGGCTAAACAATCCCTCCGCCTCTCCTCATAGGACTTGTGCTCAAGGCCTCTCACCATGATAAAAAAGGAACTATGATTAAATAAAACAAGAACTTCAGCCTACTAGGGGTAGAGAGGATGTTATAACTTCCAGCATTCACACAACTGAGGGGCCTCAAGCAGCAGCTGAGCTGCTTTCCAAACAGCTGCAATGAAGTGTTCCACAGAGCAACCCAATCCCATGTAGACAGTACAACATGGAAAAATAATGCACACATTTCTGGAGAGACAGCTTAACCAGAACTTGTAAATAACTGCCCCTGATGGCTTCCCTAACCACCTTCTCAGATACCTGACCAGCTCACTTCAATTTTTCTTTTTCAATCCTGTATGGTAAAAAAGACAAACTTCAATTCACAGGTCCAATCACTACTCAGCCAGCAGCCACAGAAACATGCAGCAAACCCTTCCTTTCATTTGACCACCTCATACCATCAGATGCCATGACAAGCTCAGAGGAAAGAACCATCCACTGCTTGGGATTCTCATGCCTGCTCTGCCAGCACCTCCAGAGGAAGGTACACAACACCCTCCTGTTTAAATTTCAACTGACTCACACAGCATTTACACCTCAGGCAGCAACTCCCCTCCCAGTTCACTGGCACTCAGTGGCAGACAGACAGACACACCAGGTAATCCAATGGTTACTTAATACTGCACTGTGCTGAGCACATAACAGCAACCCTTTCTCTTTTGGGCCTAGAGATCTAACTTCCAGACGCTGCTTTTAAACAGTTTGTCCATCCTCCACTTCTTCCCTCTTCCTCTCTTTATCTGCTCCAAGTCCAAGCAGAAGAGAAAAAGCTGAGTGTATCAAACTGCACACATCAGGGTTGCACTAAGTTCCCAAAAAGTAATGGAAATGTTTCTGAATTTTGACTAGCTGCTCAGGGAAACAAGGTAAGCACAAATCATCACAGGACCCAGAACTGTTGGAGCAAGCCCAGAAGTGGGCCACAAAGATGATGCAAGGGCTGGAACACTTCTGCTACGAGGATAGGTTGAGGGAGCTGGGGTTGATCACTGTAGAGAGGACTCCAGGGGGACCTTAGAGCTGCCTTTTAGTAGCTGAAGGGATCCTATAAGAAGGCTGAAGAGGAACATTTCATAGACCTGTCAAGCAACAGGACAAGGGGAAATGGTTTTAAGCTGTGGGAGAGAGGTTTAGACTGGATTTTAGGAAGAATTTCTTCAGTACAAAGGTGGTGAGACTCTGGAATAGGTTGTCCAGGAAGGTTGTGGGGTTGTTTGAGGCCAGGCTGGATGAGGCCTTGAGCAGCCAAGTCTAGATGAGAGTTGTCCCAGCCCATGGTGGGGAGGTTGGAGTAGATGATCTCTAAGGTCCCTTCCAACCTGAGCCATTCTACAATTCTGTGACTACTTCAGTGGGGAAAAATACTTTTGTAATGTCATGTATGTCTATTAAACAAGATTAGTTACTGTTTTATGAGAGTTTGATGAGTTATTCTGCAGGCCTAGGAAAATGCAGTATAAACCTCTCCATTAATCTCCTGCATTGCAGCAGACAATTTCCTGCCTGAGGAATTTATTGTATGTAGGTGCACATTTTAACTTTCACACACACAGTTTTTTGTTGAAGTAAATAACTTCTACATTTCAGTTAGAGAAACACAGCCAAAACACAAATATGATTGTCCAGTGATGAGGTCCTCTAGCTCTGACTCTGCTTTCCTCCACAGCAATTTCAGGATGCAAGAACAGTAACAAGCTGAAACCAAAACAGATTAAGGGAAATTGCAGAGTAGCTGCTTACTTATGCCCAGTGTGGAATTATTCACTCTCTTGCAAGAGTGTGGGACAACACACAGAAAAGATAGGAAAATATTTGGAAGGACCAACTGCTGCTCAGTAAGAGGTACAACTCCCTTATTTTCCCCCAGCTTTACAAAGGATTTCTCAACACAGCTTCATGTACGTGCAAGGTTATTGCCAGGACCAACCCACAACCAAACACACAGTGTGTAAGCGTTTTGAGATCAATGCTAACCCTGCAGAACTGATGCAGGATGAACATTTACCACATGAGCAGAATACAAATAATTGTAAAAAGCAGCAATAACCTGCATTGAACGTGGGTGGGGGTAGGAAAGACAGCATGCAGGAGGACTCTGAAGAAGGTGTCAGGAGACTCATCTCAATGTACATGGCTGATTTACTAAAAAGCTCATCTAGCCCTAGAAACACAATGTTCTCTACAATCTTATTGGTAGCACACAGTATATGCAATAAATAAGGTTAGTTTCAGCTCATAAAAAAATTAAAGGGCTTCCAATTCTACTTGCATAAAAGACAATAACACTTAAAACAGTGGAACAGCACTCTCTCTGAATTCCTGAGGGCCCTCTGATCCCATTGATATGAATAAGAAGCCTGCAGCAAAAGAAATCAATCAACTCATACAGGCATCAAAATACAGATTTAGTCATCATGTGTTAGATAACAAAGTTTAAAACTTGGATTTTTACTTTGTAGGCTGTCTTAAAAGCTTTAGAATTCTATTCAGCTAGTATATGAAATAATGAGCCTCAACAAGGAAAAGATCCACTAATCAAAAGCTGTTTCTTGCCTTTGCTTTAAGCCGAAACAGTTCAGAGGAATCAATGAGAACTACTGGTTAAAATGGCATCAAAGGCAAGTAGCAAGGATTGATCTCTCTAGGAAATTTGCAATTAGGGTTTGAGTGGAGTTTAAACACCAAGATTAGTTTCTGGCAGCATGGAAGCACTGTTGACTTGCAGATTTTTTTTCCCTTCTCTATTAATGAGAAAAGCCTCCTAAGAAAGCTCCATTTATCTTGCAAATAAGGAGGAAATACCTAACTATTTCAAGACCATTTTTTGACTTTGAAAATTCCAAATTGTACAATAGAGATGCAGCTTTATTTACCAATCCTTCTTGTGGCAAAAGCAAAGCAATTATCTCTGATTAAAGTTAGTTAAATATAGATAAACAGCAAAGGGAACAGCAATACGAAAAGGTTAGCTAGGAAGCATTTTAGGGTCTCTGGTATTTCTAGGTGTTTAGAGCAGTTGGCATGTGAGTTGGCTCATGTAACTAAAAACACCCCAAAAAAAGCTGACCCAGAAGAGCTGGAAAGCAAATAATAGCATGCAAAGAAAACAACACAAAGAATTCTAAGGACTGCATGTAAAGCAAGGGTATAGGTCTTCATTTACAGCACTTACTTTCTCTAGGGAAGCTTTTCTGCAGAAATGTAGACCCAAGGTTAAAAGATCCTGATGAAAGGTATAAAGGTGGTTAACACCATAGTAGGATTTACATATAATGACTACCAACATGGTTTTTTAAAGGGATGTTTATCAAACAAGAAAGTAATTAGAGGAGTGTGGAGTGCCATGTAATGTCACAACTAAGGTTATGAAAACAGAAGCTTAGATGTCCAGGGAGGTAAAGTGGGAAATCAATGAAGCTTCCATAAGCAATTTATTCTTTCCAGTAATGGAAACAAAACTCCCTCAAATGTATTTGTACATAGAGGCATGAGAAAAATTCATGACCTTGTTTGAAGAACCATAAGCTGATTTGAATAAACAATAGTTGGTACTATAAGTAATAATCTTAGAAGAGTAAAGCGGGGAAGAATGTAATTTCATTTTGTGAGAGGGTATTTTACCTCAAAAGTCAAGCAGCAAGTGCTGCAAGCCTACACAAAAGGTTTTTTTTTGGGCTAGCTCTTCTACTGAGAGCACAGCAAAACAGGGAGGCCAGGCTTCAGGGACCAAGCCCAGCCAAAACCTGCAATCTCAGTAGTGCAGATTACACATCAGAATTTGAAAAATGTGATGTATGCAGATCAGTTGTGCAGACAGAGGTAAGTGCAGGCTTATCAAAAGGTACCACCGAGCAAAACCAGTTTCACAAACAGGCACACCACCTTTTTTCACTGACTTGGTACTTCTCTTCGTTTTAGTATCATATAATTCAGGTAATCTAGTCTGACTTTCTGCTCCAGGCTGGGTCTTCCCTGAAAACTGCTCAACAGTTGCAGTGCTTCAGTCTCTCTGCATCAGTGTAGTAGTCGTAGAGTGGAACTCGCTAGATTGTTCCTCTGGCCGAGTCCCGCGGGTTGGAGCCCTGGTCAGCTCCCGACCGCCGTGCTTCAGGACCCTGGTCAGCTCCGGGCAGGCGCGGCCGCGGCTCCATGCCCCGCCGGCGGCTGCAGCCCCGCCCCGCATTGGTGGCCCCAGAACCCTCCGAGGTGAATTCCACTTACACAACGCGAAGTGCTAGCCTACGGGCCCAGCTCTCACTTGAAGAATTACAGTGACAACGAACTGTGCGCCTCTGCTAGACAGCACTTCCTGCTTTGCCACACCTTGATTATACTGTTGCTGTGGGCAACTACAAACCCTGTATGTATTCTTGATGGCTCGGGTTTGGTACATCTTCTTCATGTCATTCCCGTTCCAGTTAGTCAGAAATAAAACACAAAAATCTCTTACAGTTAGAATTACATTCACTGAATGAAGAGAGGACTGGACAGGTTGGGAAGAAGAGCTCTGGAGAAATGGACCCTGGTAGACAGCAGGATGCCCGTGAGCCAGCAAGGTGTTCTGCTGGCCAAGAAGGCAAATGGCATCCTAGGGTGGATTAGAAGGGGTGTGCTGAGTAGATCGAGGGAGGTTATCCTCCTCCTCCTGTACTCTGCCCTGCTGAGGCCACAACTGGAACATTGTGTCCAGTTCTGGGCCACTCAGTTCAAGAAGAACCTTGGAGAGCTGCTTGAAAGAGTCCACCACAGAGCCACAAAGATGCTGAAGGCAGTGGAACATCTCCTTGCTGAGGAAAGGTTGAGGGCTCTTGAACTTGGAGCAGAGGAGCCTAAGGGGTTAACATGAATGAAGTCACAAGACGTGAAGGGCAGTGTCAGGAGGATGAAGCCAGGCTCTGCTCAGGGATGTCCAATGATAGGACAAAGGGCAATGGGTGCAAGCTGGAGCAGTGGAGGATCCACAGGAACAGGAGGAGAAACTTTTTCTCTGTGAGGATGCAGAGCCCTGGAGCAGGCTGCCCAGAGAGGTTGTGGAGTCTCCTTATCTGGAGACATTCCAAACCCACCTGGATGCTGTGGGTGTTTTACCTCTACCAGGAGGCCTTTGCATGCCCACCCACAGAAGGAAGCTATTTGCCAAAACACAGTAAGACAATGCAGAGGAGCACCTGGGCACAGAGGCCACTGTGGTGGCATCCTGTGACCATAAATGGAATGACAGTTGTAATGGTCATAACCCAGTCTGTAAAACAGAGATGGAAATCACATTTCTGACCTGCCTCATGCTGTCACACAAATTGCATTTGTTTTAAGGGCAAGAGGCTAAGAGTAAGCAAAAGAGAAGGCGAAGAGAAAGGTTCCTGTGCTGCATCCTGTCAAAAACACTGTTGATACCACCAAACTTTCTCTGTTATCAGCTGTGCTTGTCCACTGGATTAACACCACTTTTGTTGTGTGTGAAACACGATCAGTTGGGCCATCATATTTGTTAAAGGCTAGTGTAGAGAGAGCCCGTACTCCTGTTAGAAGTTTACTACATCAGAGGCCTCTTGTGGGGAGGATGGCAAAAACCACCACCTAGGAAAAGCAATGGTCCTTCATGAGCTGGAGTCGAAAGCCTGGGGACCCTGGTGAAAAAAAGGGAACCTGGAAATGAAGACAAGGGTCCAGCACAAGACTGGTACTCCCTCAGGCTAGCACAGTAACAGCACTACATAAAACTGCCTGAAGAGTCTGGTAACAGGGATCAGTCTTACTGTACAGATGTCCACACATGTAATATATTCTTTTCTTCCCCTTCAAAAAAAAAAAAAAATCTCACTGATTCATTTCAGAGTTGAACCCCAAAGGGAAGCCTTACTAGAAACTGCTGAGTTTCATGGAGTGTCTGCATGAAGATCTTGGAAGGCTGCAAAACTCATAATGTTTCATAAATTACATTGATTCAATTGACCAGTTTATGGACACTAATGAATTAGTGGTCTGCCTTTTTCATTTAGCACAAAGACCAGCTGTAAAGCCTCTATTTAAGTAGTGAAAACTTTCACCAAGGTTTCATTAAGCCTGAAGAAGATATTTGTAGACACAACTGACTGGCAGATACTGCACTCCAAATATTGCAATGAAGAGGAGGTTGTTTTACAACACCATGCTAAAGATAAATTAGCAATGAATTCTGCATCAGATTTCAAAACGGGCAAGTCTTTCACATCAAGTTTGGCAAAGCAGTGGGTCACAGGCTACAGTATTTTGTTTAAATCACTTCTCCCACTCCTGCTTAAAATTCAGACATCCAAATTCACTACATCATAGCAATGCTACAACTCAAATGAGCTTGCAGTACTTGATACATAACAAGACTCTATACAGAGCTACAAGCTCCCTGCATACCCAGAGGTCTCACCCACAGCAAAGACAAAACCCACATGCTTCAGGGTAGGAGCAGTACTCTGTCATGTCATCAAGGGGTTGAGAAGAAATACTTCTGCAGACCTCTGAAGCCTCAGATATTATGAGGAAGACTCATCTTTAGCATCACTTTCCACCCCTATAATGCCATCAATAGACAAGTTAGTCATTGTCTCCTGCTTTAGGACCTTTTATCTCAACTGCACTTGCCTCAGAAGCACACCAGTTGCTAAAGAAACAGAGGAGCTGTAGTGTGTAATCTCATCAAAGTCTCATGCCCTGAGAAATGCTATTGTACCCAGAGCTACAGCCTTGCTTCCCAGAAAGCTATCAGGAATGTTGCACAGCCACAGCCACCATCACACAGTAGAGTTAGCTTCTCCATAAGGAGCTCTCTGCCTCTTCCATCTGAGTATCCCATGGAATAGCTCCACAGTTTCATATACTGGGTCAGTAAAAAGTGAAAATAATCTTTTCAAGAGCATCACATATCAGGATGCAAGATATCAGGCAACAGCACTAAGAATTTCTCCCTTTCTCACTGCTGCCATGCACAAAGAAGTACTACAAAATAAATCCCAGAATGTTAGGGGCTGGAAGAGACCTCCAGAAATCATCAAGTCCAATCTCCCTACCAAAGCAGGATGACCTAGGGTGGGTCACACAGGAAAGCATACAGGCAGGCTTGAAAGACTCCAGAGAAGGAGACTCCACAACCTCTCTGGGCAGCCTGTTCCAGGACTCCATACTCTCACCATAAAGAAGAGTCTCCTTGTGTTGAGGTGGAACCTCCTGTGTTCTAGCTTGTACCCATGGTTCCCTGTCCTGTCACTGGACACAGACAGAAAGGTTTTAGCAGGGGTCCTGGTTGATACAAAGGACAAAACTCTAAAGCAAAAGGTCACACTTTAGTCAGACAGAAACCACAAAAATACTCTCTAATTCCTAACCAGAAGCATGTGTACTCATGGAGGAATCTCAAGCCATAACATAGAGAGTTTTCAACAGAGACTTCATTGGTAGTTCAAATATTGTCAATTACATCTAAAAGTGATGAATGGTGTCATTTCACACTCTATACATCATACACAAATACCTATAAAGCAAGAGTATGAAGACAAAAATGCTATTATTGGCTGTAATAGCTGGGGATAAGCATTAAATAGGTAAATTTGCACTGAATCAAGCTAAAACAGCAGGCTCCATGAATGAATGGGGGGAAAAAACCATACTGCAATGATTTTGTAACAAACCTAAGACAAGAGAAAGTTCTCATCATTGAGCCAGCAGATGAGGTAATAACCTAGACAGCTGATCAGACACCCAAGAGATCTCGGCTTTCATGGTCTCTAAATACTGATGTAATTGATATCCATTTGCACAGCCAAAGTGGTGCTTTAAAGAGCCTAATGCAGGAGTAAATCTCAGCCATTCAATTAGCAGCCTGAGCAGCCATGGGGATAGAAATTAAAATGTTTTCTCCATTAAAAAAGAAAAAGAAATAAATCTCTACTTTCTACACAATGAATTTAAAATCTATGATAATGGCTGGCATTTACCAGTATCCTGATTGTAATAAGGATGTGTGCTGTATTTAACTTCTGGCTGGATTGTTCACACCTTTAAATGGTTTGGTAAAGTAATCTATTTTATATCTTGTCTGCAACGTAGACCTAGGCAGCAAACTTCCTGGGAAAAAAAAAAAAAAAAAATCAATGTTTGAAGCTACAGTGAAGTGTTTTGGTATTGCACAGTTTGAGAGGCAAAGACAGCACTTCAAATCCCACATTCCCACTTCTAGGGATGGTGGAAATAAGGTACATTGAGAGAGCAACAATGAGTTATTGGAACTCATTACTAGAGTATGGTAAATGCTCCATCACATGGAGTCTTTTGTATCCAGAAGAAGTAACTGTGTTGTAGCATAGTAATTGCAGCCCTCTAGCACTAACATGCTGCAGCTGAAGCACTGCTACTGTACCAGACTGAGAAATCACCAGATCACAGTATCACAGTATAACTAAGGTTGGAAGAGACCTCGAGGATCATTGAGTCCAACCTATCAACACAGACCCCATGACTAGACCATGGCACCAAGTGCCACGTCCAATCCCCTCTTGAACACCTCCAGGGCTGGTGACTCCACCACCTCCCTGGGCAGCACATTCCAATGACAAACGACTCACTCAGTGAAGAACTTTCTCCTCACCTTGAGTCTAAACCTGCCCTGGCGCAGCTTGAGACTGTGTCCCCTAATGATGATACCCTACAGCTTGCGTTACTCATCAGGTCAAGTTCTAAGGTCTCCTGCTGTGTCTTTAAGTCTGTTGCACTGGAGACATGGAACACTCAGTACCTGAGCGGTCCAAAATGTCTGAAGAAAGATGGTACACAAGTGTGGCTGACAGAGTAACAATCATCACCATACACATGCCTGGGATCTGACCTGCAAGCAGCCTCTCCATGGCACTCCAAGCACAGGCAACAGGGATTCCAAACCCAAGAGAATCTAGAGGCCACAATAAACCCTCTGTCACATTTTCTGTTCCTTCCCTTAAAGTTTCTCTTTTCCATTTAAATGAAACCACTGCAAATGCTTCCCAACAAGTCACAGAGGAGTGGGAAGAATATCAATGCACAACGTAAGTTACTCTTAACACACCACCAAAGTTAAAAATCATTTTTACTCAGCTACTCAGCTCATCATTTTTGCAGAGGCAGCTTTTTTCTCCCTCAACTAAGTAGCTAGACATCTGTTGAAGACAAAACATAAAAATATGGCAATCAAAAGACGAATTTTCGAAGTATTTTTCCCCTCCATTGGTCTATCTTAATTTCTTCAACTTCTTGTTTCTGCCCTCCTTCTTTTTCAGTCTGTGGTTAGAATCATGGCAGTCATAATGTCAGCATAACTCAAAGAGCAGTCTGTTATGTGGCCGATGCCCTGAGCTTTGCTGCAGTAGGACAGAGACGTGGTTTAGTGTTGACCCTTCAGTGCTGGGTCAAAGGTTGGACTGGCTGATCTTGGAAGTCTCCTCCAACTAGATGTATTCTGAGATCTGTGAAAATATTTTGCAGACTCTTCATTTCCTGGTGACATTTAGCAACTAGCCAGTTACATTTCAGAAGTTAGTGCATCCTATACAAGCTTTAAGTCCACCCATCTAAAAGGAAAAAAAAAAAAAAGGTATTTTTTCAGGACAGTGAAGCTTCTGAAGTCCTCTTTCACCACTGAGTTCTATTGAACAAGACTGGAAGCTCATTGGCTTGGATGAGGCATATAAAGAATGTACCAGCATTAAAAACCTCTGAGAATTGGGCAGTGTTTCCTTGGGACATGAAAAACCAAACATACAATCTCTATCATGTATATTCACTACACTGCAGTTCTGCTCCTCACCTCATCACTCCAGGGAGCAGCTTATTTCACCATCCATGAAGCAGAGAAAAGTTAAATCTGGACTGTGGGGTCTATAGAGGAAGAGTGCCCTATGAGAGCAAAGTTTATCTTGCTTTAATCAAATGTATTTCCTTTCCTCACAAAGTTTGCTTTATCTGTGTTGTTTTACCTTCAAAGCCATCACAAGGCTATCAGAATAACAGGAGAATGTTGCTGCACCATTCAACTAAAGGGAAGAAAGATACCTAGATATTAAAAGCATAGGCAACAGCAAAGTAATTACAAGTCCTATCTGACACCAATCATGAGAAAATATTTTTACAGTTGAAAAAACTGACCATGAAAACCTCTCACTCACTTCTAGAACACTCTGAATTTCACTCCAGGTGTGCAAATTAGCCCAGGAGCAGACTAATGGACTTCCATGCACTTACATGGAAGGGGTTTGTCTCATCTTTATGTGGGATTCAAATTCCCCCATCAGGATAAAGCAGAGAAGCCAAAAGAGTCACACTGCTGTGAAACAGGTGCAAAACGGGATTCATGCTCTTTGTCTTTATTGCTGCAATAACTCCCTTCCTCTAAGGTCTAAGATAAACTGCTTAAACTCCATGCAACATGACAGCAGCCCAGAAAGCATTAGCAGGGGAGGCAGTTGACCCCCTAAGTGGGCCAACAAAAAAGAGACACTAATAAAGATTGAAGAATAGGAGCAGGTGGGGAGGGCTGGAGACTACCACTGGATAAAAGTGTGGTGAGGAAAGTAGGATAAAGAACTGATGCACCAGACTGGGGAGCTGGCAGCGATAGCTCAGAATGGAGTGCTTGTCTGGAACCCAGGAGAAAGACTGGCAGAGCTACTTGGACTTTTAAGAAGTCAGGAACTAGGCTCCCTCTTAAGAGACTCGAATCTAAGGCTCAGCTTTGTGCGTCTGGGGTAACTTTCTTTACACTGTGTAGCAGGAAAGACAACAAAGGTCTCTTCTGTCAGAGAAGGGGACCCTGTTCCAAAGGGATGCTGTAGGTAGCAAATGTCTTCAACAACCACCAATACAAAAGTACATTGGGAAAAAAAAGGGGGGGGAGACGGACCTTTTCTTTATTCTCAACCTCTTCCATGGAATAGGATTAACCACAAATATCCACATAGTGTTCACCTTACTTCTAGATTAGCAAAACTTCTGCTGATATCAGACAAAAGTTTTATTTACTGTGGTTTTGCATTCCCCCTCCCCCACCCCAGTCAGACACCAGCTTGAATTTCAGTTTAGGCATGAAAGGACTGTGTGTCCACTGACAAGCCAGAGTTTCACTCTTACAAACTTAAAGTGCCTATAACAAGAATGTAGTTTCTGAAATCAAGACCTCTGTCAGGTCTCTTCTAAAATCAGGTGTGCTTTTGATTTACCTCATACATTGTCAGCTCCATGGGGAAGGGTAACAGAGTCACGTAAAATTTTAGCACTTGACAGATGTCTCAAAACCACATCAAGCTGGCAATGGTAGTTAGGAGCAAGACAACATGGAGGTCTGCTTGCTTTCCTGTAGCTGAAGAAATGAAACTTGCTTTCCTCAGTGGGAAGATAAAAGAAGGGGCCCCACTGACTGAAAAAAGGGACATTTTTACAAGCTTGCATTTCTGTAAATGCATGAAAGTTAATTAACTTGATAGAGCTACACTCACTGGGAGCTTGTTGCACTAAATCCCCCATTCACCCCAACTCCCCTCAGCACTTTGCTGGAACCACCAAACAGCCTTTATTTAGAATAAACCTGTATTTAGCATAAACCAAACCAGGTTGGAAGAGACCTTCAAGATCATCGCGTCCAACCCATCAACCAATCCAACCCACCCAAACAGCTAACCCATGGCACCAAGCACCCTGTCAAGTCTCCTCCTGAACACCTCCAATGACAGTGACTCCACCACTTCCCTGGGCAGCCCATTCCAATGGGCAATCACTCTTTCTGTATAGAACTTCTTCCTAACATCCAACCTGAACCTCCCCTGGTGCAGCCTGAGACTGTGTCCTCTTGTTCTGGTACTGGCTGCCTGGGAGAAGAGACCATCATCCGCCTGTCTACAACCTCCCTTCAGGTAGTTGTAGAGAGCAATAAGGTCACCCCTGAGTCTCCATTACATTAAAGCCCCCACCAGTTCAAGTTGGCCTTTCAGGTTGCCTTACCCTAGATAAATACTACCCTTACCTAAAGCTGGCAGAGAGAATAAAGGGCAAGATTATACGAAGTGCAGAGCCAGCAATACTCACAAGTAGGGGAAAGAAGAAAGGAAGGCTAGCAGAGACATGGCTATTAACATGAATTTTACAAAGCAAATCAGTGTGAAAATCAAGTTTCTGTGGTTAACAAGCATACCATTGGCTGGAGGTAATTGGCACATCAAACTCCAGAGTGCTTGAAAAAAAAAAATGGAGAGAAGGATTGAAAGCTTACATTTAAAAGAATAAAAGCAGCTATAATCTTTTGCATACCTAATTACTGTGAATGAGGAGCTCTACAGCTGTCCTTTTGGTGGGATCAAAATGTTAGCAAGGAAGCTACCAGGAAGAACCTAATTTACACTGGCATAGAACCACCTCAAATGCTTCTTAAGTTTGCCTCTACATTTTTCATCTCTGATGAAAGAAGACTCTTTGAAATCACAAAAAGTAAGTTTCTGATCTCCACTGGAAAAATGTTAGGGATTTTTTGTTGGTGGTTCCCCCCCCAACAAGGCTTCATGCAATAGCAGGTTTCAGGAAAGTGCCCAGCAGGATGAGATATCAAACTTTAAAGTGAATCATTGTTAATTGTTGCCACACAGGTTTTCTCTGCACTTCTTCATCTCCCAGGCAGTCTGTTCTCGAGTAGTCACAGAATCCTTTGGGTGGGAAAAGATCTTTAGGATCATCCAGTCCAACCATTCTCAAACTCTGACAAGGTTGGGATTAAACCATGTCCCTCAGCATCACATCTCTGCCTCTCTGAAACACCTCCAGGAATGGGGATTCAACCACCTCTCTGGGAAGCCTGTTCCAGTACTTGAGAACCCTTTCAGTGAACAAGTTTCTTCTGATATCCAATTTGAAAACCCCCAAACTGAGGGACTATTCAAGCATTCTGGATAAATCCCTTTAGAATAAATTCATATCTGAAAGGGATAGTAAATACCCGATCCTCTTTCAACAAAAGACAGTAACATTCCCACGACTGCATCAGGAAACAAGGACACCAGTGAATTCACTTCTTTCATTGGGTCACATGCCAAGGATTTCTGCACCATACAAAAACCAAATGACAAATAAAAGCTGACAAAGTTATGGATGACTTCACTTTAATACGGTGATGTTCACTCCTGTGAACGTGCATGCACCATCCTCACACACAGACTCAGATAAGCATGCAAAAAAGGCTGCCTTTGCCCTGCAAAATTACCAGTCTTAGAGCAAGACCAGCTCATTGAGAGATACAGAGAAGGAGACAAATGTCCAAAGATTCTGCAAGAGCCACATAAAGCCTGCTTGCAAGAACTCAGTGATGCATCAGCTCATGGATGATTCCCTGCTTATTGGCATGAGCAACAAAAGGATGTTGTCAGTTGAGATGGGAGCAAGGAAGCGCAGTGACAAAAAGTTGCATTTTATCTTGTCTGAGAGGCTGTTTCAAATTGCCTTTTCTCTGAGTCTGTCTTAAGGCGTATAAACAACTTCTTTTCAGTCAGACTAGATGAAGATGATAAACAACTCATTCAGTACATGAAAACAAGGCCTAATAAAGGCCAAGAAAAGGGGGGGTGGGGAGGGGAGGAAGGAAGCAATTCTTTGTTACCCATGAAGAATGGGGGTTGTGGGAACTGTTGCCACAAAATGAATTTTTAAGTCCTTAGCAAAACTGTACTCAGCAAGAGGGTACTGTTGGCTAAGTCCTGGAAAGGCTGAAGTCAGCTGAAACACTGCTATTGACTTTGGTGTAACCAGGCTTCACTCGACCTATTTTGCAACACCTCTTGCTACTCATTTTCCCACCATGATTCTTTTGGTGCTTAACAGTCCAGCATACACATTTTTCTGCTTAGTGACCGTCTGTCACTGATGTAACTGCTGTGCTGACCACAGCTACAGCCATGATAAGATGAGAGGGTGCCAGCACTGGCTACCACTTGTAGGACAGATCCAAAGCTGGGAATTGGCACTGTAAAAAGTCTGCTGAAAACAGAGCCAGGGAAGCAGCGCCGGAGAGCTTAAATGAGGTCATTGCCCTTTTTGAAGGCCTTGCTTGATGCCCTAGGCTGAAAAGCTCCTGTTTGCTATGTTCATATACTGCCCAAAATATCACATGGACTCTCAAGGCCTCTTCCATTTGTTCTGTCTGTGAAGCAAAAGGAAGAGTGGTTCAGCAGAGAGATCTGTTTATGTAAAGTAGAAAGGGTGTTTGCAGTATTTCTCCCCAACACATTCCCCATGCAGAAACCTTCATTTTAATTGTCCCCAGAGATTTCTAGGCATAGATCTAGATGTGCAGTAACACCATACATTGAATTTGAATGACTATAAAGGGCTTGAGGGACTTGTTATAAAAAGCATCATACTCATAGCAAGGATTATTTATCTTTGGATTTCTCATTCCTTCTTCTGGCACAACAGTGGATCACAGAGTGGATCTGTGTAGCCTTTGCATTTATTGTCTCCTTTCACCTAAACTGTTTCCTATTGAGACTAGTCCCATCATTTAAATTTGCAGCATTGCTCCTGAACAACAAGCTACATTGTGAATGTGCCAAGCCCTGCTGCAAGAGAAGGGAACTGAGACAAGCCAGTGGGTTTTAGATTGAGGGAAAAGCTGGAGATGGACTGGATGGAGGAATGTCTGTTAATGAATTAGCCTACAAATACGTTAGCTAGCCTAACGCCCAGAATACACTACGCATTCCTATTCTTGGCATGTTCACAACCTCATTAAAAATCATCAACAGAGAGAAAGAGTTATTTGCTTTGTGTTATTTCACGACCTGCAGGCAGGTCTAACTCGGCTTTTCTCTGCAAGCCAAGAAATAAAGGCATACGAGAGCAGCTCCCTGCAGCCTTCACCGTGCCCCCTGGAGAGGGAGCACTGGCAACTCTCCATCTGCCTGTTTCCCACTATATAAAGTACTTTCAGTTTCCTGAAGCAGAGACTGGTTGAAGCAGACTGCCAGAGCTGGGACTGCAGCACAGAGAGATCATACCCCAGACAGGAGAGACCTGAGCTCCACTCTGTTTAGTCCTTGGTGCGCATGATCGGGGGAAAAGACGAGCATGTATGCTGGGACACGAGGTTTGCCTCATTTTAGTAGCAACAAGTAGTGCAACAAGCAGCAAGTAGTGATCCCTTGGGGACAGGAATAATCAGCAACACAAAATGTAAGCTTGTTCAAGCAGAACGGTGCCATTGAGCCCTGCATTTCGGAGGGTATGGCACTAATGACTTTACCATCTCCAATGGGAAACTGAGGACATTTCTGAGGGCACCACAGGCTTAACTGTCACCTGTCATGCTTCTTGCCAGAGTACAGCAGGCAGAGGAGAGAGCTAGCAGGCATACTCTCGTGGCTGCTAGGCATTCCCCAGCGTATATTTGCAGCTAGGTGGGACAGGTACTCAACTACAGAATACAGAATTAAGCAGGTTGGAAAAGACCTTGGAGATCATCAAGTCCAACCAACTAGATACAGCAAAGGGTATCTCTGAGGGAGCTACCTATGAATACCACCAAAGGTTGAAGTAATGTTAGCATCCACTACCACCTTCACTGCACTGACTTCTTTCCATTGGCAGCTGTAAGGAAAGCCTCATTACCATGGGACTTAATAGGTTGCAAACACTTTGGTCACACCTCATAAAACTGTAAGTAAGGAGATGTTACACACATGAGAAATTGGTCTATCAGCATTACACAGTACATTTATCCCTATCTGACTGAATGGCTCACTAGATAAGCCCCATCAGGAAGAGACAGCAACACATTCACATTTCAGTGTAATCCACCTGAGTTTCTACTAGGAATGCAGCCCCTGCGCTCACACTACTGAAGCACAGGACATAAGGAATTGTCCTCTTCATTCATCCACACTTAGCCATTCAGCTCCTGCGTTAGGAAGGTTAGCTAGGGCAGCAGTAGGTGGCCAAGCATGCTACACTATTACTAAGACAGTTGACTTCCAAAAGCTGTTTCAAAACAGGCTACTCAGATGGCAGCCTTTATTCCTCCATACTAAGATGGATTACTCACTCAAAAAGAAAACCTCTCTGCCCCCTTTCTAACAAAGGCATATCCTCTGGACAAAAGGCAAAGCCAGCCTCCCCCATCATTCCTAAGTTTTGTTCTTCACCTATCATGCAATTCCCAAGTCAGAGAATGATGGTACCCAAATACTTATCTGAACCATAGAATCAATAAGGTTGGAAGAGACCTCAAAGATCATCAAGTCCAACCTGTCACCACAGACCTCATGGCTAATAAACCATGGCACCAAGTGCCATGTCCAATCCCCTCTTGAACACCTCCAGGGATGGTGACTCCACCACCTCCCTGGGCAGCACATTCCAATGGCTAACAACTCACTCTCTGAAGAACTTTCTCCTCACCTCCAGCCTAAACCTCCCCTGGTGCAGCTTGAGACTGTGTCCTCTTGTTCTGGTGCTGGTTGCCTGCATGACTTACAAGTTCCTACTAAGCATTTTAAGCCTGAGGGAGCTCATATTTGGAATTAAGAGCAAATTACTTTAATTATAATAATCACCTGGAACCCAGTGTCCTCCTGAAGCCTATCCGAACCTTCTTAAGTTGGTGACCAGTACATTTTACATTGAGAAAAATACAACCATTGGAGATTGAGGATGGAGCCAGGCTCTTCTCTGATGTCTAAAGCTAGGACAAGGGGAAATGGGTGCAAGCTGGAGCAGAGGAGGTTCCAGGGGAATATAAGGAGGAACTTTTTCACTGTGAGGGTGCTAGAGCCCTGCAGCAGGCTGCCGAGAGAGGTTGTGGAGTCTCCTTCTCTGGAGACATTCCAAACCTGCCTGGATCTGCTCCTGTGTGACCTACTCTAGGTGACCCTGCTCTGGCAGGGGGGTTGGACTGGATGATCTTGGAGGTCCCTTCTAGCCCCTAACATTCTGTGATTCCATCTCTATTTAGGAATCCTGGGAAGAAGAGTGGGGGGACATCTTTGTGTTCAAATTATTTCACCAGCAGCAATCTGACATCCTGCTAACACTCCAGTGACATTTACATGAGCCATACCACAAAAACCAAACAACTGGATGAAAAAATAAAACTATGTAATATTTCCACAAATTCCTGCTCATTCTTCTGCCAGGGGGTAAGTGCCAGGCATGAAATGGAACCAAACTTAGGCCTCAAAGATAAGGCAGCAGTGGAATTAATTTAGAAGTATCTCATAAAAAAAGGAAACTACTGACTACAGTGAACTAACCTAATGCAATCCAATCACTGAATAATTCAAACACACACAGAGTAAAAAATGCTATAAACTGAACAACATGGCTTTTAACAATAAAATTCATTAAGAATAAGAAAGGCTAACAGGTGGGCAGGGTATAAAGGACAAAATTTAGACACTGGCTTTCCTAGAAGCAAAGGTCTCATTGCACCTGTAGGTGGAAGTCTTGGTATATGAACGAGTTCACTGCCAGAAAAAAACCCCTGATGGAGAAAGAACCTCTTTTTCACGTCCTTTTTGTTCCAAAAAGCTACAATAAAACAAACAAAACAAATATAATTGTGTGGCCTTCGGGCAGACTAGAATCCACTCTCATTTTTATACCCTCAGTCAGATAGCTGATATGGCCTGTAGTTACTTGTAGCCATCAGAAGTTTGTTGTTCCTGTAGATTCTCATCTGTGACCACATCCTTTAATTATTCTTCTGCTTGCAACATTTGTCCCTACAAAGCAGATGGACTTTGACTAGAAATCCCAGAGAGTCCTCAGGGCAGTTATCCAGCCTCTCTGGCCATCTCTGCCCATGCTTTCCACTTCCTCTTTTAGTTCAACCTTTTTGCTGTACAATCCCACAGCATCACATCTTTAGTTGTGACTTTTAGGTACCATCAAAAGTGTTTCCCTGAGGTAGAATATTTGGGTTCTGCAGCCAAGGAGCAGCAACACACACAAGCATGGAGTGCTGTGAGAGCCTCCCTGCCTCTGCCAACAGATGCCCTTTCACTATGTCCCCTCCTTTCCTCAGCACACCACCGCCACATCACTCAGCTTTGCCCATGGCTCCCTCACATTCAGTGGCTTGCATTTTACCAGTGGGTAATTGTACAGCCCTGGGTACCAATACAAATAAGAATTATGCTCTTTGAAGCATTTTCCAAATACCTAATCCCTGCAAGATGCAACACTCATGGCTGAATTATCCTCATGAACACACTCCATGCTGCTTCTGTCTTAGGTAGCTCCACAATCCCAAAGGGTCTTATACTTCTTTCAGTATGGCTCAGTAGCCATAACAATGCAGAAGCTGGATCATGTTTGCTTTCAACATTCTCCTGTTCCCATAATCCCAGAGGTGGAATTGATGTGTAGGGTTTTTTGAGTGCCCAAGGGCTTGAAAGTCTGTCTGTCAAAGGTACTGGTGTGTGCTTAGATTTGCTCTGTTATTACCTAGGCAAAAGGAGTGATTGACACTCAGCCACTCTAGATTTGAAGTGGAAAGGTTGAGTCAGGGCAGCCATTCCTCTTATCCTGCCTGTGGACCAAACTGACAGTTTGCAGCCAGTTCTAATTCTTTCCTTCCTCTCTGCTACATTTGGAAAGGTCAGCATCTATTTATGTGTTTGCACTGACTGAGATAAAGCCAATTTGGCATATGCATTATTGCAGATAAACTCCAGAAAAAATCAGGCTCACCGAAAACAACCTGGCTAAGCAACTTGGCTGAAGACATTTTAGCAAGCCCATAGAGACCACAGCACAGATCCAATGACCAACAGGGACAGAAAGCCAAATTTTCAAACAAAAATTGAAAAAACAAACTGACAAGGAGCCAACCAGCTGCACTTGCAGCCCAGAAGGCATCCTGGGCTGCACTGAAAGAAGTGAGGCCAACAGATTAAGGCTCTGCTCTGGTGAGACCTCACCTGGAGTACTGCAACCAGCTCTGGAACCCTCAACACAGGAAGGACATGGACCTGATAGAGTGGGTCCAGAGGAGGGCCATAAACATGATCAGGGGGCTGGGAAACCTCTCCTACAAAGACAGGCTGAGGGAGCTGGGGTTGTTCAGCCTGGAGAAGAGAAGGCTCCAGGCAGACCTAATAGCAGCTTTCCAGTACCTGAAGGGGGCTACAAGGCAGCTTCAGAGGGACAGTTTGCAAAGGCCTGCAGTGATAGGACAAGGGGCAACGGTTCAAAATGAGAGAAAAGTAGACTTATATTGGATGTTAGGAACAAGTTCCTGGCCATGAGGGTGGGGGAACACTGGAACAGGTTACCCAGGGAGCTAGTCGAGGTCTCATCCCTGGAGATATTGAAGGTCAGGCTGGACAAGGCTCTGAGCAAGCTGATCTAGTAGAGAATGTCCCTGATGACTACAGGGAGGTTGGACTGAATAACCTTTGGAGGACCCTTCCAACCAAAACCATTCTATGACTCTAAGATAAAATACAGCAAGATTCCTGTTTAGCTTTGAGGTTAAAGTTAGTAACTGGTTCAGAACTGAGAAATACTCTGCAAGCACAAAATGTCTTAAGCCCAGCAAGCTGATGTGCGTGGAGCCTTTTTTGTTTATTCCAGATGAAATATTTTGTTTATTATATCAAAGTAGCTGCAGCCCTTTACATTCCTGTTGCATTCTCTGAGCATTTCAGAGTATTATTCATATTTTAAGAGTGGTTTCAAGCTTCTGGATACTTTTGAAAGGGATATACATCTTCACAAAAACCACTTGCCAGTCGCTAGCAAGCTAATAGACATCATTCTTCAAAGCAGAAGACTGGAAAACCTAGGTGAGTATTTTTCTTGAAACAGAAAGAGAGAGGTAGAAAAAGTACTTTCTCTAAGAATTTATTACAAATAGATTTTCCTAAGCTTTTAAGCCTAGCAGGTTTCATCTGATAAATGTCTACAAAGTTCCTCTGGGAAAAATACATAGGAATAACATATCAAGTTAGAGACAGTGGTACTTCCAAGAACAGAGTGAGTAGCAGTGAGTAGTCCTTGTCAGAAATGAACTGCTGCTCAGTTCATTAAAGGGATAGCATCTCTAGCACTGGTCCTAGAGCTGCTTTCTAGCAGCACCCCTACAAAGCATCTATCCATCCTCTTTACAGTATGCTTGGCAAGCCTAAGGGACACTGATGTCCCAACAACTTACCTCATGCTGTCCCTCAGCAGTTTGCCTCTCCAGGGCTTTCTAAATATTTGTTCTTGATTCTGAATAACTGATAAGCTTTGAAGACAGGGCTTAGGACCTTGGGAACCACTGGAGTTGCCAAGATCCTGATTCCTCTCTAACCAGCATTTACTTCTCTGAAGGACCCTACCTGCTCTTTTCTGTGAGAGGAGGTGGGACACCACTGTAGCCAGGCAGAGTGCTATGTTTTAATCCAAAGATAACCAAATCCTCAATCCCTCACAAAATAGTGACCTCTCTGTGTCAGCTCAGATGGGCCTTTTCTGAGACAACACTGCAAAGGAAGTACACATTTTGAGCAGCTGCTGCCAATATCTTTGTGTGGTACAAAGTCCACAGCTCTGCCGAGGATTTCAGTTTTCTCCAATAAAAGGTGCACTGTTGTAGCAACAAATCTTACTACCCATCATAGAAAAGATTTACAGCTGCTACTCTGCAACACACAATAAACATTCTACCAGTCTCAAAGGCAGGGACTGAAATTCATTCCAGCCAGGTAGCTTCTTTCCAGCTGCACTGCAGGAAAAAACACTCACCATGCCTATTCCAGCATCTACTTGTTTGTTGAGCTTGCAGGGACACAGCAGCTGGGGAGCACCCTGAGGGAGGCAGAGGTTCATTAACCACTTCATGGCAACAGGCACAGCTGACTGACAAGAGAGTGAGTTGGCAGCCTGAACAAGAGACAGCTCCTCCACTCCTCCAGATGACATCTTAACACACCTCCTCTTCCTTACACTGAAGTTTCATAGAATTACAGAATCATTCAGGTTGAAAAAGACCCCTGAGATCATCAGGTCCAACCATTAACCCTACTCTGCCAAGTTCACCACTAAACCATATCGCTAAGCGCCACATCTAAATGACCTTTAAACACCTCCAGGGATGGTGACTCAACTCCCTCCCTGGGCAGTCTGTTCCAATGCCTGACCACTCTTTTAGGGAAAACATTTTTCCTAATGGCTAAACCTTCCCTGGTGCAGCATGAGGCTGTTCCCTCTAGTTCTATCCCTAATTACCTGCGAGAGGAGACCAGCATCTACCTCTCTCTATTGCCCCTTTCAGGTAGTTGTAGAGGGCGATAAGGTTTCTCTTTCAGCCTCCTCTTCCTCCAACTAGAGAGTCCCAGTTCCCAGCCATTCTTCATAAGACTCATTCTCTAGGCCCTTCACCAGCTCAATTGCTTTTGCTTCCCCTTACCCTTCCTCCACTAAAAGAAACTCATTCAAAGTCATAACTCACTTGCTGAGATCTAGAAACTACTTTTCTTTTTAAACTGAAAAATAACCTTTTTGATGTTTTATTTTCAAGATGAGTTTAACAAGCAAGAACTCTGCTACATGATTAACTGAAACAGAAATTAATTAAGAGCCCAGTGTGAATGACTCAGCACTAACTGGGAGGCTTAACAAATACCTATGCCTTTGATATGGGGAAAAGAAGTGAAAATGTAAATGTGTCCAGATGTGTGGCTTTCTTTAAATTGGCAGCTGCACAAAACATCTCTCCATCCACATACAAAATTCAGCACCATAAACTCACTTAATTAGTACAGGAACTGATCTTGAATAAAATACAAGAATCCTAGAGCAGTATTCCAAATTCCCAGTGCTTGAAAAACCTGCACTTAACCTGAAACATCTTTGCTGAGCAAAAACAAGCCACTTGTAGCATTCAAAACATAGCAACAACTGACAAAGTCAAGTTGTCCACTTCTACCTCTTGGGATTGTGTGACTTGCCATCAGTAGATTCCATTAACTTGGAATTAACCTAGACAGATTCACACAAAGCACTGTCACATCTCAGCTAAACAGATTTGAACTGAAGCACTCCTAGCTGAGGGATGGTGCTCCCAATGAGCATGTTCATTGACTGAAAGGCAGAAATCACCTTAAAGCAGCTGTAACTTAGCAGCTTAAAAATCAAGGCAAGTCTCTTGTGTACTTCAGCACACCTGAAAAGCAGCCAGGGGAGCACTGAAGTGTGCACAAACGTATCATGAGTTTCAGAATCCAGAAGTAAAGAAGCAGAGGAGATTGTTTTATATGGAGAAATGAAGACAGTTTCTGACAAGTGTTTAGCCTATTTACACTCATTTGTACCACAGCACCATTTAGCATGTCAGCAGTTACAGGAAAAAGATCAAAAGTTACTAACCTGTGGGAAGAGTGAGTAAGTTGCATTGTCAATAGTGACAGAATACAAAAATTCCCCATCAAACCAGAGGTTCTTTCCCATCGGGGAGTTCTGCTTTGTCATGGCAAAGAGCTGCCCAGGGTCACAGCATTCTTCCAGCAGTTTCCTAGTGAGAGCAACCAAAAGAGAAACAGCTGTATTAATTAAAGCTTTGGCTCACCTTCTGTGATGACCATCCCTCACACCTGAGATCCTGCCCCTCTCAGCTGCTCCAAAGTCATTTATCTTTCCAGCCAGCAGATGAACTCTTTTTCTACTCAGAGAAGGGCCAGAAAACCTGATTTTCTTTTAGAAAACCTTAGAAACAGTACAAAAGAAATCACTTCTGGGTGGCACAGAAACAGAATCAAGATTCAGCCAAAGAAACTCCATCCTTTACAACCTATTCTAACAGATAAAATACCAGTCTCCAACACATAGAGAAATCAGAGGAGCTTCTTCAAAACGGATTCTGAGTTACGTGAAAATTCGGCCCCAAACCTTATTCCTGGAGAGCAGGCCTTCTAAAACCTCAGTGACATAACTTAAGTATGGGAAAAAATGGCATCTCTCTCCAGTTACTAAACACCCTGGTCCTACCCAGCACCAGGGTAGGTTTAGGGTAGACATTAGGAAAAATTTTTCCACTTACAAATGAGTCAAGCATTGGAACAGGCTGCCCAGGGAGGTGGCTGAGTCACCAACCCCAGAGGTGATGCTTAGCGACATGGTTTAGTGATGATCTTGGTAAAGTTAATGGCTGGACCTGATGATCTCAAGGGTCTTTTCCAATCTGAATGGCTCTATGATTCTATGATACATTCACAGCAGTATTAGAACTTGCCTTCTGACTAAAGTCTTAACTTGAGACACCCCATCAATGTATATGCAGTGGATTTTCTACTTCTTGTTCCCTTGCTGAAACCACATCTGCTCTACACATTTAACTTCCCCAAAATACTCACTACTCAGCTTCAGCAAGAATTTGAGATCTGGTGAGGTGGTTGAAGGTTTTATTGAACAAAAAACCTCTGTAATTATTATGGCTTGGATGGGAGCACACTGCAATGGGTTAGGAACTGGCTGGATGGCCAAGCCCAGAGAGTGGTGGTGAATGGTGTCACATCCAGCTGGCAGCCAGTACTAGTGGTGTGCCCTAAGGATCAGTGCTGGGCCCCATGCTCTTTAACATCTATATTGATGATGTGGATGAGGGCATTGAGTGCATCATCAGTAAATTTGCTGATGACATCAAGCTGGGGGCAGAAGTTGATCTGCTGGAGGGTAGAGAGGCTCTGCAGAGGGACCTCGACAGGCTGGACAGATGGGCAGAATCCAACGGCATGAGACTGAACACATCCAAGTGCCGGGTTCTGCACATTGGCCACAACAACCCCATGCAGTGCTACAGGCTGGGGTCAGAGTGGCTGGAGAGCAGCCAGGCAGAGAGGGACCTGGGGGTACTGGTTGATGGTAGGCTGAACATGAGCCTGCAGTGTGCCCAGGCAGCCAAGAGGGCCAATGGCATCCTGGCCTGAATCAGGAACAGTGTGGCCAGCAGGAGCAGGGAGGTCATTCTGCCCTTGTACACTGCACTGGTTAGGCCACACCTCGAGTCCTGTGTCCAGTTCTGGGCCCCTCAGTTTAGGAAGGAGGTTGACTTGCTGGAACGAGTCCAGAGAAGGGCAACAAAGTTGGTGAGGGGTTTGGAACACAAGCCCTATGAGGAAAGACTGAGGGAGCTGGGATTGCTCAGCCTGGAGAAGAGGAGACTCAGGGGTGACCTTATCACTCCCTACAACTACCTGAAGGGAGGTTGTAGACAGGCGGGTGATGGTCTCTTCTCCCAGGCAGCCAGTACCAGAACAAGAGGACACAGCCTCAGGCTGCGCCAGGGGAGGTTCAGGTTGGATGTTAGGAAGAAGTTCTATACAGAGAGAGTGATTGCCCATTGGAATGGGCTGCCCAGGGAGGTGGTGGAGTCACCATCATTGGAGGTGTTCAGGAGGAGACTTGATGGGGTGCTTGGTGCCATGGGTTAGCTGTTTGGGTGGGTTGGATTGGTTGATGGATTGGACGCGATGATCTTGAAGGTCTCTTCCAACCTGGTTTGGTTTATTCTAAATACAGGTTTATTCTAAATAATATCCTAAAATACAGAACAATGAAAAGCTCTGGATATCTGCAGGGCAGCAATAGCTACCTGATCTAGTGGAATATGTCCCTGCTCGCTGCAAGACCTTTGAAAGTCTCTTCCAACATAAACCATTCTATAATTCTATGATTAGCGACTACTAAAATGCTTCATATAGCTGTTCTCCGCTGTGAAGGACTTGCTGGAAGGTGTCCAGAGAAGGGCAACAAAGCTGGGGAGGGGTTTGGATCACAAGCCCTATGAGGAGAGGCTGAGGGAGCTGGGGTTGCTTAGCCTGGAGAAGAGGAGGCTCAGAGGAGACCTTCTTGATATCTACAACTACCTGAAGGGAGGTTGTAGCCAGGTGGGGGTTGGTCTCTTCTCATAGTATCATAGAATCAGTTGGAAGGGATCACAAGGATCATCCAGTTCCAACCCTCCTTCCAGGGGCAGGGACACCTCACACTAGATCAGGCTGGCCAGAGCCTCATCCAGCCTGGTCTTAAAACACCTCCAGGGACGGGGCCTCAACCACCTCCCTGGACAACACATTCCAGGGCTTCACCACTCTCATGGGGAAGAACTTCCTCCTCACATCCAGCCTGAATCTCCCCACCTCCAGCTTCATTCCATTCCCCCTAGTCCTATCACTACCTGAGATCCTGAGAAGTCCCTCCCCTGCCTTATTGTAGGCCCCCTTCAGATACTGGAAGGCCACAATTAGGTCACCTGGGAGCCTTCTCTTCTCCAGACTGAACAGCCCCAACTCCTTCAGTCTGTCCTCATAGGAGAGGTGCTCCAGCCCTCTGATCACCCTCCTGGCCCTTCTCCCAGGCTACCAGCACCAGAACAAGAGGACAGAGTCTCAAGCTGCACCAGGGGAGGTTTAGGCTGGGTGTTAGGATGAAGTTCTTCACAGAAAGAGTGGCCATTGGAATGGGCAGCCCAGGGAGGTGGTGGAGTCCCCATCACTGGAGGTGTTTAGGAAAAGACTTGATGGGGTGCTTGGTGCCATGGTTTAGTTGATTAGATGGTGTTGGGTGATAGTTTGCACTCAATCTCAAAGGTCTTCTCCAACCTGGTTAATTCTATTCTGTTCTATTCTATTCTAGGAAAGAGATTTTATTCAAAACCATGAAGCCATTCACAGCAAGATTTTGGGGTTTTTAGCACTTTTTTCAAGTTGTACAGCTACTTTATCTCTAACTTATGTCCCAAAGTACCATGTCTACATGTTTTTTGAAAACCTCCAAGGGACAATGACTCTACTACCTCCCTGGACATCCTGTTGCAATGCCTGACCACTCTTCCAGTGGTCTTCTAATATCCATTCTAAGCCTCCCCTGGTGCAATTTCAGGCCATTTTTTCTTGTCCTATTGCTTGTTACTGGGGAGAACAGGTCAACCCTCATCTCACTCCAACCTCCTTTGAGGTAATTGCGGAGAGCAATGAGGTCTCCCTCAGCCTCATTTTCTCCAGACCAAACAGCCTCAGTTTCCTCAGCCACTCCTCACCAGATCTGTTGTCCAGAACTTTCACCAGCTTTGTTGCCCTTCCTGGGACATGGTCCAGAAACTCAGTGTCCTTGTAGAGAGTTGCCCAAAACTGAACCCAATATTCAAGGTGTGGCTTCACCGGGGGGGGACAATCATTTCCCCAGTTCTGCTGGCCACACTATTCCTGATACAGGCAGGCAGACTGTTTTGGATATCACATTTTGTTCTAAGACAAGGGTCAGCTTCTACGATGAGCTACAAGGCAAGTTCTGCCCATGCAATATGCTAACCAGCCCCTCTGTCCCCACAGGCAGCCAGAGACCAGAGGTTTTTATGACAGCTCAATCCCAAGCTTGTGAGAGGCTGTATCATGGCTCAAAATTTCAATATTTTATCCATTTGACCCCTAAGCACCTCACTGCAGAGCATGAAGCTCCACCACATACCCAGAGGGGCTCATGACTCCAGAGCATGCTGCTGCTCAGACCAAAGAGCTATGAGCACTAACTTGTTCCCACATCTTCTCCATGAACTACTCCATCTGTACAAGCAAGAATTTCAGAAAATCACTGTTCTTAGGTGCATCACTCAACCCCAAATTAATGAAGTCTAGGACAAAACTGTGTCCAGTTCTAGACCCTACGATTCAAGAAAGACAGACCCTGGAGACAGGGTCCAAAGGAGGGCCATGACAATAATCAAAGGGCTGGAAAACTTGCCCTAAAAGGAAGGAACTCTTCCCTGGAGAAGACAAGATTCAGCGGGGTCTTCATCACAGCTTTCCAGTACTTGGATGGCAGTGACAAAGAGGATGCTCTCTTCACAAGGAGCCACATGAAGAAACGAAGGGCCAAAGAGTACAGGTTGCACTGCGAGAGGTTCATCTTTTACAGTAAGAACAATCATTCCCTGGAACAGCTTCTCCAGGGATGTGGTGGAGTCCTATCAAGATACAGTTGGACAAGATGCTAGATAATTTCATCTAAACTCCATTTATCACAAAAGGATGGATTAGGTGATCATTTGAGGCCAGTTATCACCTCAGAGGTTCTGTGATTCTGGATCTGTTTTCCCTTAGAGTGCCATTATGCTGTGTCAGCCAGAGCACCAATTTCCATCCCTAGAAACACCTGCTGATGCCCACATAAAGACTTCATCACAGAACTGTGAAAATCAAACTAGAGGACATTTTGAATCTCTTGCCAAACAGCCTTTACAGGACACTTTAAGGTAAGCAATTGAATACTGTTCCAAGCAAAAGATTTGAGAGCAGAGATTTTTCTGGCTACCTACAAACTCCAGTTTGCAGCCTGTGAAAATTAGATTCTCTCTCTGTCAAGTGGGAAGGAAAGAAATTTTGCCTATCTTTCCCCTCCTGTTCTTTGTATTTTCTATCCCCACAGCAATTTTTTCACGAAAGCATAAGGTAATCCAAGATGAGATGGAGCCTCAAGTGTACATATACTCATTTGTTATACAGTTGTGTAACATAACTTAAATTTACAAGTTAAATTCTGCAGCTTATATATTCTCTGGAAGTCTGGTCTGAGGAAAAAAACAGAAAAACAACAGACAACTCAGTGGAAAAGTATCTGGGGAATGTTTTATATTAATGAATCTTTCCTTAGCAAGGGTAAACTGATGAGCTAAGAAACAGCTCTTTGCACAATTCCCCTCTCCCCTTCCCATATATTAGACTATATAGAATAGAATACAATAGAATAGGCCAGACCAGGTTGGAAAAGACCTTTGAGATCATTGAGATTGAGTCCAACCTATCATCCAACACTATCTAATCAACTAAACCATGGCACCAAGCACCCCATCCAGTCTCTTCTTAAACACCTCCAGTGATGGTGACTCCACCACCACCCTGGGCAGCACATTCCGATGGCCAATCACTCTTCCTGTGAAGAACTTCTTCCTAACATCCAGCCTGAACCTCCCCTGGCACAGCTTGAGACTCTGTTCTGGTGCTGGTTGCCTGGGAGAAGAGGCCAACCCCCACCTGTATACAACTTCCCTTCAGGTAGTTGTAGAGAGCAATAAGGTCTCCCCTGAGCCTCCTCTTCTCCAGGCTAAGCAACCCCAGCTCCCTCAGCCTCTCCTCACAGGGCTTGTGCTCCAAACCCCTCCCCAGCTTTGTTGCCCTTCTCTGGACACATTCCAGCAACTCAACATCTTTCCTAAACTGAGGGGCCCAGAACTGGACACAGGACTCAAGGTGTGGCCTAACCAGTGCAGTGTACAGGGGCAGGATGACCTCCCTGCTCCTGCTGGCCACACTGTTCCTGATACAGGCCAGGATGCCATTTGCCTTCTTGGCCGCCTGGGCACACTGCTGGCAAACCTACTCATTCCCCTCCCCAAAACCACATTTTTTTCATTTCCCATTAAAACCTTTCCTAAAAAGAAAAACAAAAATAAAACCAAAACCAAACCTAGTATGAAAAGCAGTAGGTACTGCCTAGAAGGTCCACAGACAGGCACAAGCCCTGGTCCTCATGGGTGATTTCAACCACCCGGATATCTGCTGGAGGGACAACACAGCAAGGCACCAGCAATCCAGGATGTTCCTGGACTGCATAGAAGACAACTTCCTCCTCCAAATGGTGGAGGAACCAACAAGAAATGGTGCTATGCTGGACCTTGTTCTCACCAACAGGGAAGGGCTGGTAAGCAATGTGAGGCTCATAGACGGCCTTGGCTGCAGTGACCATGAAGCAGTTGAATTTAACATCCTCAGGGCAATCAGGAGGAAGTATTCCAAGCTCATGACCCTAGACTTTAGGCATGCAGATTTTGATCGCTTCAGGGATCTGCTAGCCAAAGTGTCATGGGACAAAGCCCTGGAGGGAAGAGGGACCCAGGACAGCTGGTCAGTATTCAAGGACCACCTCCTCTGTGTCCAGGAGCTCTGTGTACCAACAAAGAGAAAAGCAGGTAAGAATGCTAGGAGGCCTGCCTGGATGGGCAAGGAGCTACTGGACACACTATTACTTAAAAGGAAACTCTACAGGAAGTGGAGGGAAGGACAGGTAGAACAGGGGGAATACAAGGAAGCTGCCCGAGCAGCAAGAGTCCTGGTTAGGAAAGCCAAAGCAGAGTTTGAATTGAATCTAGCCAGGGAGATTAAAGGGAATACTAAGAACTTTTACAGGTATATTAATGGGAAGAAGAAGACTAGGGAAGGTGTGGGCCCCCTCAGAAAGGAAAATGGTGACATGGTCACATGTGATGAGGAAAAGGCTGAGGTACTTAATAACTTCTTTACCTCAGTCTTCACTGCAAGGGCCTCTAGCCACACTCCTGATGTTATGGAAGTCAAAGCCAGGGACGGGGAGGAAGAACTGCCCATTTTAAGTGCAGATCAGGTTCGTGATCATCTGAAGAACCTGAAAGTGTTCAAGTCCATGGGACCCGACGGG
This sequence comes from Melanerpes formicivorus, assembly GCF_026170545.1. Lineage (NCBI taxonomy): Eukaryota > Metazoa > Chordata > Aves > Piciformes > Picidae > Melanerpes > Melanerpes formicivorus. Next base: position 9,293,323 of record NW_027142360.1, on the reverse strand, counting down.
TTACACCCACGGGTGCTGAGAGAACTGGCAGATGAGGTTGCTAAACCCCTCTCTATTATATTTCAAAAGTCCTGGCAGTCTGGTGAAGTCCCCACAGACTGGAAAAGGGGAAACATTGCCCCCATCTTCAAAAAGGGCAAGAAGGAGGAACCAGGGAACTACAGGCCAGTCAGTCTCACCTCTGTGCCTGGAAAGATCATGGAACAGATCCTCCTGGAGTCACTACTCGCTCAAAAGAATAGTGAAGAGGTGATTGGGAACAGTCAGCATGGCTTTGCCAAGGGCAAATCCTGCCTGACCAACCTGGTGGCCTTCTATGAGCAGGTGACAAAATTAATAGATGAGGGGCAAGCAACTGATGTCGTTTACCTGGACCTGAGCAAAGCCTTCGACACTGTCCCACACCACATCCTGGTCTCCAAACTGGTGACACATGGGTTTGATTGGTGGACCACTAGATGGATAAGGAACTGGCTTGATGGCCGCACCCAAAGAGTGGCTGTCAATGGCTCCATGTCCCAGTGGAGGCCAGTGACAAGCGGAGTCCCTCAGGGATCAGTCCTGGGACCTGTCTTATTCAACATCTTTGTGGGGGACATGGACAGTGGCATTGAGTGCACCCTCAGCAAGTTTGCTGGTGACACCAAGCTGTGTGGTGCAGCAGACACGCTGGAGGGAAGGGAGGCCATCCAGAGGGACCATGACAGGCTGGAGAGGTGGGCACAAGCCAACCTCATGAAGTTCAATAAGAGCAAGTGCAGGGTCCTGCATCTGGGTCGAGGCAATCCCAGGCACAAATCCAGGCTGGGCAGTGACTGGCTGGAGGGTAGCCCTGAGGAGAGAGACTTGGGGGTGCTGGTGGACAAAAAGCTCAACATGAGCTCTCAGTGTGCACTTGCAGCCCGCAAAGCCAATCAGATCCTGGGCTGCATCAGGAGAAGTGTGGCTAGCAGGTCGAGGGAGGTGATCCTCCCCCTCTACTCAGCCCTGGTGAGACCCCACCTGGAGTACTGTGTCCAGTTCTGGAGCCCCTATTACAAGAGGGATGTGGAGGTGCTGGAACGTGTCCAGAGAAGGGCCACGAGGATGATCAGAGGGCTGGAGCACCTCTCCTATGAGGACAGACTGAAGGAGTTGGGGCTGTACAGTCTGCAGAAGAGAAGGCTCCGAGGAGACCTAATTGTCGCCTTCCAGTATCTGAAGGGGGCCTACAGGAAGGCTGGGGAAGGACTTCTCAGGATATCAGGTAGTGATAGGACTAGGGGGAATGGAATGAAGCTGGAGGTGGGGAGATTCAGGCTAGATGTGAGGAGGAGGTTCTTCACCATGAGAGTGGTGAAACCCTGGAATGGGTTGTCCAGGGAGGTGGTCGAGGCCCCGTCCCTGGGGGTGTTTAAGACCAGGCTGGATGAGGCTCTGTCCAGCCTGATCTAGTGTGGGGTGTCCCTGCCCATGGCAGGGGGGTTGGAACTAGATGATCCTTGTGGTCCCTTCCAACCCTGAATGAAACTATGAAACTATGAAACTATGAAATCACGAGTTCAAGCGTGCCCCTGTACGTACTAGCACTCTCATGAGCTTTCTGTCAGAATATAATGACAATTAAAAGTTTCACATTATTCAGCAAACCAAATCATCCTGAATCAAATTCCAAAACTGCAAAATGAGAAAAACTCTCTCAGAAAAATGTGCATGAAAAAGCAGAACACATTCAAAGGTGAACCTGAAGCGGCAGACTTTGCAGGCTCAGGGAATCTGAACTGAGCTTGATTAAAAGGTACAGCTCAAATGTTATGATAGAATTTGCAAACCTGAAGCAGCTTTTAGCCAAAGATATCAATTCACTGCAAGCATTCTTTCACTCACAGGAATATTAAACCTTTGAATCAAATTTATCTCCAATTCAGAGGAGACCTGTGTCCTCTGAGGATGAGGAAATGAGAGGAATTGCACAATTGGATGATTGGTATTGAAAAGGCACTGAGTCCCTCAGATCTCAGAGCACTTAAAGGACAAATTCCTGCTTGTGAGAGAAGCTACAGCAAAGTTACTTTGAGACTCTTACTTCAGGCCTCTAACATTTCAGCCAGAACTGGGCACCAAGGAGGTGATTAACTCCAAGGCAGCATTAGCACTGGACTGGCTCTGCAGATCAGCTCGAGCAGCTGCTGCCCTGCTTCTTCTCTTACCTAAAAATGCATCAACAATATCTTAATGTTACCTTGCAGCTCACTGATTAAAAGAAATGCAGAGAGTCAAGAATGAAACAGAGCAAGTTCACACCTGGACACATCCCCAGCTCATCTATTGACCATCATCAATCCAAGAACATTAAAAAACCAATATATCAAAAATCTAGTCCCACATCCCAGCTCCAAGGGTAGGCAGTAGCTAAGGCTTACAGCTGTAAGAGAGTTCTCACAAATAGCCACAAAATGGTTATACTTGTGGCCATTTTTTGCTCCAAACTGGCAGCCTGAGAATTTTATGGTGCTACAGAAGGCTAAAGAAGCCATTCAGTAACAATAAAATCACTGATTCAATTACAATCAGTGTGGCTGCATGAGCTTGTAGCTGCAGTTGGCACTTGGCTTATGAATATTCTGTGAAAACATCATTAGCTGGGTTTGATCACACACACATTAGATTTCCCTTTCCCAAAGAGCTCCATAGAATACTTGTAACTGGGATTTGGCTTGAAGAGCTTCTCATGGTGTTTAAAGTACCTATCCACAGAGTTCATGGCATGTTAGCCTGCACCTTAGGCAGGGTAGAAGACAGTAAGCATGAGGAAACTGAAAGTGGAATGTAGTGTTCTCTTACTGGAGCAGATGTCACACACACACCTAACTTGCCTTGTATCAAAGCTATGAGTAGAACATGAGCAAGCACCATGAATTTACTAGGAAGATGGAGGGAAGAGGCAATTGCCTGTCTGTTACCACCATATGCTCAGGGATGCACTGAATGAACTCCAAGTCACAGCACACAGAGACATGTGGTCTTTCTCCTTCACATCAACACCAAAACTGGTCTCAGTCTTGTCAAGTATTTTGGCATCATTCCTCTTTAGAGTATTGGTATCATCCTCTTTAGAGTATACTGTTGAGTATTTTGTAATCATGGAAAATACTGGCAGTTTCTTTCTTTACCCTTCTTCCAAACAAAGACAGACTCAGTGATTAAAATGTGAAGGATCTCAAGTCTTTCACCTATTCTCAGAAGACAGCACACCTTGTAATTCCCCAGACTTGCCTAAATTTCTGTACTCTAGAAACTGAGTGTGGCTCAGCTCCATCTCTAAACCTTCAGGTTATTTTTGATTATTCAATCTCTATCAGATTCTCCTTTAGATTTAAACTCAAATTCCAGATAGTATGATAAAGATACACAGTTACTTCAGGTGATGATGCATTCTCTCTTTTGATCAAAACTCTGGATTTTAAGAAAAATAAATGAAAATATGGTGTGTTTTTTCCTAACATTGCAAACAGGCATGATTCTTTTAACAGCATCACATCACCTCCATTCTTTCATTAATACTGTGTGTCCTTGTGGCCACGAAGACCAATGGCATCCTAGGGTGGATTAGAAGGGCTGTGGTTAGCAAGTTGACAGAGGTTCTCCTTCCCCTGTACTCTGCCCTGATGAGGTTGCATCTGGAATATTGTGTCCAGTGCTGGGCCCCTCACTTTAAAAAGAATCTCAGGGAACTGCTTGAAAGAGTCCAGGACTGAGTCACAAAGGTCATGAAGGGAGTGGAACATCCCCCTGCTGAGAAAAGGCTATGGAGCAGAGGAGCCTGAGGGGTGACCTCATTCATGTTTATAAAGATATGCAGGGCAGTGTCAGGAGGATGGAGCCAGGCTCTGCTCAGGGATGTGCAGTGACAAGTCAAGGGGTAGTGAGTGCAAGCTGGAGCAGAGGAGGTTCCAGGGGAACAAAGGAAGAATTTTTTCAATGTGAGTGTGCCAGAGCCCTGCAGCAGGCTGCCCAGAGAGGTTGTGGAGTCTCCTTCTCTGGAGACATTCCAAACCCATCTGGATGAGTTCCTGTGTGACATACTTTTGGTGATCCTGCTCTGGCACAGGGGTTGGGCTGGATGATCTCTGGAGGTCCCCTACAGCCCCTAACATTCCATGATTCTATGAAGTGCAAAGGAGGACTGAACTACTTAACATTTACACTGTAGAAGTACAGATGAAACCCAAATTTGCCAGGGACTACCTTTATTAATGAACAATGTTCATGAACTAGAAGAAATAAGGGTATTTCTCAGAACAGAAGTCTACCTGAACATCTGACAGCTCCGAAGTTTATCTTTCCTCATGCCAATTCCTTTACTTACAAACAGAGCAGATTTGATCTGGAAAGCTATTGAAACACAGAATTGCTTCTCTTTTCAGAGAAAATACATTTTGGTTCATGCAAGCTTGCTTCACACTTCTATGCACAAAGACTACTTCTAACTCTGACACAAATTACTATGTATGAATTATAGAGTAGGAATTGTAGCATTCAGTCAGACAAAGTTTTTCAAAGACTCTCATATCAGATGCATAAAGAGCTATATATAAGTAAACCACCACTAATTGTGGCTTGCAATAGCAGAAACAGCACTCCAGTGCTGCTTTATTCCTCACACAGTAAAATCTAGTGGAGTGCAGGATGCTTACAAGTTGCTCCCAATGAAACCCCAGCCTCATCCAGGAGAGACAGCAGCAGCAGCTCATCTTATCACCTAGGAGCAGCCACATTCCCTTGAGCAGTGATGAATTTGAGAGTGAGCTCAACCATCAGCTGACAGTTTCTGGCCAACAGCCAGTAGCTCAAGAGAAATGACCTCACATGATGCTGAAATTCACTTTCACTGCACCAGACTGATCCTTTGCTTTGCTAATGCCACCCCCACCAGCCTCTAAATACAACTGCATTTCAGGGTCCATCCCAGGGAAGACACAGGGCTCATCTTGCTTCTTTTGCAGTATTTGAAATGCAAACACCTCTATGGCCGGGTTACTCCAAGGCTTCTTAGTAGCACAGATAGCTTCTTTTAGGGTGTGATTCATCTCAAACTAAACAGATACCAATTTCCTCTCCAATGGCCATAAAGAGATGAACTACCTTAGATGGAGACATCTACATTTGTCAGTTTAATTCTAATCCATAAAGCCAAACCTGCTGCTCCAAACCCTAGGAAGCCCATCAAGGCTCTGAAGTTCACACAAGCTGCAAAGGAGGGACTTTAGGTCTTCTGTCTCTCTACAGCACCTCACAGAAGGATGCTATTTGACAGCAGATTCATCTGGTGATCTTCTAGTTCTGTTCATACAGTCCTCACAGTGGGCTGTCAGAAAGATGAGTTGGCACAACTGCATGAACTGGTAGTTTTGTCAGAGAGAATTCAGAGGCAAAGGGGAGTGGAGCAGGGGGAACAGATTAATTGCTTCATGTGGTATTCTTCTTATTTTTTATCTTGTAAACCTGGCAGGAGGAGAGCAGCTTTCACAGAGATGAGGTGAAATTAATGAATCACTCTCCTGCAAAATAGCAGAACCATCAGCTGAGACAGAAAGTTACAATACATATCAGTGCAGCTGCAGCAGGGGAAAAAGGAGTCGTTCTTAACACTTCCTTCCTTTATCATTCACCTCCTTACCACTTCCTTCCAGCAAAACTGCTGCTTGCTTTC